>NC_092521.1:57430397-58035397 GCF_037038585.1 Patagioenas fasciata
GAATTACCTTCTCAAATATATTACAGAAATAGTTGAACACTTCATTAACACTGGAGTTGTTTTTGCATCAAAAAGGTGCTTACAGAAGACAAAGTGTGTTCCATTTAATTATGCATACTTGATACACTGTAGTTTTGCAATTGTTTTCATCAATATTATCTATCAGTCCTGGCTCTTCTTTAAAACCTTTGTTCTGTAAACCTTTGGACAGACCCCTGTCAGTCTGTTACTCCATCTTCCCTTCTGCAAAATTATCTGTTTACCTTTTTTTACATACATCACAAACACAACTCATGTTGTCCATATCCAGATATCACAAGGCCACCATCTGGTAAAGGCATGGAAAAGAGGTGAGGTAGAGGATACTGTGGAACAAATCTCTGCTGTGTGGAAGGTTATAGGAAAATCTTTGTGCATGACTGTAATTCTTTTGATATGGTCTTCATTCTTCACAGAATCTGTGTTCTGTTAAATGAATTGGTTTAGTCTGATGAGCACTGTTCTCTCTGTTTTCTGACCTCAATATCTCAAATATTGAAACTGTAAAATAAAGTAATTATTATAAAATACTTTTTCCTGAGCAAAAGTGGAATCTTTTCTGCCTCTGAGTAATGCATCCACTAGAAAGACCCATGTATCCACCTTTTCTTTACATTTTCATAGTTTGACCTTACTGCTATAGATCATAAAAACACAAAGACAAGAGCTCTTCACCACACTCTCCAGAAGCAACATATGAAAGAAATTTTATATGTTACCACACATAATATCAGGGGATTGGACCCAATGTTAGAAATCTCCTCGTCCTATAACCTGCTTTTATTCATTCAAGAACCAAACTTAGTTTCAGGAACAGTGAAGATCAAAGAATATTGCAATGCTTGGGCTCTGTGGAAAGAAAACACAGACTTCACAAGCTTTTCAGATGATCAGCTCAAATCAGTTTGCCCAAAAAGCAGAACTGGCAATGCCACAGATGAAACACATGAAACTGGAGTCTGTGCATGTCTCGTAGAGCTAATTATTTTAATGATTCTATCTGTGAGTAGTTTTCAAACACCTAACTTACAGAAAAAAATAATCTGGAAAGAAAATAGTCTGGAAAAAAGATTCTTATATTTCCAGTACGATTGTGGGTTATTTCAGTAGTCACGATGCTAGAGAATGGCATCTAGATGGGAATGCTCAGTATTGCCTGGCTTATTGAGCATTATTAGATTTTTTTCAACTCAGAAAAAAATGACAGAGTTGATGAAAGAGAGAAAGAAACAAAAGTATCTTGCTGCTAAATTTTATGGTGAGAAGAACACACGCAGTTTAATAAGTCAAGGTTTTGAACTGAAACTAGAAGAAGGTCAAAAGACCGGCATCCTATAGAGATGAATAAGTGTTTGTGAAAAGCAGAAGAAGTAAAATTGCTTGGAAAGACAGCAGTGTGCATGCTTGGTAAGAAGAAGGTACTAATAGGGTCACAAAGGTGCACTGAAATAAGTATAAAGGCACACCTCTACACTCTGAAGTAAGCCTGGGTCTTGAGCCTGTTTTCACAGTGAGTCATCTCTGATCCACAGAATTCATCCTCAGGAGGTTCAGACTCTTTCGAAAGGATTTTGCACAAACGTAAGTTTCTTATAACCCATTTAACAAGCCGATGGCTTAGATTGATTCTTTCTGAGCAAAATCAGCTTGATACGACCCTGGGCACTAGCCAGGCTAGCAGTCAGCAAGGTGGCTGGAAGATGCGTAGGACCTCTGAGTACAATGTAGGTTTTCATCAAGCTCCTCACTTTGCAATCTCAGTCTAACCAGAATGTCATAGCGATGAACTGAAGACATAAGTAAAGCAGCCCTGCTCCAGTGTCTGGTGTGAATCCTCTCTGACTATAGAAGAGAGAGAGAAGCAGAGTGAAGAAACTCTTGCATATCAATGCTGTTATCCATGAAAGATTAAAAAGTTATTGATGCTTAACCTCGTCAACACAGATGTTTGCAGTGTATTACAATAGCTCACTTTGCAATAGCTGCTAGTTTTGAACTTCATACAAAAATTTAAATTCCTCACATGAAATAGTGAGAATTTGAACTCAGTCATTGGTACCAACTACAGAAACATGATTAATACATTGACAGTAAAATAGTTAAATAGCACTTCAGAAATGCAGAAATATAGTGGCCTTCTTCCTTTAAAAAATTTAAAAAGTAACCTCAAGCTGTATTCAATAAAGTAGACTAGTTAAGTGTAGGAAAATCAGAATACCCCTTGTGACACCAAGTCCAAGTGTGGAATGTCTGCCAATACTGTGTTGTTTGGTGGGAGAATATGAGAACTGAATGTGCTATGGCCTGTCAGGAGGTACCAGCATTGATCTAAACTGTATATGTTCAGGACATGCAGGACAACCTTCTATGACTGCTGAAGGGTTGTGGAGGTTTGTCATTGTTCTCAGTCTGTAAGTGCCTCTCCTGCATTACTTGAATATAAAAATGACGAATGAGAATGTGAATGTTTTCAAGTATAAAAACCTAAGTGAAAGTGATCTATTTCTCAAGATTTTCTGAATCTTGAGCAGGAAGTATATTTTGATACTAGCCTGACTTTCATGTTGGAAATTTGTCCTTTTCTCTACATTCTCTGTCAGTATTCATTCTGTCTGCTGCAATCACTGTCTTCTATGAGCTATCAGATTGCTGCACCTTCGTGTGCACAAGCCCTTACTTCCAAAGAGAAGCCACGCTGTGTTTTGCATTGTTAATAAATGAGAAATGTATTTGCTACAGGAGATGTCTCAGTAAAGGCTATACTGTTGTTAAAGTGAAGCATTTTGGACTTACTTATCCTGTGTGTTTTCACAACCGACAGTGTTGAATCTGAGTCTGGAGTAATCAGCTGTTACTCTCTGTGGTGTTGTTGCTACAGGCCCTCTTGAGTGCCCTTTCTGCCTAGTTCAATCACATCTTTAATAAATATTAGTCTAAGTCTTAATTTTCAGATACACTGTCTACTTTATATGTTACTGCCATTCTATATTTCTTTGCAACTATGTAAGCTGATTTAATGGAAAGAATTATAAACCAGACAGTTTTCAAATGGTATTACAGGCATTTTTTATAATGAATTATAAAAAGTTGGTATCTCTCACCCAATATGACAGCAACAGACTCACTGGATCTAAATCTAGGAAATACACATTTTGAAATTGGACTCCAATATCCAGTTATAAATTAAATATTAAAAAAGCTTAGCATTTTCACATTTGTTCTTGAGATTCAGCTGTGGAGAAATACATTAGACTCACAGAAATACATTGACCCAGATCTAGATTTTCAATTCATGTTTGACGTTTAAATGTGCAAATGAAAGTTCGTAGAACAACATTATCACAGTGCAACAGGACATACCACTTGCCTCTCATTATAGGACAGGCAGACAGTTGGCACGGTACTGTTTGTTACGTGTGAAGAGTGTGTCTGGGATCCTGTTGAGCACAGATGTGTATTGTCCCTGTCCCTGAGACCTTACACTGAAACAAAACAAACTGAGAAAGCCACATGTAAAAATATTTAGAACAAGTGGGTTATTAAAAATGTAGTTGTGGGGGAGGGAATAAGGATGACCTAACATATTAGATTTACACTGAATTTTATAAATTCCCTTTTTTTTTTTTTTTTTTTTTTTGAATATACAGTACTGTGTTTCCTGTTTCATTCAGAAATCCTATCAAGACACAATCACAACAGTGACAAGTCATATTCACATACTGTCTTGCTGCTTGGAAAAATCTACACACAAATTAGCAGTAGGAAAGCATTCTTTGAGAACAGCTCCTGATGTTTCATTTCTGACTGTGAAGTATCTAATTTAAGGACTGTCAACAGAAACTTCCTGTCCTTCAGTAAGAAAAAAATGTTCATTGCTGACTGTACACGGTCACCAACTTAGCATGTTATATGCTATAACATTATGTGGAAAATAATTATGTTGACCTTTATACCACCAAGGGAGAATTTTTTCAGAACTGACAAAGATTAGTATTACATACAAACTATTAAGTACCATTAAATAGTCATGACTTTCATTAAAGTGTGATTTAATGAGTTAGATTGAGTTAGTTGTCCTACCTGCAGGGTTTGATTCCAACTCTAAAATGTAATCCAGCCCCAGGGGAAGACAGATATTCTTTCTTCTTCTGAAATAGAAAGAAACTTGAAATTTGATAGCAGTACAATGTAAAAACTCTTTTAATAAAAGCTTCTAAAGGGATATTTTGAGTTAGTATAGCCCTGCCCTGGTCATTTTTTGGGGTACAGTGACTCCTGCCAAGTCCTAACTAGTCAGGTCCATGTTGACCTCTGGTCAAGCCTGCACAACTCCTGCTTTAAAGAGTTTTAAAAGTTCAGGTCACGGATGCTTTGTAGTCTATTGGGCAGACACAGGACTACATTTTCAGTCCAAATGGAAAAATAATTTTCTCTAAATGCTTAATATGGACTTCATAAAAAAAGATTTTTTTAAAAATTTTTTTTAATTTTTTTTTTTTTTTTTTAGTGAAGTTAAGGATTACTTTTGAGCAAGTTAGAGGGAGGTAAGAGCTAGTAAGAGCCAGCAGAAAAATCATATATGACTAACTAAAGACTGAAAGTGTGGTACTAAGATTGCACCTCTAACTTATCTTCCCACTATTCTGAATATTCATGCACTGCTGGGAAAGGTCATGTCAATCTCCACCCATGTCAGTTTATGATACCCTGTAAGTTTTAAGAAATTGTGCTGAAAGTAATGTTAATTGGGATGGTATATTGTGCCTTGAACTGAACCCCACTCTTGTAAGCAAACATGTATTACATATCTTCAAGCATTAATGCTTAATTAACAAGAACAAAAAATTGTATGTGATTGTCCAATGTCTATTATTACTGCTAAGGAGATTGAATGCTTGAGGCTTTATGATAACGAGATTTTCCACATCAATCAAAAACTCCCTAGTTTTCCTGATTTTATATTTTTTTATATTATATGCACACAAACAAACCCATATATACACTAATGCCAAACCAGTCTTTAAAAGTCACCTTCATTGTAACATCTCCCTGCAAAATGCTATTTTGGATCACATATTTTTGTGAGATTTTAATACATTTGCTACAGGCAAACTGCTAAGAAAATAATTGAAACACCACAGTGCCAGATGGCAGCATTTGCAATGGTTGCTGACTTTTTGTACCCAGAAAGATTTGTTTTGTTTCATGAAAGCTCTATGAAACACCTGTTTCAGTTTTGTCAGGATGTCATATTGTGGCCATATGAATGGTGTGGTCCCCTACCACAAAGAAATCAGGTAGTGGATTTCCCTGCATGCTGTAATTTCTGAATGGCTTACTTGGAATAGCCTAATGAGAATGGCTTTAATCAGAGTTTTCTACAATCACTATACAAGAGAAAAAAAATAGAAAAATAATTGAATAAAACAGATTATGCTTAAAATATTTAAAGGATACTAGCATTTTTTTTCAGCTAGAAAGAATCACAATTATAAATAAATAGAAGAAAAAAATGATCTTTCAGACTTAACAGAAGGAGCAATTAAGCTTCTTGATTTAGTAAAGGCAATGGGAAAGATGGGGGGAGGAAAGAGCCTGAGGCATTTGGTGGTATCACAAATAAGACGTAAATAATGCAATGTTTTCTCAGCTGTAAATGCAGGTGTTTGCAGAAATAGCACAGATGTTTATCCTTTTGGATGTAGGATTCCCTGTAGTGACATATCTGAATAAAGATTATTTTATCAGCAGTTCATCTCTAATGTGCCCAGAGAAGTGGATTTTCCACACTTCTCTAATCCTCTGCCCCCTTACCCCTCATATGCAAGGATATTTAAGTATTTAAGAATAAATCCTACTCTATCAGTTGTTTACAGTCTATTAGGGAAAATACTCCAAAGGCAGGAAATTTTAGTTTAAATTGTACTCTTCATGACAGTGGCTATATATTTTTTAATCTTGTTCAGCCTGTGTAAATTGGCAAGCTACAAATAAGACCAATTTCTCTATACATGCGATTTTAATGCATGTGTGCATACACTGGGGATGATTTGATAAGGTGTATAGAAATATTACTGGAGAAGTATTTATTCTTGTCTTCACTCCTACTTTCAAACACTGTTCTCTTTTCCCTGTCTGTCAGAGACATAGCGGTATTGTGTATTGGCTACTCCTCGAGCTCTTACTTCTAATTATCACCTGTCATTAAGAAAAAGGGAAAATTTAAAATCCCACAAAACTCAAAAACCTACAAGAGACTGAGGAAGTATTGTGTTGTCATGGTTCTACAGAAAACCTTGAAAACACAATTAAAAGTAACTGGATGTTACCATACATTTGGTAATGTTGCTGAAGGTCTGAAAATAATGGGTTTGAGTAATATAAATTGACCTATGCACTTTGTTGTGCACCAACTTTGACAACAGCAATGATACATTCAGCATCATTGTTGTTTCTGTTTTCCTGGCTACTAGAATTTTAGGAAAATGGAGCAGCATTTTATTCTGACTAGCTGTTCTAGGCTTGTTCCTCTCCAGCACCTTGATTTCCAAGACTATGAGAGTCCTTCTTTCCCAGTTCAAAAATTTAAGTGAAAAGAGCCAGATGGTGCACCAGGGCTGAAAAGCATGGCAGTCCATGAGGCCAGGCATGTGATCACTAGTGGTGAAGTTTCAGAGACTTCTGCAAGGTTCCAAACCACTAAAGGAGAAACAGCTGAATTAAATACTCAGATAAATATTCCAAACATGCAGAAAGCATAACAGGTGGTTGAGTCTTTTAGCTGTAATTAGAGTAGCACACAAGAACTTGTTAGAATATTTTCAGGGAAAGAGAACATCATTGAAACACACTGTTCCAAAACAAGAACAATTTTCAGAGAAATTGCTTTGGAGTCAACTTCTCCAGGAGTGAAGAGGGCTTTTGTACTCTGTGGCATGGGAGCTAGATGACTTTAGGACATCTGGGTTGTCTTGTTCTACCCAAAATAATGGTAGAATAGTAGAATGAATGGGGCTGAAAAGTTGTAGGCATCTACCGTGGGGCTATGCGTCCCCAGGAAACAGAGGTACTTGCTAGCAGCTCACCACTGTTGCAGCAGACACCTTTGGAAACGTGCTCGTTGTCATCATTTCCTAATAAGTTGCTCTGGATCCTGAAAGCTGAATATATAATCTTCAAGGGAACTTAGGTTCTGTACAGGTTCACTATTTTCAATCTCTTTTTTGAGAGATCCTGTAAATTGTTGCTTCTAAAAACAGTACTCCATACATCTTCTGGCATTCTGTGAAGGCATTGGCCAAGAAGTCTTAACTTGCAGTGATAATTACATTATCTAATTATGAATGCAATGTGTTCTTTGCAACTACTTATCACGAGTGTTATTTGTTTGAACGGCAATATGAAATGTCTAAAAGGTGGGACAAAGATAGGATACACTTCTAGAAAATGGCAAAGCCATCTGCTAGCTACTGGAAGACGTGGTCCTGCTCACAGCTATTCCATTGTGCTAGATCTCACACCCAGGGAGCCTCAGGAGTGCCCTCAGCTCAGGAAACTCAAATACATTACTCAGAACCCCTTCTATCTGTTTAGTGAGCTTGTGAGTGCTCAACTGGTGCAAAGGAAGTAGTCAGATCAGACAGCAGAAGCTGAGACAGTAATTGAAGTTTTGAAGGGTGCCCCATCACTCATCATCAACAGTGAAAGATCTTTGGAAATGTTGCAGTTACGTCATGTTAAATTACCCATTTCCCTTTTCCTGTATCAACTGCAACAAATAAGGCTGGTTTAAGGCAGTTTTAGGGACTTTGTATCCAGTGCTACTTTGGAAAGAAGATGGTGTCCCAACCACCTGTCATCTAACTGTGATGGACACCATTGCCAGCCATAGCTGTCCGCTATTCTTGCCTGTCTTCTCTCCTTGTCCTGGCACAGCTGATACACTAGGTGTGTCTCCCATATCACCTTTTTTAAAAAATTATTTTTCTGAATCAGTTTTAATCTTTCTAAAGAAGTGTCTTCTTATTTCATGCTATTGTTTCATCACTTCTGTTTCTGTTTTATGACTTTGGCATGCTGGTAACATCTTCCATAATCAATGTTTTTTATATCTAAATATTCTAAATCTCCCCTGTGTTTTTTTTTTTTTCCTTAAAAGGAAAAAAAAAAACAACTTTTTTTCTGCTGTTCTTTCCTGTATTTTTGTTGTTCATTTCCTGCCTTTTGTTTCTCTTTGTCTTCTGTAATTCTCTGGTCCCTTAGCAGATTTTTATTCTTTTCAACATTTAAATGCAGAACAGAAGTGCTCTGTAATGTTCACTGCTGTAAGATAAGCTCTGATTTTAATATTCTTGTCCCGGTTACAAAGACTTCCTTACACAAAGGAATGACTCATTCTCCACTGCATTCAAATCTAGCAAGTTTAAATTACACTAATAGTTGAGCTGGAGATCAGCTCTTCATAAAGGAGTCAGTTTGGCTCCCTAGAAGCTTTTCGAAATGACTTTCTGAGATCCTGTGCATTTCTACTTCAGATCAGATAGTAATATCTTCACAGAAAGGTGGTACATCTCATCCTGTTCTGTGCTTGATGCCTAAATCTCTGAAGTTTAATTGTGCTTATCAAATTACCTTGAAAACTGCAAGAGTTAGTAAAACAGTCAAGCTTTATTGATTCCAGACCTGCCAGCCATATCAGGCATTGAATGAAGTGCAGCTTTTTCCCTGTCTTCTTGGCTTTCCGCCACTCTCTTCTGTCCCTAACTGATATTTATAGACATTGATAAGCTCCCCCTGAGTATTCTCTTCCACTGGCTAAGCAGCCTCAGCTCTCTCAGCTTCTCCTCATATGAGGGATGCTCCAAATGCATACTTTTCTTCATGTCCCTTCACTGAACTCTCTCCAGTGAACTGGACTCTCCTCAGGTCTCTCTTGTTCTGGGGAGCCCAGAACTGGACCCAGTACTCCAGATGTGTCTCAGCAGTGCTGAGCAGAAGGAAAGACCCTTGATCTACTATCAATGTTCTTCCCGTTCTAGCCCAAGATGCTGTTGGCCTTCATTGCCGCAAAGGTGCGTTGCTGGCTTGTGGTCAGCGTGTTGTCCACCAGCACCTTCTGGTCCATCTCTGTAAAGGTGCTTTTATAAGATTGCACTAGTGGTCCAGCTTATCAAATGGAAGCTTATTTGGACATGAATGCACCCCAGATGTCGCCTAACAAGGCAGGGGTAGTTTACCAGAATGTATAATCCTTTTCTGGCATAAGGATTCCAGAGCAAAACCCTCAAACAAAGAGCTTAAATAATCTTTAGGCATGTCTGGACTCTCACAACTGCAGCAAAGCACTGTTACTCCAAATAATATAGTGTCTATAATGTTGCCTATAAAAGTAAGATAGACATTTATCAAAAGGGGAAGAAAATGGAACCATTTGAGGTTCACCTTTTTTATTTATTTTATTTTTATTTTTTTTTATTCTAAAGTAATTAATTAATTTCAGCAAATAAGCTTAGGAATTTTATCACTGGAAAAATACTGAATAATTTCTTTAGTAAGTTGTTAATTCTTCTTTAGTTAATTAAACAAAGCCATGTTTATGTTATGAAATGCATCTAATTGGTCTTATTCCAGCTCCAAGCTGAAGTTAAGAAAATACATCTTAAATTTGAATGGATCATTTTTCACTTTGAGGTTATCATTGTAATTTTCCATCTCTGTTTTTAAGACAATGAGATGGCATTTACATTTTTCTTGCTAAAACATTTTTACATGTTACATTGTAGTGTCCACACTTATCCTAAACAGTTCTTGAGAGGTGGATACAGGGACCTCAGGAAGAAGCTAGAAATTAGAAAATTCATATAAAATGTTTGTCATAGGGAGTTGGTGAGTATGCTGACTACCCATTTTGACATACAAATGGAAAACAACTCACACAAAAAATGTGTTCAGAGGGAAATCAATGAATGTAAGGTATACACATGAAATGTCAGGTAATCCTCCCTTCCCATTCAGAGATTTCTTTCTCTTGGTGCTGCTCAGGACACAGACTCATGAACCCAGAAGGACCAGTCTACCCATGCAGCAGGTAAGGGAATGCTGGAGAAGCCCAGATACACTTTGGATGGTGAAGAATTGCTTGAGGCTCTGCTAGATTGTTGTGAGGAGGTGGTTGGATAGTCTGTCACAGAATTGACTTTGATTCCTCTGTGTTGTCGTGGCAACATAAGCCTCTGATCAAATGAACCTTAATCACTGAGGTGGAAGTCGATCTCTTCTCCTCATAGGAAATAACATGGGAGAAGAGGAGTTTATTTTTTTGTGTGTTGTTTTTTTTTTTTTTTTTTTTTTTCCCCCTGCACAGAAAAGTTCAGACAATTGTCTTGACCACTTCATGTCAATTTTCAAATCTCCTCTATGCAGTTTGGAGTTGCGATATTAAAAATACGTCTGCTCATGCAGGGGGAAGATATTGGAAGAGTATTTGTTATACAGGAAAATGCATAGCACTAAGCACATAAAACACTCTGGTTGAATTGTGTAAATAGCACTACTGCATATCAATGGATGTTCTTTGGAATTTGATGCTTATCAGATTTGTAATGGGTTTAAGATATTAAATAATTGTATAACAGTCATGAGCACACTGTATTCTTCTGGACACAAGAGAATACACAGGCACATTAAGCACTACTATAACACAAAAGACTAACAGATTTTATCAAGGTGGTGTTGCGTCAGCTTTTTTGTTCACATAACTGCATCACTAAAAATGGGGCTTTTTATCGTCTGAAACAACCTTGCCACAGCAGGCCAGAGTACCATAATGTTTTTTGACACCATAAATTATCTCATACAGGGCTCTGTTCTGTAGTGGAAAAATTACTTCTTGTTTCCAAGCTATTATATTTGAAGATAGCTCTTGTATCCATAATAGCACTGCAGTGTACATGTAAACGTGACTTCAAGGAGGAGCTTCATAAACAAGAAAACATTTAGTAACCACTGGGAATGGCTGAAAAGATCAGTTTTCAGGAATAATTTTGTGTTATTATTCAATTTTTTAAAGATATGGTAAAATAAATGTGAGAGTGCAGAACAACTTGATGGAAACCTAGTTAATAAATGAAATTTGGGCATCACAGTGGTGAGTTAGTTGATGCCAGCCAAACCCATGTATGAAATAAATATATGGGTGGGTACTATACTGGGAAAGAGACACAATTCCTCTGATTAAAAATGATGACCCCCTTACCTAAGCAATGGAAAGACAAGGAAAGAAGTAATTAGAGAGATTAGGGATTCTCCAAAAGATAGTGACCTTCTGCAGAGGAGATGTGAGGGAGCATGGATTCAGAGAGGAAAGTTTCTGCTTTTTAAGGTAGAAATAAAGGGAGAATCACAGCAGATGCAGTCACAAGACTTGCTCATTTGAAAAATAGATTAAAATTAAACAAAGAATCAGTAGAACCTAGCATTCCATCCAAGCCAAACAGTATAGCAAGTTGAAACATGGGGGACTATTTTTCATGTATTCCTGGCTGAAAATGTCACACAATGGCAGACCACAGACAATTACCTGTGGAAAACTAGAATTTATCTTTGGCAAATATATTGTCTACTTTAATATGTTTCTGTCAACTACTGTATGACATCAAAGTCTTTTCAGTCTCCAGCAGAGCATATTTGAATGATGCATTGCAGCTACAGACTCTTTTCTTTGAAAAAAAATCTGCATGATCTTTTCTGTCTATTACTTGTTGGTTACAGAATAAAGAACGGAAAGAAGCAAAATGTGATAAATAAAACATATAGAAAACTAATATGACAGCTGTGAAATCAAGATTTTCTTAATGTCGTTACAGTTACTGTGGAGAAAATGGAATTATACTTTAAATTTTTTAATTAAAACTATGTTAAAAATGTTCATTTACTCCTTTTAGATACAAATTTTATGCAAGTTTGTTGATCTACAATGTGATGATTATGTGTGAAAAGCTCTGCATCAACAAGATCTTGCTGTGGATTCTTTCTTTTAATATTTTTATCATTCCAAGGTGGGGTGGGGAGGAGACTTTTACAAGAAAATTTCCAGAAATTGTAACAATACATTTACTGATTAATTTCTCTATCTAAATCAGAAGATGGGGGATTTCAATTATGTTTTAATTTTTTAAAAATTTTTTTAAGTCCAGGATAATCGAAATATAACTCAACTAGCAGTGCTTCTTCCTTAGAATATTTATTTTTTTATGGATAGATAGTGGGTCAATGACGAAGAATTTTCTAGCAAATACCAGTATCGAAATCTGTTCTGAAGAGCAAGAACACAACTGCTTGTTTTTTAACAAATTTTAAGTATTATTGACTATTGACAAATATGCAATAAAATTTTACTATTAACTATGTTGACTAACAAACTAGTTGACTATCATACTCTATTTTTGAGAAATATGAGGAAATGTCAAAACATTCATCATTTTCTCTTTGACTTCACAAACCCAACATTTTTCCCTGAAGTCTTAATCATGTTTCTACCCACTTTGAAGATGTTATTTTCATAGTGAACTTTCCCTCAGGTGGGAATATATCTACTATTCAAGATAATTTTGCTCTCTGCTTAGTATTTGAAAAGTTGAAATTGAGTCATTTTGTCTTGTAAACAGTTGGCAACTGCATTAGCTCATTGGTCTAAAGTTCTAACACTGCAATTTTTTTTCTGCAGACTGATATTTCAGTACTTGATGGTTTTCATTTGAAAAAGCATTGAAAAGTATGCTGCTTTCTTATTTTTAAGTGGCTATATTTGCCACTTAAATGAAACAAAAAGAAGGAATAAAGAAGGGTGGGAAGGAAAACTGAAGTATAAAGCACTGGACAAAGAAAAAGAAGAAAAAAGGTGCCTGTATAGCTGCATATATTTCAATGCCCTGCACATGTGTCTTAGCTTCAGTTGAACAACGAACATGTTGTGTGAGAATACAATGCTGACAGGATGTTTTTATTTACAATCGTGTAACAAAAGAGCAAAGTTTTCTCTAGTTGTTATTTTCATTCTCCCCCTTACCCAATTTTGCCATTTTGAACGTGTTTGCCTGCTTGGGGAACAACAGAGTGAGGAATGGGAGGGAGAGAAATACATGTATTGTAAGCTTTTTAAATACTTTTTTTTTTTTTTCTCAGATTGCTCAATATATTGTGGATCATCTATGATCCATGCACTACAAATGAGGGAACACTAGTATAGGGAGTAGTAAGGATTGCATAAGAAATGTTTTGAGAAAATGCAAAACACCTGTAGGCTCTTGAAAGCCCTGGAGAATCAGAACTGGTTGGTTGAATCTAAACCAGCAAACTGAAAAATAGACTGATAATGTATTCAAAAGGTAAGTTAAAAGAGAAGAATGTGGAGAAACACCATGCTAGGAAAAAGGCCATTATTCTCTGCTATTTTCACAAAAGGTAAAGTGGTACAAAAATTCTTGTGTATGATCTACCTGCCAGTCCCAACAGCCTGTAAGCACTGAGGTGGGAAATGGGATGCAAATCTTCAGGAGAGGAGGAGCTAAATGAGCCTTACAGTGCAGGCAAAACTAGCATGAAAACACATTGTCCCAAGAGATCTCAGAACTGGAGGGTCTGTGCACTGTAAGAGCTATCATGAAATCATAGAATCATAGTACCATAGAATTGTTCTGGTTGGAAAAAAAAACTTTAAGATCATCGACTCCCATCATTAACCAAACATTGCCAGGTCCACCACTGAGCATGTCCCTAAGAACCTCATCTTCATGTCTTTCAAACAACTCCAGGAATGGTGACTCAACCACTTCCCTGGACAGCCTGTTCCGATGCCTGACACTCCTTTTGGTGAAGAAATTTTTCCTAATATCCAACCTAAAACTCCTCTGGAGCAACTTGACACCATTTCCTCTTGACCTATCACTTGCAACTTGAGAGAAGAGATCAACACCCACTTTGCTACAACCTCCTTTCAGTTAGTTGTAAAGAGTGACCTGGTCTCCCCTCAGCCTCCTTTTCTCCAGGCTAAACAGCCCCAGTTCCCTCAGACTCAGTTTCCTCATCAGACTTGTGCTCCAGACTCCTCACGACTTTCACTGCCATTCTCTGAACTCTCTCCAGGACCTCAGTGTCTTTCTGGTAGTGAGGGAACCAAAACTGAACACAGGATTCAAGGTTGTGCTTCACCAGTGCCAAGTACAAGGGGACGATCACTTCCCTGGTCATGCTAATCAAAATATTTCTAATGTCTCTATGTGAAAATAATGCTCTAATACTGGCTGTGTTAAGATCATTTTGCTGTTTACAGAAGGTCGGCGTCAGCAGTAATCAGTAAAAATTCTTTTATTATAGTTGTAAATGATGCTTACCCTTACTTACCTCCTAGAATAGAGACCTCATTTTGCCTCTCTCCTGTTACTAAGGTCTGATTTTCAAACTGGAGATAAAACAGAGCTTTTTTCACAAGTGCTCTCAAATACAATCTAGAATAGAGAGTAGTCTGATTCAAAAAAGAAACATAAACCAAAAGCTTTGTCTCTTCTGAGAAAAAAAGAAGTAGGTTTGCATTGCTGGCGTTACTTCTGAAGATGAGTCTCAAGATCCCTGTGGCTGCAGAGCATGCTTCCACGAGTTGCTAAACATCACTAGTTAATTCAGTTCCAGTTCTCTGAAAGAATATATTCATCTAGAAGTGTGCATTGTCAGGGCTATTAGGTTGAAAAGTGAGATACCTGTTTTATTTAAAAGCATTTGTTGTAATCCAGTTGTTTGAGCTCAGGCACTGAAAGAGATGGACCTTTGTACACACCTTCATTGGCAGTGATGGCTGAACTGGGGAATGAATAGCCTTGACCTTAGGAAAGCCCAAACATTTAATCATAGTTAAAACAAATCAACTGAGAACTGAGTCTAGGTACAGTTTTAAATCAAATACAACTCTTTGATGCTTGAATGGCTGGAAATGTGAAAAATGTGGCATCTGCAAAATGTCACTCTTTTAGGAACTTAGTGTGGCCACTGTAAAGATTGAAAGATGAAGAGTGAGGCTTTTTCTGTATACTCTAAAATATGGGAAACATGTAATATTTTCTTTTGGTAAATAATCTTCTTCATATCTGTGTTATCACTGATACAATTATAGGGATGAAAAAAAGTTTGATTCTAGCCTTCTTTGCAAACATCCTCTTGTCTGTTTGGATATATAATTCCTTAGAGGTTGAAACACTTTCCAGAGCAAGAGAAATAGTATAACAACAACTTAAAGGAAATGAAAGATCGTGACATTCTGTGTGATAGCTTTAATCATAAAATGATACAAGATATTTAATTCCGTAATTTCAAACATGTAATTATTATAGGTTATGCATATGACCTGTTTGTTTCACACTGTTACGATATAATCACACTGTCATGAACAAACTGTCTGAGAAGGTTCTGTTGCCATAATTTGAAGTGGTGGTTTGCTAAGGCTAGTTGACCTTGCAAGATGAGGCCACAGCCTTCATCATCCTCACCTTCCAACAGCACTTTGCACTTCTACTGCTCACCTTTCTCACCCAAGGGAGTTGATTCAGTCTCTGATCAGGCAGAAATCTCAACTTGTTTTGCTACTGGGTGAGTTGCTAAGAGGGCAAGGGAGGACTGTCAGATCAGCTCAGGTTGTCTTTTCTCCTAACATCCTCAAACCAGGCACAGGGAACCAGATTCCCAGTTCACTTGCGCCTTGGTGAGAGCAGGTATGTAGGTGAACCACAAATTATAGCAATGTAAGACCTCTTCTTTCAAGGGACGGGTATCTGCTCAAGTGACATGAAAATATTAAGCTCAAAACGCACGTTCCAATTCAAGATATTATAAGACTCTTCCATAGCTTCTTTATAAAATTTCGCTATTAAAGCACAGAGATATCAAAGATCTTGAATTTCCTTATGTACCGTTGCTCCTGTGCACTGGCTAGGCTGAACCAGATGAGCTATATTTTGATTGCTCCCACATATGGTATAAGTAGGTTCCAAATTACAGAGGAGAGGCTTTGAAGAAATATCAGTTTCTTAATTATTGTTAACCTGGAAATTTACTACATATAGATTTAAACAATAATTTGTATTTTTCCATTTCATATCAATTAATAACTGTCAAAATTCTGAATCATTATAAATAACTGGACCTGTAAAGTAAAACCAGTTTTCCCAATTTCCAGCTAAATACAGTATCAAAGACAACCAGCAAACTACAGAAAGATTGGTACTTACAATATTCAGAATGTTCTATGTCATCTATATAAGGGAGCTTCTTAACTTTAAAGTGCCTTTGATATATAACTCCACATTTGAGAATTGACATTATGTGCGACTGATGGACAGCTGAACAGCTGTTACATTGCTGAGGAGCTCTGCATGCCAAAACTATATTGAATTAATATCATATTATTGTATACTTTATTTTTTCATTTTAATATTTGCATATATACTATTTATATTAATTTACATTATTTTGTATTATTTGTATAATATAATTTCAGTTATATTAAAATCACATTAAAATTATAAAGTATGGTACAAGAGCAGCTATCCAGAATTCAGAATGTGCTGCTTTATCAGCAGAGTTTTTACTTTAATTAATATTTATAAAACAATTTGGACACAATGAACTGCAATGCAGCTGCAAATGCACTCAAACACATAAATTTTAGGGTCATCTTATTATGGGTTGAATCCTGACATCTTTCGTAAGTATTAATAGGATGTTGCTTAGTAACTAGCACAATTATGGTGTGGACCACTGATCTTTCCAGAAATTTCCAGAAGTTGTGATGAAAGGGAGCAAGAGTGGCTGAATCTGGTCCAAACTTTCAAAATTGGCATACTATGCTTGAAATACAGAATGGAAAATGAACTCATAAATTTTACTCAGTTTCAGAGTACCTAAATTAGGGATACCCAACAAAAGCAGAAGGAAGTAGTTTCTTGGGGCCTTTTGAAAGCAAGAAGTTTAATAATTGCAAGAGGTCACTCATTCTTTGCTCCTTCCTCCACCACAGAGTGATTCAAAGAGGGAAGGTACACCTACAGGTGTATCCAAAGAGGGCTCGCAGCATGTATATATGTGCTTAAGCTCATTGTGATCTAAGTAATTTGGATAACAGTTGAGCTCAGACATCTGTGTCAGCCACTTGAGCCCATGCTGGCATCTCCAATGGCTATGGAAGTTGGCAGGCTATGCTGAAGCTGGGCTGCAACTGTAGTGTGAATGAGCCGATTTAAAACCTGTAAAATCACACGTCTTCTCATGGTGCACACATAACCATGGACATGTATGGCTGGGATCTGAAAAGGGTTGGGTGTCAAGAACTTGGGCTGTATGTGGACCAGAGTCTTGTCAATAAAAAGAAATATTTGCTAAAACGAAAAAGAAATGTGTGACATAAAAGACAGCTTTTCTGAGTACTGAAAAAGTATTTTTAGCTTGAGTAGTTTGTGTTGCATTTGTTTAGGTTTTATTTCTGCTCTTTCTATCCTGGTTTTCACTCAAGAAAGTTTTTAATGAGAAGTCTTCAATGAAACTAGGTCTTCTTAATGAGATGCTCCTTTGCCAGTGTATCAGAAACTTGCCTTAATAGTGTGACTGAGATCACTGTAACTAATTTAACCTTTACAGACATTCCTTTCATTGACAGTAAGAATGAAGAAATTATTCCGTTCTAAATGCAATTTGACTTCATTGTTCATCCAGTCTCTTGACGGAGACATGAACATTCTCAGGATTGATTCACTGGAAACATAAACTCAAATTTAATTAGAAAAAGCTGCACTATAGGACTATTTCTTCTTTAGAACCTGCAAAGATCTTTCCGGTTTATCCTTTCCTACCAAGTTGAAGTATACTATCTCTGATAATACCAATTCAAATCAACCTTGCAAAGAGTGACAATTTTGTGATTAATACTGTTACAAATCTGAGTACAAAGGTTCAATGGTAAGTAAAAATAATGTAATTGAAAGGAGATAATTATTATTCATTAATTGCTCCTATTTTTGCAGTAAGGTCATGTTTCAGTGAGTGTATCATCTTTCAAATACAAACTTGATGCAGGCATAGCTAGAAGACAGAATACTTCTGAGTGTGTTATGATATGGAATCTCTACAAATGAGCACTCCTGAAATTTGAGTCACCTTTTGCTGTTTTTGTCATTTATCACTTATTCATGGAAGCTGTATACGACATCAGCATACAAGCTGTACTGTTAAGGATGTGAGGTAGGAAGGATTTCACTGGCACGTGTTTAAAACAAACACTTATTGTGTGATAGATGAGCATTTACAAAATGTGATTTTGTGCCTTTAGAGTGATGAAGGGAAATGTTATTTAAGTGGCTGATAACTACCAAAATGAGGAGTCTAGTAGTCAGTCAGACAAAAACATATTTTTCTTTCCTGCCCCCTCCATCCTTCTGTAGCTTTCAGGAAGATGATAACTATTGCTATAGGTGGACTTACCTTTTTTTGGATAATGAGAGTACGAGTGAAAAGAGACTGTAGAGGAAAGGTTAGGACCTTGCAGGAATAAAAATGGTGGGAACAGCAATACTTAAAATAATGGTAATTTTTAGCTGCACAAAAGAGTTTCCATATTTCTCTGCTGACTATTATACCTTGCATAAGAATCTTTTTGCCATAAGAACCTGAGTGTGCCCTCTTCCTCAGGATCTCTGGACCTAATTGAGTGTAACGATTACACATGACAACTGGCAGGAAATCTGTCAGCTATTTCAGGAGCTTGGTGCTGTAGGGGAGGATGATGGGTCATGGTGCTGCTGAGAAGCTGACAGAAACAATGACCTCCTCCTTCAAGCATAGTCTGAAATGTCAACATGAGCTGTTTTGCTGCTTGCTTTTTGTCTAATTGAAAGAAGTCTGAGGGGCAATTCAGTTACAAAGACAAGCTCATGGCTGGAAAATTTGGAGCTTTCTGACTGAAATAGCCTTTATGAACAAAGTGCATTCCTCAAAATGTGCTTTTCCATGCACATGCTGTGTGATCCAGCTCTCAAGCTTCTGAAATACATCATCACTAATGCTAGAGAATTTAAGTCTGTGTACACAGTAAGCCTGTCTCTATCTTAAAACCTGCTTGTAGTGCCAGCCTCTCTGATGAACCGCTTTGCCCTCACTCATCATCAGTCTGCAGTACAGCTACAGTCCACTAGTCTACTGAGACTATCAACCTTGCAAAGAGAAATGGCTAGAAACAGAGATCAGCTGGACGATACATTTAAGAACTGATCCCAAAGGATAAGTAGCAAACACCATTATTTTGAGTTTGGTGCCCTTAAAGCAAAGTCCCAGTTTTGGCTTCCTCAGGTGAAGGCTAAAAGAAAACGAAGAAAATATTTGTGTCTGTTTGGAGAGAAGGATGAAAGCCAACATTTAGATATTACTGAAAGATACTGCTAGGACCCCAACAAAACTCAATAAAAGTTTTATTCAAGGACTCAGATTGCTTTTGAAATCTTCATAAAAGTAAATATTGTGGCCATTTCTTCAAAAGACCAGTTTTCTAGGATGATCAAAATAATTGCAGATATTACTGTGTTTTATTGTACATTACATTATTATGATAGTGTTTCTGCAATATCATGGTAGAAGTTTCTTCCACCATTTTCTCAGTGCCATGAAATTTGTTCCATAAAGCATATCGAAGTAAAGAAATCTCTGCAACAAAACTCAGGGGGCTTTGAAACACAGATTATTGATAGTGGTCATACAAGCTGCTTCAGTATGAGTTAGTGAGGAATTGGTCTTTTTTCTTAGTATTAAATCCATATTAGCAAAAGGTCTGATGCTGACAGACCAGAATCAAACATACTGACCTTCCTTCGTGTCTCAGCCTTATCCTCATTATGTCAAAGAACTAAAAACTGATGTGCAAATGAGTCCAGCCATGAAGCTGCTTTACTTCTAAAAAGATGTCTATTTCTGTAGACATACTCTTCCAAAAAGAAGTGGGACCTGAAGAGACCACTTTCTTTCCCATTTTTCTATTCTGATATAAATTTAGTTGTATGTGGTTTTCCTAGCAAGTTTCTTTGACAGAGACTAGGACCACAGGGAACAGCAAAAACAGATGAGATTGACAGGATCAGAAATAATGAGTTCTGTTACATTGTCCTCTGCAGAATAACATTGCTATGACAGCCTTCCTCATAATATCTGTTATAAAAGTGATAAAAGGCATTTCTACCATATCCTTTTTCTCTTTTGGTAAAGACTGTCTCCTGAAAGATTATGGGTTATTTCCATGGAATATTTCTTAATAAATTAAAAAATAAAATTTCTTATTTCTTCTACTCTTGTGGGAAATCCTTGTTAACTCTAAAAACAAGAGAGAGGAATTAAGAAGCTTTGACAGAAAATCCAAAGCTGTGAATGGAACATGTGTTTCCAAAGATGAAAAAGTCTAAATTTGAAATATGATGGTTTGACAATTTGAAAAATAGATCTTTTCATGTAGAGTCCATTGAGTGAAAAAAGAAGGGACAGTTTTCTGAAGAAAATTAGTCATATAGACAAAAACATTTCCCAATTTTTTTTTGTCTGGTTCCAGCCAAAATTCGAGTGAAAGAAACTTTTCCTGCATTACACAAACATGGTACAAATGACAGGAGGCAAAATACACAGAAACTGTTAGTAGTGGAGAATCACTTCACATTTTTGTTTTCAGAAAGATCTGCAAATGATGAAAGGAAAAAATATTAGGGTCACAGAGCAGCTATTTGGGAAAAATATTGTTCACCAGAAATTAGTTGCAATAATACCAATTCAAGTATTTTTATCCCGTTTTCTGCATTTTTCCACCCCTAATGAAGTTGTTGATTACAGAAATAGATTGCTGCTTCTTTAAACACAAAAGCAAAACCAAAAGTATGACTTTTTTTTTGTTTTGTTTTGTTTTAACTGATATTGTATAAAAAGGCTAATTTTATCTTTATGTTCTTAATAAATAAATCATAATCTTCCTCGGTCCTGAAACAGTAGCCCATTTGTATTTCCTATGGTTTAAATGGTTTTCTCACATGTACCAACATAGTTAGTTCATATTTGTGACAATTGTAATAATCTTGGTTACATTACTATAATAAAAGGTCTTATTAACTCCATCAGCTGAAACACACAGAAATTGCCAGATGTCACTGGTAGCTGACATGTGGGGTCTTTA
Organism: Patagioenas fasciata; assembly: GCF_037038585.1. Taxonomy (NCBI): domain Eukaryota; kingdom Metazoa; phylum Chordata; class Aves; order Columbiformes; family Columbidae; genus Patagioenas; species Patagioenas fasciata. The sequence goes on from NC_092521.1 coordinate 57,451,675, forward strand.
TTTCTCTTTCAGTGTTCCAGCATTTATCTTGATCACATTATCTATCCAAGCCACCTGAGGACTAATTCCTGGCTAATGCAGTTTGTGATACTTTGAATTCCCAGTCTTGCACATTAATGTTGGATGGCTAGTTCTGTTTAGAATAAAGTCTGTTTGGAGCTCATTGCCTGCCTAAATTGACTTTGGGGGTGCCCCTGTGACAATGGCTTAAATCTACAGCACACATTAATACCCAATTCGCAATTCAGCATTGTACTTTTTTACTTGGTGTTGGAATTACGGCACTGTTGCACTTTATGTACGGAAAAAGTAAAACTGACATTATTTTGTGAAGGACCATGTGTCTTTCTCCTACATACCCCCTTTCATGTGCAGTGTGAGTTGCCACATGCTCAAGACAGTAGGCACTGAAATCCCTCTGGGGAGCTACTGTGCAGACACAGAAAAGCATGAGAGCCCTGCAACACATTTATCGAACTTGGTTTTGCATGCAAAATGGCTCAACTTCATCACAAATGCAGGGGCTGACGGATACGGTTATTTATCAAAATCTCATTGCTCACTCTACAAATGACATCACAGGAGTGTTGTGGTGTTGGGACTCTAACTCTGTACTATGCATTTCTTTCCATGCTCAGCTCAGGCTGCCACATGCCTGTCTCTGTGACTTGGAGACAGTTAAGAGAATCCCCACTCATGAGTATGCACAGTAATCTGCCTTTTCTGATCTGTATTTCCCGATGTGTTGTGGTGTTAACCTTAATGCTAGTGTGTGCATTTTCTGCGTTTAATGCAAGAGGAAGACTAGGGTCAGAAAGATTTTACCAAGGGTTATTAAGTTCTGTTGTGGATGGACGCTGCTATCCTCAAGGTAGGAGCAGCTACTGCTTAAAAAGAAGCCTTTGGTATGGTAAGTATTCAAATGCCGTGGTGCTGAGCATCCTTTAAACTTTTTGCTTTGAAATTCATGTTCTTTTCTGATGAGCTTGCACTAGTGCTCATCTGAGATTTAAGTTCTTGTCCCTGTAGATCCTTTGATGAATATTTAACATCCATCTGTTTTAGTGGGCTGACTTGCATCCTTAAAGTAAGAACATTTTAAGATTCATTAACAATCTATTACATGAAATATTTTCACATAGATCGAAATATTGAAAAAGTAATGTACAAATTTATTATCTTGAAATTGTTATGAAAATAAACATGTTTTGATTTATGGTCCTCTGAAGGTTTTTACTACCTACTAAAGTGTACAAGTGAACCTGTAGAATAGATGGTGTTAGAGCGATTCTCTGATTTTAATTAGAGCTGTCTCATCCTAGAAAACATTTCAGCAAGGCAACTCCACTTTTATTCAGGTAACCAGACCTGATAATGGCTGCCCAAAAAGTGTGGACGAAATTCTTAGCACTAGATCCTGAACATGTGCTGACTATGCTTATCTTCATCCTGAATATCAGGCAAGCAGGCCTATTGAAATCAGTGGCTTACAGCAAAAGGATGAATTTTACTTAGTCTCTCTGCAATGACTGCTGTGTTATGAAGACATTCTGGCTGCACGTGAAGTTCCAAACAGAGTCTGTCCTAGTCACCATGCAATGTATTCATAGTCAAATGGTAGCATGATTTGTCAGCGTAGCTGTCTGTTACAGCAATATCTGAAAAATGAGAGATATAAGGCTTGTCATAACCTCTGATCCTAATTGTGGAAGAGTTCTTTAAAGCCTTTGAAGACCTTTTCTTTCTGTTACTTCTTCAGGGGGGCGTCTGTTCAATGTTAGAGAGACAAAAGTAGTTGTCCTTTTCTCCTCTCACATAAAGGAATTAAAATGAACTTCTGTGGTAGCCTAATCCCAGCTGTCTATGCTGCAAAGTGTCTATAAGCTTGAAGACTGAAGAAATATCTTTAATGTTATTTGCCATTTCCCATGCAAGACAAGAAGTAATTCTGTCAAATGACCTCCATGCCTCTTTTGGTGAAACCAAGCTTTCTGCTTCCTCCTTCAGGAGTTTTTTCCAAAGTTTTTTTCTCTTTCCACTGCAGAGTGCCATGTTTCTCAGATATGGTCTCAGAAAGACATCTTAAAACAATATCATTAATGTGAAGTCAGTTTTTTAAGCTCCGTTCTTAGTTTTAAAGCTTTTTTCCCCCTTCAAGGTCAATGTTTCTCCCTGTTCTTTCTTCTCTTTTTGTACTGAAAATGTGTCTTTTATGCACTGAGACCATAGTCTGAATTTTACTGACGATTTTATGACCTTTCTCATCAGCAGTGATTTTTCTCATGTTTTTAAAATCCTATACAGCATCTTTGCACCACTGTTGCACTCCTAATTAAAAAAGAAGTCATTTATGAACACACTAGTTTCTAACAGCCCGGAAAGTGACACTGTATTTATTTAATCATGTTCAAATATGAGTCACAAGGGTCCAATATAATAATGGAGATATGTGTCCCCTCCCACCTTCTTGTGCATTCCCAACCTACGTGGTGGTGGAGTGGTGTGAGAAGCAGAAAAGACCTTGACTCTGTGTAAGCGCTGTTCAGCAGTAACTAAAACATGAGTGTGTTATCAACACTATTCTCATATTAAATCCAAAATGCAGAATGATACCAGCTACTAGGAAGAAAATTAACTCTATCCCAGCTGAAACCAGGGCAATATGTGTGTTGCTTTGTGAGACTGCTAGTTCCTGTGACCATACATCTTGAGTATACCAAAATAATTATTCCTTTTATGAATTAAAAATCACTTTATTTTTTAGAAAGTTACAATTCTAGCAATTGTTAACTAAGCAGCAGAACACTCATTGTAGCTGCAGTCTATCCTGTGAAGTAATGCTATCTTTCAAATGAGAAAATTAACCTGTAAGTATATGTTGTGGAGGCACCCCAAAAGTCAACTTTAGGCACACAACAAGTTCCAAAACAGACTTTATTCTATCCAGAAAACTGTAGCAAATAAACCAACCAGAAACAGGGTTTATGCAATTATTTAGCACTCCAACAACATAAAATACAGGTTTGGATATCAGTTGATGAGATTATTGGGGTATGACAACATAAGAATAATGAGGATCCACAATATGTACTCATACACTCAGAAGAAACAAAAACTTGAGCCCTCTCACTCACAGGTACCCACGAGAAATAATCACTCGCCTGGATTAGATGGGGGTTCACACTTGCCTGGGTTAGGCAAGGACTCATTCGAGGATATATCCAGTGGAGAAAAATAACCACTCACCACAGGAGGAGGTGAGGTGCTTTCAGTCCTGGGAAGTCTCCTAAAATGGTGTCCCAGTCTAAGGGGAGGTCTCCAGTTCACAGTCCCACTGCTCCGAGAAGACCACTGAAAGACAGGTTTTGGTGGGGACCCCATTTTATAGCGTGATCAGATCTGGCTGTGGGCATTACAACATGGTCCAGAAGCTTCTCAGCTACTCTGGGCACCTTCTTTGTTGAGGACCCTGTCAGTCGACTGAGAGTCCCATCCCTCCTGCCTCTCCAGCTGGGTGGATATGAAGTCACCCTGCCCCGGGGTGGGGGAGGATGTGACTGTCACCACCCTAGGTGTGTACCATTGGAACAGGCACAGTGGGATTAAAAAGGTGCTAAAGAGCCATCAACTTCCCCACTGAAGACTCCGGATCTCAGGGAGATGTGCAACTGCCACAGTATAGTCCTGATGTTACTGATTTGGTGGTCAAATGTTGAAAACTTCAATTTCTTGAAATATAGTCTAACAGCAAATGATGAAGTAACCGACAAGGATACATTCTTCATTTTATTTCAAACTGTTTGCAGCCATGAAGGTTGTGCTTTGTGGGAAATCTCAAAGCATCTGCAATGGTACAGTGCCAGCTGGAGAGTTTCAGAATAAGTGGCTTACTAACTTCAGTACATAAGGTGGGACTCACACCATGTATCCAAGCCAGTATGTAAACAGCAGGATAGAGCCTGAAGTTGATGAGGACCCTGAGGTTGATTTTCCTCCACATTCTTTCAAAGAGAAAGATCAGAAGATATGAAAAGGTCTTTTATCTTCACAGCTATGTGTGAGCTAGAGTATAAAAATTATAACACCTTATTTAAGAATAAAAAGTATGTTTTAACCAAAGGACATTCAGTTCTTCTGAATGAGACAGGTCAACATAAAGCCTGAAAATGAAGTCTCCTGCTTGTTCACATTCTCCTTGATGTACAAATCCCGATTTCCAAGCAGGTAGTTTTCACAGTCTTCCAAACAAATCACAGCCTTCTGGAGCTTCTGAATAACATCTCTTCCATGTTGCATTTCTCAAGGGTGTCTCTGAGCTGTTATCAGCCCTACATCCTTTCCCGGAGTCTTTTCAGCTGTAGGGTTCCCATCTGCATTACAGACCATTGTCTTGCCGAGGGAACAGTCCAGATGAAGTCAGTCTGACCACAGAGTTTCTAGAGCTGGGTTTCTTTTCCAAGTTGCCCATCCAGAGAAGCCATTCTCTGCTTCTTGCTGGCCTGCCTGACAGCCATGCTTACCTAAAACTTTGATCTTCAGTTAATTAAAGTGGGAATTAAATTTAGTGTAAGAAAAGTGAACTACTGGATCTGCTGTTGTTTCAACCCAGATGAACTACTGAAATGATTTGAATAATTGTAATGCTGTATTTGGTCTGGCTGGGATTGGGTTAATTTTCTTCATAGCAGCCTGTTTGGTGCTATGTTTTGGATTCACGGTCAAAACAATGTTGGTAAAACCAGTGGTCTTGCTATTGCGAAGCAGTGATTGTTCAGCATAGAATGATTCGGGTTGGAAGGGACCTTAAAGATCATCTAACATCCAACACCCCTGCTATGGGCAGGGACACCTTTCACTAGACCAGATTGCTCAAAGCCCCATCCAGCCTGGCCTTGAACACTCCCAAGAGTGGGACGTCCACAGATTCTCTGAGTAACCTGTTCCAGTGTCTCACCACCCTCAGAGTGAAGAATTTCTTTCTTATATCTGATCTCTAGCTACCCTCTTTCAGTTTAAAGCCATTATCCCTTGTCCTATCATTACATGCCCTTGTAAAAAGGCCCTCTCCAGCTTTCTTGTAGGTCCTCTTTATGTACTGAAAGGCTGCTATATGATGTCCCTGAATCTTTCTCTTCTTCAGGATGAAAAACCTCAGTTCCCAAGCAGGATATGCTCTGCTACATAAGCAAGTATTTTCACAGAATAATATGAAGGTCTTTGTTTTCTTCACAACACAGAGCAAACATTAACCCACTCCCAAACTCTACCTTTCTAAACTTTAAACTTTTCTGAAAAAACCAGTCATCCCTCTCTGCCCAAGTTTCATTGACTAAAAGCTTCTAGGATCACTGGAAGGGCTGTCTCTGACTTGAGTGTTGGACAATGTCTTCCTGGTCTAATTTTGAATATGGAAGTAATAACAAAACAATAATTCTTGCAATCCCTGTAAACATCAGGAGGCATTGTCAAATAGCAACATAGAAAATACTGTATGTCTCTCATTTTATTCCTAAAACTGCAATGACAATAAAAAGCTTCAACTCTTCATATTACAGTTAGAATTGAATGGATATTTCTGTATTACATCCTGGTGCATGAAGGGAAAAGAAGTCTAGGAAAGTTGATTGATCTTCAAAGACAAATACCTCAAAGAACAAGAAATGCCTGTTCTGATGTGAAGAGTGTCAACAAGGTACAGCAGAAGTCAGCTTGAATGAACTGTGTACTACTGACAGAGCTCATGTGGAAAACGAAGTATACAGAAAGTGGAAGCAGGAAGGAATTTAGTGATAGTGCTCGAACATGCAGGAATGGAGTTAGGAAAGCTGAACATCAGCTCAAATTGAAACTAGGAGGGATGTGAAGGAAGGCAAAGAAATGCTTCTGTAAGTTCATCGGCAACAAAAGGAAGACCAAGGAAAAATTTGTCCAGTGCTCAGTGGAATAGAGGGCCTAAAGACATAAGACATGGAGAGAGCTGGGGTACTCAATGGTTTCTTTGCCTCAGTTTTTCCTGGTGTGATTTGCCCTCAGACATTTAAGGTCCCTAAACCTCCTGACTGTCTGAGGGAGTGAACCATGACCCACATTAGAGGAACGTGGAGGAGAGATTACCTCAGGAAGTCAGACATGCACATGTCCAGAGATGCCTCCAAGGTTGCTGAAGGAGCTGGCTTGTGTCACTGTGTTAGTAACAGAATCAACTTTACAAGATGTTTCCTTCCATGTTCCCTTCTGGAACAGGTCAGGATGGGCCTTCGCTGGCTCTACCCTGGATATCGCTGGATCTGTTACAGTTGGATTAATATTAAGATAGCAACCAGCCCTGTAACCATAGAATTATTGTATTCAGTAACCAAACTCTATTCTTAAAGCTGACATAGATTTATGGTATATTCTTATGAGGCAGGTAACTGTAATCGAACCTTATTCTTAAGGTGGACATAGATTCACAATATATTCTTTTAAAGTTGGTACCTTAGAAAATAACTGATAAAAATAGCATCTTTTAGATAGGAAGTTTGTGTTAGAATAGGTGTGGAATATGCTAATGGTTGTCAGGGGTTGTAATGAATATGTATGTAACTAACTTGTATAATAAGGTGTAGTCTGAATCAGCTGTTCGAAGCCAGCTTTGGGTGCGAACCCCTGGTTTCCCAGCACCGAAATAAAGCACCGCATATAACTATGTCCGTGGTTATGTGTCCTGATTGCTAACAACTGTACATTTGCTGTCAATCGTCTTTGAGAGGGAAAACGTCCTAATGTCTGTAAACAGGCAAATGTTAAGCCAAGGGTGGAAAGAAGGAGGACCCAGGGAACTACAGGTCTCTCAGCCTTACATGAATCCCTGTGAAAGTTACCAAGAGAATTCTCATGGAGACCGTGTCCAAGCACATGAAGGACAAGAAGATGACTGGGAATGGCCAGCCTGGAATTTCTAAGGGCAAATGTGCTTGGCTATTATGCTAGTTTTCTATAGATGACTGGCTCTGTGAATGATGGGAGAGCAGTAACTGTTTACCTCGACTTCAACAAGATATTCAGCAGAGTCTCCCATATTATCATTATGGTTCAACTGGTGACATATGGAAGGAATACGTGGTCTGCAAAGTAAGTGGAAAACTGTCTGGACAACTGGGCTCAAAGGTTTCAGATCAGCAGCACCAGCTGGTAGACATTTACTAGTAGCTTTCCTCAGGGATCAAATACTGGGGCTGATGCTGTTCCGTTTCTTTATTGCTGACTTGGATGATGAACCAGAGTGTACCTCAATAGTTGAGGAGTGATATAAAATTTCAGGAAGGGATTTATAAACTTGAGAAGGGAGGCAAAGATCTTGCTCAGAGGATCCTTAATGGGTTGGAGTCAAGGGCTGATAGGAACGACGTGGACTTCAAGAATGTCGTTGTGAGATGGAATAGCTCCATATGGCAGTACAGGCTGCAGGTTAGCTGGATGGAAAGGTGCTTTGCAGAAAAAGATCCGTGTGTCCTGGTAGACAAGTAGACCATGAGTAAGCAGCAAAAAAAGGCCATCCTGGGATGTATTACTGAAAAGTAGACATGTGGTTGAGAGAAGTAACATTTCTTCTCAGGTTACTGAATATTCAGGAGTTACCAAAAGCAGAATACTGTTGCAAAGCAGTCCTCGAGAAACCCGATTACCTTTCACAAAAGCAGACATCTTATTAAAAGCCTCCAGAGGTCTGAGAAAGCTATTTGTCAATAACTGTCAGATTTGCTCTTTGAGGTTTCTCATTAACAAGTGAGCTGTAGAAGAAAACAGATGTCCTTTTACAAAATAGCCTTGTGTTTGCTAGAAGCTAAGAGCAGCCTTTTTGTCTTCAGGTGGAGTCTCCTTTGTTGATTCCACTTAACAGTGACTAGGAAAAAAAAAAAAAAGATGTTTTTTCTACCCAAGGAGCTCAAAGATTTAATTCTTTCTTCCACTTGAGAGAGGAAAAAACCTCCAACATTTAAGTTATTGTATGATCCTTATGATTACTTCTAAATTTTTACTATGATTTCATATGATTTTGAACTGGTTCTGCTTACAGGGTGTCTCTGGGCAATCTGGTTCTCGTGTATGCAAATGGCATTGGCAGGCATTTTATGCGGCCTACAAATAAGCTCTTGTCTTAGACACCACATTTCTCTATCACAAACTCCCACTTCATGCCTTTTGTTAAGATGATTAATTGATTTAACTTATAAACAAAGATACTGACTCAGAGCCTGCTGTAATCTTAGGTGGTAATTTCCATGGTGATATGCTATTGTTTATTGCAACTGACTCCAAACCTCTTGGTATTTAACTGTATGTTTTAGAAAAATAATGTTCCATGCAGAAGTCCTTATTCAGACTGCTTCTTGCTCCTGTTTAAAATGTTAGATGATCTAACTGATAAAGGTGTGAGGCATTTTCCCATTGGAGGTGCTAAATGCCTCTTAAAGCCAGAGAACACGAATGTTACTTACTGGAAAGCTGTGTGCACAAGCAACTGAGCATACAAGAAGTCTCCACCCTGTCCACATTGCTGCCAAGGGCATGTGGTTTCATTTTCCTGTCCATATTTATCTGCTGATCAGGACCACCTATTTGGTGATGCATTCTTTGCTGGTGTAATGGATGGGGCTAATTGTGACACTGACATGACTGTCACTTGTGGTTTCAGTAAAATGTATTTTGGTCTTTTGTCAGGAAAGTATTGACATATGTTGTTCTTTCCCCAGGAAAACATAAAACAAAACTCCATGTTTCTATACTTCCACTTGCATTTGCACCATCTGTCTCAAAAAGACAAAAAACAGCTAAACAGAAAATGCTGTAGCTGAATTACTCTGACATTTATGTTACAAAAAATTAGCTTTGATCCTTTGATTAGTGTAGAAGATATTTTAATTCTTGCTTTGGTGAGGAACCCTCTCCCCTCTAGACATCCCTGGAAGCTGTCATCTGCCTTCTCAAAGGCTCGTTCCATGATTTTTAACAGAAACCAAAACCTGGTGCTAAACAATAGCTGATTCCTCCCACTACCTCTCATTGCAAAAGATTATAGGAACTATGTTCCTTGTGATTGCTTTGTCCTTCTCTTAATAATATATAGTTTTCAGTGAGTCATTCTTGTCCAAGACACCTGCAGGAGGCTTTTCTTTTCTTTTCCACTAAAATAAAATATAAGTGGATACAGGAACACATTTGAAAACACATCTGTAAATTCAAATTTGCCTCATGCAAGCACAAGTTTCCATGCAGTACTTCTTCCTTGGCAGCATGAGTAGACCCACAGCACATCCATGTATCAGCCCTGATTTAGGGTGTCTGTTCGGAGTAGTCTTGGTGTGCATGCACACTCTAGATGGTATCTGGAGTATCACAGGTACTATGTGTACCCAGAGGGAACTCAGCACGGGTGGTGAAGTTGTTGCATCCCCAATGTGCAAGACTGTCACTGTATGTGCAGCCTGTGAAGGTGCATGCAGAGACAAAAGCCTTTTCTCTGTCTGAGCAAAGGGAGGTGGTGGCTGGCTTTGCTACTGTGACTGAGGTTTTAAAACCAGGTTTAAAAACTAACCAAGCAAGAAACCATCTAAGCTCAGTGAGAGGCAGGAAAGGGCCTTTGGGATGAGAGAAAAGTGATGTGCATCAGCCAGATTAGCTGTTTGAGAAGCTTATGCTTGCTCTTTATTTCATATGCTATCTGCAGAAATGATGAAGAAAAGAACTGACAGTTGAGCACCTATAGCATGTGCCTGTGACCTGGGAGATCTGATTTGAAATCCTAGCCTTGAGTGACTAAGAGTCAGGTGCTGAACCCACAAGGCCCAGTCTGAGCCATCTACAAACTAGTCTGCCCCTCTACCAAGTCAGTAGGTAGTCAGAGATTAATCTTAGTCCTTCCTAGTCAGTCTATTTTGTTCTCTGTATAAAAAAGTATAAAAGGGTCAGGAAGGGAGTACACAGTCACATCTTCTATTAAAGAATAGAAATTTGGGGTTTAATTTTGACATCTATTGTTTATTAATAGTCTCACATTGTAAATTCCTCTCTGTTGTTGTCATCAACTCAATTTCTCTTTTTCTTAGTAAGTCAAAAAATCACACTCTCTTCAGCAGTTTAATGTCTGAAAGTAAGTGTTCATGTCCTACGGTCCTATCTGTTGGTTATTATATTTATCTAAAGGACCTACTACATCTGTTTGGCATTGTTAGGAAAGGTTTGGTTACAATAAAATGTTTGAATCCCAAGCAGTGTAACAGTAGATACACTGAAGCAGTTGTCTGCAAGAAGCACAGCAATATTTTTCAGGTTGATCTTGGCTGGACACTAGGTGCCCACCAAGTTGCTGTATCCCTTTGCTCCTCAGCTGGACATGAAATACCACGAAAGGCTCGTGGGTTGAGACGAGGACAGGGAGAGATCACTCACCAGTTACTGTCATGGGCAAAACAGACTTGACTCAGGGGAAATGAGAGTAAGACAATGAGAAATAAAACCAAATCTTAAAACACCTTCCCCTCATCCCTCCTTTCTTCTGAAGTTCAACTTCACTCCTGATTTCTCTACCTCCTCCACCTGAGCAGTGCAAGGGGACAGGGAATGAGGTTGCAGTCAATCACATGTTGTCTCTGCTGCTCCTTCCTCCCTACACTCTTTCCCTGCTCCAGTGTGGGGTCTCTCCCACTGGAGACAATCCTCCACAAACTTCTCCAACATGAATCGTTCCATGGGATATAGTTCTTCACAAGCTGCTCCGGTGTGGGCTCTTCTCTCCATGGATCTATAGGTCTCCCCAGGAGCCTGCTCCAGCACAGATTCTCCACCAGGTTACAGACTCATTCAAGTGCATCCATCTGCTCCAGTGTGGGGTCCTCCATGGGCTGCAGGTGGATATCTACTCCACTGTGGACTTCCATAGGCTTCACCATGGTCTGCATCATGGGCTGCATCTTTGCTCCAGCACCTGAAGCACCTTCTCCCCTCCTTCTTCACTGACCTTGGTGTCTACAGAGTTGTTTCTCTCACATATTCTCACTCTTCCATCTGCTGTTGTGCAACAGTTTTCCCCTTCTTCAACATGTTATCCTAGAGACATTACCACCATCGTTGATGGGCTCAGCCTAGTCGAATTGCGGGTCAATCTTGAAGCTGCCTTGCATGGGCTCTGTTGGACAGAGGGGAACCTTCTAACACCTTCCCACAGAAGCCACCCCTGTAGTCCCCCTGCTACCAAAACCTTGCCATGCAAACCCAATAGACTATATAATCACCCATTATTTATTTAGAGTGATAAGTTGAAATTCTTGGTAAAGAGGTTTATTTGCTGCTGTGGGGGGCATGTGGTACATGCAGAGGGAGCTGGCATCTCTGCCAGAGCCTGAACACTGCACTGCACAACCATGGATGGGACCGTGATGGGTATTCCTGGTGTTCTGATATTGTTGTGTACACTTACGAGAAGCTGGCAATCTCTTTTTCTTATTTAGTTCTTGTGTCGATGTTCTGTAACTTCTTTCTACCCAATCCATTGTTAATTTTATATTTCTATTCAATTATTTTAGTTCCACCTGTTTTATATTAAATTATTACTATTGAAGGTTTCTAGTTAGTTTTTGTTTTAACTTTTTCTTGGCTATTTTTTAAAACTGAAGGTCTCATTCTCAGTTTTCAAAGAAGATGAAATACAATGTTCTCAAAAGTTTAAAGGAGAATGAGGGAAAAGCATGAAATTTAAAATTACAGGCACAATTATTTCCTGTTTTCATATTCGTTTAAACTTCTCTGCGCATGAAAAGCCAAGTTCATTCAAAAGACATCAAAGAGACATTTTTAAGTAGGCATGTATTTGTCTTTGATAACTAAATAACAATTGTGTTTGGAAGACAGGAATCACTGTATAACAACCCCAGCAGTATAAAGTTTAGTTAAAAGATGAATATTAGAAAAAGAGTTTGATGGTGAAGTATTATCATCAATCCCAAACCTGTGGCAAAGAAGAGTGGAGAGGACTATGTAAGAAAAGCTACCTTCAGTGTCTGTGTTTTCAGCAGTCTTCCTCAGTTCAGTACCAGTGTTGTCTTCTAGTCTACATTGGAAGACGTTGATTTTTTCACTTTTAATAAACTGACAGAAATATTAAATAACACAGATTTTCTGTAGAGCAAAATACCAGAACTTTAGATGAATCTTTATTCAGCTTTCTTCTGGAAATTGCATCTGTGTAACCACATACTTTTATGGTTTTGTTCTCTACTTTTGGACCCATTTAGTTTCACTAACACTGTCAAGTTACATAAATAACTAGCTCACAGAGAGAATGAACTACAGGTTGCATGAAGGTTGTATTCACTCATGTCCTATTCTCTCAGGTTGTGCAAGTTCTGCATTTGAGCTGTTGTCTTGTATTTTTTACATTTAACTCAATCCCATTCTTCTGTTTAGTTGAAGAAGTAGAGAAAAGCACAGCAATAAATCTGTGGAAGAGTATTTGCAACATACATTTCTTCAGTTCATTGCAAAGCATTACATGCTAAATTCTGAAAAGATACGGTGAATAAATCAGTATTTGTATTTTCTAGAATAGCAGATCAGTGACTTTTCTAATAACTTTCCCCCCTCCCTTTATTGGTGTCTGCATCCCTCTGTACTGCAGAGGTACAGAATATTTAATGAAAACTCGGTCCAAACCTCAGATCACTGTAGCCACCACATTTTAAAAAAACACAAACCAACTCCACAGTCACATTTTTAAAAGATGCTACCATGGCTACTTTCAGCTGCATAATAGCCTTATTACAACCAAATACGAATAGAAGAAATGTAAGTCGTTCTGTACAACTGCCACCATTCTGCTGCTACAGGACATATAGTTTCATAGACAAACTGCCCAGATGTAGCACATCCCTGTCTACTCAGTCCTTGATTTCTGCTGAGAATGACACTAATTAACCACAGCACTGACAACAACTTCTCACACAGGTCACTGAATAACTGCTTGATTTTAAGGAGGAGGGGAGGGGAAGGGAGGGGAGGGGAGGGGAGGGGAGGGGAGGGGAGGGGAGGGGAGGGGAGGGGAGGGGAGGGGAGGGGAGGGGAGGAGAAGAGCTTTTCTTGTGCTAACCAAATCCGTTTTTCACTTGATTTTTTTCTAGATGGGGGAAACTAGTAAACTTTAGAATATTCAAATGTAAACTCATTTACTCTATTGGAAATAAAACTGTTTACCCCAAACCCTTTCACTGAACTGTTAATGCTCTGCCTGAATATGGAACCAAGCACAAAAAAATCATGTCTCAGTCTTACAGCTCACTGCATGTGGCATATTCTCACTCAGTGGTAATTGCTGTCAGCGTGAGAGATTGCTAGACGTTAAGACTTCTGGATAGCTTTTTAAATCACTAAAGATAAAATGTGTAAGAATGTCATCCTACAGTACCAAGCAGTTAACTGCCACAGCACTGGTGACACGGTTCTACACTTCAGAAGGTGGATTTGACTGATGAACCCTCAGTTCCCTCTCCCCTTCCAGATCACAGTGGAGCACTGGAGCAACCATTTCTTGATAGGATTTTATAGCAAATGCTATAAAATTGCAATATCAAGATATATAGATATATTAATGAGATATTTATACACTTGTAATGGAACTATTTTCCAGGCAGTAGTTATATATGTAATAACAGAAAAAAGGACAGGTTATTAGTTTTATTTATTTGTTTGTGTGTTCGCTTTTTTGTTTACTTATTTAATATTTCAGCCTATTGGGAATAGAAATATCGATTGTGAAACTGTCTGATTTCTTCCTATTTTTCCATCAAGAGAAAAAAAATAAATAATGTATCTTTATAGGAATCCTATTTAAGAGATAACAAAATCAGATCAAAATGTTAGATAAGGTTAATATGGTCCTGTCTGACTCAGCTAGGAATAGGCGGGAGAGAAATTGCAGTAGAGGGCAAGACCTCTGGAAAGCTAATATTTCCTATGTTGACTCCAGTATGCTTGAGTACAAGCTACAGCTTTCATTTTTATTAGTAACTAGGGGTAACAGTCATTTATGAGTCCAAAGGCTCCAATGTTCTCCTAGCTTGGAAGAGAAGGCTGCTCACTAACTGAACCGTGAAGAATTTTTGAAAAGCAGAAAAGTTGCCTTTTTTCCTTTCTCACCCTTTGAAGACTTTAGGTAATATGTATTACCTAAACTGATGCATCAACATTCAAATAAGAGCTGACTATCAAACAGTGCTTTTGAAAGTTATTACTTTTTTTTTTTTTTGTACAGTAATAAATGTACTTCATACTTCTAAATCCCTTTATTTCTGTGTTAAACTCTGTCTTAAGAAGAAACTATATGATTCTCTTCTTGGCTGTTGGTTGAGAATTTATTGTAGAGATGAAAGACCCTGAAGTTTAACTTCACAACACTTTCTGGAAAGACTATGCTTTACAAATGGGGAGCAGAAAACAATTACGTGCAAGGTGGACTTAGCACTTTCCAGCTGGTCATTCTAAGCCCCTTTCATTCTGTTGACTTTCCTGTTAAATGTTTCGTGGTTTGTGAAAGATTAACAGCTGTTAGAGTTAACTCCTCCTATAGCTTGGCTGTCATCACCAGCAACAGGTGACAACTTCCCAGTGTTAAACAGTTGCTGAGGTTTCTTTCCAGGGCACTATTCCTAATTTTGTAGTTCTTTTAAAGAATTACTTACATGACTCTATTTTCTAAAGGAAAGTGTCTTGCCATGTGCTAGTTTCTCCTTCTTCAGGACTTGAAAGCTTATTATTTTGATGTCTCTTTCCATTATGTCTTCTTTAAAAAATTAAAAATAAACCAAACATCTTCCTCATCCCAAACTTACTGCCAAAAAACTAAATGCCACATGTCCTGGCTACTGATAAGCCAATGGAAGCCAGCATCAAAAGAAGGTCACTTTTAAGCTCTGCTCAGCATACTACCCTCCTAAGGTCTGTGAAACAATGTACATTATGATCTGTCTTCACTTTATCCTTCTTTTTATGCCTGCTTTTTGAAGATCAGTTGCAAAACCAGTCTGTTGATCGACTCTCAATATTTAGTGTCCCTGTGGACAGTGATATCTAAGAGTTGCCTGAGTGCAGGTCTATGTGGCAATCTTGATTTTCCTCCAAAACAAACCTTCATACAGAACAAAAAATCCCAATCTCCTGAAAAAAAAAAAAAACTGAAAAAAAAAACCAAAATGATAAGATGACCTGGAATACACTGAGCTGGGGCCATAATGCATTCACAAGAGCAGCTTGAACTTTCAAAACCTTCTGATGTTTTCTCGGGAGAGGTAGCTCAAAACCACACATTTGGAAAAACAGTAAATAAATGATTACCCAAGAGGATATATTTGTTATTTCTGAGCGTAGGGCTTCAGGGAATAATTAAAAACCAAAATAAAAAAACAAACCAAAAAAGTCAAACCACCATGAAAGCAATTCCCAGGGCTGGAAGCCTTGTGGGTAGGTAATGAAGGCAAAGAATATTAACTACTTGTGGTCTGTCAGAGATGCAAGATCGTTTGGCTTTGTGAATTAATTTCCAGAGTTCCTATTTTCTACAGATTTGAGGCATGCATCATCTTCGTAGTCTAAGTACAGAGGTCCAGATAACAGGTTCCTTGTATAGTGCATGAACACCAGTAATTAGAATGCCCTTGTCAGACATGATCTGTCCATCAGGCTGCAGCTTGTTGTGTCATACTGAGGTTTCTTCCTATACTTTTAGGTGAGACTTTGAGAATATTATCTTCTCACAAAATTTTCTATATATGACATGTTGGCATTCTCGGTTCCCTCAACAAAAAAGAAACCTTGCATTTCTCATGATAAACTAATCATCATTTCACTGTAAAAGATCCACTGTCTTGAACTCTATGAAAATTCTGTGCAGAGACCAACATATCTATGTGAGATAGATGTGAGAGGTTTAGGACGTAGTGGAGCAGAAACTTCTGGTCTATGCTAATAATTTTTATTTTGTTGATTGGTTAATTTTATTTTTTCCAAAGATTTTTGCAAGGTCTGTTATTGTGGGACATTTTAGACTAACTTGCTATATGTTTTTCATTTTAATAAAGCTTTCAATTGAGAGTGCTTTCTCAGGCAAGGAATTATCATGTTTCAATCTTGTAGGTCACCCATACTTTGCTTTACAGATGTGCCTGTTGATAAACTTGGCAAATTTCATCTTAAAGGAATGTAGAATACTATTGTGTTTGGAAGACTGTTTTAGAAACTTCCTGCCTTAAATGATCAAAACTCTTAATTTTCAGTCTAAATGCCCAATTCTGACCTTGTATCAGTACAATGTCTTTGTTCATCTCCTTGATGTTTAATCTAAACTGTTGTTATTAAACAAATCTCATTTTCCTTCAGTCTTCAAAATTAATGTTTTCTTGACAAAGTCATCTATTCTCAGTCTAAATTTTCGTTATTGCTTTTCTGTATGCTCTCCAGTAGCCTCTTATTAGGCATACTTTCACATTCTCAATGATCTGTTAAGCTTATTTCTGGGCAGAGAGATGAAAACACACAATCAGTGGTCTCCATCCTCTCCATATAACAGCATTGCTTCTATTAAAGAACACATTTGGGCCCTATAAAATGAAAAAAAAAAAACAACAACCTAATGATCTTAGTGTGTCTAATGCTTTTATTTTTGCGTCTGTAAGTGTCACAGTCCAAGGAACTGTCCCGGGAGTTTTTTATCCTCAAAATGATCCTGGGGAAATCAGTGGTAGGAATATCATGACCAGTATCATGTTGGAACCAAACAGAAGAAGTATTTTCTAGTTTTGAATCCAATAGCAACAAAAAATAACATTTTATGTGTGTATCAGATTGTGATAGGCAAATTTTCAAGAATGTTATTTCGATAGAATTGTCACAAAATGGGACTCTACAACATTTACTGAGAAACAAATAAAAATGAATTATTATTTTTATGCAAATAACACTAACTTGGTGGTCTTAAAACCCTGGCTTTGTGAAAGCAAAGCTGTTCACATTGTTCCACAAAGTTACAACATGTTACTATAGGCAATAAATTAATCATTCAGATACTTGACCTTCACATGTCTTTACTGATGTGGTGAGCTTTTTCCATTACTGGCATTTTGAAGGAAAGGATATTCAGGAAAAAGGAAGAAAGTATTCAAGAATTCAAAGAAAAGGAACAATTTTAGAAAAGGAATTGCGACTAATGAGTGATTCAACATATCTGTCCTTGGCCTTGTGTCTAGAACTCTGGCTCTTTTGTGTACATGCATGGAAATATGGAAAGCATCACTTAGACTGAAGACATTACAAGACTTCCTGAGGATGCTGACTCCCTGCCCCATCCCAACAGATGGGATGAGGGAAGAGTTAACTCTGAACGTGACACGTGACCTGACTCAACAGATGAGATCAGGTGTGAGTTAACTCTGGGTATTTCTGCACAGTTACGCAAAGTGAATGACAGACAATCACTCTAGGGGTCCAATTCGATTATGAGTTTACTAAAAGCACTTGGTGGAATACAAATTACAGCAATTAGTAATTTGGCAAAAGTATGTTATAATATCACAAAACTTATTAATATATTGACAGCCAAAAGCCCTTCTAAAAATGGTGGATTGGCAACAATTAGTAACTCTAATGCAAAACTTAAGAAGACTTCAGTTGCAGAACTTGGATTGATATTGCTTTTATATATTCAAGAAAGAGAGAGACACAGAAGGAAAATCAAAATATTGGAAAGAAAAAAAGAGAGTAAGAGAGTAAGATATCACCACTTCACAGGTACATCGGTCCCACGATGACCTCTGGAGGTGGGGGCACGTGTTGAAGATTTACACGCCACCAATTAATGTTTTACATGCAAGATAGGGGAAGGCGGTTCATCTCCTCCCTCTGTTCGCTCTTCATTCTAATTAGGAAGACACTTCTGGGAATGGGTCTGGGGTCCTCAAACTAGGGGAAAGTTCACAGTACTGACCAGAAGTGAGCTGTTTTGCCCATCAGGGGTAGCTGTTGATTTGTGGTTTCTTCTGGTAGTTAACTGTCTGACAGATGGTTCATCTCTACCATTCCAGTTAGGCCATGAGACTCCTCTCCATGGCCATAAAACCCTGGGAAAGACAAGACGAGGTGTCATCTATCTTTTCCTCCCAAAGTAACAAGAAAGAGACATTTAAGGCATAACATAGCCCTTTGTTCTTCTAAGGATGGGGGGAGTGCTTCAAGGTTGTCACACTCCCCTCTTCTGCTGGTATCATCTTCAAATTGCACTGGAACAAGAGTAACTTTGCAGTTCCTCTGCAACAGTTCTGGATCTCACCTAGGACACTTTTCTATTTATGACATATTCACTGTTTTCAGCATATGAACAGATTTACAGAAGGTATATGTGTGGTTTGTTATTTTTATTTTATTTTATTTTTTCTTCTTCAGGACTAGGCAGTGTCATTTACCCATTGTTTCAAGTAGAGGTCAATGAAGAGGAGGAGAATCTTTTTCTGGAAGTGGATGGAAAGAATAGTGACGCCCTTGTGTTGGAACTAAGCAGTACTTTTTCTTTTTTTGGATTCAATAGAGTCGATCTCTTCACAGGTGAACATGGGAAGAAAAACACATAGTGATGCCTTCTGCCTTTACCATTCCTTCCGTCATTGGAGAAACATGCCCTCTGGAGATGTGCAGTGCAGCTCTGGCAGCCTACCAACCTGTCCTTCCTCTACAGCTGACTATCTGTCAAACTATGAACACCATCGGAAAAAATTTGCAAGGATTAAGAAAAAAGAATCAGTAACTCATGGTAATGATTTTGTACTTAATTTCTTGTTTATATTTCTGTCTTACAGAAAGCTGAATGTTACTGTTCAAGCACTGTATTGAAAAATGGGATTATATGGCTGTGATTCTACACCCATTCTACTTGTAAGAAGCTCAAGACATACTTTGCACAGATGTTGGCATATATCCATGTGGTGTTTACTGAAAGCCATAGTCTGAGGCTTTGATCATACAATTTGTTATATGCTGCACACTTGCTGAGCCTGCATGAAATCCTGCAGGCTGGTATCAATGTCTGAAGACTTTAAAAGAAGGAAAAAAAAATGTTTACAGGATTTTTTTACTCTCTTCTCCCAGCATCTATATTTCTGTCATGAAACATACTATGTGGATGGCCACGTGTAGTAACAAATAAATAGGAATGCATATTAATACAGATGCACTTTACTGGTAGTAACCTTAGACAAACTGCTGTTTATTTTTCTTATAGATTTTCTTCCTCTTTTTTCTAGTTGAGGATGCATTTATCCTATGCTTTCTGTAGTCTGATCATAAAGAAGCGACTAGTGTTCAGCTGTCACACAATACAACTCTTGTCTCCATGGGGTAAACTTTAACTATGTTTCTGGGGCTTTTACATCACCGTTAAACTATCCCATATCCTTTTCCTGGCAATTTTATTACCTATGCAATGGAAATGCCTTCCATTACACGTTGGAAAACTGAATGTAGTTTCTGGACATCTTCATCTGTGATTTTTATAAATCTCTTCTGCTCAGTCCTCTGCAGAGTGCACAGGTTTTGTATTCAGTGCAAGTTATGCAGGGTTGTCTCAGCAATACCTGGTGAAGGTAGAAATTGCCATCAAGGGCATTGTAAGGGGAAATGTACATCAGTTTCTAAAGAAATTTGCTACTGCAAGATGCATGAAAATGATATTGAATACACTCATGAAAACAAGAAGACAGACAGGGATTGAGAATCCAAAACCAAAATATCTGAGAAGGTTGCAACATCATAGCTTTATCTTACTTTCAATTGCGTGTCCCATTGTACCTCTCTGAGGAAGTACAGTGTTGTGGGTAGTAACAGTACGGAAAAGACAAGAACAATGCCAGAACAATGTATGCAGGTTTCAGTTCCGGACATGTTGACCACAAAAAGCATAGAACTTATGGCTTCTTGGGAAAATGCAACAAAAACATTAGTAAAAAGCTTGTTTTCTCATTGCACTATTACCAAGGGAGGCAAAATTAGTAGCAACTGCCCACTCAGCCTCTTATCATGAACTCCTGTGTCACAGGCAAGATTCACCAGGTGTATTCCAGCTGTTCATCCTATAAAACAAACTGTTATTTTTAGGCAAAAAGAATTGATGTCAGGTGACAGGTAATGAGAAGTGCTCTGAAGGGAGCAGTGGAAACAATCACAGGCAAGATGTCATATAATCCTTCTTACAATCTCATCAGAGGTTTAAAACTTGCTAGGTCTCCTCTCCTTCTTACTGCTGCTGGAGGCTGTCCCAAAGTCACACCGATTAGAAATGGTGGGATTCCCAGCCTTGGTGCTTTCCTAAGCAGACTACAGCAGATGTTCTTGGGATAGCGGCAAGTTTTAGCTTGTGCAGATCCTTTCTTTTGCTGGTGGGAACTCAACCAGCTCCTTGTTATTTATGGCTAATAATGGTAGGTTCTCACTCCCTTCATTTTGGTAAAGTAAAAAAGAGTTTAGCACTCACTTATAAAATACAAGTGGAGCCTGAAACTTTCTCCGTTTGCCTTCCTGTGTGATTTACGTGGGAACCTGAATGAGCCAGGCTGAGTGATAGCCTGCTGTGCTCCTGCTGGGCCTCCTCGGGCCCCAGGCATTGCTCTTCTTTCTATAAACGTTTTGAAGTTACTGTTTCTGACATTGTATGCTAAAATATTTATTTTCGGTGAAAAAGCTCAGCAATGCTTCTGCAGAACTCTTGCAGTAGCAGCTACCCAAATGCGGCAACATGTTTTGAGAGCTGAACTCAGTCAATATTGTTCTCCTGTCCCTGGTTCCAACTGGCTTAACAGTTTTCTATTTTTATTGATGCATCTTGAAGACACATCTGAGGTCTGAGGTCAACCAGCAAATTAAAACAAACGACAGCTATTACAGAAAGTAGCTGTATCCATGTTGATTTGGTAAGAGACAAACTTTTTTTCTCAACATAGATTTTCTTTTAGAAAATAGTACAGCATGCTTCCTGAGTTTCTGGACATTTTTGATTGCTGTTTTCTGTAAGGAAATATTCCCTGGCTTACTGTTATTCCCAAAAGCCTTAATTTCTATCTAGAATTCATTCTAATCAAACAATTTGAGGTTGAAAAGTCCAAGTTGAGAAGTGTGACTGAATTTTATTTTATTCTGCTAGGCTGACATAACAGATAAAGGCTGAATCACTGAGAGGCCAAAAGTCTCTTCAAAGAGAACAAGACATCAAGCCAGCAGGGCTTCCAAGTGAGCAGGTGCATAATTATGATGCTTGTTAAAAAACTGAGACGAAAAATTCCTTAGAAGAAAGGTATAAACACTGATGCATTACCTCCTCCCCAAGGCTACTGTCCAAAGATGGAACACAAATCCCATTTTTCCTAGGTGGTACATAGGTAACAATGACAGGAAGGGGGAGCTGAAGAAATAAGTGGATTGGATTGGAGTGATCGTTGTGATGAGGTACAACAGACAGCCAGGCAGGGAGACCATCCTGAACAGAAGGTGCAGTAGAGCAGTTTCTGTGTCTTTGTCTACTTCATATGCGCAGCACAGTGGTCTCACACTATTGGACAGAACGCCCAAAGCCAATAAAAAGTCACCAAAAAAATCTGAAAACAACAGAAACAACACAAAATTTCATGTAGAATGTAGTAACGTGAATGAGGTATCTGCAAAACATTTGCATCCAAACAGAGTACATTCCTTACGGGATAGCAGGATCGTAGGAAAATTCAGGTTGGAAGGGCCCTCTAGAGTTCTCCAGTCCAAAACACAGGGTTTTGTTTAGGTCTTGAAAACCTCCACAGATGGACTGCAGGGTCTTCCCAGACAATATGGGCCAACGCCTGTCTGTCCGCATAGTGAAGAAATTTTTCTTCATGTCCAGTCAGAACTGCACTTCTTTCAAGTTATGTCAGTTATCTCCCATCCTCTTACCATGCATTACTGTGAAGAGCCTGGCTCCGTCAATGGCTTCCCCATAGGTGCTGTGGGCCATCTCTTTTCCAGGCTGAAGAAGCCTAGTTCCTCATTGACAAGACAAGTGCTCGCTGCCATCTTGGTAGTCCTTTGCTCAACATTTTCCAGTTTGTTGATGTCTTTCTCATATTGGAAGTTGGGGTTAAGCTGCACATTGTATCAAAGATGCAGTCTAATGAGTGCTGAGTAGAGGGGAATAATCCTTTGCCTGCAAACTGCTGGCCATGCTCTTGTTGATGCAGCTGGGAATGTTGCTGGCCACCTTTGCCATGAGGTTGCACAGCTCATTTAGGCTCAGCTTGCTGTCCACCAGAGCCTATCCTGCATGTGTTCTTCCCCAGCCTACCTGCCCCTGGCCTGTGTCATTTCAGAAACTCCTCCATCCTAAGGGCAGGACTTGGCACTTGGTCTTGTTCAATTTCATGTGGTCCCTGTTGTTCCCTTCCTTCAGCCTGCCTAGGGATCTCTGAATGATGGCTCTGTCATTGAACATATTGACTATCCTCCCGCTCCTGCCCCTCACCAGTTTGGTGCCATCAGCAGTGTTGATGACAGTGCGCTACATTACCTTCTACAGGTCATTAATAAGTATGTTAAACAGCAAAGGTCCCATTGCAGACTCCTGTGTTACTGCACAAGTTACTGAGCACTACCCATAGATCCCTATTAGCTGAAGCCAATTATCCAGTTAGTTTTTTACACGTCTAGTTATCCACCCACCCATCCAGATCATAATGTCCCAACACATATACGAGATGGTTATGGGAGACAGTGTTAAAAGTCATACTAAATGGAAAATAAATGGCATTCACTGGTCTTCCCCAGCTGATCAGGTACAATTTGCCCTTGCCAATTTCTGCTGACTACTCTCGGTCAGCTTCTTCATGTGCACACAAATGTGCTGTGGGAGGATTCACTCCACAAATTACTTGAAGTTCCTGCATCAAGAAGTTAACCCCGACACCCACCAGGAGTCCTTTGACTACTTGGGTACCTCCTTGTTGCTGTTTCAGGAACTGGCAGACTCCTGCAAGGACCAGGGTCTGTGGTGCAGAGACTTCCATGAGCTGTGCAAAGAAGATATCAGCAACTTTCTCTTTCAGATTCGATGGTTTGTTACAAACTCCCACCACAAGGACACTTTTACTGGGGTCTCTGCTGATCCTGACCTGCAAGCTTGCGGGCAGACTGTTATCCATCATGTACAACAGCCCCATATATCTAGCCTGCTCTTGCTCTTGTGCCCTTTCCCCGCTCCTCTTCCCTGGAGAGATTATGTATATGTCCTTTGTAGCACACCTCTGTGATAGCACATGCAACTCTAGCTCCTCCTGCTTGTTTCCCAGGATGCATGCATTTATGTTCATATACTAGAGGCCAGTGTTCCTTCGACTTTTACCACTCCTGAGGTCACTCTTGTTCCTGTTGTCCTTCATCCTTTGTTTTCTATCTCTATCTACTGTTTTCTTTATAATTGTTGTCTTCAGTTTCCCTCACTCACCATTCCTGGTTTAAACCTCTCCTCACCAGGTTGCCAGCTTGTTGGTAAAGATGTCCTTGCTCCATACACAGCTGGTCCTGTGTGTGATGGGCAGTGTGCCTTATGGGGATTCACCACTGTGGTAGTAGACCCTTGCTACCTTCATCCATTTCCAGTCCCCTTCCATGCATTCATTTGTACATACTGCTGTGCCTGTTTGCTGTGTTCACCAACAGAGATCTCACATCCCTGTGAATACAGCTCTATAATTCAATTATTTGTGGATAGGTTATTATCAATAATTTCCAATTAAGTTTGGTTTAGCTTAAAGTCCAACAATTATGTCTCTCTGTTTCTGCTTTTGTCATGTGCCTGATTTTAAGTGCTTAATTTTAAATGATTGCTTTGGTGATTAGAATAATGAGTGGCATTAGGTCCGTATTTCTGGGGGAAGAATAACTTTCTCAAAATGCAACTATTGTCTGCCAAAACATGCAGTGTGATTTATCAACAAATAACAGCTTTCAATTGTGGAAGCTCACATTCCTTCAGAGGTATAATCATAACAGTTTGGATGTACAACAGACCACTTGAAAACATAAATTCAAGGTGATAGAGACATTCTGTAGCTAACTCCACACATAAAGAGAAATACACTTGTTACACACTGAGTTTCAACAGGAATCTAAATGGTCTGTCTTCCTGTGAAGTTCAGTTTGAGACCAAAGTTTAGGATATTTAATTGGAAGTACCAAAAGAAAAGAAGCAGCGTGGGAATGACTTCCCAACTTGGAAATGGAATATAAAGGAAGTACTGTTCAAGTACTAAGAGGAAAAAAGAAAAAAAAATTGTTTTTCAGTTTTATGTAGAAAGATCAGTCTTACGGCTGCTAATTTCTCATGCAAATAATTACCAGAGCCATGCAGGAGGCAGTAGATCATAGAGGGATTCTTAGATACAAATAAATCAGTATTAAATAATAAGATAATGTTTTCTGAAAAAGAAAGGCTTGGATGCTATGCACTGTGTGATGAACTTGTATTTTAGTCTCTAAAAAAAACCCTGTTCATTTCCTTGCCAATCAGCCAATTGCCTTGGCTCATTCTTTGTTGTTGTTGATGATGTTTGTTTGTTTATTTTGAAAAAAACACTTCTATTCATCAGGCTGCCCAGTTTAATACAATCAAGGACAGTTATAATTGGTGTGAATACCATTTATAATCAGGATGGAGGAAAGAAATATAAACTGTTAGCCAGATTAATCTGAACAGAATAATTTGAAGACTGGAAACTCTTGCCACTGTAACGAAAAGGTTCTGTCTAGAAGCCTCAGTCCATCAGAGAGTTGCGGAAATTTTCATTGCGTTTGCTTTATGAGAGGATTCTGGTAGCTTCACTTTTGATCAAAATAATATTTCTTATTACCAGTTCCCTTTTTTTGTTTCTTTTTCTTAACCAGTGAAGTTTAGCACTTGTTAAGTACGGTTCAGTAATTGATAAGTACAGTGCTTGCACAGTATAAACATTTACATATGTAGTACTTAGTTTTTTGCTGAGCTCTTTTGCATTGAAGGCCTGAACTGAGCCAGGTGTCCCATTGGGCCATAGGTTTTACAAAATGCTTTTAAAGGGATGATTACTGCTGAAATTTTGCTATTTGTGATTACTTGTAAAAAGTAGTTGAATGAACTAAAACACCTTGTTTCTAGTAAAATAACTGCACTTTTAAACACGAAAATAGGATCTATGAAAAAATATGAAAAAATTGAAAGAAAAAGTGAAATGAAAATGTTACATTCACAGTACTTTTAATAGCAAAAGGGAACATGGCACATATATGGATCCAAGAATTTATTTTTAATTGAGTTAAAATATTAGCAGTATCTAATCAAAGGACAATAAATAACTGTTATCAATCCATATTAATGTTATTACAGCACGAATAAATGAAAAAAACCTTCTTAATAAGAACATTAGAATTATGTAGGAAGGCTTATTGCTATCTCCCCCTTTTCCCTGGTGTGTTGCTCACCCTTCCTGTGTGCCCGTAGGATGGGAGAATGACAGTTTCAGTCCCTTCAAGGGGAAATGAGAAGGGTTACAACAAGTTGTTGCTGTCCTGGGATCTTTGCTGGGAGGGATATCGTATTCAAGAAGGGGTTTTCTTCCTCCCCAGTCCTGGGTCTCATTTGGATTATTTTTATGTTCCTTTTTTTCCCTCACAGCCTCATTTCTTCTCTCAGGGGCTCTCAGCTAAAGCCAGAGAGTGACAGAATGGACTCCCCCAGCTCCAGCTTCCCTCAAGGGCTACTCTTTGTCACCCACTGACTCTCCTCTGTGGTCGATCGGATGAGTGCCACACTGGGAATCACAGGGTGAAGCTAAAACAGGACACCCCACAGGCACTGCTCCTCTCAGCAACTGTAAAACCAGGCTGCATGAGCCTGGATGAGTCCAGAGACCCTTTGCTGCCAGGGCTGTACAAGGTCTGCAGTTTGTTACTGATCATGGCAAAAATCATACTTGCTGGGATATATATATAAAAAAATTTCCTCTGTTGAATTGTCATAACTCAGAGCAGTTAAACAGGAGCTATGAAGACAGTGTTTCTTCATAAGACCGTAAATTATGTTATCATCACATTTTTTTCCTGATAAGAACCCCTAAACTAGTGTCCGTGATTTTTGTTATTTCCAAGAAGAAACCTTTCACTTAATGATGTCTTGCAGGTTCTCATCCTGTCTTTAGATACTATTTAAGCACTTAGCTGTATATATTACAGTTAAACATGATGACTAACACAAAATTAGGGTACAGGTAATTGACAGCTTTCAAGATTGGGCCTCCAACCAAGAGCTGTGTTTTCACTTATATGATTAAATTAGTAAATTTGTGTTCTCAGAACGCCAAATCTGTTCTCATGTTCTCAGAAATTGGTAGAAGGGAGGCAACATTAATGAGCAAGTGGGTTTTATACAGTTTTAATGAACTCTTATGAGAGCTTGTCTTTATGTCAAGGAAAAACAGCTTTTTTTTTTTTTTCTTTTTTTTTTTTTTTTCTTTTTTGTGAAGCTGTTTTAACCAGCTATTTCAGATACTATGGCTGAAAAAACCAACATACCACAAGTCACATCCTTAGTTTCTCATGCATCTCATCTCAATGCATTGTTTACTCCCCTGGAGAGTCTGTTTCTTTAGATTGCTGTTCATGCAGGTGAACACAGACATACACACAAATGCTTGTTCTCTGCTTCTTGACATTCGCCACTGTTCTCTCTGTATGCGAAATAAACCAGCTTTACAAAAGAGATTCAGTTGTGGAGAGAATATTTTCAGCATATAGTGTGCAACAGTAATTTTAACAGCTTCTGTGAGCTGCCTCCATGAAGGAAGAAAAGTAAATGAGGTGCATATTATACAGATGGTGGCTGCCTCCCACTGATCTAGAGATCATTAAAATAATTCACAGTTCCTTATGGAAGGGGCCGATGACATCTTAGTGAACACAAAAAACCTCAGAAATTTCAAGCTTAGACAGAAGAAAACAGAAGGTAAAATACATTTTTTTTAAAAAGCTCATCAAAAACCTGAAGAAAAAAAATTCAGAAAGAAGAACATTTCCCAGAACATTAACTCAGCTGATTTCTTTCTTGTACTCCCCAAGTTTTCTTAAGCTGCAGCAGAATTTCAAAAGCACTCTGGTGTTCCTTTTGTCCAGCTTTTGTGTGGGTGACGTTCATAAGGTTAGGACAAAGCTCGATGGGGTTCACTGATTTGAAACTGATTTGAAAGACAGAAGGCAGATAAATGCATTTAGTAGGGTGTTCTTTGCTTCCTTAAATCACAAAATCCCAGGAACAGCTATTTGACCATGGGTTAGATGGCCAATGTCCTCCTAAGTAACTGTTTTATTTGTATGTATCCATCTACAAATCCCTACTCTAGACTGAAAAGACAAAAAGACTTTTATGGTGCCTTCTTTTTTTCTTTTTTTTTTTCCACTTTCTTACCACATAACTATATCCCCAGTCCCAGATAAAGCAAGATAGGCACCCTATGGCTTATGCACAATGTGTAGCAGGGATTATGACACAAAACAAAAACAAACCAACAACATGAAAAAACATGCTGAGGAGAACTTAAAAAAGTTTTAAAGTGGACTAGAATAAGCTAAAATACTATTGTTAGACTTGTAGTTGCTTATATGTTTTATTTTCATCAACCCCAACTCCTTCCAAGGGGCAGCTGTTTTGTCACCTGCTGACTCCTGCTTCAGTTGCTTTTTCTACCTATATGGCATTCATAGGGCTTACACTAAATCAGGTGGGGTGATAGTCACCTCACTAGTAGACAAATAGTAGATCTGGTCAGGCCAAGACATATCCTGAGATCCTGCTCTGTCAGGTCAGTACAAAGATGTGTTGTGGCCTTTTGCCTGTATTGGTTACATCACAGTTTTCTTGCTCAGTAAACCTCATTTTCTTAGAGGAATGGAAAAAACAGACATGGCTAAAGCTGCATGGGTTCAAATCTAAATTATTTCAGCTTAGTCAATACCTCTTTGTGAGATACGGAGGAGGTTGGGCCCAGCTAGTCTAGAGGTGACAAATAGTGTTGGGCTTATTTCAAGTCTGTTGTACAGACGAAAGGAAGGAAAAATTATCTTAGTTGCTATAAAAAAGACATCCAGCCGAATTTTTACTCATTCCGGTCTCTTAATAAGTGTATCAAAATCTGTTCTTATCCTCTTGCTGGAGAATACGCCTTGTATACAGAATATGTTCTGCTAGGAAGAGGTGGAGGTGGCCGCTTCTTTGAAACTGAAGCACATTATTCCTGAGAAGGAACTGCTGGATATTTTTAAAGGTTAGGACTCACTGTCATTTGCCTTCTGTCAGTGAGACAAATTTTCTTTTACATTTCACAGATTTTCAGGGAGAGGTTCCTAAAGCTGCTTGGATTGCTTTACTCAAGAACAGTTGTCAGATACACATCCAACATAGATTACTGTACATTTTTTGGATTGAATAGGTCTATGGCACCAGAAGAGCCTCTGTCTGTAGTCTTGATGACTTTTGGGAAGATTTACTAGTGGTACAATGTCCCCAAACTCAAATTCTATTTTATGATTTGTGAGATGTCAGACATTTACCATCTGTCAGTTTAGTTAATTTTATGTAGCGGGTAGGCCTCTTGTGAAGTCTAGAAGTCCAGCTCTTCCAAACTATAGTTCGTATCCAATATGCTGCTACAATCCAACTCTTCTAGGTCATATCCCTTCATAGAGTAAGTACTTTCCTCTGAAAGTCTATGTTTTCCCTCAGAATCAATATTTTTAAATGATAATTGCTTTTCCTTTTCACCTGTGAGTTACAGTACATCTCTCTCAACAGAGAAAAACACATCTACTGCATACGATGAGTGTCCTAAAGAAGGAACTGCATATCCTAGAAACTTCCTCCATCTCAGAGTCTTTCCTGATTTCTTCACCTGCTACCTCCTTTCTGGTTCTTTATGGAGTTTGCATTCCCTGATTTGATTTATCCAAAGTTTTCCTAGGTCTTCCTAAGATCTTGTAATCCCTGTACTGATTGATTCAAGCCTGCATCACATCTATCAATAGTACAACATTTGGGATTTTCTTGGCAAACAAACGTTAAAAAGCACTTTCCTTGCAGACTGCATTTCAGACTACATACTTTCTGACTTTTTTTTTTTTTTTTTTTTTTTTTTTTTGGTGAGTATGTGTGTGTGTGTGTCTGGGGTACGATCTTTCTCTGTGTTATTAGCGCATTCCTGTCTCTTTCACCCAGTCCCAGTATAGTGCTGGGGGCTTTTATGATGTTTTGGGTAATGGAAAGACCTCAAAACCTCTTGTTTGCAAAGGGATTGCATTAACCTCTTTATGTGTTGCTTGCTTTGGCTGCTGAAAATTAGCAACCACTTCTGACTCTGAAGGTTATCATGTTATGCAGTCTGCATGGGAATGGCACAGAATATATTACTACAGATACTTTCCAAAGTAGTGGTCAAAATATTGTTCCACTGGTGTTAAGTAGATGAAGATAATCTGATTTGAATCACTAAAGTGCTCATGGAGAAGTGTACTAGTTAACATCGATTCCCACAGATGCGGTTGTGTGCTTTTTGGGTTGTGTATGCCGATGCAGGTGCCTCATGCCGGTGCATTCCTCCCTCATGCTGAAGCACTTGGCTGCTGGTACTTTCACAGAGAGTTCATTATCCTCATGCAGGTCTCTGGTTTCTGTGACGGGGCTCAATTCTGCTCCTTAAAATTCTTAAGTCCTTTATTGGATATGGCATTCAATAGCAGGTGATACCACAATCATCTGTTTTTTGTCTTCTGGCAAATGTGACTTTCCTCAGCAATGAAACAATGTATAAGTCCCACTGATGTCTTCAAAATTTTGTGTCTGCTTTGCTACCCACTATGCTGGACACTTGTTAAAGGGAAACAGCAATAATTATATGATACTAAATTTCTGTTTCTAGAGCTGCACTGGATGGATACATTTTTTAATCTGACATCAGCATTTAGGTCACCCGGGTTTGTTCTCCCCATCACTTTATATCAGTTCTCACTGTTTCTAGTGGCTGTAACCTTGAATGAGCACTCTTGGAAGGAGGCTGTAAAGTAACAGAATTTAACACATGAGGGAAAATATCCTTCACTAGTTGCAGGCAACTACTACAAAAAGGTTACTTCACAAGATTTTGACATTTTTGTTTCTAGTTCTTTCATTTTCATGGTTGCTTTTGTCATGTAATAAGCTCTCCCTGCTTTTAGCAGTACAGCAAAGAATGGTCATGAAATAAAACTGGAAGGTAATGAACTACAAAAAAAGAACTAATTTTATTTCTGGGGAAGATGACTTTATCTTTTAAACCACTGGAATATATGTGTATATATATGTCTATTTTTTAATACACAGGTAAGTGTGCTCTCGCTGAATAACATCCCTACGCTTGTGGTTTGACAGGCTCCTGTATCCAATCTCTAGGGTATTGAATCAGACGCAAACCAAATACTTTTCTCACCTTCTGTATTGTACTTGGTTTCCTTTAATGAATTTGTTTAAGAGTGCTGGCTTGCATATTTTCTGGGAAGCCCTTTTGGCATAGATGGTTTGTGTTGTACCTTTCAGGGACAAATGCTTAAGTATTCACTGTCTGAGCTGACCTTTGCTGAGTTACACAGAGATAGTATTTCTTGGTTGAAGGAAAGGCAGGGAGTGGTGCAGAAAAACAGAAAGAAAACCAAATTTTCTTTTTGATTAGTCCATTTGTCTTGTTTTTTTTTTCCCACTCTTCTGAATATGTATTTTTCCTTTGATGAGTTCCTGTTACCATGAATTTCAGTTACTTGTGGCACTAATTTATACTGACTAGGACAGGAACTGATTGCAGGTTGTGAGTTTTGTAAGTCACACACGGTGTAGCTGAAAGAGAAAGCGCCAGTTATTTCAGCTCATCCACCCCCTAAGAAAATAACTTTTTAATGTTCAGCAAAATAACAATGTGCATTGTAATGGCTCAGGTAGGGCATACTTAGAGGATGCACTCAGACTGTTACAAAGAAAAATGACAAAAAAAAAGATAACTTCCACAGTGGATCAAACATTGCCTAATGTTCAGAGTTTACAAAAAAGCAGTGGATTATGGTCGACTTCTGGTAACAGTTACAAAGAACCTGCGTGGATTTGACTTTCATGAATTATGTAATTTATCCTTGTACAAACTCATCACAGTCAAACAGGATTGTGCTCAAATTCACACTATTTACTCTTCAAAATATAGCCTTGAAAAACTCTAATTGATAAGTTATTTTCACCAGAATGATTCATACTGGAAAAAATCTAGATGTGTTTAATTGTATCTGACATAGAGTTCTAATTTTCTTTGCTCAGCCTTGTAAAAAAAGCCAAGATGGCTCTCTCTGCTTTTAGGAGCTGGTTGATGAAGGTATGTAATTGCTGATATGTTGACAACCAGTAAAACTAATGGACAATATAATGTAAGCACAGTTATGGCATTCTCACTATGAATTTAGTGATTAAGAATTTCACTTAATTGCAATAAATGTGAACAGTGAAAAATTATTTATAAAAGCTGAATATTTTTCTCATTTACCATGATGCCGCTTTAGGATTTATAGAGTAATTAAAAGCTTGCTTTGCTGATGTAAAAATGTAGCAAAAAAACGAAAAAAAAAAAAGTGTTAAGAAAGTTGACACCTCTCCCATATATATTTAAACAGCTAATAACTTATTCCACTCTCTCTCATACCCTTTTCAGAATGTTTATGCCGTCTTGCTCCTGTAATAGTATTATCTTGAGTGTAAACATTTCTTCCTCTTCTGATATATTTACAGGGAGTGATAATTTCTCGTGTGTTCTTTTTGCTAGGTTGCAAAAACTTCCTCCAGTCTCTGGCCATTTAGAATTCTTCTTAATACTGCTTATTTGATAACTGGTGTCCCTTCCTGAAATATGAAACTATGCAGCTCTTTGCCATTTCCACTAAACATTTTGTATTCATTGCCTTATTAAGATACTATAGCATAATATTGTTGTTGTAGTTTAACATATAATATGCCCATTTCCTATGTAAGTCAATGGCAGATTCTACTGTGAGGGTCTTTCTCCTACCTGAAATATTTCAGTCCCTTTCATGAAGTTCTCCAAGAGACATCCTGTTTCTCCAGTTCTGTAACTGCATGATCTAGTCATTCTGTAAAAATTATGCTCAAGTGTGACACAGTTCAAACAGATTTTTTCTTTCCAACATATTTCACAAATATCTGTTATGCCACAGCTTTTCAACAGCCAGAAATTGCAGATAACACACATGACCTTGCAGGTGTCCTCTATCGTCCTTGTAAAACTTTAGTTTTTATTTTTTGTTGCTATTTTTTTAATTGAAAATCTTAGCCTATGCCAAGTCTGAGATCAGCCCTTTTCTAATTCAGGTGACATTTGTCTTTTAAATTTGATTGCACACACAAATGAAGAGTGAATCAATGGAAGTACAGAGATACAGACACTGCAGAAAATCATTAGTTTCCCTGAAGCTTGTCGAGCTTCATTGTCACTGGGGTCAAATGAAGACTGCATGATTTCAGGGGTATACACCTATGATCTCTTTCAAATGGCAGATTTTTGTCCAAGTTTTCTAAGAAAACAGGAAACAGTACTTGTTTTGGGAGAATAATAAAGAAAAAAAATTGTTTTTCCTTAATATATTACTCAATCTGAAGAAAATACTAGCAAAATGATGAAAAAAAATAAAACAACAGAAAATATAGTAATGAATTCTAAAAAAAAGTGAAAAATATATATTATCTGAATCTACTCTATGGTAGTGATCTTTGTCCACGTGAGAAGTCTGCTGGATCTCCATCATAACACGACACAACACATGACATAACAGAATGAACTTATTTTAAAGGAATTTTAAGTTCAATCATGCTATTGATTTAATTCTAAATTCTCATTATATTCATTTTGTCCCTCAAAGAGATTAAGATCTGTGATTTTTGTGAATGTATGCTTTGTTCTCCATGTGTATCATGGCTGTTCAAATCTTAACCTTCAACACAAAATTTAATGTTACTTTTATCATGAAATTGAGAGTAGAACTGTCCACACACATGAAGGTTAAAAAGGTTTAAATTTTAAACTTAAAAGTTTAAAGGCTTTTTTACTTTTGGTATTGCTTTGAATATACACTTTTATGAATCAGTGAATGTTCTCTTGTGAAACACATCTGTTACTTTTGTGATTAAAATCTTAGTCTTTGAAAGACTTAAAATCGAATGTTTTTGAATTAAAGGTGAAAGGCATTGATTCAGAATGATGCTATAGTGTCCTATAGGAACTTTATTTAGGTTAACTTGTTCCCACGTCTCCCCTCTGGCACAGGATTTTTGACGAGGCTATATTCCAATGTGAGGTATTTTGGCCAGGGTCTCCTGTAATATTTTGCTTTTCCTAATCAGTGCAGAAGACTGTGGTCTCCTCAGGGATATATTCTGACAGGCAGAATTGACCAAAAAAATAAGTGAAATGAGAAGTAGGTGAACTATACTTATGGGGTAAATGCAATGACGTTTCCCAATGACAGTATTTTGGCTTTTGGGTAATTTTCCATGGAATAACATTTACTTGGAAGGAGAGCCTACTGTGCAGACAAGCCTTTCTGGTAATTTTCTGTGCCAACAGACAAGGTTCATTTTGGTTACATTTAAGGCCATTCCTGTTCCTAAAGCTTCCTTTTTTTTTTTTTCTTTTCTTTTCCAGAATTCCTCCCACTCCCCAATATATATATGCCTCCTCCTCTTGATTTTTGTTTCTTACTCCTTCAGAGATGTTTATAACTTCAATGTTACTTTGTTGGTTTATGTAATGATTTCAGTAGAGAGTTTCAATTTAGTTTTCACCTCCTCTAAATGTCAGTGAATCTCTTCTTTATTTTTTTTAGCCAACTGTACCTACCTACAAAAATTGTTTGTCCCTCACTTATCAGCCATTGTTGGGCTGAATTTGTATTTCACATCAGATATAACAACTTCACCTCTGATTTTCATCCAGGGGATCACCACACAGTCCAACTGACTACTGTACACCCAGCAGTTAATGCTGAAAATGTCCAAATCCACTCAGACTGACCATTTATTCTGAGTGCCATAGTAATACCCTTGCTTGTTTCTTTCATATCATAAATGGAGTAAGAGAGCCTTCTGTAAGGCTGGCGTGCTTATGTGACAGTATGCTACTTCAAATGTTTTCTTTCCATGGCTAGATTGAAATATGTTTTATCTTTGCAACATGCTCCTCTTGGTTCTATTGATTTTCTGTACTCTGTTCATAAGGAATTTAAGAGTCTCTGTCCTCTAATGCCAAGTGTCAGCCACCCTGTGCCCATCTGTCTCCTCTCTCATACACTCTGAAATGAATGACTCATGGATATATTCTTATGACAGCTTTCAAGTGAACAGGGACAAATGATAGTGTTAGCAAAACATCTGAATAGGGGCTGAAGGACCTATGAGAGGCTCGGGTTGCAGATCCCTCTTCCTGTGACTCCACAGTTCAAAGTCTTCCCCCCTTTCCTCCCTGGTGACCCCTCAGCTGCTCACTTTTGTAGCACTGTTCAAATGCTTCAGTCCTAGAGGTCACCAAGACCTCCGACCACAGAGCTCCAGTCTCCTCAAACTTCTTGTCCCAATGCATCTTCTCTTGTAAAAAAACCCTTCATACATCCAAGATGCCTCCTTTATTCGTCTCATCTACTTCCCCAAGCCTAAAATTCGT
This sequence comes from Patagioenas fasciata, assembly GCF_037038585.1. Classification (NCBI taxonomy): domain Eukaryota; kingdom Metazoa; phylum Chordata; class Aves; order Columbiformes; family Columbidae; genus Patagioenas; species Patagioenas fasciata. The sequence continues at coordinate 57,486,519 of NC_092521.1, forward strand.
TATTTTAGCCTATCAGTTAGAATGTGACTGCTTTGTCTTCTGATGAATATTTGAAAGAAAGGTTAGGTAAACCAGGCCTGGAAAGCCCTATAATTTTAAAGAAACCTTGTTGGGCAAGACAGTTGTCCTTTTTTTGCTTGTAAATGTTGTCTAATGTTTAGAGGCTGTTCAAGCACAAATTTTGGATGTAATAAGAAAACACAGTCAGATGTTTCAGCTCAGATTCCAATGACTGATGTCATATTCCATGGTCTGGCCTAGGGTTATTTCCTTGCTCTTCTATGCAATGAAGAACTGAACTCTGGCTGGAGAGGCTAGAACCGAAATATATTTGAGATCTTGAAACAAGTCCTGTATGTGTATTTTTAGGCATAAACCACTCTGGTTAGTTGAGGTGCTTTCATGTGCAACACACTTCACTAAAGCACACGCAAGATTTCATATGCAAATCAGCTTTAAAAACATAGCTGCAAAATGTTCCATGCTTTCAAAGAGTGAAATTAAAATCTGTTCAGAAAGTTAGGTTGTTTTCTTATCTACACAAAATTCAAGTTTGATCTGCTGATCGTTTGTCGGGTGACCAAACAGTGCCTCACTTCACAGGCGTTCTACTTATTTATTTATTTATTTATTTATCTACTAATCTATCTATCTATCTACTAATCTATCTATCTATCTATCTATCTATTTATTTATTTTCATGGCAAGTATTTCAATAGATACAAATATCTTTGTTATGATTAAGAATATGTCATCTTCAGATGATGTTCAGGCTAATTCCAGAGGGATAAAATATACAGAAAACCTGACTGCACAGCTATTCCACAAATTCCTTTCAAATATTTGAAGATTAAAATGTTTCTGGATTGAAGGGGCATACAAGTGATGCTTTTACTCCAGAGAGCCACATTGCTTAGCTTATCTGGACAGGAAGCCAAGACTGCAGCTGTGTTTTTTCCTTTATTGTTCTTAGTCATAAGCAAAATGTCATCCTGAGACATCAGAAAACATGGAAGTATCGGTGCATGTGACCAAAGTTGCTATCGTTTTTTGGACTGACATCTCTCTGTGATAAAAATGAAGAAAAGCCCCCAAAACTTCACAGTTCTAATACACAGAAAATAAAGTACTTGATGAGATGCACCAGGGGAAATAGGAGAAAAAGTGGGCCAGCTTTGAACAGGTGTTTCTGGTTTACTTTATAAATGATTTCCAATCTGCTGAACCATGAAATAAACATGATTTTCCAGGAATTACTTTGGAAACTACAGTGTACAACTAAGGTTTTGCTAAAAGTAGATGAAACTTCAAGCAAATGCATCATAGCAATGCATTATTCAAGGATTGCCTACTCATACTTCTTAAACTCTCCCTTAGTTTATATAGTACCTAATTTTTTTCCCTTTCCATTCTTTTTTCTCATATAGTTTCTCATAAATATATTGGTGCCCATGGAGAGTTAGATTTTATTAAACTTAATGTGTTTTTTTTTTTTTTCAATGTACAGAATTCTCAAAGAGCTTTAATGAGTTTAGCTAATTGTATGTTCTCATCATTTTTGTTGAAATTCCAAGACTGATTCATTTTCCAACAGTATAGATCAAAGCTATGGATAACCCCAGTTATAATGGTATTCACTACAACAATAAGCATGAAACCAAGGAAATCGATTGTGCAGAATTAGGTTAGCGTTATTCAAAAGCTTAAAATCCATCTAATCAATCTCTGGCAGTAACTTTAAATAAAGAGTTGCCATTTCATTTAAATAGTTTCTCCAGACTCCAAGAGTAACCTATTCATTCTTGAGCACATAACAAACTTAAGTGAGAAATAGGTTTCCTGACTTCACCAACATTATAAAAAGTATATAAAAAATTACCCTTTCAAATGTCACAGAATCTTCTCATTCTTTTTTATAGGAAGACATACACACATACCTCCTCTATAGTTAGTTATTAAAGACATACAAAAGATACACAAAATATGTGGCAAATACCTACACCAAGACAAGAAAAAAAAAATGAGAAGACGACTATTGACATTGATAAGGAAAATACATAGAATTAATAAGAATCTTACACAGGATAAATAAAAATCTAAACGTGAGGATTAAGTAATGAGGTTAAGAAAACCTCAGTTGGTAGAAACATGAGTAAAGCACTTTAGTCATTGATGTAAATCTAATTTCCAGTATCTTAGGCTGAAACATGCTGAAAGGTTTTCCTTTACATGCAGTGTATTGCTTCTTTCTATGTGGAAGATTTTATTACAGAGGTAGTTTTTTAATTGCAGAGATTAATTTCAAATTATAGTAGTGTGATATCTGATTCTTTCAAAGGAAAAATCATTTTACTATGTTCACAACTCTTCAGCGAAGGAAAATTATATATTTATAGTTCACCATTGCCCTCTTGTGGAAAAAAAGAAAAGCAAATTTGTTTAACGGACATAAAATCTAAACCAAGAACTGGTTACTTAGAATCCAGTTCAGAAAACTTCATTCATCTTGTGCCTTGACCAAGAAGCAGTGTTTGTGGAGCTGGGTCCTGTTTAGTACAAACAAGGGGATTACTGTTTGGTCCTATATTAACAGTTTTGCTCTTGGTGCATTATTAAAAGTTACTGTCTTTAAGCAATCTCCCATGGTGCTGGCATCTGTAACAACTAACTCTCCAAAGTATCAAGGAAGACTTCAACTCAGTGTCAGAATGTCTGTTCTAATAAGGATGATGTATCACCACCAGAAGATCTTTGAACAGTAATTTCTGCTGCTGCTCTGGCATATTCAGCAGCTCTAACAATGGTCTACAACTGATGGTAGGTAGAAAAAAATGTGTTGAGCTACCACGGAGTTAAACACAGAAATGTGTATAAATGTCACCTATGTGTTAAGTATATATGAGAAGAAATATTTTGAAAAGGTCACAAAACTGTCCAAACTTACTTTGCAATATCATTTATTTTTTTAAGATTGTGCAGGAATAAGTAAAATATTTAGTATTTGAAAATGTTGATCTTGCTCATGCTTGTTCCTGCTTTCTTGCTCATGTACCCCTCCTGGAAATGTGTTAATGTCTTTATAATTAGGGTAGATAGGGCTGTATCTCTTTGACTCAGTCTGTTGTGGTGCCTCTTCACATTACATTCAATGGCATAGAAAACATCTCTAGATAGCTAATGAAAAATGACGTGCTTTGCTGAACATCTCTTACTCTCTCCTTGGTCTATGTAAGCTGGGCCATCACACATTAAGATGTCACCATGCACTAAAGTTTTATTGTGTTCCCTCTTTTCAGTGAGTGTATTCTTCATGTCTGGAACTACTGCTCTGAGAAAAGAGTGTTGCTTCATAAAGGTGACACAAACCAAAAATTTATACTGTGGGGGTTATTTTGTGGTTCATGTTCCAGTCTTTTGCAGGACGTCATATACTCTCTTTGGTGAATTATTCACAGTGGTCAAAGAAACGGTGCAAAGGAGGTTTTGTGTATTATTTAAATCTCATCTTCAACCTTGGAGACAGGACTTAAATGGTACATGAATTTTGGGCTCCCTTTTAGCGTGAGATAAATTTATTCCATCACTTCATTGCCATTTTCCATTATTGACGAAAACAGGTAGTGAAGTGTGAGAAGGCTGGCACTGTGGTGTCAGGTATTTTCTCTAGCTTCCAGAGGAATCTCCCCTGGGTGTAATGTTACAAACAGGATTTTGGAGATTATGTCAGGTCACTTTTAACCACCTGACGGTAACCCTGCTAGAAAGATCCTCCCCTTTATGCTCCAGTAGCTGTAGAGTACAGTATAACACTTTACTGGTTGGCCAGGAATCTGATAGTCTGATGGTCAGACCTGCACACATGTCACTACAACTGTTCACCCTGGAGGAACAGTGCACAAGCAACAAAAATGGAGCTCCACACTACTGTTTTAGATAGACTTTAGTCATGGACTAGTCATGCACTGAAATAGGCCCAATATTCCATCATCTTAAAGCAGAAGAAACTGCCCTTTGCTGAGGTAGAAGGTAATAAATGCTTTTGCTTTGAAATTCAGCTCTTCCAGGCTGCAGTCCTATGCTATGCCTTCTCTTAATGACAGAAGTTCTATAATAACTGATTCTGGTTAAAATTGCTTCATTGTCTCTCATTAATTTTTATTGTAGGAAATGTTTAGAAGATTTTTTTTTTTTTTTTGTTAAGGAAAAAGGAATGCACATACTTTGAGAAGATATAGTTAATTTTTTTGATGAAAGATTAAATGGGATTGCTTGAGAAGAATGAAGTGAGGTATGAAAAATGTGCCTTAAGAAAACAAGCTGGTAAAGCTCAGTCTCAAGCATTTACTAAGAGAAGGATAAAATCATCTTGGCCACTGTCCCCAAGGAGGTATCTGGGAATAGATTTTTGCTGGCAGATGAATTTTATATAATACAGAGGAATTAGTTTAAGTAATACAGAGGAAAAAGTGTAATGAAGTTCTATGGAGGGATGCTGAAAACAGGGATAAGAGGTATTCAGTCTAGAATGAAGGACAGATTTCTACCAGTTAAGGGAAGAGAAATTAGCACTTGATCTCAGGGCATTGTGGATTTGAACTTTTAATCCTTATGAGAAATTTGACCAGGTATTTCCACAGCATCAGTCAAGAGCCGGCAAAAATATTCTAAACCATCCACAGAGAATTTTATGCTCTCTCATCGTTTTTGTATACCTCTTCAGTTAGTTTCCTCCATGAACATTATGAAAAGAGGTACTTTATTCTGTCTGTCAATCAGCTTTATATTATACAACATTCATTTCTATCCCAAGTGTTACTAACACTTACACACAAAGAAAGCAAAATAGAGAACGTAGGTATTATTTTACTGGTCAGCCAATTATGTTGGATGTCATTTGACCCAGAATATTCACTAACTATGACCACATCTTCAGGCCAAATGCAATACATTACCCGGTGTTGCAATCGTCAGTGAAGGCTGGGAGTGCTCCTTATGGCTTGATTGACTCCTATATTATCCGTAAGCTTAAATTACTATATTTTTCCCTCTCACAGCTCAAGCTGACACCCACAGTTCTTGTGCTTTCACAAAGGGCAATTTTCTCCTTACAAAAGGTTTTGTTTGGTGCTTGGACCCTGGAGAAACTGGCCTCTAACTCTCTTTTGCAAGCAGGTGACCAATTTGAGCTGAAGCTATAAGAGGAATAGCCAAGACAGCCATGCACATTGCATTTTCACAATCAGACTGAAAATCAGTGAAAGCTTCCTAACAGTCTGGTCTGAGGTAAAAATCAAAACAACACAAAAAGCTCAGAACAAAACCCGTGAAAATCGGTTTTAATAATTACCCTTTGCTGCAAATATTTGTGCTATGTTCTTTTTCAAAAGATGATTACAGATGGAGATGCTTAGTGCTGTGGCTGATTTCAAGCCTAATTATGCAGAGCAGTATGAATTCCCAAGGATTAGATAGAGAGCATTGTGGTTCTTTTTGACATTTTAAAGGGAAAGGTATTGTAGCCGGTTATGCCATGCCACCATGGGCGTCAGGTCCTTGGGAAGGGAGCTATTGAGGGGATGCAGAGGGCACAGAATCGCATTCATTCTGTAAGGAAAAGGCTGGACAGGTCATCTGTACATGAAGACTCCTGAAATCTAAACTGTGCAGTCACTCTGCTCCTGTGTTTGCAGGCTCTGGTTGCTATTTCTTTCCATGTCCTGTAACCACTGACAGAATTCAATTTACTACTTACAACATTGCAACACCTGAAAAATATTTTACTTGTTTAAGTGTGAAGACTTTGTGGTAGCACAGTTCATCATTTGCTGATGAGAACTAGCAAGAGTAATGAAAACAGCACTTGATGTAGTGTCGACAATGGCAAGACTCAAGACCCAAGACCAGTATTTGATATTGGATGAAATTAGAAAGAAATAGGGTGTCCTTTTAGTACTTACTGAGGAGTAGTATACAACTGGACTTGGCAAAAAATGCAGTTTTAGAAGTCCTGACATTTCTGAACTTAATCATCCTGTAGCAGTTTATTATGAAGTTCCAATATGAAGTGCTTGAAATGCAAGTATGATATAAAACCTATGCCAGTCTATTTTGATCACTTACAGTGTTAAAATCATATACTATTTAGAATTAAAAAGACCACATACCCTCCAGAAGTCTCATTTAATTCAGAACTTGAATGAGAGTAGGAGAGACTTTCACATATCAGAAGTAAAATACCTAGCTGAATACTGTATTTTAGTTAATCTATGCTAGTCTCTGGTTATGACATTTAGCATGGCAGTGATGACATCAGCAAACTATACTCTGTGATCTTTGCAGATATGTGCAGTCATCCCTCAAGTTGCATTGTATTTAGCATTTTCCAGCTGGTGATGCAGAATTGAAAATTAAAAGCACTACAGATAAAACAGAAAGTAAAAAAAAAAAAAAAAGAAAAAAAAAATCAAGAAAGCCCCTCTGCTAGTTATATCCCTTACTCAGTAACCAAATATAGATGGAAGTAATATTGTGAGAAATCATTTTACCAGCAGAGAAAAAACTCTGAGGAAATCTCTTATTACATCACCACTGTGATTGCTTTCAAATACAGTCAAAATGTAAATCACCACTTGATGTCACCATTGGTCTGTACCTGTGTAGCTCTTCAAGAAATCTTTCCGAACATTATATCACTAAGAAATTAAAAGTTCAGTTAAAATATTTAGAGAAAGAATTATTTAACAATTTAAGTAATTACTGTCTATTTGTTTATCCTATTCAAAAGACTTAAAGGGCAAGCTCATTGAACTGAGAGGGTCATAAAGACCCCATGCATAGTCATTTGAAAAGATGCTGTGTGTGTATAAAATCTCTCTATTTCAATAAGGAAATTTACAACAGCAGAATAAATCTGATCATTATAGTATGATTTATAAACATTACTTCTGTCCAAATGCAGAATGAATATTAAAGGAATAGAATATACAAGAATATACAAGAAAGAGTATCTCTAGAAACAAAAAATGAAGAACCTTAAGGGTTAATAAGGGTACAAGAAAGATATTCGATCTGTCCTGAAAAAGTTGGTATCCTGCTTCCAAATTTGGGCATAAAGAAAAATATTCTGTTTTTAGATTTCCTTGACTTCTAACAAGCATGATGAGGTTGACTTGCGATGTGTTAATACTGAACATTTGTTCATTTATTTAGGCATCTGAATAGGAATTTAGCAGCTTAAGCTGAGGCGTAATTTTAAAGGAACTTCGTCATTTATAAAATCTTGCTTGTCGTGAGAAGGCTGTCTTTTGTTAGTAGTTGTCACACTGTGAAACTAGAGTTGTGTCTAAACTGAGTGGAACATATGAACTGTGAAATCCTTAATCGTGGACAATATTGTAAATGAGAACACTGAGTACAGGAGAGCAAGTACCAGTCAGTGGGGACGAACTTTAAAGCAGCTTGAAATGCCAGAACGCAAGCTGCACTTCTCCCTTGGCATGTTTTATCTGTTCTTTACATATATACTCATGACAAGAACTCTCTAATTTATAGATTTCCTGAACTTTTAAACTGGTTAATTATTTTACGTGTAAGCTGGGCATACTTTCAAGCTTCAAGCAGTAGCTGAACCATGTGTCTGGTTAATCTAATACATACTTATTGCTCTATTTGGATGCTTAGCAGGCTGCATATTCTACTCTATACTATACTGCACATGGTTTGCATAGATTTGTACATCAGGAGGTCTATACAAGATCATTTTAATGCATAAATTATTTTTGGCTATATAACAAAGATAGTAATTCTAGGCTTCCAGTCCAGTTTCTATCTGCTCATCAGTCACAGGCTAATGCAGTCCATTTCTTAATTTGTATAGTTATAACGACAACAGTAATACTTTTTCAGGTCTAGATAGCAACGACTTTTCTCACAGGTCAGGAAAATGTTTTACAGGGAACTTCTGAGGCAAATCTAGTACTGGGTGTGCGCTGAATATGTTAAATTTTCTCTGAAGTAAATGGAAATTGGAAGTGCTCAGGAATTACTTGTATTTGTCTTTTTGCAATGCTGAACAAATAAGCTAAATCTATCCAATTTCAAGCCCCTTTCAGCATAATAATTTCAAAATTACAACTCAGAGTTTATCACTTGGCTCTCATTTCAATAGAGGCTAAAAAATCAAAATGGACAAGGAGTAGCAGGAATAAATTGAGAAAGTTAAAAATAGAAGAATGAGGTAGAGAGTAAAAAGCAAATTCAGAGACAATTTGAAAAGAGAGCTGACAGAAAAATGAAATAAAGATACAGTATGATACATACACATGTATACACAGACCACACATAAACTCTCCCTTTGGTAAAAAAGTTAAGCAGTATTTTGATCCTAAGTAAAATGCTTTATGCCAATACATTGGCTTGTCTTTGATAAAAAAATAAACAATACTTTGAATAGAGAAAGAAAAAAAATACTATTTTCGTCATATAGCCCGATATAATTTATGCATTTAAATAATATATTTATTATATTTTAAATAGTTTTATAAACTCAGAAACATTAAGTATTTGAAAACCATCAGACTCCATACTTTCATATGTATTTTTTTTCCTGCATTTTTGTCATGCCCTTACTTGGCCTTGATATGTACATGTACACTTATGTGTGGGTATATTTATGTATGTTTATGTGTATATATACACATTTATCTCTGCAGATAGAGAGCCTTGTTAGTCACAAGGGCAAAGCTGAAATTCTTTTTTTCTTTTTGACAGATTTTTAATTTACTGAAAATTCTTTTAGCACAGTCAGACAAACAGAAAAGTGTGTCTTCTGTCTGTGAAACAAAACTGCACTCTGGGGAATCTGAGCATTTATTACTGTTATGGAAAATAATTCTTCAGTAGTGTTTAGTAAATGTGAACAACATGAGGTTTGAACTAAGATTTTCCATTGTCAGCTGCTTCAGCAAATATGTCATTGTGATCTGGAAAGTCATTGACTGGGATGAGCATCCTCAGGATGGGTGCTTTATGTTGGGGATGAATTCTGTGCATTGATGCAGCTTATAAAGGACTCATGCTCCGAGCATAAGGTGTGCCTAACTGCAAAACTGTCATCCAGAAAACCTCAACATGTCCATGTGGATGGGAAAAATATATAACATACGCAAAGTGAGTGTGATATATCACTCTTCTTACACGCTGAGTGGTCTAAAAGCTGCATAACCTTTTTTGGGTGACACCAAGGCCACACAAATAATAGTTCACCCATGTTAAAAAAATGTCTTTGCCATAGATTTCCTGTAGCAGAGCCTCAGATATCAGATCCCAGGAAAATAATTAATTTATTTGGATGGTATAGTCTAAATCCCTCCCACCCTGCCCCAAGGGGACACACAGCAGTTGACCCAACGGTAATTTTTGGTTTGGGGTCTTCTTGTTCTGTATTGGATTCCTTCTCTGTTTTCCAGGGTTGCTGTTAACTGTTCTTATCTGGATGGGTTGCAGGAGTGGAGCATCTCCCTTATGAGGAAAGGCTGAGGGAGCTGGGTCTCTTTAGCTTGGAGGAGACTGAGGGCTGACCTCATTAACATTCATAAATATGTAAAGGGTGAGTGTCACGAGGGTGGAGCCAGGCTGTTCTTGGTGACAACCAATGATAAGACAAGGGGCAATGGGTGCAAACTGGAACACAAGAGGTTCCACTTAAATTTGAGAAGAAACTTCTTCACAGTGAGGGTGACAGAACACTGGAACAGGCTGCCCAGGGAGATTGTGGAGTCTCCTTCTCTGCAGACATTCAAACCTGCCTGGACACGTTCCTGTGTAACCTCATCTAGGTGTTCCTGCTCTGGCAGAGGGATCGGACTAGATGATCTTTCGAGGTGCCTTCCAATCCCCAACATTCTGTGATTCGGTGATTCTGCTGACAGTTCTAGTCTCCTTATCTTCTAGTTTGCACTGGTCTTGGGGCCTCCTTTCATGTAGCTAAGCAAAAGTTCAAGATAAGTTCGACTTTTCTAGGTGAAAATTTGCAGCTTGTGGCCTAAGATTTCAGCAAATCTAGCCACTCATATTAAGCATGTTCTGCCATGTCAAGCATCTTTGCAGTTTTGAGAGGGTTCATCTGGAGTCCATTTTTATGTGCTAATGCTAAGCAACTAACTCTAAATGTTTGGATTGATTATATTTCAGACTAAACCAATGAATATTCTTTAGTATCTAACATATCCTCCTTCCTTGCACAGGTAGCTAATGGATAGATGGAAGAGGAAGTGGGGAAATAATTGTTCACTTCTTTCAGTATCTCACATATGAGTGGCAGATTTTATTTGCTGCCAGTCTTTCCAAACGAATTCAGTATTTTCCACTTCCACAGATTTCCTTGACTTCAGTTGCTACTACAAGGCAAGACACACAACCATAGCAGAGCTGTTATGGAGATGGACTGTAACTCAGATTATTCTTTTTCTAACTATTATAATTGTATTTCCTTTTCAAATGAAAATTGTAATGGGATCATTAAAATGAAGAGTGAAGACAAGCTAACTGCACTACTTTGTAAACATTAATGTGAATCTAACACCGAATCTACTTTGTTGTGTCTGCTTTGCTTGCTGTGAAGAGTCACAGAACCAAATTTTACCCATAGAAATGTTTGGCAAAAAACAGGATTAGCTCCTAGAGGTGCATAAAAAAAGAGAAAAAACCCCTTTTTCTAGGGGATGTGAAAAATCTGAAATCTGTTTTCATTCTATTTGAGAACAAGGAATGACCTAGCTCTTCCGATTCACAGTCTATGTGAGCCCTTGCTGCAGAACTGTGTGTGCTCCTGGAAATAAATCAGGCCACAGAAGCGTTTGAATTCATCTTTGTCAGAGACTGGAAAGACAGCAGTAAGTTACAGACCAGTCAGGATGTGCACGTCGTGTGCTAGAGGCAGAGACCCCATGTGCCTAAATGCCATCCCTAAAAAGAAGGGATGTGCTGACCCAGGCAAATCTCAGGCCACACACCAGCACAAATGGGTTGACTATGTTATATGAGACGTTTTCTATTGCTTAAGTACCTGTTGCAGGAGCAGAGCTGGTTGCTGGAAATTTAGATCATTTTGCGAAATACCAAGTCAAGCAGGTAAAGCATAAAAGGTGCACATTGTTGCTATAGGCTCAGATCTTTTCATGAAATCCCATGACAAACAATTGATTTGTTGGATGCAGGATTGACTGACACACTACAGCTTACCATGTATTTAAAGAATAACAGAGTTGAGTAGGCAACATATCTGATATAAATTTGAAATGCCAGAGGGCTAGGATGTCAAAAGCATTCCAGATTCTACTCTCTACTGAGAAGAAAACCATAAAATTTTATCTTGAACAAAACCTGTGAATGTGCATAGAAAAGAGTAAAACAAGGATTGTCAGTCAATTCCTTTGTTCTTAGAACAATATTCTTAGTTCTTCAGGACATGTGAGAAAGGTCCTTACAAGATGATTATTAACAGCAACCACAATTACCTTGTTCAGGACATTTTACCAACCCTGTGTGAGAGTATTTATTGCATATGAGAAAGATATTTGACAGAAGTTGGCTGAAAGGAAGAGACATGATTACCATACAGCTGCCAGTAAGGACACTAATGATAAGTGAAAATGAATAACTCAGTTTCTGTGGAACCTTGAGCAGCAAGACATTTCCTGTATACTTCAAAACACAAGGGAAGGCTTTAAACGTTCTGGATAAACTTGATCAATAAATTCAGCCTAAAAAGAATCTGACATCCTATAGTCACGTACCCTGTCAGGCATGCCAGCAGCAAAATGAAAACCATTGATTTGTTTGTCACCAGGCTTTGACAGTTAGCAAAATTTTCTGAGCTTTAGATGCACACAGATGACATTATACTGGGACCAAATAACTGAAAAGTGCTTTCAACTAGGGACAATTTCTGTGAATAGGAAATGTCAGAGAATTCTCTGTATACCACATGGGACACAATGCCATGTGCCATTTTTTTCTATGGAGCATCCTTCAGAAATCAAGAGGCAGAAGTTAATGTAAATCACTTGTGGCTGGGTACAGGATTTTCTGAAGTGATGTAAACATTTGCACTGATTTTAAGGAGAGATACCTTTAATAGGGGTTTTAATTACTTTCAAAGACTGTTCTGTCCTATCAGAGCAACTTTAGACAGACCTTTACATGAGCATCCCCAAGTGAACATGTTGAGTATTTGAAGCAATTTTTCTACGAAGAAGAGTAGGAAGGACTCTGTGGGATATGAAATGCTCAGCATTTTTAATAAAGCTCAGTGCATCATTATCAGAGGTGGTAGTTCATTTACATCTCAAACACTGTTTACAGTGCTTAAAGTAGTTTTATATTTATCATGCTTAATTTTTTTCTCTGCCAGATAACTGTCAAATCTGAGTGCTTCATAAAGAAGGAATATATGAGCAGTAGTTCTTTTGTGTCTTTGATAATCTGAAAACAAGTTTTCCTAACATGTGGCATTAGTTTTCTTTATATGACTTGGATCAGTCATAACCACACAACGTATTTAACTGTTCAAACCCAAGACAACTGGTATTTGCAGAAAGCTTTCACAAGTGCATCTGAGACATCACAATTTCCTTTATTTCCATTATCCACAGATTTTGTACCACGTGATCTTTGTCCTGAATCTAATGTCTCCAAAGCAACCTAGCAACAGTAACATTACTTTAGTGATGCAGTAATTACTAAACTAAGATTTTGGGAGCTTCTCTTCTGGGAAAATGTTGTTCTCAACTACTCACCAGCTAGGAAAGCCTTTTTGGGGACAGAACCAAAAGGGGATAGTGTTTTAGAGGCTACCTGTGGCATAAATATGAAAACTGACAAAGGAAAGGAGTGTGATACTGGCTGACATAGAAGAGGACAATGTGAAGGGATATCTCGTTTTTGAAAATGACGATAGCTGTCCATGTTCTTGCTCTGGTTGGTCTCTAGTATTTCTCAGGAGGCCTTTCCTTTAGCTTTGAACTAAGCATGAAATATGCAGGAATAAATTATATTTTCCTTTGGATGAGAATCTTATAACAGTTAATAGAAGGAAAATGCAGAAGGGAGAGGACAGGTGAAATTTCTGTCTCTAAAAGATAATCGATCTTCAGGAGAAGAGTCATTGTGAGCATCGAGGAGTGAAGATAATATAACTAATGGCAAGAAAGTAAATAGTGTTGTGAATAGGAGCAGAATCTGGAAGAGAACTTATGTTTAAGGAGTTAAGGTTGTAGCTGTTATAAGTCATAAAATGCTGATGAACAAGGTCACTCTACTCCTATGTGTAAAAGGTAATGAAGGTTTCCTGCATCTTTTACTTCTGCAGCCATACTTAAAAAAAATCTAATGACTGTCTTGGAAGTAAATACAGAAAAAACATTTCAAAGTTAAATGTTAATTTTAATGCAACATGGAACAGACAATCTGGATGCTGGATTTCTCTCCTGCTTCGTTAAATCCAGTTATGTCTTAAATATTCTTCTATAGTGTTTCTTTCTCTGAACCTTAATAGTGTTTGACTGTAATTATTATCAAGTATATTTTATGGAATTGTGTTGATTTTTTATCAACAATAAGAGAAACCAGTATGTCTGCCAAACTTCTGGGTAAAATAGCCTGAGATCCGAAGACAGAAATATTTCTGTCACTCCCATTTTCCCTGTCAAGCTAGAGGACTGTGTTTGGTGTCAGATGAAAGACTTAAAACACACAGAATTGGATTCCTAGATTAACTGTTTCAGTCGTTAATTAGATTTCACTGGAATATTCCTCCTGTCCCTCATTTTTTGCTTAATAACAGCTTCAAACTTTTGAATATTACTTCTTGTTTTGCACAATACTTCCTACCCTAATGACTTTTAAGGACAATGATCAAGTTCCCTCTAATCTTCCTTTGTTTATCCACAATATACTTGAATGTCTAATCCAAAGGCAAGTTCCTAAAGATCTAAATCAATCTTGCAACTTTTTTCTATAACTTCTTGATTTTGTTGAAATTGTTAAAATGAAGACAGGAGACTGTAACTGAATATCCTATTGATGATCTTTATTGTGTCCTCTACATTACATCCAAGAAGTATACATAAGGTATCCATACATGTTGTGCTTGATCAACCAAGACTTTGAATCTTGTTTGAATGTCAGCACTACAAAATATTAAAATTAAACATACACTTAATCATGTAATTATTCAAACCATACTCCCAGTTTCCAGTAGTTGCTATTAAATGACTTTAAAATTAACCATGAATTTAGAACCTACTTGTTTCTGTGGTCATGGAAATTTGCAATAGATAACTGAGATTCAAATGGAGTACTGAAATTCATCTTTGCTTTGGTTTTAGTTCAGCTGCATTTAAGTATCTGGTGTATGGTTATTTATGCTAAGATTATATTTCAAGTCCAAAATTTAATCCCTTTTAAAAATCAAGTCTGTTCTAATAATGGCATAGAAAAGGATGAAATTGAGTAACTAATGCTATCCTTCCTCATTTTGTGGGATTCTAAAAAAATAGAAGAATGACACTTATTTTATAATACTTGCAGGTCGCAGTATGACACCAAGAACTGTAATTAGAAAGAGGTGGTGTAGAAGTCATGTTGATTTGAGTGGACCGTACTCATTTGGAAGAATAAAATATGTTATAGAAAAAAGGAATCCAGGAAAGCACTATAGGAACTTATTAAGGGAAAATTGCTAGAGGGGTTTAAATAATGAGGAGAGTCAAAATCCTGTGCTAGTACAGTGCATGGTCTTGTTACACTTTGTCTTTCAGCTTATTTGGAAACCAATGATTATACTTTCTGGAAATGGATCAATCACCCCCAAGGCAACCTATTGTACATGAAGGAAACCACTCAGTGAGCAGATGCAGTAGGAATATACACTACCCTTTTCTATGCTAATCATTTTAATTGGACTATATATTTTTCTCAATATTGCATTTTGCCTCAGACTTCCCATTGCATTTACGTTTTATTCATTATTTCTCAAACATCATTAGAAGGGAGAAATTTTTTGAAGATGTGATTAGGCATAATTTCAGACATAAAATGTCCATTTTGTTTTCATAAGGATTGTAAGTAGGTCAGCTCTGTAAACCAGCAAGCTTGGCAAAAGAAACTTTGCTATGGCTAGGCTATGTTTTCCTTAGTCCCTAAAATATCAGGATCCCATCTGCACAGATTAAAATGCTGAACTGGAGCTGATGAGTTGGGAGTGCTCCATGTTGTTTGTTAATGTCTTTGGTGTTTCAGTAAGGAACCCATGGGCTGTGGGGTAAGAAGTGGATACGGTAATGGAAAAAGCCCTAATATTTCCTTGGTCATGGCTATCACCTTAAGGTAATCAATTACAGCTCTGAGCTAATTAACACTGAAGAATTTCAATACATTTTCAGTGGGAGTTGGCGAAACCCTTTGCCCTCTTCAGCTTGTGAATGATCCCATTTAGGATTTGGACCTCTAGATCATTACACATTGCAGTTAGACAACTCAGTTGTATACAACTAACAGAAGTATGGTAAATTCCTTTAATCTTTCCTCACAATTGGATTCTCATTAGGAAATGACACTGTATTTGATTTAACTGAAAATAATATTTTGATGTGCCTGTGGTGAGAACAGTAATTGTATAAAATTGGCCCTTTTTGTTTAACAGCCCTGTGGTTCTGTGCTGTATCTTGTAATGCCGAAACAGTGTTATTGAAAGTCTCTGTATTGCTGGTTTTCTTGCTCTGCCTACATTATCTCTTTATGCTGAAAAGATAAATAATGAAAAACTGTATCTAAATTTTAAGCAGATTATGCATTTCTTCAGATCTGTTGAAATTCAGATGGAGCCTTCTAATTCACATAAATTGCGTCGATTAAAACACTTAGAAGGATCACAAATCATTAGCTACATGCACCAGACTACTCAAAATATTTCTAAGTAATGCAGATCAGCTCATCTTTAGTCATAATGTCAAGAAAAATACCAAAACTGATATACTGCAAACAATTCTTACAAAAATTTCTCGCATTATAAATCACATCTAGTCTACAATAAAATCATTAACCACTGTTCTCTTGCTCTACTCTGAAGTGTAAATCACGCATAATGCTGACTTACTTTAAGTCAGTTTGCATATAAAGCGGAAAAAAAGATTTAGTGAAAGTCTATCGAGAATGAAAATAAACTCCTAGCTATATCATTACTCATTTGATAGAATGCGTGTATGTTGCAAGACTACATAAAATGTACAGCCAAGGAGACAGATCTATCTAGGAATGACTTCTTGTGATCTGCTTCTTATTTTATATACATACTAGAATATAAGCTTTGCACAACTTCTAAATTTAAGATAATCTTGAAAGTATGCATTTCTTCACAAGAAATAAAACATAACTGTCTTTTAGCCTGACAATGTTGACTTAAGAATATGGAATATTAGTTTCAGTAAGAATGCATTGGTTTCATTGTAAAACAAGGTTTCTTTAGTATCAGCCCTAAAGAAATGCATTGGCTTCAGCTAAAACGTATTGCCATGCTTTCACTAAAACATACAGACATTATAGAACTGTATATTGGTTTGAGTAAAAATGTATTCTTTCAAATGGATTCATGAGGTTTTCAGTAAGAATGTATTGATTTCATTAAAATGTGCTGCTTGAGATAAACAAAAATTCAGTTAAAACACATTGGTTTCTGTTAAAGTTCATTGACTGAAATGAAGAACATTACACACTGGTTTTGGTCAGACGTAGGGTTTTTTAAACAGTGAGTAGAGAAATACATATCAGTAATTGTGAAAGTAATTGAGAACAAAGCCTATTCTGTAACATCTAAAGATATAAAAATGCTAAATAAATTTGATTTTTATATCTCGATCGCATTTGTGTCTGTTGCTAAGCAGAGAGACAAATATTCATACATAGATAGTATGACATTCTTCATTCTAATGAATACCCTCCTAATCAGGTGTGGGATGTAGGCTGTAAAGTTTTTTAACCTGTTTAGTAATCATCTATTTTCACACAACCAGTTTTTCACCATTTTGCTTTAAATCAAGTTCAACATTTTCCTACTTCATTGACAACAGGCTCTTTCTGCCTTTTCAGCATTGCTAGGCATTCAATGACAATGACATTTATATGTATTAGGAAGCTCTCCTATTGCCAGTCTACTAAATTAGTAACAATATATTTGATTGCCGTGACATTTTTTCTGAGAAGGGTAGTATTTTTCAATATTTTTAGTAACTTTACGTTTTGCTTCCACCCATTTTATACAGAAATGATCTCACTGACTCCATGAAACTATGAAATATGCCTGAATGTAACTAAACAATCGTTGTTTCATGGAGGACACTGCTGTCGAGCTTTGGAGCATTTTCCTTTCCCTACACTGATGTAGAATTTACATGCAAAATGTGTATAGACATACTTGAAGTATAAATAATATGAATAAAGGTTCAGCTACATAAAATTACTTCTCTAAGTCAACAGAAGACAGAAGGAAAGACCACACTGGGTTGAAGAACTAGTCTATCTTGTATGAGTCCTGTCTTCGGCAGCAGGCAGTGACAAATGCCTG
This sequence comes from Patagioenas fasciata, assembly GCF_037038585.1. Lineage (NCBI taxonomy): Eukaryota > Metazoa > Chordata > Aves > Columbiformes > Columbidae > Patagioenas > Patagioenas fasciata. Next base: position 57,504,139 of record NC_092521.1, read on the forward strand.
GACATTTTTAGAACAGCCTCCAAGAAGTCATACATAAGACACCTTCTGAGAGGATAACAATGCTCTTTTTTTGATGTTTCTTTGTGGATTTCCCCCCATCACTCTGGACAAATTCTGCAGTAAAAACTGCCTTCACAGCATCCAGTGACAAGGAGCTTCACAGCTGATCTCCACCCATGCAAAGAAGTCTTCTTTTGGGATGCTGTCTTGAACTTGCTTCTTGTTGTTTGCATTTGTTGCTCCTGTGTCTTGTACTGGAAAAGATGTTGAATAACTATTATCTTTTCTCCTTTCTACCCACAGTGTTGCAGATCCCTGCCACATATGGCTTTAGCTGTTCCTTTTCTAGGAAGAAGAGACATTTTTTTTCCAGGCATTTCTCATGTGAAATCTGATTCATACCTCTGATTTTACCTGTTGCTCTGCATTTTTTGGTTCTGCTACATAATTTTTAGTGATGTGAGGACCAGAACTGCACATTGCACTCAAAATACATTGGCACCGTAGGATTATCTAACATCTTAGCAATTTTTTCTAACGAAAACCCGATCTCATGCCTCTTGAGAAGAGATGAACCATCCTCTCAGTTTTAAAAATGTAGTTTATTTTCAAATCTTTTCTCACACTGCTTCATGACACTGTAATACTACTGCAAACATTTAGATTTTAGATATCTCTTCTCATGTATCATGCTGTGGTAAAAATGTTCTGGCTGCCTAACTGAAAGATAATAGCTTTTGTCCAGTTCAAATCCACTGCAGTAATAAGGTGGAACTGATTGTTTCAGAAGTCAGTAAAGTTTATCAACACTTTCATGCATTGCTTTCATGTCAAGGGTCAGCAACTCACTTTGTAATTTATTTTCTGAGTATTTTGCCAGCTTTCTCAAAATAATAAGTCCATACTTGCTGCTCTTGATTTCTAGTATGCTGGTTCAGTACAAAGCTTTTGGAGACTGGGAAGTACAATATATGACTTGTAAGAGGAAAACACTATACATGCGGATGATGCCAGAAAAGATTTCCCATGTGATGGATCACGTGGGATCTGTGAAGACAGACTGAATTGACTAAATTGACCAAATGAACATTATTAGCAGCAGAGCAAAACCAGTACCAGGAAAGGGCAGTGCTGAAGGGCATAATTTCAAGCTTGGTTTCTGACTGTTGCTGGACATCTTGCTTGCTATGTCATCAGTTATGAAGGGATCAGCCCAGGGATAAGCAATTCACATTGCAAATTGCACAAAAGCTTGACTGGTGCCAGTGTTGACCTGTACAAATCTATGCTCCAGTCTCCTCATGATTATTTTAATCAATTGATAAAATATATCTAGAATAATAGAATCATATAATGGTTTGGGTTGGAAGTGGTCTTAAAGATCATCTAGTTCCAACACCCCTGCTGTGGGCAGGGGCATCTTCTACTGGACCAGATTTCTCAAAGTCCCATCTAGCCTGACCTTGAACACTCCCAGGGATGGGGCATCCACAGTTTCTCTGGGTAGCCTGTTCCAGTGCCTCATCATCCTCATGGTGAAGAATTTCTTCCTTATTTCTAATCTAAAACTACCACTTTTCAGTGTAAAACTGTTACCCCTTGTCCTGTTACTACAGGCCCTTGTAAAAAGTCCATCTCCAGCTTTTTTGTAGAGCCCCTTTAGGTACTGGAAGGCTGCTACAAGGTCTCCCTGAAGCCTCTTCTGCCCCAGGCCAAACAACCTCAACTCTCTCAGTCAGTTCTCTAGGAGATATGCTCCAACTCTCTGAGCATTTTCATGGCCCTCCTCTGGACCTGCTCTGACAGGTCCATGTCCTTCTTACATTGTGGGCCCAAGAGCTGGAGGCAGTGTTCCAGGCGGGATCTCATGAGATCAGAGCAGAAGGGGAGATTCACCTCCTTTGATCTGCTGATCATGCTAGACTTTTGAAGCAGCCTGAGATATGGCTGGCTCTCTGGGCTTTGAGCACACATTGCTGGGTCATGTTGAACTTCTCATCAACCAAATCCCTCTACTCAGGGCTGCTCTCAATGCATTTTCTCCCAGCCCATATTTGTGTTTGGGATTGCCCTTACCCATGTACAAGACCTTCCCCTTGGCTTTGTTGAATTACTAAAGCACTGACTGAGAGCAACTTTTCATTTCTGAAAGTGTTGCAGGTAACTGCTTTCAAGTATATTTCCAATTCTAGATTGAATGAGAGTACACTTACACCAAAACTTTGCTGTTTTCCTAAGAACTTCATGTCCTTAGATATTTTTTGCGCTACTTCTTATTTTTGAAGGGTATATGACACCAAATCAGCATGCAGATCTCCAAAACTGTTTGCATGGCAGGTGTTCATATAATTAGTGTAGCAGTGTCAATACCTGATACTATTATTCTGTACACATCTTTGAAGCTATTTTATTGAGGTGAAATTATTAGCAACTGCAAAATGGTGCTCTACAAAACAATGGAAACATTGGCTTCTAAAATAAGTTCAGATAAAACAAATTGTAATCAAATTAAATTTGATCTGCACAAAATTTTAAGCTCCATGCTTTGAGACCCTATTTGTATGTTGTTACTTTACTGAGAAACTTCACAGTTCTGTTTTTGTTGATAGGATCCGAAGAAAACACAACTTCAAGGATATGACTGGAAATTAAGAGTAAAATTTTGAAACCAAGACAATAACCTCTTGCACATGATTTTATGAATGTCCTTCAGCAAGTAGACATAGTTACTGGACAAGTGGAAGCATGGGAACTACTTAAAATATCAAGTTCATCCAGTCCTACAATTGTTTGTAAACATGAACGAGTTTGACAGTTTTTAATTAGTTGTGCAGTCTCCTAGAAGAAAAAAACAGGAGATCTAAACAGCTGGTGGGCAGCTCAGTGGGATGTAGATTTTATAAACTATGACATACAAAGAAAAGTTAGAAAATGAAATATAGCAATATACTCTTTCATTGAACAGTGCTTTCAGTGCCCCAGCACAATGGCATTATAGAAACAGGGAGATTCAATAATAATCTTTAAAGGGTTGGGGAAAAGGGGTCCTTCAAAGAGAATAAAAGATTAAACACATGTAATAATTGAATAAGAGAAGCTGGAAAAATTGTGGAAATTTAGAAAAGTAGGAAACACGTTAGGGGTAGCCAGTCATGTATTTTGCGTACCTTCTCGCTAACAATAAAATATACACTTGAACAAATTTTTTTTTTTTAGAGCTCATTCTGGAAAAGGTACTTACTGAAGCCCAGTTGATCTTGTTAAATTCTGTGCCCTAAGATGTGCTGAAAGAAATAGCACTGCATGACTCAAATCTTAGGTACCAGTGGCAGAATGCAAACCCCCCTCCCTCCCCCCCGCCTCCTTCAGTGTGGAGGGAGTAGGCATATCTCCCTCTCTCTGCTACTTGAAGCTAACAGCTTCTTTTTGAGCCGCTGGGCACCTGTGACCAGTGTGGGGGATATTTGGAGGCTTCAGGGGCACCCCACACACGGTGTGGGGGTGCAGAGAAGCTTCTAGATTGCCTACAGTCAGGTCTGATCAGCCAGTATAAAAACGGGACTCTCGTCGAGACTGGGCCCATTGTCGCCGATCTCTCGGAGCTGCGAGCTGAAGATGCTGCCGCCGAGACCCCCGCTCCCCGGGATGGAGACCCCGCTTGCCTTGCCGCCACGTGTGTGAATAAAACCCCTTACAGGATTGCGAGTATATTTATCCTTTCCGTGCACATACGCACGTGTAACTTCCCGTGCTTAATACAAGCACGTATAAAATTATTTCCTCGCACAATCGCAAGTGTAACTTTATTCCGTGCACATTTGCACGCGTACTTTAAATTATTTCCTCGCACAATCGCGAGTGTAACTTTATTTCCTCGCACAATTGCGAGTATATTATACATTTATCCTCGCAGAATCGCGAGTGTATTTTCCTCCCGTGCTTCCACATAAGCACGTGTAGTATTCCGTGCACATTCACACATACAAGTAAATTAACCCTCGCAGAATTGCTAGTGTATTATAAATTTACCCTCGTGGAATCACGAGCATATGCTTTACCTTTATCTCTTTAAGAATAATCCCGCACCGTGTTCAGGCAAGTGTGTACTCCTCTGGGACTCGGGGATGGTTCCGGCATTGTTTTGGGTGAAGCCACGTGCATGCACTCTGTGGATCGCCTGTTGTACTAGTTGCTGCCCCTTAATAATTTTCCTCAACTGATACCCGAACCTATATTTAAGTCACTTTTGGAGTGCTAAAACCCTGTTTCTCACTGGTTTAATAAAAGTTGTTTTGGACCCTGTTGTCCCTTAAATTAGTCTCGGGGTGCCTCCGTGATAGTACCAATAGAGCAACCATGGATATAAATTTCCATTTTATATGCAAGGCTATAAACACGGGAGGCTTCCTGTCCCATGATCTGGGACCAACTACATAACGTGCTGAAGAAGAGGGTTTCCTCTCATGACACAGACTCTCATGATGGGTCAACTGCACAAAATGTCTGGACCCTCTTGCTCTCCCTCTGTGTGAATCTTTCATATGACTGCTGTTGTGCACAAAGACACTGCAGGAGAATTTTATAGATCAAGACCAGTACAGAATTTCCCTGTCTTGCTAATTCTTATTAAAGAAATACAAGAGCATACAGACGTAAAAGAGCTTTACTATCAGTTGCTAAAATATTCCTCAGAGATGCAACTTCCGTGTGCAGAACCCCACAGCAGAGAAGAAAAACCGACTGGAACTTCACAGAGACAATGTGTCTTCAGCCTTGGAAAAAACATGAAGTCCAATTGAGGGGCACTAGGACCACAATCAAGCAAGGCCTTAATTGTATAGTACAGTCATTGATGTATGGGAAAAATGATCACATGTGCCAGAAAAAAATTTTGCGTTCTAATGGCAGATAGTGAAAGAAGAAAAGTGTGATAGAAAATTGAATAACAACAATAAAAAACCCCCATAATAAATATTATAAAAGTTACAAAGACTTAAAAATAGACCCAAAAGCCCTCTATAAAGTGAGGAGGTGCAGTAAAGAGAGATTTTATTTCTTTATTGAATGATCACAGATTCTTTCTGTTTAGTGAGAGCACTCAGATTTTTCCCTGGCTACATTTGAACTTTTCCTTATCCGGAGTCTTTGGACAGCTTTTATCTAAAGAAGTAAAACAGAATAACCCTTCTCCTGCTGAGGAGATTCCTCTACTGCAGTGAAATCATTAACCATAATGCACTGTTACTCATTTCACACTTGGATGTCTTAAACAGAGGATGAGTTAAATAATATTTCCACATCAACTTCTCCTGATATTTACATTTCAGTGGTGCAAAAATATGAAGACTGAATATATTTGCAGTCTCTGTTATCCACAGACTGAATGACATGTATTTACATTAGAAAAAAAAATAACCTGGATTACAGTTCCACTCTCTTAAATGTCTCTTCCACAAGCCCTTAGACAGCATTTCAAATTCTAGCAATTCATCTGAAAGAACAATTGCTTACTTGGATAAACTCTAGTATCTAGGTGAAAACAGCATAAACTGAATGCCAGATAGTATTTATTGGAAAGTAAACCTTTTTTTATTCCCCACTGAAAAGGAAGATGTTTTACTATTTTAAATTAAAAAGTTTGTTTGGTGATTGGTGCTTCTCATGATAAAGTAAATCATATTATATATGGTATGATTTTTCATCCAAAACACTACTCTCATATTAAGAACATCACATTTTAGTAAAGCTTTTGATACTGTCTCTCACAGTATCCTTTTGAACAAAATGTCCAGCATACAGCTGGACATGTACAAAATATGATGACTGAACAACTGTTAGAATAGTCAGGTTCAAAGAGTTGTGGTAAATTGGGTAACATCTGGCTGGTGGCCAGTCACTAGTGGTGTTCTACAGGGCTGAATTTGATGACCGATTCACTTCCGTGTTTTTATCAGTGACCTGGACACAGGAATTGGGTGCACACTAAGCAAGTTTGCCAATGATAATAAATTAGGAGGACCCATTGACTTCCTAGAGAGCAGAAGGGCTTTAGAGAGAGACCTTGATAGACAGGAGCACCTGGCAATCACACACCATATGAAATTTAACAAGGACAAATGCTGGATTCTGCACTTGGGATGGTGAAATTTGATAGATGTACGTATGGATTGGTATACAAAAGGGTGGAGTGCAACCCTGCAGAAACACTTCAATAGGAGAAAACTGTGTGCCCTGGCAGCCAAAAGGACCAACCTTATCCTGGGGTGCATTAAGCACAGTATAACTAACTGGACAAAAGAAGGGATTGTCCCACTATACTTAGCATTGATGCAGCCTCACTTCAAGTGCTGTGTGCCTTTTAGGGCTCCACAATATAAGAATGATATGGAAATATCAGAATATGTCCAAAGGAGGGCAAGAAAGATGATGGACTAAAGTGCAAGACTTATTAGGAGTGGTTGAAGATATTTGGCTTCTTCAGCTTAGAAAAAGAAGACTGAGAGGTAACCTTGCTGCTGTCTACAACTGCTGCATGAAGAAGAGCAGAGAGGGAGGTGCTGGGGGTACTGGTGAATAAGTTGCTTGTAAGCTGGCAGTGTATGCTTGCAGCCCAGAAAGGTGACTGTATCGTGGACCACAAAAAAACAGAAGTATGACCAGTAGGTCAAGGGAGGTGACTCTGCTCTGCTCTGGAGAAACCTCACCTGGAGTTCTGTATCTGGCTCTGGAACCCTCAGTACAGGAAAGACCTGGACCTGTTGAAGAGAGGCCAGAGGAGGCCACCAAGATGATCAGAGGGCTGGAACACCTCTCCTCTGAGATGGAGGGGTGGCAGATGCCTCATCTCTGGAGTCATTCAAGATCAGGTTGGATGGGGCTCTGAGCAACCTCACCTAGTTGAAGACGTCCCTGCTCATTGCAGAGGATTTGACTTGATGACTTTTAAAGGTCCCTTCCAACCCAAACTATTATACAATTCTATGATTCTATGATATCTCTGGTGTGTGCTGATAGAACGTGAGGGGATGGCTTTAAGTTGAGTCAGGGGAAGTTCAGTTTGGATATTAGGAAAAAGTCCTTCACTAATAGCATGGGTAAGCACTGGAACAAATGGTCATAGCCCCAGGCCTGTCAGTTCTCAACAAGTGTTTGGATAATGTTCTTAGATACATGGTTTAACTTCTAGGTTGCCCTGTATGAAATTGGGAGCTGGACTTGATGATCCTCATGGGTCTCTTCCAGCTCAAAATAGTCTGTGGTTCTTTGATTCTGGCTTAGCTGGAAATCAATAGTCCACTGCATATGGATCTTCTTCCTTCAAGCATATAATTATAATTCAGATTTACAAAAATCTCTGAAAACATTTGCAGCCTCATTTATCTTTCTCCATACACCTGTTCACCTTTGGATGTGAATAAACACACAGATTCATCCACGATTTTATATTTTGAAGAGAGATCACAGTAGTGAGATGATGCATAATGTCTCAAAAGGATTGATTTTCTCAAATATTGAATAACTGCTCTTAGAATATGTACCTTATCTTGTGAAGAATGTCATGCTGGGTAGCCAAAAATATTCACTCTTCTATTAGTGTCAAAGAGTCACATTTCTGTGTTGCATTGAAGAACAAATAAAATAGGAAAGAAAAAAGTCTAGCATTAGATGTTTATTTCTCTTACGTTTTTAAAAATCATAAGTACTCCTTTTCATATGCATTTAATTTCATAATATGGGAATTTTTCTTAAAAGTGATAAAAAATCATGGTAAAATGGTTTAGCTGCAACCTGCCATATAAGTACTTTATGAACATTTTTCTGATCATTTCTTAACAAGTCTTTCATTTTACACCAAATAACGTCTAGTAGACTTAATGAAGCAAATTCTTCATGGGCATTAGAAGGGGATAGCAAGGACATTTATTCTTCTTACTGTTATATGAATGCATAAAATTGAGTCTCTGCTCAGCTGCTGTTTTTATGGTTAGAGTGGACATGAAGAAGCGGAACAGAGGCTTAAAAGCACAGCTGTGCTTTCTGCACTGTGTGCTGTCCACTGACCTGTGTTGACTCCTGATGTATATCATGCAGCTCTAGGGCCACCCTGCTTTATGATTTGGTCTCAAAGTTGCTCTGATGGGTTTGGGAAAGACAGAATGCGTTTAATGCATTCTGCACCTTTTAATATCTGTTCTGGTCTAGGTAGTGTACAGATCTCAACTGTGGGGAAATCTTCACCAGTAGTCACCTCAGAACAACAGGTTGGGGCCCAGGTCAAAAGTTTCAGTAGCATTCAGTAATTCTGAACTAAAATATTATGGAAGAACATGTCTAGAATTTTTAATGTAGGGATTATTTTTTCAATAAGAAATAAAAGCACAGCAATAATGAGGCAAAAAAATCCCATAAACCCCTGCAATGGACTATGCTGCTGACTTTACACTAACATATGCTGACTTTACACTAAGATACAAAGTGTATTAAAATATTAATGTGGCATTAGGTGATACAAATAACAGGTCATGTTGGAAAAAGATTAAAGAGATTACAGGGCATGTCTATAGAACTCTTTGGCTGAATAGCTGTGGTAGTAATTTAAAAGCCTTAACTGTGAAGTACTGGCATGTATAGAAGGTTTATTTGTCCATTTTTATCTTAAGCACGTGTCACGGAGGCACCCCAGAAGTCAATTTAGACAGGTGATAGGCTCCAGACTTTATTCTAACCAGAACTGTTTAGAGGAGAACCAACTAGATAGAAATGGGGTTTATCCAAAATTATTCAGCGCTCTGGCAACAATTATTTCTCTTTTAAAAAGCTTAGTCAAGTAGGACATTATGATTCATTCCACATGCATTTTGCTAACAACAGAAACATAAATGCCTCAGAAATCCAAGGGAGTAGTTTCTTTGTTCTGCTGAAGTAGCACTGTCAAGATGCTGATAGCTGGATAAGTAAAATAAGATAATCAACAAATAATCTTGCTTGTGCTTCTTTTATAAGTTGCACTAAAACCTTTTGTGTAGGTGAATTTCTACTTCATTTTTAAGAACATTTATTGACAATAATTACTCTAAACCATTTTCAATTACCCATACCTTTCAAAAAGTCACTCCAGCATCTGTTTATTAATACTTTCTCAAATTTCCCCTCCTCAGTCTTGTCAAGAGAAACTGAACACTGCACTAAACGTTCCTCCCTGTCACTCAGAAGATGAACACGTGGGGTAGAAAAGCCCAGATACTGAATTGCGGTGACAACCAGTTGTACATTTCTGCCTCTGCACCTGGGTAGTCCTGCTCACCGATCTGGTGCTGCAATTTTGTTTCTCCCTTGCCTGCGCACGGTGCCACCAGCTTGAACTAACACAGCCAGTTGCCATGTGCAGCTCTGCTTTTGAATACATGGTGCACTAAGAAAATAAATGAAGTGACACTCTCAGCTTTTTGGTCTATATAACTCAGAATGTGAAACCACAGCCATATTGATGCATTCACCTATTATAACATTCAAGCTTTGCTGTCCCTCATCAGTCTCTGAACTATTTCCATGGCCATTCAAAAGGTTAAGAGCTGAGATAGATTCAGTGATTTAAAATACTTACTAAAATCCAGGAACTCTATTGAAACTGCTGTGCTGGCTAACTGCTATAAACGATCACAGTGTGCTCTACAAACATTTCTTATATTACAGTGGTAACCCAACAAGACTTAACAAGTCAAAAAATAATTAACACCCTTGCATTCTCCTGCCTGAAGGGTCAGTCTTTAAATCCCACAACAATATGTCTGTATGTAAACTGCATTAAGGAATAAGCTTTATGGAATTTAACAAATGTAGAATTAAGGCTGCATGGATGAGTTTATTTTAGTCTGTAAACACAGGAACATGAAATCCTTTCAAAGAATTGTACATTGTTTTTTTTGAATAAGACCCTATTTCAGCAGGGAATAAATGGGGGAGGTAACAGGCAGCTAAAATTGCAGGTTGGTTACCAAATTGCCTTCAGTGCAAAGGCTACTCTCTTCAGCACATCCCGAGACTTTTCTGAGACCTTCTCCGCAGCATATGCTTTTTGGTTGTCTTTTGGTTGCCTTTTGATACTGATAGGTGGTTACTCCTCTACTTTCTGTCTACATGGTCTTGATACAAAAGCGCAGCAGATCTCCAGTGCCAGTCAGGAAAAATAACTACAAAATGGGTTATTCTGCATGTTACCTTATGCATAATACTCAATTCAGCATACTGTTGTTTCCTGATTATTCTACTTAATTCCAATTGCTCGATATCTTCTTTAACATTGTCACTCCTTACCGTTCCTTCACTGTCCATATTCTGTATCTCTGTTTCGTTTTTCTTTTCGTCTGCCTTTTTACACTTCCTTGTCCATTAACCTTATAACAGCTTATTCCGGTATGTTTCACTAAGACTTGTCTTCAGAGAATAAGGGAGATAGTAACCAGACTATTCTTTCCTGCATTTGTGTTGCCCCTGGAAGCTGCAGAGGTTCATACGTCAGAGAAGCTCTGATCAGTTCTCATTGTCTTCAGGCAGGAAAATCTGAAGGGCCCTAAAAAAAAAAAAAATAGTCAGGTTAATCCCTAAGGGCCATAGGATGGAACTAACCTGAGGTAAACAAAATGTTCTAAAAATCTGTCATACTACTGAGTGCATAATAACTTTTCAGGTGATATTTTGCAGGACAATATGCATGTCTGAAGGAGTTCCATTGCTAGGCTCTCCAAGTCCACAACCTAAATGTGGAGGTGCTGGCACTTCTCTCTTTTTTTTTTTTTTAATATGAGTAGAACATATTTTGCTTGTGATTCGTTCTGAGAAATAGCCAAGTTGTTTAAGCCAAAAACATGCTTTAATCTACTTTTAAGATCAATTAAAAATGCGTCCTCAGGCAAACACATGAAATGGAAAACTTCTGCCTTCAGGACTTAAAATTTAGTGGAGTTATAGCAATGGGAAAGAGAATTACAAAACAGTGTGTCTGAGATAACTGTAAAACCATTTCCGTCTATGGTATTACAGAACTCTGCCAGTGAGATGAAGTTAGTATTTGTACATAAGGCCTGACTGCACTTCCAGTCACCTCAAGTGAATTCAGCTCTCTCTCATATATGCATTTTGTAAGTTCAGTCAGATCTGGAAATTCACACTAAACCCACTCCTCTCCAAGAAATATGCCTGTTCCATGTAAATCCCATGGAAAAAAAAACAGTGTGCAGCAAGAACTTTAAATGCCAAGGTTTGTCTCATCGGTTATTGATTTCATCCAGTTCATGTGCACAAATTAAGAATAATACAGAAAACAGAATCGTTAGAATGTCATGGGTTGGAAGGGATCCACAAGGATCATCGAGTCCAACTCCTGCCTCTGCCTAGGACAACCCAAAAATTCACACTAGGTGTCTGAAAGTGTTGTCCAGTCTCTTCTTGAACACTGTCAGGCTTGGGGCCATGACACCTCCCTGGGGAGCCTGTTCCAGTGCTCCACCACCCTCTGGCTGAAGAATCTTTTCCTAATGTCAAGGAAGGGAGCCAGGAGACCTGTGTGGTTAAACAAGGAGCTGTTGGGTAAGCTGAAGTGGAAGAGAAGAGTTTATAGATCATGGAAGGAGGGGTTGGCCACTTAGGGAGAATATAAGGCTGATGTCAGAGGGTGTAGGGAGGCAACTAGGATAAAGCTAAGGCCTCCTTAAAATTAAACCTGGTGAGAGGGGTCAAGGACAACAGGGAGAGCTTTTTCAAATATGTGGCAGATAAAACTAACACCAGAGGCAAAGTAGGCCCACTGATGAATGAGGTGAGTGCCCTGGTGACAGAAGACACAGAGAAGGCAGAGTTACTGAACGCCTTCTTTGTCTCTGTCTACTCTGCCGGAGGCTGTCCTGAGGAGCCCCGTACCCTGAGGCCCCAGAGGAAGTCAGGACAATGGAGAAGTTTGCCTCGATTGATGAGGAATGGGTTAGGGAGCAGTTAGGCAATCTGGACATCCATAAATCCATGGGTCCGGATGGGATGCACTCGCAGGTGCTGAGGGAGCTGTCTGAGGTCATTGCTGGACAGCTCTCCATCATCTTTGCCAAGTCTTGGGAAACGGGAGCGGTGCCTGAGGACTGGAGGAAAGCAAATGTTACTCCAGTATTCAAAAAAGTCAAGAAGGAGGACCTGGGTAACTATACACCGGTCAACCTCACCTCCATCCCTGGGAAACTGATGAAACTACTTATCCTTGGTGCCAACTAAAGGCATATCAGGGATAAGAGGGTCATTAGGGGCAGTCAACATAGCTTCACCAAAGGGGAGTCGTGCTTGACCAACCTCATTGACTTCTATGAGGACATAACGAGATGGATGGATGATGGCAGAGCAGTGGACGTGGTCTACCTTGACTTGAGTAAGTAATTCGACACAGTCTCCCACAGCATCCTCACAGCTAAATTGAAGGAGTGCGATCTGGATGATCAGGTAGTGAGGTGGACTGCGAACTGGCTGAAGGGAAGAAGCCAGAGAATCATGGTCAGTGGGGCAGAGTCTAGTTGGAGGCCTGTATCTAGTGGAGTGCCTCAAGGGTCAGTACTGGGGCCTGTATTATTCAATACATAAATCAATGATTTGGATGAGGGAATAGAGTGTACTATCAGCAAGTTTGCTGATGACACGAAGCTGGGAGGAGTGGCTGATATGCCAGAAGTCTGTGCCACCATCCAGCAAGACCTGGACAGGCTGGAGAGTTGGACGGGGAAAAATTTAATGAAATATAACAACAGAAAGTGTAGAGTCTTACATCTGGGCAGGAACAACCCCAGGTTCCAGTGTAAGTTGGGGAATGACCTATTAGAGAACAGTGTAGGGGAAAGGGACCTGGGGGTCCTGGTGGACAGCAGGATAACCATGAGCCAGCACTGTGCCTTGTAGCCAGAAAGGCCAATGGCATCCCGGGGTATATTAGAAGGGGGGTGGTTAGTAGGTCCAGAGAGGTTCTCCTCCCCCTCTACTCTGCCGTGGTGAGACCAGTTCTGGGCCCCTCAGTTCAAGAAGGACAGGGAACTGCTGGAAAGAGTCCAGCGCAGGGCAACAAAGATGATTAAGGGAGTGGAGCATCTTCCTTATGAGGAAAGGCTGAGGGAGCTGGGCTTCTTTAGCTTGGAGAAGAGGGTGACCTCATTAATGTTTACAGATATATAAAGGGTGAGTGTCATGAGGATGGAGTCAGGCTATTCTTGGTGACAACCAATGATAGGACAAGGGTCAATGGGTACAAACTGGAACACAGGAGGTTCCACTTAAATTTGAGAAGAAACTTCTTCTCAGTGAGGGTGACAGAACACTGAAACAGGCTGCCCAGGGAGGTTGTGGAGTCTCCTACTCTGGAGACATTCAAGACCTACCTGGACGCCTTCCTGTGTAACCTCATCTAGGTGTTCCTGCTCCGGCAGGGGCATTGGACTAGATGACCTTTCAAGGTCCCTTCCAATCCCCAGCATTCTGTGATTCTGTGATTCTGTAAAGTCCAACCTAAACCTCCTCTGGCACATCTTCCTGCCATTCCCTCAAGTCCTATCACAGGTCACCAGAGAGAAGAGATCAGTGCCTGTCCCTCCTCCTCCTCTTGTGAGGAAGCTGTAACTGTGATGAAGTCTTCCCTCAGTCTTTTCTCCAGGCTGAACGAAACAAGTGATTTTAACCATTCCTCATACAACTTCCCTTCCAAACTCTTCACCAACTTTGTGTCCCTCTTCTGGATACTCTACAGTAGCTTAATATCTTTTTTATCCTGTGGTGCTCAGAACTGCACACAGTGCTCCAGGTGAGGTCGCACCAGTGCAGAGCAGAGTGGGACAATCTCCTCCCTCACCTGGCTGACAACGCTGTGCTTGATGCACCCAGGACACAGTTGGCCCTCTTGGCTGCCAGGGCAGACTGTTGGCTTATGTTCAGCTTGCTGTCAAACAGAACCCCCACATCCCTCTCTGCAAAGGGGCCAAAGTGCACTTCTCTGCATGCTGATGTTTGATAACCAGTCATTTCCACCGATCAAAGCAATTTCCACCAATCTCTGAGTTTTTACCTGTGACTTGTCTTGAAGGTCTCTAATGTGTCCATGTGACATATATGTGAGGACATATTCTTTCTATACTAAAGGACACAACAGTTTTATTGTTTGTAAAATCTGAGGGAAGATTCAAATGCCTAGACAATCCACTGACGTGAAAAAAAAAAAAACACAAACAAAACCAAATAAAAATACCCAAACCAAACTGTTGGAATAGAAATATTTTGGACATCTTTTTAGAGGAAAAAAGAAAGCTTTTGCTTAGGTGCTATCATCAGCACCTTGACCTGTCTAGTTTTCCATATATATAAGTATTCTCTTCAGAGAGCTTGCATGACGTTTACTCTTTTCAGTAACACTAAGTGGAAATTTCTGAGGAAGCTGGCAGTAGCTTGAATGGCCATTGCCATTTCCAGTGACAGCAACTGCAGCCTCTTATCAAGCCATAGACAGCAAAAGCTACTAAAATAAACTACTGCTGCTGCCTCAGCAGCTTCAGAGTTCAAGAGAAATAATGGACTCATTTAAGAGCATATTTTTGTCTTCATATTATCTACATACTTTATAATGCCATTCAGTGAAAGTTGTGGAAAAAGCATACAGCCTCTATGATTTTGTACAATTGATGTTATTTCCATGTATTTCCCTAACAAACCAGCCTTTGTTTCAATATATATACGTAGAAAATATATTTCTCCACTGGTGTAGGTCTGCGTCAGTAACCTAAACATCACCAGAGCAGAGCTTGAATATAGGTAGTGTGCAATACTCTGTCCCCTGGCACAGTTTTAACTCATGACAATTAGTGCCTGTGCTGAAATTGCAGAAATTGTTCTGGCGATAATCAAGGTCAGGGATCATTCATGATAGACAGTATGGATAAGACCAGACTATTTTTGGGGGTGAGAGAGTTTAGCTGCCCATCGGCCATTGAGGACAGAGAACAGGGGTTGCTTTGGTTTACTGTCATAGACACAGCTGGGGCAGAAGCTGAGGGTCAGCAGGAAATATTGCTCTAACTTGATTATGAAAAGAAACATCAAAATGTCTGTCAGAAATTGGAAGATTCAGAAGCAAGAATTCTTCATGCATGCTGTAATACAGCATTTGATTCAAATCTCAAGAAATGCAAAAAGCTAAACATGACGGTGTTGCTTTAGGCTAATGGTGTAGCCAGCTCCATGCCATGCCTGAGACAGTGACTGGCAGTAGGAATGTAGGATGGAATGGAGGAACAGGGAAAGCAATGTGTGACTGAGGGACTGTCTGAGCCTGCATTCACTGTTCAAACATGACAATCCTTCCAGCACAGATCTCCAGTCACCTGTGTCATTTTCTTAGTAAGGTCACCACTTCGTTTTAAACACAATGTCTTACAAAAATAAAATTTAAAAAAATCTTTTAAAACAAACAAACTAAAAGACCGAGAATGAATAAGTTAATTGCTCTCCCATCATCAGTGTACCTTAATGTACTTCATATTGTTAGAGGAACTCACCATAATCTCCTGGACCCCTTTACAAAGCTTAGACCATAGGCATTCTCTTAACAATTTGTGTAACTCCCTCTGCTGCACTTTGAAATCAGACATCCACTTCTGTACTACATGCATTTTTATTGCACACTAGATAACCTAGTCATGCATAAATGACTTCATTCAAAGTTAAGCAGATTTGGAACCATAGCATTTTCTTTTAATAATCCTAAAACAAACTATAGATACTCAGTTCTCTCTCTCCCCTCCCTTTTTTTTTTTTTTTTTTCCTGCAGGATTCAACTCATTTTCTATTGTTTGGGCTATGTGATCTGTAGAGCAAATGAGAGGTGACTTCTTATCTACAAGAAAAAGCTGTCTGATAAATCACAAAGATGAATAATTTATATCACAGGAGCAGAGAAAACAGCATTTCACACTGTTTTTCATGCAAAATGTCACATGAATTCCAAATGGACCAAACAATTTGTGTGAGTTTGAGACTAAATTCATTGCCAGAAGTGGAAAGAGAATGGGGGAGGAAGAATCTCGGTATTGTGATTGTAGTTTACTCAAGTTACAGAATTATGATCCAGCTATTCTTTCTTTCTATATTGACTTCAATAGAGAAGTAATTTAAAACTACACAAATCAGTGCAAAGGAATAATGATAATACACATTCAAACAGTGTCAGTGCTGCAAATAAGGCAGGATTTTTGTCTATAAGGCAGGATTTTTTTTCCCCATACTCAACTTCAGTCTACGTACAGGAAGATTACGAGGTTATTAATATCTTGTTTCTTAATCAGTCATTAAAAGTTTCTGCAATTGAAGGAATGTGATTTAATACTGTTATTACTACTGTGGCCTCGTGTCGCCAATTGATTTATATATGGCCTCACAGAAGGTGTCTTAAATGCTTTTGGTAGATGACTGAGCAAGTTTTGTATACAATGGACAGCCACACAATATCTGTCTGAAATAAAAGCAGTATTAATGACATCCCCAGGAAACAGAAGTTCCACACAGTATTAATACAACAGGGAGAGTGTGGACATACAACCAGAGGGGCCTCCAGTAAGCTGTGGAGCACTGTGAACAGGTGATCCCAACACTCTCAGTAAGGGATGTTGGTTTGGGCTCGATGTTGCAGTTACTCTCTGAGTGCAGAGTATCCATGCCAATGCAACTTGGAGTCTCTTGTTTCTCCTTTCTGAGTAGACTTTAGAGATGGTGGTTTTACATATTTATATAGAATGTCCCACTCTCTCCCTCTGTCTCTTTCTTCGTTTTCATAGACTCACAGAATGGTTTGGAATAAAAGGGACCTCTAAAGATCACCTAGTGCAACCCTCTTTCACTAGATCTAGTGATCTTCCACTAGGATCAGATTGCTGAAAGCCCCATCCAACCTGATTTTGAACAATTCCAATGATGGGACATCCACAACTTCTGTGTGCAACCTGTTCCGCTGTCTCACCACTCTCACCATAAAAAAATTTCTTCCTTATGTCAAGTCTAAATCTCCCCTCTTTCAGTTGAAAACTATTTTCCCTTTTTCCATCACTACAGGAACTGGTAGAAAGTATTTTTCTGTTTTTCTTATAAGCTGCCTTTATATATTGAAAGGCCAAACCAGTATTTTACTGCAACGGTCCTTCCCGTTCAACTTCATATAAGACTAACTTAAAGCCAAACTTTGTGCCTAATCTTGAAACTGCACAGTTGAAATACAGTAAGGACTTGAAAAATTATGCCAGCCACTTTCATAGCTTTCAGCATACACAGTTTTTCTGCATGGTATGATGCATTCATTTGTAAAGTGAGAATGCTGTCTAATATTTGATTAATCTCTGCTGTCAATTTGTAAATGACAAGAAAGTGTTGCCTAGAAAACCTCGAGGATTTAGGAAAAAAAGCCTGTGGGAATTCTGTTCTTCCCAAATACACAAGTTCTGCTTGGAAATATCTCACCATTTTCATATATAACCATGACTCTTGCACAAGTATAAGATACAAAAAACAAAAAGTCATATGAAATTAAATGAAAACACATAAAATGTTATACAGATCAGCTTGAAATTGTTAGTTCATCACAATATTTAAAATATATCTTTTAGTTCCATTTAGCAGTTTCTGAAATAAAAGCATGCAGAAAAGCACAGAAATGAAATGGTTTTTGCACCCTTTATCAGTAGAGTGCGCTGTTAGACAGCAACAGCTTGCAAACCCCTCAAGCCAGAAAGGCACTTGAAGGAATGACTGACTGCAGCCAGCTGCGTAGCACCATTGAGAACGGCAAATTCAACTTCAAAATTAGAGAAAAAGCAAGATTAGACTTTGCATCGTACTTTAAAGAAGTATGACTGTATTTTTTTCAGAAGATAATGTTATAGACATAACATTAGTAATTATGAGTTCAGACACCTAAGCATCATCTGTTCACATACACTTCCACCCAGGGAAGAGACAAAACTGTTCACAAAGAGGCACTTAAAACAAATCCATTGTATGCGATGAAGCTCTATGCTCATCCACATCAAGATGTTATCTGAAGAATAATAAGACCGAGTGAAATTAATTAAATTACAGTGGCAAAGGGAATTAAATGAAAGTATGAAATACATGGTGCACAGAAGTCATTACTGGCCATATCTAGTGCTGGGTGGTGCTCCATGCTGCCTAATTGATTCTCTGGGACCTGAGGGAAAATTTGCCACCATTTATCCTACAGTTTTCATATGGAGTATAATAAGACTATTTGGACTAGTCAAGTCAGTGAGAAATGTCAATTGTTATGGACATGAATAACCAACCCATTATCAGGGTTTGTCAGCTGAGCTACGTCCAGTCACCTTTAAGTGACAATTTGGTCTTGATACTTCATAAACTTTTCCTATTGTACACACATTTTATTTAAGTGCAAATGCATCTCAGACCTTAAGTAAACTGTAGTTTAAACCGAAAGAAAACTAACAAACGCTAGATAATAGCTTTTCCCCCATCCTAAGTACATCACTGGTAACATGTTTGTGTATTCCTATGGGGTACATAGGAACATGACAGTGTTCTCTCTTTCTAAGGAGCTGTCTTATTCTAAAAAGCAGAACTGACTTAACAAATCAGACTGAGGCTTTTGGATGCCTCTTATCACTACTGTTGATGAACTATCAGAATAACACAGTGTGGAACTAACATTTGAGTAAATGATAGCAAATCCCCAGAGTCTTAGTTGACTTAGATCCTCCCTAAGGGCACAGGACAAATACCACATGCAAAAATCTGCCTTATGAGAAATAGTTTCTCAGTAATTAAATATAATTAAGTATACAATCAACATTTTCAACCTTTTCTTCCTTCTCTCTTCTGTGTTCTTAAGCATTTTATGCAATATGATTAGACAGATGTGCAAACAGAGAATCCGAAAATGTGAGGAAAATGATTAATCACTTGCTCCAACTCTTATGTACATCAGGGAAAAAGCTTGCAGCATCTACAGTGCTATAGAACCCAGTTCTCCCAAATAATCAGGAATTTCAGACACACAAAAAAATTCAAAGGTGTTTAGGAAGAAATTTTTCCTCTCAGTGTGTTATTTCCCATCTGCTTACAGTAACAGTGCCTTCTTTCAACTATCTTTTATCAGGCACTGTCAGATAAACTAGGACAGTACAATCTATTGGCATATTGGTCCAACATAGCATGGCACTGACTACATTCTGACGTTAATTTTAAACACTTCAAGGCTTTAGCACTTGGAGGCTAGCTCTCAGTCCGAAATCTGTCTTGCCAGGAGAGGAATGATCCATCTGCTCGGCACACATCCCTGCCTGACATCTGTCTGACAGGGCTAATGGCACAGGACAGAACCTCACCACATTCATGGTCTTGGCATTTGAAAAGCATATTCAGTGCTTCCGTTTTTCAGTGAGAAGGGGACAGCACATAATGGGCCTGTTTGTATGTGCTGGGCACCCCAGTCACAACTGCTCATGTCATCAATGGTGGCATGAAGATCCCAGCAGAGCTTGACCCCAGATTCCATTCAGAGATTTTTGGTGGTAGTGTTATAAAGACCATGAGTGAAGCAGTTAGAGCATATAGATTTATCTATGTGAAATTGTGCCGCAGACAATGGAACCATCATAATAAAATCCTCCGCAGATATTTCAAAGGGATTTTTTCCATACTTTGTGCACAATATGCTACTTGTTCCATTCACATAAGGGAACTTCTTGTATGCACATTTGAAAAGCCTTTTACAATTGCCTGAGTTACAGAAAAACAATTTTAAAAGCTGTCTTTTGTCATAAAGACATGGTATTTTTACAGCATCCAAGAGGAAATGACCCTACCATAGGGGCTTGGTCCCACCACCTGTGTAACACAATGGTGTTCTTGTAGAAGCTGTTTATATGGGAGTAAATTTCAAAGCTGATGCCCTGAATAGGTAATTACTATCTTCAGAAATTTCAATAAACATCTTTACTTAAATCTAAAAGTTTCATCCCATTCTACCCACAAACATAAAGGAGCATATCTCTCCTCACAGATGTGCTCTAACTGCATCCCTTGGGCTTGGATGACTACTACCCTGCTCATCTTCCACTGACCAGCACAAGTTGTCTGCCATAGAGGTGAAAGATTGCTACCTTTCAGTCACCACTTTGCACAGTTCTGCAGAGACATAAATCAGCTGCACAAGGTTAAGTGACAGAGTATCAGCAGCCTGGCTTCTATAATTTTCCATGCAGTTGAGCCAGATTGCCTCCCTGACCTTGTACTTCTCTCTCCCTCCTCTCCTCTCCTTTCCCTGCAGAGCGCCTGGGTCTTCGCTGTCCTTGCCTGCAATCTTGCCACTGTTGGTGCCAGAGACTTCCCAACTGCTGCTTCTGCCATCTGGAGCAGCCTTCCCGGATCTCACTGCTTCATTGCCCCTTTGTCTCTGCTCAAATCTCTATCCTTTCTCCCTCATCTATTACTACATCATTTTTCTCCTTCCCTCTGTTGTTACTTATTTTTTAACTCCGTAATTCCCCTTCGGCTCCAGTTTGCACAAATAATACTTAAATAAGAAACAGCTTGTTCAATGAGGTTTGATAGACTTTCTGAGTATTTTAGAATCTGAAAAAAAAAAAAAAAGGAAAATAAATCAGAAATAAATAGAGGTTAGGCTGTAAATAGAAAAACAATAAGAACAAATTCCATGATCACAACAGTACTCATTTTAAAGGGCTTTCACTTCTTTGAGGGGCAGCTCATCACAGTACAGCCAGAAGCAGGGAACTCCGACCTTTGTGAACATCTATGGTATGTTAAACTCAACTCACCAGGTTCAGGTAGTTTGTGGTAGCACATAGTTTTCCCTTATCCCAGGTCAATGCTTGCAGCAGCAGACTTCTGGGCAGCTACCTTACATTTATATGTCTCAGCTCCTTTTCCTTGCCAGGATTCAGCATTCCTGAACCTGACCTGTATGACAGAGAACAAAAGCTCCTAAATACATGGTCCCTTGCACTTTGAATAGCAATAAAGGAATGCAGAGAGCACTCTGGTGGAGTTCTGTTCCTGCATTAAAATGCAGATGACAATATTCTGAGGAAATAGATTTTGATTATACAGAAGCTTCTCTGCAAAAACCACAAAAATACGATGGTTTGCTTTTTTTTCACAAAGTGCATATTGGAATGTGTTAAAGTCATGTATTGATTATATGGTGCGTTTTATGCTTCATTCTATCAAAAGCACCTGACAATGTGTGTTCCTATAATTACGTAGGTAGTTGTGGAATTTACTGTCCAAGGGCCCTGAGTACCAACCACCCCAGAATTTTCCATGAGGAAAGACTTAGAAACAGTTTACAAAACTGTATATAGCACAGAACACAAGACATTTTGCTACTTTTATAACATCTGTGTGTGGGATGACATGAAACACACACGCACCTCACATGGTTGTCTGTCTATAGTGCACCAGGAGTACTTTGCAGTATGCCTTGTGATCCCTGTGACTTCCTGATTGCCTGGATGATGTGACCTGCCTTGGTTATCCTCTGGCCTACAGAGCTGCATCAAATCTTTAGATGAAAATCTGGCGCATACTGTGGTCCCATCCAGTCAGGGAGTAGATCTCCCATATTCCACACTGTAATCGAATATTTGCCTCCAGTATTCACAATGAGAAAATTCAAGTTTTCAGAAATTATTTCTATTTTCACATTCACTGCAAATATGCAACATATTTCATTAGCATAGATATGTATAAAAGTTCTGCCACCCCCAGTGTTCCAGTCTAGGCTCAGTTACAGCAAACAATTTTTTTTTTTGGTGTGCTTTTTGACAAGTAAAGTGCTTGAACAAAGTTCTGATACTTAAAGAGCAGATGCCGACTTATGCCTACATTTTTTCTGATGAAATTTACATCCTGTCTAGGCCACTATCACAAACATAAATCCAATATTTGCTCCTAAAATGACTACACGTTGACAGTAATTTGCACTAATCTTTAGAAAATGCATTCACATGTGGATACAAAAATTGCACAGATGAGTAAAGATTCTTTTCTCAAAATGTCACCGTGTATACTCTAAAACAGATATTAAATTCTAACTATGAGACAAGTTATACTTAAAAATGTCCCATAGATCAGCTAGTCACACAGAAATAAAAAAATCCACTAATGTGGAAAATAAAAAATGTTAAACTTCTCACGTAAATTAAAAGTGGTAATAATTTTTTATTGATACTCTACCATTATTAGCTAGTTCATTTGGTAGTATAAAGGAAAATGATGAAAAATGGAATCAGCTTGCAACAGAACATTGCTGACCGTGCTAATGATGATGATGTAACAGCAAGTAACTATGGTGTAAGAAAGGAATCTCTAATGCAGACACATTCTTAGTTCAAGTGGGAGCCTGGATGAGTCATAGTGGTCCACTCAGGATTAAATCTTTATGTATCTTGAGCCAGTGTGCAGGGTTCAGGCAGAGAAGAAGCAAGGAGACCATTTCTGTGATGCTGCAAGACATCTGGGAGGAAGCCAAGAAGAAAACTGCAAGCTACTTAAATGAGACTTGCAGAGGACACAAAGAATGCAGAAAACAAAGGGGGAAAAGATCATTATTCATAGGTAGCTCAGAACAGATAAGACATAATAACATCTCATAGGTGATTTGGTACTACATCCTAACATAGGTCAGATTGAATCTGATGGTGACATATCATATGTATCACACCTAACAGTTGCTAGGAATAGAGCATGTCTTTCTGCCTTTCACTGTAACCTCTTAACGTTGTGTATACGTTTGTATGGTCATCCTTGTTCCTTAAACCTACATGGTTGCCTCTCTCTTCTGTATGTACAAGATGTGACACAAATATCTGAGAATCATTCAGCTCTGTGCCACGTTCACTAACGCACTGCAGCTCAGTGACATCTGCAAATCTATGACACTAACAAAAAATTTTAGCAAAGCAATAGAAAGTAGTAGATTGTTGAAGAAATGAGCTTGTTTAATACTGTCTTAGTGTCAGTGTCTGAAAAATAAAAGCAGTTTTTGGACAATCAGTCCTCAGTCTTTTAAAGTGTGCCTGTGTGTTTTAGATCAAAAAAGCATGCAGCAGTCTCTGCAGTTGGACTTTTGGTTTTTGAATGTTCTTTGGTGAGGGTTCAGCTACACCAATCTCTGTGTTCGCACTTGCTCCCAGAGTCTACTTTTCAACTGATTGCACTTGCTTTGTTGAAAGGGCCCCCAGAATGAATTATTTTGACTCTGTCAGTAGCATAACTGTAAAGTTTTTGGCATTTCAAGACAGTAGTTAGCTTAAAGGAGATAACCAGATGTACAGAGGTGGTAATAAAAGGACAGTAGAATTATAGAGGACAATTAATCCCAAGCTCTGTAAGGGGATATGGACCATGATGTAGATAGATATTTGCTAGAAAATGAATTAAGTTCATTTAAGAAAAAAAAAAAAAGATCAGTGAATATCCATCAGATAGAAATATTTTCAGCCATCTTCATAGCCCAAGCTTGACTGCAAAGACCAGAGCACAAAATTCTATAGCTCATTTGTTTGATGCTCCCAGTACCAACTTAATGTCACTTTCAAGTCACTAACAACACAAAACTGAATTTTAAATTGAAAGGGCTTTTTTTGTTTGGGCTTGGTTTACGTTTTGTTTTTTTTAAGTGCTTTGAGTCAACATTCTGTCTCATAAACGATGGGATATAGCTATACAAATAAATTAGCACAAAGGAAGCTAATGTGTGGATTTTCGAAGCTAATGTGTGGATTTTCAGCTTGTTAAGTGCCATGTGATATCTATTAATTTGCATGATTTTATCCTGCAATACACAAAACAATTGATGCCTTGCTGAATATAGGGTACTCAATCTAGCAATTTGTTTTTCAGAAGGATCATGCAATAGCAGTTGTTTTGAGTAGCTAATTTTGTGAAAATACACACCCACAATTTGTGCTAAAGGGCCACTCTGCAACAAGAAGTGATTTCACTGATTTTGGCAAAATTTTGCCCCTGTCACATTAGTGAGTCATCCATTTCTGAAAATTTTAGCTTTTTTTCTGTTTTATAAGTAAATTGACCTGACTTTTTCTTGCCTTAAAAGAAAATGTTTCTTGTCTATTAGTTACATATGGAATTGTACTCTATTTTTATTGTTATTAGACTGGATGTCTAAAAAGTTTTCAGTTCAAATCTATTACAACTAAGCAAGTAAAAAAACCCTTTCAGTTCTTTGATGGCAATAAAATTCTTCAGTCTAATTAGAGAGCTCCAGATTCAATATGAAGAATGAAATGGAGGATAACCTGAAATCTGATTTTGTTTCATCACCGAGATGTAATTTACCAACATGAAATAGAGATGTAAAAGAAGAACAAAAGGTTTTCACTACAAGCATTCTGCATAAATGAGACAATTATCTACATGGAGTTTAGACTCTACAGACAAGTTGGCCTTATACAGTAATTGTGACCTTCAGCACCATCCATCTGCTAGAGTGTAAATTAGAAACCATCAACCAAAGGATCCAGCTTTCCACTGATGAGATCATTTAGATATCTTCAGTTCTAAACATTTCTTCTGCAGTCGTGGTTCTGTCTAATTAATTGGTATCAAGGAAAAAAATAATGAAACAGGCTTCTTTCCCATCTCTGTTGCTGCACTGTGACAGTTCATTATAAAATGGGGGAATTGTTAACACCTCAATGAATGGGAAGAGATCACTATATTATGACTGGTTGGATCCAATGGCATGGATGCAGACATGTAGGTGCTGAGCACACACAGAGTGCCAGGCAACATTTCCAAAACCAAATAAAATTTTTTGAGTGACTTAGTTTTGATGAATCTCTAGTTGAAATCTTGAATTTCATTGGGAAAAGTTCGACAGATATACTTCATCTCCTATAGGTACTCTTTCAAAGTCAGTTAGAATACAAATCTGGTCCATATTGATGATATTAATGCACAACAATGAGGCTGTGCAAATTCAGCTGTGATAAATATCTTTAACTCCCTCCCATGTTTCATTTATTCCCAAAAAAATACCTCACCATAGTATAACACTGTAATGTGATATGTAGATGGATTCAGATACAGCTTGAGCTACTGAAAAAGGTATGAGCATAATACTGGGATCTTTTGCCTCCTAACAAGCCCTGCTGAGAAGAACAGTTATATCACAATTGCTTTTTCAGATTTTCTCCCTAGAAGTTCAAAGATTTAGCAGAAGAAATTTGGATGAAAGTACTCAAATTCTCTGGCACATCATTGAGATTATTAGTACAATGCTTTAAATGATATTTACTTACACTGTCACGATGGTGTCCTGAGGTACACTGAGGGCTCTGAACAGAAAATTTCAAGAGTAATCCAAATGGTGCAGCTGATTTAACAGACCGTATACCCACATGCAAGCCTTCCTTTCTTATTCTCTGTAAGCAACGAAATGTTAATACACTAAACAAATGACAGTAATAAAAGCATTGCAAAAGAAGTATCCAGAATTACTGTGGAACATAATGAAAAGGAAAAAAATCAAGCCCATGAGGAGAGGCTATTTTAGGAGAACAGATGCCCACTTGTTCAATAAATTGCCTTGGTTTGTATATTTGTTTGTTGTAAAAGAGAATCTAAATTTCTGAGAGATAGTTATGTTTAAAAACAACTCATCATGCATAATACAGGAAATGTTCCTTTTGCACAGTTCTAGAGCAATGAAAAACTTCCATCCATGAAATTTACAGTGTAGTAAAATCTTCCTTTAAAAGGAAGATTTTGAGCACTGAGACAGTGCTGAGGAATTCTGTCTTGTCAAACATTTGTTTAGGTATAAGTAATTAACTACTCCACTAATTCCCTAGACAAATAAGGAGAATTTCTTTTTCTTACATGTATGAGACCAGTTGTTCACCAATTGAAGAAGTGCATATAAAGAAACCAATTATTCATTTTGCAGTCTCAATTAAAAAATTACTATTATTGCAGAGTGCATTTTACTCTAGTAAAAGTACCTGGTAGCTGTTATTCTATAGGAAAATGTTGGCATGTAAAGACAACAGAGCTTCAAGACTCAATTGCAATATCAGTGTAATTGCAATGCCAATTGTTCTCAACAACATATGGTGGAGTTTTTTTCCTATTAAAAAGACTATGAAACTTAATCCATGTCTGTGATTTAGTTATTACATCAGATTATAAATCAGAATTCATGTGAACAACGTACTTAATATCACTACTTATAAATCTGAAGTGGCAATTTAGAATTAAAACATTGCTTGGTAGGCTAGATCTGTGAATGCCTCTTTAGCTCACATTCAGTAATTTGGATTACAGAACATAATCAGCACTTTAATCACTTATTAAAACTACTGAATAATGAAAAACGCATGAAGAAGGAAGGGGTGGATTATCAACCTATATTAAGTAAAAGTAGTTTAATTGCATTTACCCACTAACTTTTTATTTTCTACTAGGATAAATACATTCTCTTTTATTAATTCTCTGTGCCAAAACTTATTGGTATCATTTTCATTCTCATTGTTTAATGTTATTGGTTGTGAAAGTTGTGCACAATGACACTTTTTACATAGTAACAGTTAACCATCTACCTGATGATGAATGCCATTTTATATTCCCTATTTGTCGTGATCTACTTTGTTGGTATTAATGTAAAATGTCACAGTAAATTAAATGTTATAGTTAGAACCATACCTAATTCTTCATTACTTGTTTGAAATGAAATGTCAAAATCACACTTGGTATATATCTTGTAATTTGCAGTAGCACACAGCTATATCAAGCTCTCACAGATTATTGCTACAAAACAACTCCATTTTGTTGCCAAATTTTTTGAAACCTAAGTTCGAATTCTTCAAGATCTGCAAGTATCACCAGAAGAGAAAGGAGTCATTGGAAAATAAATAACTGGATTTCAGAACCTCAGAGAGTTAGAATGTTTAGAATCATGGTATTAATTGGTCTAATAAAAAACTTAAGCCTAGAGAACTCGGAATCTGTCCAAATATTTGGGGACATTAGTGTCTAACTTACAAATATTTCTACGTCAGTAAACACTAATGTGTGTAAGCTGATGTGCTTAATATGAGTCTATTTTAGAAACTGCCAACTAATGAAAACATTATAGTTTCACCGAATAAGATAAAGTCTGTGAAAGAGGCTTTACTTAAAATACAATAACTCCTTCACCGTTTCAGATTGCAATCTAATTAGACACTTCCATATGCAGTAGTATAAATTTAACCTGAACCTGAAAACTAGGCACATGCGACATCTGTGTTAATTATACTCTGACAATTATCCAGTTAGTAAACAGAAGCAAGCAAATTAGTTAAGAAAAAACGTGTCAAGAACTACATTTAGTGAAAGTCACTGCAAATAAAATTTTAAATCAGATATAAGTGTATAACATGTATTGTAAATATGTCATGTGAGATAGATAACAAAGTAATTTTAATGTCATAATTAGATTCTTAGATTATATCAAACGTCTCATAAACTGGAAAATAAAGTTTTAAAAGGATTGTAACTGTAGTTGATTACATTGCTAATATGAATCACCAAAGTATTTTTTTCCTGGTTTCTTATTAATGTATTTTAATCATAGTATGAAAAGTAAATCAAATAGATGGGCAATGCTGTATATTTATTTTTAAACAAACAAACAAATCCCATCCCCCAATCAACCAGCTATCCAACCCAGATAATTTGATGCATATCTTAGATTTTAAGTTATGTCAAAACATAAAATGGAAATCAACATTTGAAGATCATTTCTTTTGAACTTTCTCAACATATTGGAAAAACCAGACATGTTAGCAGGGAGAAATCATACCAACATGGCAAAAAAGTGTATTTGTTCATGATTCCAGAGTTTGATAAAACTTCATTTTCAAAAACCCTAGAAAGTGGTTTAAGGAAAAGTCTTAGCACCAGTAGCACCAATACATATTTATAGTCCTTACAGTAATGGTATATTCATTCCAGAAATGGTGTAGTCATTATAAAAGTGACATGTAGGAGCCAGAGAAGGACAGAGGATGTACCATGTATGCAAAATCTTCAGAAAATTCAGCTGCCAAAATTTGGCCATTAGGTACTGTACATAAATAAACAGTAATGTTGAGGTTTGTAACTAGTCGAAATCTGGGTGAATTTTTATGCAGTGGATTCCTTACCAAATATGAAGACTTTCAAAACACAGAAGTCCTGGAGTTCTTCAACAGAAATGGTTGCAAATATTCTTTTAAATAATTGATCAAAATGCAATGTTTCACTTGTTTATTATTTGTGGAAGTAGTTGAACTATTTCAGTTCAAAAGCAAAATAAACAACAAAAACAACCAGAAATCAGTCTGAAGCTGATGCCCACTCCTGAAAAATTCATGCAAATCATCTAAAGCCTTTCAGAATTGTCAGATAACTACATCTTTAAGTGGTGCTCAAAACAGTACTTATAAAATTGATCTGGTTATGGGGCTCCTTGCTGAATACAGTAGCAGTTGTAGCTAAGAATACACTAGAGCTGCACTTCTGGGAAATCTGTGACTTTCTCAGGACTTTTTCATGGAGTTTCAAGCTATATTAATGTTATGGTCAGATGGAAAAATGCCAGTTCAACCCGTTGTCACACTCAGTGAATGCCTCTGAATTACTCTATCTATAATGGCCATTATTAAACCCATAGGACACTGTTTTGGATGAGTCAATGAGAGAACCTAGCTCCTGCTAATATGAGACAAGTAAGCATTATAGACTTTAAGAAGTATAAATGGAAAAAGAATAAATAAACAATAAATCCTTGCAAACCATTTACTTAATACTTTGATGTCAACAGCACTGCATAAAGATATTATTGGTGCCTTGAGCATACCTGAGCAAGTAGGGGAGCAATCAAAAAAGCTTAGGAAGGTGGACAGAACAACTTTCCCAAACATAGAAGTTTGGGCAGAAGCTGATGTAAGAAGGTGAGAAAGGAAACAGAGGGAGTCTATTTATCCATCTCCAAAATGACTGTTGCAAACTGGATGGACATGTCAACTTTATTACTTGACACTGCCTATCTACAGCCTGAGGATGAGCCATGTGTTTTTGAAGGACTGGAAATCCAGATTGCTCCATCATGAGGGATCTGACTAGACAGCTGTTTGCCCTCTGAACAGCACACATGCATCCTTCCTTTGGAAACCAAAACAAGGCAGGAACCGGTGCCTGCCAAGGTCTTGCTCTGATACAGGACATGAATGCACATATTGGTGTGCTCAGAGAGGCTCTGGTGTGTAACAGCTTTGTTGGCTCTACTGAGACTCGGGGAAAATGATTGTGAACCAATACAGGACACATTTGGAAATGAATCTGTTTTCCACAGCCTGAGAACATGATGAGAAATTTGGAGTTGTGCACATTTCCAAGTGAAATCTAATTTTCTTTGAATGGGCGCATTCTTTGAGAAATGAGCCCTTATTTATGCAAATTGGTTTTAAATGAGAATATTTAACGAAGGGATTTGATCCTTATATAATGAAAGCTCTCATGAATGTGCACCTAGGCAGCACAGGCAGCCTTACTGCCTGTTCAGGCACTTATTCTAAGGGTTTCATTTTTACTCTTTGACAAAGTTTAGACTACATGTTTCTAATTAGAATGAAAAATAGTTAGATGAAGAGTATTTTCAACTCAACTATTCTTCAGCTATCCTTAGAAATCTAAGAAGGGGTTACCAGACTGACAGGTGGCAGCATGGCCCAGTGGATGTTAAATTGCTTAGAAACATTTTGGGCTTTTCATGTTTTAAAAGAAAGAAAAGGTTCCAACCTTTCTTTGTTTATATGTCACTCAGAAATGGTTTGCTGTAAAAGTTCTGACCTTGTTCTGCACCTAATACTCCAAGGGAACTATTGTATATGGCATATTTGAATAGATTTGGTTAAGAAAATACAAAAATTAAATTTTGATCTCTTAATATTCAATTATGCTCAAACTATGCTGAAGGAAATTTCAAGGAGGTTGTAAGTTCTTTTGGCATGCTAATGTAACAGATGCGAAAGCATGAATTAGCAGCTACAATGGAGAGCTGCTGGCAGGTTCTGATTTGTAGGCTGATCTGAACTCTTGAAGGTAATTGAGGAGTGACTTAGAAATGACTTCCTTCTGAAAGTAGAAGGACTTTTTTCTACATATAATTCTGTCCTAAACTTTCTCAGAACCCTATTTTGGTTTGGAAACCGCTTCTGTCAAAAGAATAATTTTTTTTTCTAAAAATATTTCCAAGCCATTCCTGACTGCATAGCTACATGAATGTTTTGTGGTGACCCAAGGGAAGAAAGGTGCAGAGATTGGAACAAGTGACTGAAGATGGAGGTGCTTCCTTTGTTGACAATTCTGCTACTTTAGAGTTATTGTGAAACTAGATGCTGTTTAGGGAATTTGCCAGCTTCTCTGTTTAGCACTGCTGAACATCTTGTCATAAGAACTTCAGACTTTTCTTCAAAGCATGTCCAAAATAACTCATTATTTTGTCACAGAATCACAGAATAGTTGAGGTTGGAAGGGACTTCTGGACATCATCTTGTTCAAACCCATGTTGAAGCAGAGCCATTCAGAGCTGGTTGCCCAGGACCATGTCTAGATGGCTTTTGAATATCTGTGATGTAGGAGACTCCACAGTCTCTTTGGGCAAGCTTCTTCCCCACAATGAAAAAGGGTTTCCTGAGGTTCAGAGGTTCCTGTGTTTCACGTTGTCCCTATTGTATCTTTTCTGTAACTAGGCACTGCTGAAAAGAGTCTAGTATTGTCTTCTTAACATCCCCCTTCAGGTATTTATATACATATTTATTTGTCTTGCTGAGCAATCTTTTCAGCTGTTTGTCTTGCTCAACTATCTTTGGTGGCACAGTCAAAGCTGAGTCTGTGACCACCTCTGTTGTTCTGGTCTTGGTGTGCCCCTAGGACATGATAAGAAACTTCTCACGGCCTTACTCTTTTCACCACAAAACTGTTTTACCATGAATATAGGTTGTTCACTTGACAGTTGCTACCCTGCAATTGGAGATTCCTGATTAACAGTGTTGGAACTGAGCTAATGTATGCTTTAAGAAGTCAGATGTCCCTGGAAGATGGGAGACATTGATGTCGAATATATGCCAGTTCTGCAGAGGTGTTCTCGTGGGCCAAGTCCTAAAGGCAGAATAAAGAGAGAGGCAGCACGCCTACGTTTTGTTGAACGTGATGTGTTTCCTGGACCCAGGAGTTATTCACAGGCAAATAAATAACACTGGAGTCCATTTGTTCCACATGACAGGAAAAAGGAGAGATATTGATGGCTAGAAGTTACTTGAGAAGCCATTTCATCTCAGACATAAAATCCTTCAGCTCATTAGACTAATCTGATTTTCAAAGGTGCTTATCTTTTTCCTACTCTTTCCTATTCTGTTCTAGCCAACAGTGAAATTCTCTTTGATTTACCTAGGCGTACAGTTCAGCCTTCACAGTGTCCTTTCAAAAATTTCTTATCCTCAAATTCACCTTCTTTCTGGAGATTACAATGGGAAGAAAGGAATAAGAATATAATCATTTCAGTGACAGTAAAAACTACTTTACTAATTCCAGCTTCCTTTTATTGAATCCAGAATGTCATTCCTTGCCTCTAGCTTGTGTACCTACAGAAAACTTTGGACTATCACTGTCAAAACTGAAGTCCTGGTAATGTATTCCATGATCCTCTTTTAGCACCATTATCTGTCACTGTTGACAATATCCTTTCTTCCTACTTGCGGGTAACCGTCCTCATCCCCACCTTCTGGTTCAGCTCTCCTCCCCATTACCTTTGTACTTAACGTTTGATATCTTTTTCGTCTTCATTCATTTTGCACTTCCCTCTTAGTCTCTTTCCTGTTACTTTGATTACTTATCTTGCTCGCCAGTGTGCACAGCTTTCTACATCTCAGAAGTGCAATCTGCTGCTGCAGTATCAGATAAAAGCAGGAATGAGATAAGTAGCTGAGCTGCTGTATACCTTCACTAAATCACTCACGTACTTAATTTTTCTTTCTTAAGAAAGAGTACGAATTGGAACTGAAGGCTTCCATGGCAACACTGAATAATTTTAATTGTTTTTACTTTGTTTTACATTGGAACTTGGAGGACTTCACTATTTTTTTAAGCAGCAGAAGAGAGAAAGAGACAGATTTTTTTATTTTTTCTAATACAAACCAGAGCAAGAAATTGAAGAAAAAACAACGGTTTGTGCCAAGCCTTAAACTCTTGAAAACATGGGTTTACAATGAAAACACGAACAGATGCTTAGCGATAAAAAGCAGAGGAGTGGTTGCCATGGTATCAGATGGAAGGGAAGGTAGCTCACTTTTTAAACTCTCTGGCAGGGTACACGTAGAACCAACAAGTGGACAACAGTGCTGGCAACCATTTGTCTCTGTACAGCACTTTGAAGGGTTGCATGGAGGCTACTGCTGTGACACAGGCCTACTGAAGTGGAAACGGGGGGTAGGGAGATGAATGATGAACAAATATCTGGACTTCTTGCAGTTTACTTATTTGCCGTTCAAAGTGTCAAGGTGCTTCACTGCCCCTCCCCTCCCTCCCTTGCCCCATATAACCAGTACTAAGGAAAGCAGAAGGATGCTTTACTCTTCCTGTCAGGTAGACAGAATAATCTATCCTCTACCCAGCAGAATAATAATACTAATAAAGTCAGAAGACAGCAGCTGAGCAAGGGGCTAGAAATCTTCTTCACATCAAGTTCTCTTTCTAAAGCATCTCATTAATAATTGTCTTTCACTAGAAAAAAGACATGTAATTAAAATGATCATTTAACATTTTGAGAGCAAACTACATCCAGAACGGCTAAAAGCTAAAAGCCTGGAGTAAAAGGTATTTCTATGGGATGTGGGAGACACAGGCTTTAGCTCCTCTCTGGATACAGGCAGAGAAGTAACTCAAAATGTATTGGTCACACCTCAGCAGTATGTCTTTTCCCAGGTACTTGAGGGTCAGTTGCTCCCACCACTGCTGTAGTATGTTTTCAAAATTTCAGCTGCTTTATATTTAACCCTCCTGTTATGGAACGTGTCCCTGTATGACACCTAAAACAATTCACGTGGGAGATGTAGTGTGAGTTCATGTAATTTCACTCAAATAGAAGCCACCTTATTAAAAGCAAGTGTGGGTTTTAGGTGGCAAGAAATTTTGGTGCAACAAGATATGGAGATTTCATTAGATCCTGATAGCAGAAAAGGTCAGTTGTTACTCATTGAGTTCTTGGGGCTAGATACTGAAAACTTTTGAGCACAGTTTCAGAAAACTTCTTTATTTCTCCTTTTGGGAGGAGTAGATAATTGCAGGTATAACAAAACACTGGAAACCTCAAAAATACTTGAATTCAAGAGAAGATTCTTATAAAATCTGATTTGGTCATTGCTGAAAGATTCTGAAAGTCCTGAAAGATTCACACTTCGGCAGGCAATATTCACGTGGTATTCTAGGTAGTAATTACTCTCAGTGCTTAAAAAAATCCTGAAATCTCATACTTGAAAAATGGCTTTCCTAGCAAGATGAATAGCAACACAATATAAACTTCAAAATACCTAAGTATTGGACGATAATGTGCCGGAAATCTGTATCTAAGAGGCCACAACCTTTCTACTTCTATAAAGTTGAATGCATGAATTAACTTTACACAGAAAATACCTGTTCATACATGTTTTTTTTTTTTTTTCCTAAGCAGCTCAGAAGAATGATACCATTTCCTACAAGCACAAGGAACTAATTAAAGAATTTTCCAAGAAATTCTAAATAATTATGTGTTTTATCTGTCTATAGATGCTAATTTTTATTTGCTTGTCACTTGCTAAAAAATATAATATGAAATGGCATAGAATCTAATTTATTTTCTATAAAACCCAACTGGTTTCACTTAATTGCATTCTATATAAGAGTTTTATTAAACACCAGTAACAGAACTATGAAGTAGAAAATAGATCCCTCCTTTGTTAGAAACAGTATTTGACCCAGGTCTTGGTCTCTGACGTAGAATATTCAACAGTAATCCTATTTTTCCATATTAATTTTATTTTCATAGTGATTCTACTGTTGGTCTGCAATTTCTTTTTTAATTAGTTACTTGGCATGTATGAATGTAAAACTTCCTTAATTTTATGCAGGATTTTTCTGCACTCTCTTCTCCAAAAGTATGTTTTTCCTGTGCCTGGTTTTAAATTATAACTCTGAACCATGACTAGTTCTTCTAGTCAGTAGCTGGCAAAATCTGTGTTTATGCTCAAAATATTTCAATTTGTCTTCATGTTTAGTTCTTTTTTATCCACATAGGCAGTATAAAGCTGTCAGACCTGCTCACAGTCTGTAGGGATCTGGATGGAAGTTTGTTAGACTTACATATAATGTCAGGGCCAAATATAAGAGAAAATGAAAAATAAGTCATGAAGAGGAGAAGCCAGCATGTGGCAGACACACCACTATAGCCTTGTTCCAGCTCACCAGCAAGGCCATTAGTATTGGCAAACCCATCTGAGTGGCAGCAGAACAGAATCTTCCAAAAGTCAGCAGTCAAAATGTTTGTGCCAAAACCCAACAAAATACTTGTATTCACAACCTGCATTTTTTAAACGTCTTTCTTATGTGTCTACCACAAGCAAATTAAGAATATTTACCATATTTTATCTTCCAATTTTCATTTTTTTTTGTCTCACCCTTTCTCTTACAAAAATCCAACAATGTCCATGGAAGAACGAGACTAAGCAGAGGGAACATGTCAGCTATCACAAGAAGGAAAATAAAATGATGAAATGATATAGTGTATGCAACAAAAGAACTGACGATCTTGTTTTTATTATGTTTCATTACATTAAAGTATCTCTTTTAGAATTACAAGAAGTCATCTTCAGTCCAGTTCTTCATGAATCAGAGAACATCTGTGTATGTACGGTTTCATGACTGCAGTGTCAGACTGTCAGTCTTTGGGAGACCAAGGATGAAGGTTTTCATCCATGAAAAAAAACCTGGTTTTACTTGCCTTTTCTGAAAACTTAGTGCTTTTACAATATACTGAGGTGACATGTGCTTTATTTACAATGCTTAATTGCCCCCTTCATCCTCCTGTCCATTCCAGAACTTCTACCAGCGATTGCTCAAATGCTCCTGCAAAACCAGTGCCTCGTAGGGGAACCTGAGAGTCTGCAGCAAATAATCAGAAAACAGAATTGTTAGCTGGGGTAAAAATTAGGGCTTATTTAGCAAATCCCAGGCTCCTGAGATTAGAGGGAAAGTCTGGAGCAAGTAAGACCTACCATCAGTGGAGGAGAACTATGTTAGGGAGCATTTAAACAAACTGGTCAGACTGGATGTACATAAATTCACAGTTGAACCCATGAGTGCTGAGAGAGCTGGCTGATGCCATTGAGGGGCTACCCTCTGTAATCTTTGAAAAGTAATGGCAATTGGGATATGTACTTGAAGACTGAAAGGGAGCAGATGTCTCTTCTGTCTTCAAGAAGGAAAAGAAAAAGGATTGGAGGAACTACAGGCCGGTCAACCTCCCATATATCTCTGGGGAAGTAATGGAGGTTCTCCTAGAAACCATTTCCGAACACATGAAGGACAGGAAGGTGTTTAGGAATAGTCAGGATGGATTTACACAGGGGAAATCATGCTTAACCAACCTGCTAGCCTTCTACAATGAGGTGACTATGTTGGTAGACAGGGTTTATATGTTGTTTACCTTGACTTTACTAAGGCTTTTGACAATATCTCACATAACATCATCATAGACTTACTGATGAAGCATGGGTTAGATAAGTGGACAATGAGGTGGATTGAAAACTAGCTGAACAACTGGGGTCCAGAGGATTGTGCTCAGTGGCACTAAGTCCAGTTGAAGGCAATTTACTGATGGTGTACCACAGGAGCTGATACTGGAGACAATCCTTTTTAACATCTTTGTTAATGACCTGGATGATGGAACAGAGTGACCCTAAGCACATTTACAGATGATACAAAACTGAGAGGGGTGGCTGATACACCAGAGAGTTGTGCTGACATCCAGAGGGACCTGGACAGGCTAGAGAATTGGGGTCAGAGGAACCATGGGAATTTCAACAAAGGAGGAACAACTTCATGTAACATATATGCTCAGGGACAACCAACCAGAAAGCTCTGCAGAAAATGACTGTTTCCAGGAGCTCTGCCTAGTCCTGTATGCACTTGCATATTACATGGTGGAGTGTAGCCTTTTATAATACATTCTGTTTGGGGGCTGTGTCTGCTACAGATTCCCGGTGTATACTAGCTCATATAGTACTTATCAAAATATTGTTCAGGGTAAAACATGGGAACAGTGGTTTGTGCTACTTTTAACACTGTTGGGTCTTTTTTTTTTAATTCAGGAAGTGTTTGTTGTCCATTTTAAGGAATATTCTTGGCCTCCAACAGAGAAGCTGTTTTAATTCCTAACAAGTATGTTCAGTCCTGTCTGTCAAGGGGGAAACTTGTGACAATATGTGATTTTGTGTGAGGCAATGTGAGGAAATCAAAGTAAAGGGGCAAGTAGGAGACACCCCACAAAGGTTATAGAGCAGCAGTGTGACAAATGGAGAAGAAATGGTCTATGGATAGTCCATGGTAAGTCACTCTCCTCCAATAATCCTCTTTTTCTGTTTGGACTATGTCTCCCATCCTTTTAAGCATGTTAAATAGACAAAACATTCTAAATTCAAGATTTCAACTTTCTTTTTGAGGAATTGAGAAGTTTTTCTTGTCCAAAGCTCAGTTGCCTTGCATGTCCTCTGCCTACATTCTGCCTAATTTATCATCCCTTTTCTCCTTGGTCTGATAACTATCTGTTGATTATTTTTGCTCTGTTAAAATCTCATATGAAGAAGACAGACTCGTCATTTAAATATTTTTGCATTAAAAAAATCGACCTTGCTTTGAGATGCAACCTACTTCTGATCATCTTCTGTACACTGACTCTCTTGATTTTCTAAATTAAATTTCTTGTGCATAACTGTTCTTTCAATGAAGCTTTTCCTCCCTCTCTTTTATTATTTAATTTTAAAGAAAGAAATTGAGCCAATGACATTAAAATATGTAATTTGGTAACTTTTAAAATTAATGTCTGCAGATAGACATTTCATTTGCTGAAGATTTACAAGGACATTATAAAACCATAATTGTGTAATAATTAGACAGTACTATAAACTAAATAAATATCAACTGATTATTAAAAACATTCATTGTAATAACAGTGGTTAATTCTCCTGAATGTGTTTTTAATAATAGTTTTACATTTAATGTAGGATGAATGACTTCTTAAAAGTAAATTTTGTGTGTTCTGTATTTTCCACATTTGGCATTAGGCCATTAGCACTAATGGGATTTGAATGGTATTGAGTTCAGGATAGCCCCCAAGTACAAATGTGGGAACCTTAATTAAGTTTTTATTAAAATCTTCAATTAAACGCAATGCTAGATTATTAAGATATTTTTGCATATTGTTTAATGTCAGATAGTTATTAAACATTTTCACAGGCTTTGGAAAATGGTCTCAGAGCAAGTTGATTGCTAAAATTTATTTGAAAAATGTTGATGATCGATTTTCTCATCTTGTGGGCAAGATTGGGTTTTAATGGAAATTTTCTAGCTAGCTGTGATGCTGAACTGGAACAAAACCTAATGAATAGGTTAGCAAGTAACAGACTTAACTTGCAGAAGTGAAGTTTGATGTTGAGAATAATGAAAAACTTTCTGGCCCCAAGTGGCATGAGATACTGAAGTGGCATAGACTGCAGTGGGAGTTGTGCAGCAAGAAAACTTGACTTTGTAGTGTGTATTCATAATAGCTGGCTAAGGAACAGTGAGACAATGAACTATTAAGGTCCAAACTGGTAAACCAGGTTTATTTGTGCTAATGTCACCGGACAAGTTACCATCTTACTATTTCTGTTTCATATTTTATGCAATGTGGATTATTCTGACTGTCCCTACATTACTAGGGAGGTGAATTAGTGCTATTAAACTCTTGAAAAGAATGAATTTAGACTGTGCAGCTCACAAATGAAGAAGAATAATTTTTATGCTTCTGTATGAGATGTCTGAACTCAGGGGAATTAGCTGTGCAGAAGCAAAATGCACAGTCCCATTTATTACAGACCGCATCAGAGGCATTGGAAAGGAAAATAAACTCAAGTACTAAGTGCCGTTACTCAGACCAGTTAAATCAGAACAACAGGTATCATATTATTGTGACACGAAACAAAGAAAAAAGAAACAACTATCTACTTGACGTAAAAAGAAGGCAAGTAGGTGATGGATTACAATACTGTTTCTCTGAGGTACAAACATTCTACTTTTTTCAAAAAAACTGACAAACTCAAGTTAGCTTTACATGAATATGTCAAGATAAAGGGGTTAAACCCTACGAAAGTCTTCCCTCACTGAGCTCAGAAAGTGCCTCTGTGTTGTCTCTCTCATATTTTTCCTAATCAAATATGTTTTTAAACTTCTTTAATGGTATGTTAAGCACACGCTATTTATTTTCTTTAACTGAGAGTGCTTCAGAACATCATCGTTTTTCACAAATTACAAAGATGTTCAGCAGGCAAATCTATTTATCTATTTATGCCGCACTCATTAACATGTTATCTGAGTGCCTAGATTCTCTGAAGCAGTTTGCAAGCAGTGGCCCCAGTTGAGTTCAGCGAATGCTGTGTAACAAATGACTCAACCCCAAAAAGCCAGTAGTCTCCACAGCTGCACGATAAAACAAGCTGCTGCACTAAGAATTCCTTTCTCTTTTCCCAGCATCAATCACAGTGCAAATGAGGTATTTCAGCTGCCCTGAACAGTGTAATAGTTAACTGTCAGGGTTTTCCTCTATTCTGGTTTCCAGGACACTTGCAAGTAAGCAGCAGAGAATCCAGCTTTAGCTGTGAATGTGTACATGCCCTTAAGATTTCCCAGTGATTAAGTGGAAATAGCTCTTGTTACAGCATTTAAAATTTTCTTTTTGAGAATTCAAATTATTTGAAAATTGTAAGATGTTCCAGCCTGGGGACAAGTGTGTCCTGAAGCGTAGATGTCAGAAAGGACAGTAATTATGAAAGTAATTGCAGTACGATGTTGGAGAGGGAGACTGTAGGTACTGCCTCAGTTGCAAGTGAAGTTTGCAAACAGACTTTGTGAAATTAAGAAAGTCAAATTAGACTCCATCTTACAGGACAAGATGCCCTTCTGTTTTAGACAAGAAAAATCACAAAAAGAATGAGGAAAGAACTCTCAACTATCCCAAATCCCTAATGAGACAGAAGACTGTTGAAAGATTATCATTATAAAATATGAGATGATGCTGTGGTTGAATTAGAAAATAGAGAAAGCTCATATTATATTCCAGGAAAGTGTAATGATTTGATGAACAGAGTTGTTAAAGGATAGTCTTTTTTCAATTATATGGTTTCATATTTTTTTCGGTGCTAGCAAGTATTAGAGATAGGAGCTGGCAATAAAATATACAAAGGTTTCATGCATAAATTAGTTGTATTTCAGTGACATATACAGTGATACATACCTGGCTTCACCTGTGCTGTTCTGACAGGCAAAATGCTCACTCAGAAAGAGTCACTTTTTCCTCTTACAGATAAGACAGGATAGCAAAGGATTCAGGAAAAGAAATAGAGTTTTAGAATATGTGTCTGGCAAACAGAGAACTCTAGAGATCAGCTTGTCCATAAACCTGTCCCCCAAAGTGTTAATATCTATGACAGATGTCTGTCTACATTGAACTTAAAGGCTCTATAATATCCCAGACTTCACTGGGACTAGCCCCCATCTTTCTTGCTGAAATTTAAATCCATTGTCTCTTTTTCTCTTCAGCTTTGACATGGAAAATGATTGATGTGTACTCAAATACCTGTGTCTGAAGACCATTAACACACTTTCCCATTAGCCTTTTCTTCTTCAGTCTAAACAGTCCTAGTAGCTTTCCTCACAGATTGCGACTTTTCTTTTTTTTTTTTTTTTTTTTTTTTTTTTAAGATTATTTTAATCTTCTGGACTGTATCTCAACTGAGGACACAAGGAAAAAAGTGAATTTGAAGGATTAGGATTATTTTAGACTACTTGAAACCAAATGCCCTTCTTGTATGGTGTTTGTTTTTTTTTTTTTTTAAGCATGACATTGTTCAATCATGTTTTGCTGGTCTTTTATACTAACTCATCTGGTAGATGTGCAAGTGTGATACAAAGATGAAATGATGTCATATCACATGAGAAACCCAGGTCAAATCTGAAAAGGACACAATGATCATTTGATCATTTTTCCATCTCTTAAACCCAAGATTCCCTCGACAGATTAAAAAAATACTTGCATGATCATTTAGATGGCTATTCTGTATTAAAATTCTACAGAATAAATAGAATGAAACAACCATACTGAGACAGAGGGAAAGAGTTTGACTAATTGGAACATACTTCTTTCCTTTAGGATTTGAAATAAGTCTCAGTAGTGTTGTACCTGTGGGAAAAAAGTGGACCCCTGCATTTTAAGTGAAAAGAATTAATTGAAGGCAGATATCAATCCAATTTTAAGTGAAATATCCCAATGGGGTAAAAATGTGATGAAGAAAACTAAACACAAAGGGGAAATTACAGCAGAATATTAAAATAGGGAAGAGGAGAATTAATAATGAGAAAAAAAATTAACTGAGATATTTCTTCTGTAGTATTGGCTGTTTTTTCCCTATTGATTATATCTTACAAGTACTTCTAGCTCCACCATGTCATGCATTAGGGGAAAGCAAGGCTTGCGACATATTATTGCTACTTGCAACGTCTGGTCCTTAACACATTCTTCTTTGATCAACAGTATGTCATGTATTATAGTGAAGCAGATTGCATAGTTCATCCTTACTGAACCTTCACCCTCAGGACATCATGTGAAAGGCAAATTCCATCTGCCTCAGAGAAACCAAAAATAATCTGAAATGTAGAAATAAACTCTTGCTGCTTTTGTAAACACAGATCGGACCTTTTTTTGAGCTGGTGGTCTCAAAATTTTCATCCATTTTGCATCACTTTGTCTCCTATTTTCTGCAAGTTTTCAATTAAGTACATGGGTTACAGCACAACCTGGAACCAGGCATAACATGCAGCAGGTACTGCACAATCTTGTTTCTGTGACTAGGTGGAAACTCTGTTACATACAAGTCAATCAACACTTTTTCCACAGCCCCTAGAACTGTGAGTTTCCTCTCTCTCTTTTCGCTGTTCAAAATTACTTCAGAAGTTTTAATATCAGAATTGCAGAGGAAATAGAGAGATAGGTGCAGGCCTGGGGTGAATGGAAGCCCTGATGCTTCTCTGCATCCTGTGTCGGTTCATATGGCAGGGGGGTGTGTGCCCCTCCACAAGTCTTACGGTCTCTCCTTAGGCCAGGCACAAGGCAGGGAGAAAACCTGGGTCTTCCCTTTCCTTCCTTGATGTCCCAGTGCTGACATGGTTCTGCTTCTCTGAGCCAGGTGTGTTGGGTAAGGTTGCCACTGAGGAATAGCAGGGAGCTAATGCTTTGCTTCTCCACAGAATATCCACCTAAACTGATCTGGCTTATTTTGTGTGTTGATATGTCAAGAACACTGACATGTGATGCAATGGCAAACATGAAAACAAATTACCACAGCATTGCAAGTTTGTCAGGTGAGCTGCAGCACTTATAAGTTGGGATGCTGTCAACCCATGGCAATTCTTGGTAATTTGACTTAGATTAGTTTTTAAACAAAATAGGAAAAATCAAGAACACAAAAAATACCTGGAAATCATCTGGCATATGATAAAATGATTATGTATCTGGGCTTATCTGTACAATAAAATCAAGTGTTAAACTCTCTTTTGCACTGAACTTGTACTCTGTACTGAACTTGGACTTAGCGAAGCCCAGTGAGTTCTTACTGTTAGATAGATGAGGTGTTAGAAAGTTATTTGCTTTCCCCACATATTCTTGGTCTGAAACCTGTTGCATTTCCTACACTTTTCATCACAGAATCACAGAATCACAGAATTGCAGAATGTTAGGGATTGGAAGGGACCTCGAAAGATTATCTAGTCCAATCCCCCTGCTGGAGCAGGAACGCCTAGATGAGGCTACACAGGAAGGCATCTAGGCGGGTTTTGAATGTCTGCAGAGAAGGAGACTCCACAATCTCCCTGGGCAACCTGTTCCAGTGCTCTGTCATCCTCACTGTGAAGTTTCTTCTCATATTTAAGTGGAACCTCCTGTGTTCCATTTTGTACCCATTGCCCCTTGTATTATC
Organism: Patagioenas fasciata; assembly: GCF_037038585.1. Lineage (NCBI taxonomy): Eukaryota > Metazoa > Chordata > Aves > Columbiformes > Columbidae > Patagioenas > Patagioenas fasciata. Next base: position 57,546,561 of record NC_092521.1, read on the forward strand.
ATTGGTTGTCACTGAGAAGAGCCTGGCTCCATCCTCATGACACTCACCCTTTATATATTTACAAACATTAATGAGGTCACCCCTCAGTCTCCTCCAAGCTAGAGAGACCCAGCTCCCTCAGCCTTTCCTCATAAGGGAGATGCTCCACTCCATCATCTTTGTTGATCTGTGTTGGAGTCTCTCCAGCAGTTCCCTGTCCTTCTTGAACAGAGGAGCCCAGAGCTGGACACAATATTCCAGGTGTGCTCTCACCAGGGCAGAGTAGAGGGGAAGGAGAACCTCTCTCGACCTACTAACCATCCCCCTTTCTAATACACCCCAGGATGTCACTGGCCTTCTTGACCACAAGGGTAGAGTGCTGGCTCATCATTATCCTGCTGTCCACCAGGACCCCCAGGTTCCCCAGCTTATACTGGAACCTGGGGTTGTTCCTGCCCAGATGCAAGACTCTACACTTTCCCTTTAATTTCATTAAATTTTTCCCTGCCCAACTCTCCAGCCTGTCCAGGTCTCACTGGATAGCGGCACAGCCTTCTGGTGTGTCAGCCACTCCTCCCAGCTTGGTGTCATCAGCAAACTTGCTGATAGTACACTCTATTCTCTCATCCAAGTCATTGATGAATATATTGGATAATACTGGTCCCAATACTGACCCTTGACGCACTCCACTAGATACAGGCCTCCAGCTAGACTCTGCCCCATTGACCACAACTCTCTGGCTTCTTTCCTTCAGCCAGTTCACAGTCCACCTCACTACCCGATCGTCCAGATCGCCCTCCCTCAGTTTAGCTGTGAGGATGCTGTGGGAGGCTGTGTCAAATGCTTTGCTGAAATCAAGGTAGACCACATCCACTGCTTTGCCATCATCTATCCACCTCGTTATGTCCTCATAAAAGGCTACCACATGCATAAGTGAAAACTACCATTCCCATCATTTAGGCAAGGTATGTCCTCAGATGTTCATATTGTTTCTTGAGCAAGTCTGTGGTAACTATTGTTAGGGAAAAGGAGGTACAGATTCAGCGGATTACTCACTGTGTGTATTCCTGATATCTAAACCTCCTCTGCTTCCCCTCTTCCTTCTCCTCAGTGAATGATGCTTAAACTGAAATGAACGAAGACCTGGGCAGTGTGAGAGGTTTCCTTTGAATGTGGGCCCCCATGAAGGCTTCATGTTAATACTGTACTTTTCTAGTAGGAGGAGTAGATTCTATTCCAGTAAATACGATTCAGCTATGAATTATTTTCATAACAGGAAAGAAAGTGATTAAAAAAGTTCAAGGGATAGCTTATGAATTTAAATGCTTTGTAAAAACACTCCCATTTGAGAAGAAAAAAAGGTGATAAAATGTGATACAAGCTCCATTTCAGTGTGTTTTAATGCAAGACTAATGTAACCTTTTTCACTTGAGATTTTACTAATCAATAGCTACATCAGCAATAAATACTGACTGCTTCGTTTAGAGCTTATAAATATTTACACACCACAGCACAAATATAATTTAATCTCATACTATATATGGTCTATTTTTAATACGTTAAAGGAAATAATGCAGTGCTTACGTATTTCAAAAATTTTAAATTAAGATTAATAAAAGGGATTAAAAATAATATTATCTAAGATTTTTAGAAATTTCCTTAGAATTGTGAGATGAAATAGCCTCTCTAGCAAGAGGTCTGTGTTCCATGATGTTTCTATAGAACCATGAAAGTTAAAAAAACCAAAATATTTCATCCTGAACTCAAGTAACTACAGTGGTAAGGAAGTTAAACATGAGTTTTGTTATATATTGTTCACTTCAAGCACATTGAACATTTTCTTGCTTGCTTCTTATGTTCAAAATGGTGCCAGCAGAAGCAATTGAAAAGCAGTCATTTGTATGATCAAATTCTGAATTAAAAAAAAATATCATGTCAGACTTAAGTGATAGTTTATGCACATTAAGCTGAAATAGAGCTGTTAAAATTCCAATCAATTTCCTATTTCTTTATTTGTCAATGGACCAATAACAAGAACACTGTTTTTTCCTGTACTCAGGTCTAGCAAATTAAGTTAAACAACAGATGTTGAACAGATGTTCTCATTATTTTAGCGACTGGTTAGTCCCTAAGTTGTTTTACACGACTAAGTGTTGCATCACTCTTTCTGTGACAGATAAAGTATCTGAAAGCATCAACACTTAAAATCTCATTAGCAGTAACACTTTTATGAAATTTTGATATGGTAAATGGACACATCACTTCTCTTTCTCTCTCTTTTTTTTTTTTTTTTTTTTTAAAGGCATATCAATGAGTTGGTAGTAGTAAATGTTTCCACTTAAATGTGACATTTGAAGACCAAAGTTTCCTTATATAATTTTATGTGTTACACTCTAATAAACACTGAACATATTTTTCTTCAGATTTTCCTTTTTATCAAGGTCGTAGAGACATCCTGAACTCATCATCATGGTGACAATTTATTATGTGAACTACAGTACAAATCAGACATTCAGCAGGGCTGCACAGGTTTAGACACTCAATACTCAGAACAACTATATGGTATTACCCAGGGATGAATGTAATTGCACTGCTAAGAGGTGAGCATCAACATAAAAGCATTTAATGAAGGATTTAGGGTCTCATTAACACCTCATCACCATGTCCTAAAATATAAATCTGCACCTTCCGTTTAAGATTTCTTTTACTGTAACCTTTCTTTCTGCTAGATACCAGCCATATGCTGTCCAGTTCCTGCAACTGGTGACCTGTTGACTTCCTAGAAAGTGGCCTGACTCAGTTCCTGCTGCTGCTGTACCAGCTGTGCACATGGGCAGAGTATTTATGTCTGGTTTGGCATCTAGACATAAGGAAGAAATTTTTTACAATGATGGTGGTGAAACACTGGCTGTCCAGAGAGGTGGTAGATGTCCCATCTCTGGAGACATTCAAGGTCAGACTGTACGCAGCTATGAGCAACCTGATCTAGTTGAAGAAGTCCCTGCTCATTGCATGGGGGTTGGGCCAGATGACCTTTGAAGGTCCCTTCCAACCCAAAGTATGCCATGATTCTATGATCTTGAAGAAGCAGTGGTATCTAATAGCAAATTCTCCAGCAGCAGTTACCTCCAATCACACTGCACTTGTCATTGTAGCCCAGAAAATACGATTTTGTCATGAGTTGTAACAGGTCCCAAGATTTGTATTGCTCCAACAGTGCAGGTCTTGGGCCTTATCCAGACTTACTGTGTCCACAGCTGTGTTCAACCTGGTTTACCAGCTGCTGGGAGAAGCAGTGTGTGTGCAATCTCCTATTTTAGCTTCACTCTGTGGTCCCCAATATGGTACCATCCTGACTGAGGTAGGGAGTCAGCAGGTGACAATCGGCAGCCCTTGAGGTGAGATGGGGTGGGGAAAGGCCACTGTGCCACTCTCTGGTTTTAGCTGGGAACTCCTGGGAGGGAAGCTGGAGTTACAGGCAAAAAACACCTGAAAAGAAACACAAGGAGATCGCAAGACAGGGGAGGAAAAAAACACCATCACAGACACAGTACACCTCCCAGAAGAAATTCTAAGATGCTGGCAACTTGTGGCAAATCCATTTTTCTAGTCTTTTTTGGAAAGACTGAAACCACCAGCCTTGTGACCCAGATAAACCCTTTAAGGGTAAAAAACAAGCAGAGAAAAAGGAGAGAGACTGGTGAATGTTTCTTTTGTAACAATTTTAACTGTGTTACTAGTTAAGTTTTTTTGTTTGTTTGTTTGTTTTTTTGGTATTAATTTGAACTATGACTGTTACTAGCATTGTAACTGGACTCTTAAATAGGTTGTTCATATTTTAGTCAGGACAATAATAAATTTTTGTATCCATACAGGAGGATTTGTTCTCCTTTACCCATAATAAGATTTTGGTTATGCAAGTACTCATGGATACTCTTTTTATTCAAGAATGCTTTTCTCATCTAAGAGATGTGGATACAAGTACATTCATGTCATGACCATAGGCACTGATGCAAATTTGTTTTTATCCAACATTGCTGATTAATTTTTGGGTCTTGCATGTCATAATCACAGAAACTTGAGAGATCTACTTATGGATGTTGACAAAGGAATCCCATACATGTCAATAAATCGTTATTCATGCCAGGTGGGGGCTTTGATGCACATGCAAGTATTTTCTTCATATCAAAATTCCCATTTAGGCAACTCTATCCCAGGAATTTTTTTTCTAAGACCCTAATTATTTTTTACTGTGTTTTGTAACCACATAGCAACAATTCTACAGCTTTTAAGCATACCATTATATGTACTGGTTTATGTACTCAGTATTTCCTGCTTTATTTCATGCTCAAGTAACACCATTTCAGAAACTTCTCCACAAATTGTTCAGGAATTAATATGATAATGTACAATTAACCCTTTTGTTAATAAAAAGTAGAAATGACTGAAAAAAATATTCAGCACTTCAAGATCAAACTTTAGGTATAGTAATAAAGTTCAAAATAAAAACGTGTTGCAATTACAAAATCATTGGTTGAATCTGCAATTCTTTTAATCTGGGATTGTCCTACACCTTGTTCAGTTCTAAAGATTACTGAGGATAAAATACTGTAAAGGTAAATGTCCTCTCAACACACACAACTCCAAAACAAGGCATAGTTTTTAAAGTCAGCTGCTGTCAACTGCCCAGAGCCAAAAAAGCCAGAACATAAATGATCTATTTTCAGAGAGATTTCTCAGTTACCTTTACATCTTTCAGCCTCAGACCATCTGTGCCTATAATCTTGCATTTCTCCCTCTGGCCTGTGGCTGCTTTACAAGGCTTAAAAGGAAACTGAAAGTTTGCAACCATTAATTCTGGTCGGGGGTTCAGTGGTTCCCTTGGTTTCTCTTTCTGTCTTCCTTTTTGAGTTATTATGACATTTCCTGTTAAAAATGTAAATTCTTATGTTATATGAACCAGAAAATACAAAACAAAAAAGAAATTACACTTATATTACAAATATTACACAAAAATATCTAAAATTAAACTTAAATTAGCCACGAACACATAAGCGTGCTTAGAAATGAAGCTTGATTCCCTTTAATATTAATTAAAGAAAATACATCTCCAATAACTACAGAAATGTCATGATCTGTTTCAATGTTCAAGCTGTTTTGAATAAACAGGTAATGGAAAGGACTACAATGTGGGAGAATCAAGTGAATAAATAGCCTTTCTTGCTTTAACAGCGCTAAACCAGTAACTCAATTGTGTGAAATTCTGGAAAGCACAGTGCATGTAACCATGGTTGCAGAGCGTTAAAATCCAGCTCTGCTGTTGGGTTCTGGGAGACAGGTAGTTTTTCTGATGCCAAGTTGCTGTGTCACACGCAGACAACTGAAGTATGATTTAAGAAACAATGTTCATTAACTTGTATAGAAAAAAAGGTAATAAAATGAATTTAATGGATGTTAACGTCCAGTAGATGATTGAAAATGATTGAGAACACAAACCAGAGAAAGATTTGCTGTATCTGACATGTGGGTCACATACATGTTATTTGGCAGTAGCCATCTGCAGACTAACAGCTGAATTAATGTCAGAAATTCTGGCAAATGTCAGTGCAAGGAAAATTGTTGTTTTAGCATGTGACCTTCCTTTGTCTCAGTTGAGGGAATATACATTATCTGGGTGTCCCTCAATGGTACAGCATAGACAATTCAAGCAGAAGCAATGGTAACTTTCTTTTTTTGACAGAAGGATATCCCAGGATAAGTTAAAATCCGATAATTTTTTAGGTGAATGCACCAAGTAATTTTCTGCCATTTTAATGCTGTCACTTGGGTTTACATTCACCTAACTTACCAAGGGCATTAGCAGAGAAAATACAAGTAATGACTGATGAGAAAAGGAGAAGGAAGCAGTGCTTTGGAAACCCTTTCAACAGCCAGGAAGTTTATGGTAATGGTTCTCAGAGTTTTCATTAAACTGACCTCCTCTGAGAAAGCATGCATTAGCGAACAATTTACCGTGCCTTAGGTACCATTTTGGGGGAGAGAGTTCTAGTGTAATTACTGCTCTCCTGCTCAACCAAAAGCTAAAATGATCGATGTTTTTCAGCCAGTTTCCTTCTTGGATTGGTCATAATTATTGTGCTTACCCTTTGACCAAGGGCACGAAAAGGCTGAAGCTGTTCTACTAAATCAGACAGAAACAGGTGAAATAAGACCAATGAACCAGAATTTTTTCCTTTCCTACTCACAGGCACATACATCTACATTACCTAAGTGGCAGATGATGTGTCTGTAAGACAAAAAAAAAAAAAAAGAGAAAGAGCAGAAAATCTCATCTGCTTGTGTATATTTCCCGTGTATGTGTTTTTCAGTATCTCTGTTTCAAAAAACAAGACCCAAACCTAACCACAAGTCAGCTAGACTTCCAGAATAAAACCCAGCCCAGCATGCTGAGGGTGGAAAATGCTCCCCCTTTGAGAAATGAATTTCCAAAAGAAATGGGGAGGCAAGCACTTGGGGTTATGCATGTTCATGTAGTCTGAATCTCTGGTGCATTCTCATCTTTCTCTTGGCACCTGAAGAGTTGGCATGATGACTCCACAGAGGCTGCAGCATCTTGCTGTGTTGTTTTCAGCTGTGCTGCAAATTGTGGTGGAGCAAGCAGAAAAATTGTACTGGTTTGAAGACTGCATAAACTAATTTTAGAACCAACTTGAAAAGGAAGGATGATGTTTACAGCAAAAAGGTTGTGTTGTTACAGTTTTCCATCATAAACACATTATAAATATATTTCACTATGATTTTTGCATAAAGGAAAATCTCATTTGGTGATGACCAGGGCTACAGTAGAAAAGGAGACTGTAACAATAATTTCTGGTGAAACCTGGTAATTCTGAATTGAGAGAGGCCACTTTCACTTGTAAAGAAGAAATAAACACAAATCACACAGAATATGGATCATATTGGTAGTAAGAACACCATGTACTGATGTTTCCTTTGGTGCTTCTGTTTCTCTTCTTACTCTAAGCTTTGTTTATGAGCAGTCAATAAGAGAGAAGGTCTGTGACCCTCTGGACATATCTAGATCTTCCTGTCCTTTAACCTCTTCCACTGAATGCCTCTTACAGGGCCAATGGATGCTCACAGGGCCCTTTCAGTTTGAAAAGGCTTTACAGATATTTAAAGAGTTCAGAAGATACAAGAGCTTCCCCTCAAAAATATTAAATACTTCCAAAGTATCTACAGGTTATGGACTGACTACTCAAAAATAATTACATATTCATTTATATATCTTGCATGCCTATTTATTTTTTTCAAACTAGTAATTTAGGAAAACATCCAGAATATATTTTAGAACAGATGAAGCAAACACGGAACACCTTTTTGTTGTTGTCTGCTTCAAGACTTATGTTTATATTTATATAAGGTATTTTATTTTGGTTTGAGGAAAAAAAAGATGTTTGGTATTTGAGTGGCAGCAAGTTGAATTCTACAGAAGGCATATCAGAAAAATAGAATTTCCACACTTTCCACATACCTAATCTCAAATACGTAAAATGTATTATTCATCTCATAATGACTTGTGACACTACATGTCACATATAAACCATACATCAGGTGTCCTAAGTTCCTAGAGTATCCAGAAAATTGTGAAGTGATGATTACTCAGACCTAAGAGCATAATTTTTTAGAGCTTGCACTGAAGACTACACTGCCTGAACAGCATCTTTCTGTATCGTCACCTCATGTGCTCTGGACAGAAATTGCTTCCTCATTCCATGGTTATCGTGACATAAATTTGGTTGTTTACGCACTGAACATTTTCAGGCTAATACGCTGACAGTGTAAGCAGAAAGGTTTTGAATGTAATGAAATACTGAATTTCCACTCATGCTATCCCTTGGTCCTGACTGCTTTACAATCATATACTGTATCATACAATGTAATTAACTGCTTTTACTCCTCTTTCGATAGTTTATGCACTGTTACTTCATTTATTTTTGAAAACATTTTTCTAATTTCATAATTATAAAACCGAATTACTGGTTCTCACACATCTAGAAAAAAGGCTTGCAGGTAATTTTTTAATTAACAATAATTAGTTGATGTTTGTGTGGTAGTCTGCTGAAAGCATAAATGAAGTGATCATTTTATTTGTATTATCATATTACCGATGGACTAACATTTAAATTCTTTCCAGAGAGCACTGGGAAATCTGACTCTATTTTCATTTTTTTCGAACATTAGGGATGTATAACAAGAGTTAACTGGTCGAGGAGTTTTTTTAATCTTGCTCCTGAAATACACGCAAGTCAGGATTGAAGACGAGACATATAACGACATATAACTGCTTTTGAACAGAGATAAGTGCATGAGCATCTGAATTTAGCTGTGTTTGTTTTAGGACACCAATAGAGAAACCTGGTGTTTTCAGTACCCTTGTGTTCCACAGCTTTGCTTGTTAATCCGTGTCTCATGAGAAAGAGAGACTTTCAGAATATAAGCTGAAACTACTGGTAGGCCAGCAGGGATCTTCTGTATTACATCTTTGGGGATTTACAGTCTGGAATACTCTTCTCATCTTTGTAAATTTTTTCTCATCAGATGGCATAGGTGACCATTTTCTTTTAAGAGGTAACTACTACAGTAAAGTCCCTTTTATAAAATAATGTACCAATTATTTACATTACTTAAACAGTCTGTAGAAAATTGAGACTCATTATCCTTCCTGTCTGAGGACAGTCAAACCCACAAATCCTTAGGAAGGGTACAGCTTGCATTCTCACAGCTATTTTGCATGTGGATAAGACCAGCTTCTCCTGCTGGAGTTATGCTTTGGCACACTAATAATTCAGAGTCCTCTGTAAGAGAAAGGTCAGCAATTGAGGGAACAACACCAACAAACCTAAACCTGCATAACTAGTTTTTAGGAATTCACCAGGGAGGGAAGACACCTGGTTTTGAAAACCAGGAAAATTATATGTATCTATCCTGTACTATGGCACTAAACAGTACCTGATGGGGAGGAGCTGAAGTGCCACCTGTGCCTGTTTCCTCTGTTGCATATGTGTGAACCAACACAGGCACATCGCAAGAAGCAACCAGACACCACAAATGCAATTGCAAAGAGCAAATTTTTTTTAGTTACCTTGCTGCTGGGGGATCTCCAACGTAGCACCTAAGCTCCCAGGCAGAGGTGACACAAGCAGGGATGCAGGCACTGCAGAATTCAGCCCTGGTACAAGATCACTGGGCCTGCTGTGTTTGCCTGTATTTCAAGGCTCCAGGAAGGTGCAGACTTCTGCTTTTTCTCACAACAAAGCAGAAGCATAATGATAAGGTGACTTAGAGTTTCTCACAGGCCTATGTTATCTAACACAGAGGTTCGACTTGGCAAGCACACAAGGTCAGTAAAACAATTAGTGTGATGTATGTGCTTTTTCTATGCCCCAGCTGAGCGTTTTTACAATCAGCCTCCTCACCATTCTTGCGCAATTCCCATAAAGCATGTGATGTTCACTCCAATAAATTGTGGTAAGTATTTTCAGAGTAGGCTCGTCATGTCAAGCAAACCCCCAAGCAGAAGAGGAGTACGTTGCTACTTCATCTGTGAATCCTGAAATATGGAGTGTGAGACTTGTTCTGAGTTACCCAGCACAGCTACAGCTGAAGTTGTGGCAGAGTCAAAAGGGTGCTGGAGGTGCCTGGGCATCCTGCTTGCTGCTCTGGAGCAGCTTGATTTGATTACCACCACGAGTCTGCTCTGACTGTGACCGTGATGTGGAGTTAGATCTTGATTGTGATTTTTGGTTGATCTTAAGCTGCTCTGCATACTTTTAACAAGTCTGTCCCTTTGGAGTTCCTCTCTGGTGTATTCGTAGTAGCTCTGAGATAGTTAGCAGAGATCTACTGCATTCTGGCTGCAGGGACCCTCTTAGGGAGCTCATGGTTTATGTTTGCAGTGATTTGAAACACTCCGGGGCACAGTGCTAGGTAGCTCTAGGTACCCTGATAACTTTTAATGGTAAATATCTATCACGTGTAGGTGTCTCTGGAACAGGCCGTAGCTGAGGAGGGTTTTTTTGAGCAGGATTGCTAATTTTGCTTGGAGCAACTGAATTTATTTATTGGATCTGCCTTTTAGTACTTTTCATCTAAGTTTGGTACTTTGTATTTTAAGATGCTCTAAGGGGACATTAGATTTTTGTTCAGGTAACAGATGAATCTCTTGCTATTATTCTGGTAAAGCTATTGAAATGACAGTAGAACAGTGGGTGGTTAAACTGTGAGTCAAGAGTTATGTTTGAAATGATATTTGATATCATCATTGGACATTTTATCCAGAAGATTCCTTGTTTTTAAAAATGTTTTCCACCTTGACTCATTTAATACATTGAAAGTTTTAATGGTACTGAACTGGCAAATGAAATTCAAAAAGAAGTTGAAAATCAAAACCTTTCTATCAGGATGTGATTACTTCAGGCTTTAAAGGTAAAAAATTTAATGTTCTACTGGCAGGAAAATGGCATAAGTGTTCATAGGCAATGTTATATAAGCAAAATTTTTGATTGTCTGTTCTACACAAAGTAATCTCCATCCTAGTTGCCCTGATTATGTGCTGTATTTCTCAAATAACTGCCTAACTTTCAGAGTTTCTTGCAGTCTTTTAGGAATCTTCCATGGTCTTGAGATTGGTGAGATTCTTGATTCTTAATAAAAACCCAAAGGTCTGTAATACTATATCATAGTAATTAAACAGTAACATGTTTGTTAATTTTATATCTATTTCACAGATATTTTAACATTCATTGCAAACTGTACACTTTCATGGAAATGATTTAAAACAATATATTATTAGTATCACATTGCCTAGTTACTTCATAGCCACATACTGATGGGTCTATTTTAATGTTTACTCTGTCTGTAAGCAAAACAGAAAGGAAGTATTGTCTCCTTTATTATCCTGGAGTGAGATGCAGAGATAACTTCTCAAGACTTCCTTGTCATGACAACTTAATGTCTTTACTGAACAAGATCCTACCACTTTGATGTTTTCCCAAGCGATGAAAGTAGGAGCAAGAATGACACACATATATCTAATCTCTTGCCTTTCCCAGGTGAAAACTTTGCCAATATATTTTAAACAAAAGGAACTATCTCTAAAATGTGGAATTCCATTCAGGGCAATAAATCATGCCATCTTCTCCAGAAACAGGGTTCAACATCTGATCCATGCTTCTTCGGGGGTTCAGTTCAAGCCTGACGTTTTTAGTGAGATGTTACTCACAGAGGCTAGGAAGAATTAGCAGCTGCACATACATTGCTTTTATAGGAAAATAAGTTGGAAAAGGACAGCCCAATGAGGTATTCATTAGCAAAAAGGAGTAGGTTATGATATTTTATGCTTATGACAGTTACCTGCATGAATATTTCATTAACACATTTTTACAGTTATCACAGAGATTATAGGTAGCTGTTGATTAGACCTCCTGCAACATAGTGATTATGTTTCTAAAGCAGCAAGGATATTGTATGCCTGTGGTGGGCAATCACTATTTCTGATTTTTATCAGCTTTCAAGAGTAATCAAGTGACAGTTACCAACTACTGTAACTGCTTTGCTGACTCAGAGTCGCTTCTATGTATTTTAATTATGCTATGATCCCACTCACTTCCTGGGGTGCCAAAAAACCTTTTACTGAGTTTTCAGTGCCTCTTTTATTAGGAATGTCAGTTCATTTTAAGTAGTCAGATACAACTGCCTTTAACTTACATAACTTACATGCACACCAACAGGTAGTAAAAACCTTAATGAGCATAGATTTTAAGCTGTATTCAGTAATGAGTGCAGGGTGCAAGAGTGGGCATAAAACTTTGGAGTAGTTAAGATTATTTTTACTTTGGGAAAGTTTTAATTACAGAAGTTCAAGTATGCTTTTAAATTACTTTTTGTGCGTGTGTGTGTGTGTATTTAATTTTAATGTAGTTCTACATTTTTTTAAGTGGGTATAGTGGGGCTGGGTAGAAATGACATCTGAAGATGAAAATAAAAAGTAAATACCAATTATTTCAGTTTTATACCAGTCATAAAAATACAGCATAGCAGATGCTTCCATGACATCTTTTAAAAGTCGGGTGTTTATTGTGTGCATATGTTCAACATCGAACATAACTCATTTTCCTCTGTTCATCTCAAATTAAGGGAAAAGTCAAGCATCAGCAATTCTACAGACAAAGACAACAACAACAAGACCTACAAAATGTGAGGAAATGCAAACAAGATGAAACAAGAAAAACAAATGTGGTAAGTATGTAAGAGATGTGGCAGGTTGAAAAAAATGCAGATAAAAATAAAAAGCCATGCAAAATAAGTGGAGGAAAATGTAAAACATCGACTCAGGAAATACATTTTAAAATAAAAGAAATTTTTAAGTACAACTTACTCGGCTCTGTTGTGATGTGAAAAGAACTGCTAAAAAGTGACAGTGCCTGACACATGCAACTGATATTTTCTTTTCTTCCTATGTTGTCAAGAAGGAGTTGTTCATATTTTGTTTTCATATGTTGTTAGACTGGTTTGATCCTGAAATGATGGGATTTGTGTGAGGGAGAAAGAACACTCTGATAAGGTTTCAGCTCTACAGGCAGAGGAGAAAGATGTTTGAGCATGGCTGCACAACTTGAAACATCCATCACCTCTGCATTCAGGAGGCTCATTCACCTCCTGTAAAAGTGACCTTGCAAGTGTTTCAGCAGCCCTGAAATTCACCACCAAAAGGTGATGTGTGGGAGTAGCACAGAGCCACAGAAACATGCCTTACACCAGATCCTTATCATGTCTAAGTCACATGAATTTGTGCCATGTAAGAGCTGATGTTAAAAACCTGGCTATAGAGCTAGAAAGGATGCAGGTGCTTCTGTGATAGGACACACTGTGTAGAGCACTGCAATGATGGAGTTGTTATTCTACAGATGATGTCTGGGGCTGATCTAACATCTTTGTATCAGGGCTCTGTGCTGCTTAACATCCCTGCTTCCTCTAGGCAGCAGGAAGAAACGGGTGCTGCATTGTGTTGTGTGGACAGTTACTCTCATGGACAGAGTTACTCTTGTAATCTGGCACTTCTCAGTGGCTATAAACCTCCTCCAAGGGCATTAGGAGCTTGCACAAGTACCTGGACACTGGCCCAGTGCCCAAATGCTTCAGTGTCCCAGAAGTGTAAGTTCAGGTTCAGCATAATTTAGTGTTTTGTCTTAATGTAGAATTTCTTTCACTGCTTTGCTTTTAGGTCCTTACAAGAATGTTTAAGCTAGCCAGAAAAAAGAGAATGGAAGATACAGAATGATGGGGTTTTTTAGTGTGATTTAATGGACAGTTCACAACAGACCGTATCACTATTTACTTCTCAATAGGAGGAAGGCAAAGATGTGTGGGTGGTTGGCAGTCAAGACTATGGGCTTATCAGCTTGACAGACTGCAGCATGGTGAAGAGCTACTTCAGATTGCCTTTAATGAGCTCGTTCACATACCCAGGTTTTAGCCATGGCAGTGTGGGATACTGTCAGGTACTTTTCTTCACAGGGAAGTGGAGTAGAACATCATTGATTGAACTGGTACAGGTGGAGCATTGTGGCTGGACTGTGACCACCTCCAGACTGGTCTGGGAATCTTTCTGCTGCACTGTCATGTAAACACACGTTATAGTAAGTACAATACCAGTAATAAAACTCAGTGAAATGGTAGCAGGATCACTCAGGTAAAATGGTGGATTTCACTCGAGCCAAGATTCTACTGGTGTGCTTTGTTTGGTTCTTTGTTAATAAGCTTCAGCAAAAACAAGTGGTACAACAGGCATACTGCTCGGTAGCCCAGCAAGGACTAATGACTGAATGCATCTTGCATGCAGGTTTACCCACACTCTGTTTTGCAAATTAGGTTGTTCCTTCTGAAAAAGGGTTGATGGAGCTTGGAGGATGCAGAGAATGACGCTGACAGGCTTTGGGATTTACTCTGTGAAGAACTAAAAGGGCTTTAGTCTGCTGTGGGTTGTCAGTCTTGTGACCTTATGTAGCAATAGATGAATGTAAGATTAACAGAAAGGAAAGGAGGACTAATTTATTATATTCAGCGGAGGCCTTGAACAAATACTGTGATACTGAAGTTGCCTTACTGCATTCATCCTTGTTGAGAATTGTGTATTCAAAAGATAAATATATGCAAGACTTCTGGGTCTGCCTGTATTACAAGCCATTTGTTTCATTCCCTTGCTAAATGTTTTAAAGTAAGATTAAAGACTCTTTTTAAGATGGCTTTTTACTGAGCTGATGCATAATTCCTTTCAGGGTGTAAAGTGCCTTGATATGCTGCCATGACGGGGGACTTGATAAATTAGATTGAATTACACACAAACACAATATAATTTGTAATAGAGAGGTGGTTTTGTCTCTTTACTTTTCTCCTATTATACGTCACACTTCATATACATGGGAATGTTTTATGCAAACCAGCTTCAATATCAGAATTAGGTATTTTGACACATACTTTTAAGAACATAGAGCTGTGCTTTTTATCATGTTTGTTTGAAACAATTGTCTCAAAGGTACTGTTGAAGGATTTAGACAATTAAATTGACATGAAAAAGCAGGTTTTTTTTGTGACATGCATATGATCACCACATTTTACTTTGTGTATTCTTGTTTCTTATCTGCTAACACATCCATTCTTCTAGGGTGGGATGGCAACGCCAGTATGGCCAGCATATCAGTAACAATGAATTCCATATTTACAATTTATGCCCATTTCTGTGTATTCACAAGGTAACAGCATCTCATCTGATGAGACTTTCTCACTTGTTCCAGTTTTTTGGAAGGCACTAGCTTAGTTTTTGAAGCTTGGTATCTTTACAGTCCTTGGAAACATGGTTCTTCATTTTTCAGTGGAAACCCTTCCCCAAAGCCTGACTTTACAATTAGCTCTGTCAATAACATTTTGTGAAACAAAATCAGACACCAAAAGCTTTCCCTTTTCCCATGTAACTAATAAAGATTCCGAACCGATTTTCATTAACATTAAGCTTTGTCCTGGAGTCAGCATTCATCAGTTTCATTGCTTCTGCAGTGTCACGATTTGCTGTCACACTCTGCTATGGAAAGGAATTTTAATAGTACCTGTAAGTAGTACAGGGAAAGTGAATTAATGCATACTAGGGCTGATGATTCTGTTAAAATGTCTTTTCCTATTTTTACTGATATTGCAAAGGAGAGGGGAAAAAATGAGCCATTTTAGCTTACACACCAAAGCCTGAAAATCTTAAAATCACCATATTATGGCAGTGATTTTCCATTTATTTACTTCTTCACCAAAGTAGAGAGCTTGTATCATGTGCTTAGTGATGGCTCCTAAGGTTACTAATCTAAATCCAGAACTAGCTGGTGCTTGGCCTATATTTTAGCCAATAA
Source organism: Patagioenas fasciata (assembly GCF_037038585.1). Taxonomy (NCBI): domain Eukaryota; kingdom Metazoa; phylum Chordata; class Aves; order Columbiformes; family Columbidae; genus Patagioenas; species Patagioenas fasciata. Next base: position 57,561,995 of record NC_092521.1, read on the forward strand.
ATAGACAGAAGGTCTATCAAAGTTAATAAAGTACAACCAGGGTCTCAGCATTTTTGAAAAACAGGATGTTTATATTTAGGTATCTTACTTTTTGTATCTAAATGGGAAATTTTTGCATTCAATTTCTTAGTGAAAGAGGGAAGAGATATTAAAAGAGGAATTGCAGATACTGGCTTTTGCGAGGTGAAGTTTTTCTTTTCAAGATCTTCCTTTATACTATTGCCCCTGTGAGAGCCACATAACACTTTTTTTTCCTCCATTGTAAAAGTAATCTCAAACCATGTCTCAGCAAACAAACCCATTTCATCATTCCTAGCCAATAAGCGTGATGCGCTACATGCATCTTCATCTGCTAATTTCTGCACTTAAGTTTCTTCAGTCACACCATACCAATTTACAGTGATGGAGGGTCTTTGCTTTGCAATCCACATTCTGACCCTTCAGCTCCGTAGAAACTTCACAGTACCATGAATGGTCAGTCTTTTCTGCTTACAACTGCTCTCCATCAGTTTATATGCATGTAAATCGCATGTACTTATATTTTTCTTCTGCATATGAGTGGAAAATGGATAAAGGCATGCTGAAATTTCAGAAGAGGTTGAACGGTGGTGCTACAGCAACTACAGGAGTTTTGAATTTCATACTATGCTTGCAATTTTGTACTATGCTTGCGATGATTCCCTATGGCGAATCTCCCATTTGCATTTGGTGAGACATGATAATAATTGGAAACAAGGATTGGTTTTTCTTGGCCTTTTTTGTCTCATCAGATTCATCTAAAATGAAGAACTAGTACTGACAGAAGGTGAAAATTTTGCAGCAGGGGGTCACAACTTGAGTGTAGGAAAAGAAAAAGACCTGTATGTTGTTTAGAAATATAGAAGAATTTGCCATTTGTTCACAAGAATGAAGAATGTGTGAGTGATTGATTCTGCTAAGCCATAAATGGCATATGTTTTCCTGACTTATTTAAAATTGAGTTTCATTTTACATTCAGATCTTGAAGCTTTGGACAATCAGTTTAAAACAATATTCTTCTTCCAGATCTTGCCATGCAGATCTCACCTTTGACAGCCTGTTCTGTATATCTTTCATGCTCAGAGATCCATGCACAAAAGGTGAGCAGGGTAATGGAGTTAAGATCAGCCATGTAGATCTGAAAGAAAAATGTTGTCTTTAACAAATGCTCTGGCCTCTTTCCTTTTCTTTGAGGAAACAGCACACATTATGAAAGGCCTCATTTTTTTCCCAAGATGATGTATTTTCCTGAAGTCTTAGCTTATATATGTTGAGTTCTTGTTTATGTAATTTAAAACGCAATAATGACAGAAACAGAAGCACAGAGAATTAGCATACACTTATTATGCATAGTCAATAATGAACTTTAAACACTTTGTGAACAAATGTGAGGTAAATGTCACACAGCACTTAGTAACAGAATGAAATAATAGGGTAAGAAAAACAATTAAATAGAAGCAAATAGAAGCAATAAAGGACATAAGGTTACAATTTAAATAATTGTCTAGGGGATTGAAGATGTTCTAATTTAACATATAGAGAACCAGGTTTAATTGAGTCTCTCATTCACAGGAAGGCTGTGAACTTAAAATGATCCCAGTATCTTGCATTAGTAGCCTCCAATGAATCCTTAAACAAAATAACTTTTAAAGAAGTAGTTAGGGAAATGACAGATCATTTTAATGAGAATTTGCAAAACTATATACTGAAGATCAACTGTGATATAGTAAGACAGCCATGGTAAATTACTTAGTACATTACTTAAGTCAAATTCAGTCACGTATCACAAAAGAAAGGGGATGCAAATTCTGGCAGGCCAGAGACAACCCAGGAAGATTTCACTTATTGCAAAACACCTATGGTTATTGAAGCCTGAGAAAATTGCATGGACATACAGGAAGACTGTTGTCTACAATGTGACCTCTGCTCTTCAACTGCAGGTATCACAGGACTCTGCCTTAGGAGAGTTGGAGGAGTATTGTAGGTTGATACGAGACCAGGTGTCTGCAGCAATTTTTTTTAAAGATTAAAAGAGGACATTTGGTCCATCTCTGCCCATATATAGGAGCAAGTGTACTCAACCAGTGATTTAACTAATTTATTCTTGGATCTCAAGCTGAAAGACTCTGTTTCTTCCTTAGGTAATCTATTGCACTGCTTAGCTATCCTGAAGGTTGGAATTCTTTCAGTCACAGAAGTTAACACTTTCTCTTGCTCTCAATGAACATGGTAAAGAAAAAGGATGGTTGCATTTTTTTTACACAAACTTGTGAAGATCTATACTAGGTCTCATTTTTTATTTATTTATTTTTTAAATTTTGAACTATGCCAATGGTACTAAGTTTTCCTTGTTTTTCTAAACCTCATGCCATTTGTGCTTCTCCTCTGCGAGAATTCTTCTGTTTATCTACAGCTTTCATAAAGACCTAGTGTTGGGTAGACTTCTCAAGCTGAGGCCCCTATATTTATATTGATATAGACTTACTAAAAACATATATAATTATATATGCATAACATTTTATTCCTCATTTATTATTCTGGGATGTCTGGCTGATATAATACAACTGAGAATCATGTTTGCATTTTTTTGGCTTGTGACAGAGTCACATAGCCGATCCTTATTCATTCTGGTACCTACTTTACAGCTACATATTTTTTTGTAGGTCTGCAGTCTTTTTACATTGATTTGACTGCTCCTCTATCTGTCATGTTTTCAAGTTACCAATTTCATCAAATTCCACCAGACACCACACCATTCCTTCATTCATGAAACATCATTTCAAATTCTGACTCTGTTATCCAAAATACAGCTATTTCAGGCTTCATGTAATTCACGAGTTTTATAAGCACACTTTGAGTAGTTTAAATTGATTATACCTGTCAGAAATAATTACATTTATCACATTGGGGTAGTTGAATTTTGCACACGGTTATGACCCAGGATGAAAGAAAGTTAGAAATTTTAAAAGAATTTTATGGGAGCTAAGATTAATATGTTTTCTTATATTCATTCATTCGTTAATTCCAAGAGTACCATTTACTTGAATTTATGTGAACTTTTTCTTGATGTTCTATGAGAAAAAAGGAAACATGTTATACATAATTATTGTATTACTTTAATTTTCTTTCATAGATTTAGAATTATTCATGAATAGATTTTAATCACATTTTGAAATGGTAGCCAAGTAGTAGGTCATCAGCAATACATTGCTAGTCATTTACAGAAAGTATTTGTATCTGGAATTCAAAACCCCCTAAGTAATTTTTTATTCAACATGACACAAGGAACATGATCCACATCTTGTATAAGTGTCATAAATGTTATTAGCTATCCTGTGTCATCCCACTTGTACACACAAAACTGATTAAGTCTCCAGTGAAACAGTTCCAGTATTGTCCTCGTTTTAATTGAATTTTGATATAAATTGTTTAATGGTGAGTGTTTTATGGGCAACGAGTGTTGAATCATTCTTAAGACTCATACTGAAAATGTACTGAGGTGGAAAGACAATGAAATTTTGAAGTCGAAATCAAATGCATTTTCATTTTTAGAGGGCAAATAATACAAGGCATGGAACAAAAAAACTTGAGAAACAATCTTTTTAAATTCATCATGTTATGATGATTAAATACATATTGTCACTAGCTAGTGTTAAGTAAAACTTCTAGAAGTCATCAGTGAAAGATATGAAAAGTAGCAGAGCAAGGCTGTATTAGCTTAGTTCTGGAGAAAACTAGGGAATGCATACTATTTTGTCAAAAAAAAAAAAAAGGAAAGAAAAGAAAAAAAAAGGTTTTTTGTAACTTGAAAGGTCGACCAAACTTTAAGAACTAGTATCTCATTTCAAATTTGTCCCTGCTTTGAATGGGGAATTGAACCAGATAATGTCCAGATACACCTTGTAAGCTTAATTAACCTACAATTGTAGTCTATGGGACAAAGGCTATAGGTTGTTCCGTTCTTCCCTTCACCTGTTGGGCTGTTGCATTTGTAGGATGGAGTTCCAATAAGACCATGGGAACTATTCCTGTAATTAATCCAAGATGAAGAGGAATTATTGGTCAGATTTTTTCTCTTGATAGTCGATGATGGTTTGTTACCTATCAATAATAATTTAAAAAAATAGATATATGCATAGCAAGGGGCCAAAATGGAGAAATTTTGGTAGGAAAACGTAATATTAGGTCAATACATTTTAAGTAAAAAATGACAATATTACTATAACTTAGATGGGAAAAATCTTTTCTAAGATATTATATCATACAAATTGTTTTTTAGGAAAGCTGTCATTTGTGAAAGGAATTCTGTAATTCTGGTTCTCATATGCTGTTCTTTCATAAAATCTAAGTGTTTTTACGATGAAATTTGTTTGGAAGACTTACCTATAGCCAGTGATGCTTTTCATGGGCACACTAGCAGTACCAAAAAGGGGTTTTAGGCAATATAAATTGGCAAAAGTAGCTAATGTGTTATAAGGAGATATTTATTCTCACTGTACCTAGTTATGGTATCTGTACCTTCAAAACAAAAAGGTTGAATAGAAAGATTATTAATTTTGGAAAAGCTGACAAGTTTTTAACCTGTCCAGAGATCTATAGTTTGGTGGAAGATAAAGATGAAGCAGAATGTCTTGTTTTAAAGTCCTTCAAGTAAAAAGTCTCCGTGGCTCTGTTAAAGCTGAACTTAAGATGGACAAATACTTGAAGACTGCAATTCCAACTTCAATTCTAAAATATTAATACTGTTTTTCTAGTTGCAGGAAGTTACTGAATAGATGAATAGTTGTTATCTACAACAGGGGAAAAAAAAAGGCAGAAAATAAATATGCTTCTGAGTACCAGAGTAGATTTTTCCCTTACAAGAATTTTTGTTAGACTTCTAACTAAAGAAAACATGAGTAATTTTGTCACCTGCATTTTTTTTTTACACTCAAATCTTGGCTCCCAATCTGTTCCATTTGGTAGTTCCAAGGTAACTCAATTGAAAGGAAACGTAGACAATTATATACATATATATACACACACACACACATATATATATATACAATTACATATATATATTTACAAATTAATATCTATTTTTACAAATCTAATTGTTTTGGAATTATTACAGGAATTTTCAGACTTACTAGTGAGTTTATTACACTAAATATCAAAAAATATATGTATATGATGTTCCTACCTCAGGAAAAATAAGATTTTGTGTGACTTAGATGTCTTTTTACAGTACTGCGGGGAGAAAAATAAAAGTCAGAGAAATGAGCTATGGTATCCAGAGAAGGCAATTGCTAATTCCATTGATTTTGAGAAACAGGATGGTGGAAAATGAGAAAACTGCATGAAGAAGGCTTTTATTGTGTTCTTACTAGTTTACTGAAAGCAGCTTTTTTTCCACTTCCATCCCCTAGCACGTGGGTCATAAAGGTCTGTCTGTATCCTGATGCTCAGATGTTACATTCCTTGTTACAGTACCCAGTATAATGTACTTTTAAGCACTACTTGGACTGTATGACTGTAACAGGATATGTTGTTTGAAGACTCAGGATATATTATTTGAAGGCTGATGCATGCATACAGTCATTTTAATTGCTCAAATTCACAGTTCAGCTCTCCTGAATTTCTTCTTGTTCAGGAGGAACCTTAGAAGAATCACAGTATTCTCACTTAATGCATACTGAAGTACCAGTTCCTCTCAGTTGTTGAGTTTGTTCTTGATCAGGGCAAGTGATGATTTTGTGTTCTGAAAGGAGTGTTTACTTCACTTCTGCTTCTAGAGTCTAAAATACCTACAGACTCATCTCTGAATGGATGTTCTAAAAAATGTGGGCACTGAAACCTCTCCCCCCACCTCCCACCCCCCCCCAAAAAAAAGGAGCAAGGAATATGGGTGTAAAGCTTATCTGAATAGCCAATTCTGTAAAAGGAATCATCAATTTCTTATTCGATTTCGACACACAACACTTTGCTAAAAAAGCCACGTGAGGAACAGTTTTTAATATTTTGTATTGTAGGTAATGTTTATATTTAAGAAAAAATTACATTTGCTTCTGTTGCACTAAGGATCAAAACCTTTTAATTTTTAGTGGATATCTAAATAATGTTAATTCTGTATTTGCACTAATCTTTAAAGAGCACTAGCAAATTCAGAAACAACATTGTTTTGTTATCTAAAACAACCATTAAGCTCTTTAAGGTGACCATTATAGATTGCACACCAAAATGCTTTCAGTTCCTATTTGTGTCCTTGTTCTCAGCAAAGCTGTTTTCAGAAAACTAATCAATACTGGGCCCTCTAGTCCCCATCTTCTAATTATCTAATTAGGCACAGACCTGTAACACAAACCACCAGGCTTTATTTTTTTCTTTTCACATTTACTTATTTAAGCTCTTCTTTCTAAGTAAGGTTATCTCACTCCCTAAATTTTAATTTAAGTGTTTCACCTGAAAGCAATCACCCTTGCAGTCAATTCCCAGAATAAAACATCTACCTTTTCAATACAGACAGCCTATAAATGAAGAAATACACCAGGGAAACAGAATTATGTTCTCTTTCAGAAGGTAGAGATGTTTTAGTGAGGCAGTATTCTGGCATCAGTCAACATGTTCTGCATTATAAATAAGCTTATTTTTGAACTGGCCTATGGACAATACAATTAGCATACATTTTCCCAGTTCAGTTCCTAAGTTTCTTATGCTCCAGACCTTCTTTACTAATCCTTTCTCCTATACAAATTGACCTTTACATAGGCTACAGGAGACTTATAAGTCTTTCAACTGACAGCACTACTGGCCTTCAAATTTTCCTGGACCATGTATTTACATGACAGCTGTGGTTTTAGCTCTGTCTGAAAAAGCACACTTTACAATTCTACAAAGACAAACTCTTAATAGATTATTCCTACTGAGAACATAAGGTTAGGTCTTGCATTTAAATGATTTATTTATATTTTAAGGTAAAATTGATACACAGGCCAAATTGTATCATAACAAATTAATTCAATGAATTAATTTTCATAATATAATATGCATAAAAATTGAAATTTACATGTTAGATGTAGGACTGCAATTATCTCTGATTTACTAATCAATCTGCATTTAAGCTTTTTTTTTTTTTTCATGTGTGGAGTGAGAGACAGCAGGCAAACAACTCAGTACAAACACAAAAGCACATATTTGAAAAACACAATATCCAAAATACAGAGAAATTTCTACTATTTCTCAATCAAATCTGTTTCCAACATTCTTATTCAAATGCATAGGAGATTCCTTACTTGAAGCAGGATGTTTACAACTCTTCATTCTCCATTATGGAAAGCAAATTTGAACCTCTCTAACAGAAAGCACCAGTCTAGATATTGAGGCCAACTGATATCCACAGCAGTGACCATGCTGAGGCACAAGTTCTGCTTTATGCCAAGTGACTTCAACATACCTGGTTGGTAGCACATGCTGAGATGCTGCGATTAGTGTTGTGCATATGCAATAAACGACAAGGGATATATTAATACATGCCATCATATTAGGATGAAACATAAAATCTCATGTTTTTCTGGGGAGACAAACAATCTACATTGAAAGACTATGTCTTATATCAACACAGCAGATTTTGACTGTAACTTGCTGTCATCTTCATGAAATGATAAGAGCTCTAAGGATTCTTTTATTTCACCTAATGTATCACTATTGTCCTTCATGTACTCAGTTATCCAGAAAAACTTTCAAAAGAAAATAGGTGTAAACAAGTGTCAGTCTTTTTTTCTACTAACATAATTTGTGGCATTTTACCTGGAGGATTAAAGTAAATAGAATAATTTTTTGTTATCAGTATTATCCTCACCTGCATATGTTCTGGGCTAGATATTATTGGTAATAGTTTTACAAAAGAAATGATAGGAATATTCATATGACAGCTTTCCTGAGCAAGACATTGAAATTATAAAATGACATATGTATTGCTAATCTCACCCAAAGACATTTTTGTAACCTTTGCTATTACCTACGGTGAAAAGCAGTATGAAATAGAACAATCATTATTTAATTACTTTTGTAGGTAACTGATATTGTGGGGTAGATTAACTGTTTTCCCTTTAGATGATTTCAGATCAGTTTTCCAGAGAAAAGAGAACTCAGTAACCTGATTTCTCTGTCACTCTTTTCAAAGTAAATCTGGAATCAACAGAATCACTATTTCAATTGAATAAAAAGATAAAAAAAAGTTTGTTTAAGATTTTTTTCTTCCTTTTGCAACAATTTCTAAGTATCTTGTTTATGCAGAAGTTCAGACCAGACAGCTCTATCTCTGGGGTGATTAGAGGATGAACTCCAGGAGTGTTCTGCTACTCCTGTGGATTTGACACAAACATCATGTGTACGTGTGCATGTATCTTTCTCTTCCTCCCCATAAGACCTACTTCTGTACTGAAATTTCTGAGCTTTGGTTTTCAAGACAGGTAGCATAGTGTCAAACCTAATACAATGCTTTAACCTATGTGGAAGAGTGATTCTACATTAATAATGCAAGCCTGAGCTTCTACAGACCTCAACGGTCTGTCTTGCAGTCATGATTTAGCTAATGCAAAACAGTAAGTTTTTGCATCGTAGGTGTTTGCCAGCAAGCGTTAACCTAATCCTGAATAACGACTCTATTTTACAACAACTTTTGATGATTGCAAATGCGTTGTATTGTAATGGGAGTGAGGTTTTTACAAGTGTTTCCTAGGCAAAAAAAAACCCAAACAAACCCAACCAAATACACAACACAAGTAGGATCAATCAGAATAGCTAATAACATTTATGACAGTCTTACAGAATTTGGATCAGGGTCCATTCTGAGTTTTACCTGTGCTCTGAATTGATAACCCGTACATGGTGTTTCATTGCCAGTCTCAGCATCTCTATTTATTAAGTAATTAAATCCATACACATAAGATTTAAAAAATGGAGAGTCTCATGATAAATGAGTGTCTATATAAAAATACCTTTCTGCAATGTGTGAGTATGTAAAATATGATTCATTATGTCAAAAGGTTCTATACTGAAATTGGCATGTTGCCCCTAATATGAAAAAATATTTTAGACCAAGGATTTGTCAAGTCAAGTACAGAAGATGATACTTCCTCCACCAAAAGGACATTAATATTTTTAAAATGGAGAGGGCAGTGAGTAGTCTAAGAGAAGGAAAATAAGAAGTGCTTCCTGAATAAGATCTGGATCAATAATATTTTAAGGTGAAGGCTAGGGAATATGATAGATCCTCTAAAAGACCCCCAAAAGAGAACAAGTATCAAAGGGGTTATGCTGCTTTTTTTTTGTTGTTTTTTTAAAGGAAGGCAGACTGACAATATACAGCATTCAAGGGGTTTTGACTATTTAGCTCTGTTCAGCTTGTGAATTGATTGAGAAGAAGGGACAACAGAGTTGTATTTTAGATTAAATGTGATTTTCTTTCACAGAATCACAGAATGGTTGGGATTGGAAGGGACCTCTGGATATCATCTACTCCAACCCATCTGCTAAGGCAGGTTCACCCAGAGCAAATCACACAGGAATGTCTCCAGAAGAGACTTCACAACCTCTCTGGGCAGCCTGCTCCAGTTATTTATGTCTTTATGAAATTTTCAACTGTATTGTCTTCTTAGGATTTTATAAATAAATAAGCATGTTTTCTTTTACTTTAGTGTGGCCTGTTTAACAGTAAAACCATAATCATAGGCCAAGACTCAGAGAAGTGGATATAATTTTAACTTGATTTCTGGACATTTCAGACAGAAGGGAATACTGAAGTTCAATGATTCCAGGTTTCCAAAAGAAAAGAGAATATAACTTTATTTCTGCATAGGTACTTGAGAGCCAGTATCGCAGTGTTCTGGGGAGCCTTGATCTAAGATACCATGCTCAAAATTAATTTGCCAAGGTAAACAACCATTCCTGAAGCTAAACCTAGTCTCCATCTTGACAGCATATAGCAGCAATGAAAGAAGCAGACTGGGAAGACTTTCCTGAGTTAACACTTGGCATCTGGTTTGGGAAGGAGTAAATAATAGCGGACTATTCCTACTTTGTAAACTTGTGAGAAAAGGCATGTATTGCAGGTATATCTAGAACTACAAAGGAGGTATATGCCAGCATTATTTAACATTAGAAGGAATCTGGGCTGTGACAAAGCTGTGGAGTTGCTGTAACTCTGAAGGCTCTTTTTATTATGAAGCACGGCCAAGGACTGTTTCATCTCTCATAACTATTCTCAAAGTGAAAAAAAATGTGGCTTGAAATGAATGCCAGAGACATTTATCCTCAGCTGTGGCTTGCCTCCTAGATTTTTTCTGTGTCATCATGAGACTCACAGAGAGCTTGGACCTGATAGAAGATGATAGGGGAAATGTCTTTGATAATCAGAACCAGGAAATATGCAAAGTCTGAACTTTCATTAAATGATGCAGTATATTCCTGTGGGACTGAAGGTACTGACAGCAGGTATTTCTAACCTAATACTCAGTGGTACCTATTGACAGCCCTGAAGATTTTACAAACCTGTGAAATTCCTTTCTTTAACATGCTTGACATATATTCAATATTAGAAAAATTATTAGAGGCATATCAGACACCTAGACAGGAAAGCAGAGCTCTGAGGTCAGAACATACTTCCCTTCACTTTTGTTTTTAATATTGTTTTCGGGGTTTACTTTTCCCTTAATGGCAGAACAAGGTTTCCGTTTCTCTGAATTCTTTAAAAGCTTTCTTCTCTGATTCACGAGTTGTGTTTTTGTTCTCCATTCCTGTTTCCTTCTCCAGAAACTCCCATGTCCCAGAGTCATTGGCTTTTGTAGGGTACCACGGTTGGGCTGTGGAGGCAGACCAGGGAATCATCTTGAAATTTAGGGGTAACTTCAGTCTGCTTCAGAAGCAAAACATGCCTTTTCTTCTCCTGGATTGGATGTGGGGATAATGTTACTGCAGTTTCAGCCCCTGAGCATTTCCATTTGCTTAATTTCTTTCCTTTACTGATTCTCAGTGTAAGTTATTAAAAGATACCATCTTACCCCCTGAAGTCATTGCAATTTCGTGTCAGGTGGAAAGATTCCTGTGTACTCCTTTTGAGATTCAACACATTCTTTAAGATGGTGCAAACATCTAAGATGTCATTTTACTATGAAATTTAAAACCTTACACTTGTAACTACAATAGCTTTGACGCTGTGCTTCTTATCGTGTTCACAGAGATTAACATTAGAACTAATCTTTTTTCTTCCTGTTCAGCCTACGTAAGATGTCTTTGAGCACCGCAAGAACAAAAGTTGAAGTACATATGCATACTATCCTGGGTGAAATGGTTATCCAGGTAAGATTCACTGCAACTAGCACTCTAGCTTTCCATTTAGCTTCTGATCTCTTTGTTTGATTTTCAATTACAGAAATAGCTGCAGAGGTTATACTGCTACAACACTTAACATTCTTGTCAAACAGGATCACACAGTTTTGGGTGCTGAGCAGACAGCAGAAAGCCAAAGTCCGGCCTCAATTCCCAAACCCACACAGGAATACCCTTGTGTTAGCCACCTTTATGCTAATTCCCCTTATTAGCTTTGAGGACTTATTGCATTAAAGATGTGAGAACTTCTGGTTCTGAGATACTTGTGGAGTGAGCTTTGTGATGTCCCTAGTTTATGAACTTCCACATCAGTCTAAATCACTAATCCATTTATTCCAATATTCCGCCTTTGACTATACCTGTCTCAACTAGTTCCAATGGTGACCACAATTCCAGTGGGGCAACAGAGTCACATGAAATAATGTTCTCACTATGACCAGTAATTTTAAAAAATAGCTTATAGATTCATCAGCAAGATTTCTGTCCTCCCCAAATCATTCAAATCAGAAGATCATTTCTTGGCCAAAATACTGAATCTGATTTTGAATGCCTCATTTTTAATACACATTATTATGGACCATAACAATTACAGGTGTTCACGTATGTAACACTTTTGACATAAGGTTTTCAGTTCTAAATCAGATGTGGGGTTTTTTCTTTCTTTTTCTTTTTCTTTCTTTTTTTTTTTTTTCTTTCCAAAATGATCCATAGTTTGTCTGACTTTTCTTTGCAAGCTTTGGAGATAATTGTTTGCATTTGCAATGTGTGTGGGCATAACATCTGCCTCGGAGTGAGATGCTGTGTTCACTACTCAATGAAGCAATGAAGCATTTGAAATGCAGGAACATCCCTCAGACATCGTTGCTAGCTAATGATTCTTCATGCTCTGAATGTTGCATTTCTTGCATCTTATGTCTATTAATCTTAAAATTACACACCTTACATTATCAGTAGTGTCGCTAAGAAATAAACTCAACAAAACCAACAGAAAACAAAGAGGAATCTTTCAAGAAAGTGTATGTATCTTGATCATTCAAAAAGAAAAAAAATGTTGAGAATTTTGTTCTCCCTGTGTTCCTCTGTAAACAACAGACATTTAACTTGGAACTAGTCATGGTTAATCAGCCTTCATACCCAGACACAAAATTATCAAAGGTCCTTCTGCTCTCTTCCACCTTCATAATTTTTTTTCCAAATCCACCCTGATGTCTGCATATCTGGCAAGCATTAGGTTAGTAGACTGAACAACTGAGCAGATGTGAATAAAAATCAATGACAAAAGCAGTGTGCAGGAGGCATGGAACAAATCTAAAATGGTACATGAACGAATTTCGATCAAATTAAGAAAGATTTTTGTCCTGGTTTTGTTAAAAAAAAGTTTATCTTTTAGTGAATCTGCCTGTCAGCTAAAGCCTTCATATTAGCTGCATTTTTCTGGAGAACCAGATACATGTTTTGGTAAACATAGCAATAGAATGCTAACTTATTGATAAACATGGATGCACCTCTTGTGAGAGGGACAATGAGAAAACAGGTGATCAAGAAATTGGCCAACTGAGTATAACATCTTATTCACGTGAATACTTCATATAAAAGTGGGAGATCACAAGGATCTTGGCCCTTTCCTTTTTTTCCTTTTCCTTATGGCCGACATTAGGAGAGGACCTTGCTAGCTGTTTTTGCAGACTGAGGCCTAGTGAGAGACTGAATCCAGCTCCGGTTGGCTTCAGAGTCCAATCCAGGACTTCAGGTGCTGGCTCTGCAGTTGCTGGGACTTTCAAGATTGGTTTTGTATATTTTGTACTATTTTCTCTATTCTTATTAGTAGCATTAGTAAAACATTTTTAATTTTTCCAACTCTCTTCTCTCTGTCCTTCTTTCCCTCCCGATCGCCTGTCCTTAGTGGGAAGGGGGTAGAGGGAGGGGCTGAAGTGAGGAGAGGGGGTTAACAATACATCTACCACGATTTTATTGTCACCCTGCAATCAAAACCCTTGACAAATTTGCAATCTGCTCAAAATGAGGATGCAAACCAAAGAGTAACTTGCCTTGTGGGTAAGGATCAATACATTCTTAGAAGGCTGTTGGGGGAAATACTAAGGACAAGCTATTTCAATAAATTTTTAAACAACAATGTATTTGGGTTTGTTTTGCATTTGCTTAGTACTCTAGATAAAACATTACCACTCCTAACTGGTGTATGCTCTCTAAAATCAAAGCTCTTAAATAACAAGATGTGTTTTAGTGATTAAGTTCTTTGTGTGAAACGCTGTATGGTAGTCTCAAAAAGGAAATCTAGGTGTATTTGCAGTAACCTATATAGAATGTCATGCGAGTTATATTATGCAGATTCCCAATAGAATTTCACAAGCTTTTCTTTCTTAGATCTTGAATGCAAACTAAATAGAATGCTTTGCATTAAATATCACCTTAGCAAAAAAAAAAAAAAAAATCACCTTGAAGGCTGCTGTCAAGGAGAAAGGAAGAAAGAGAAGGCAGCAGGGAAACTCTGGCACAGTCAGCTATCCCCTCAGTGCAAATGAGTCCAACAGTTAGAGAAAAGTCAGGGTCTCACTGCTTCTTGAATATTGCAATAGGCTACTATAATATTTACTTTGAATTATCAGCTTTCTCTTAGAATAATACACAAAGCTTTACCCCAACATATTCTATAGTAATATTGAAGTTTAAAAAGAGTTTAAATCATATAAAAATTGAAAGATTAGGATTTTTAAAAGCCACTCATCTCTATCAAAGTGTATCATCATGAATTCTGGATAGTAAGACTGAGAAAGTTCCTACCAAGCTAAAACCTGAATTATATTGTTTAATAAAAATAATAGTTTTAAGTAATTATTTTACCAAGGTCATACAATGCAAAAGAGCTTAATATTTGTGTGTCAGATTACTAAAGAATATTAAGTGGTACTAATACTCTTGCCAAATATTTGCAAGTCTTTCCTTCCTCCATCTTCAGGTTTTTGAATTGCCTTAAAAGTCAAAATGACCATTTAAAAATAATTCTTTTTTGCAGTTGTTGTTTGCAACCAGGCTGTCCTTAGAAAATGTCAGGATGGAAAAAGATTATTAAAAGAATACTTTATTTTGAAAATTGAAGGATCACACGTAATTTACAGAAATATCTTTTTTCAATGTAACAGGCATTTGAAATGTTTTGGACGTTCTCCTGGACTCATTTAGATTTCAGCTTGTTACTGACTGTGGTAGAAGATGACAATAAGAACACAAGATTACATGACAAGTGGATCAGAAATTCCGAAAATACATATTCCTTAAAATATATAAGTGGAAAGTAAAAGAGAACATGGTTTATATGGCTTCAGAGCAACAAAATGATTTCCGCATAAAACCCACAGGTTCTAGGTTGGGTTTTATTTTGTCTTAGGAGACTATCCTTAGGATACTATCCTTGCTTAACAATGATTCTTTCAACAGGCCATGAAGGAAGGAAGAAAATGATTCTGAAACCAAGAAAAACAAACTTGTTAAACATTATTAGAAATCTTGCAGATCTGGAGAAACAGCAATATGATATACTGACAGAATTTAATTTATATGTTGAGAATGTGAAGCTGACTTATCAGATGCTGAACTACAAAATGAATATAAACTGAATATGAATACAACTTAACAAACAACATCATAAAGATTCATCTTAACTAACAACATTCACAAAGTGTAAGATAGTGACCAGTACCAGGTGCATAATGCTTCTACCTTAACCATGTATTTCTGTTTGTTCTTAGTCGAAAGTTCTTTGATGTCAATATAATTACAGATGGTTTTACTTGGTGTGTTGCATACAATGTTGTTAGTGCATGCTTCTACTTTCATATGATTAGAATTATTCGAAATATATATATTTATGAGGATTTTAACATGGTTCATTTCCAGAAATTTCCATTTCCTTATCCTCTGTCCACCGCTTTAATTAGCATCCTGGCAAAAAGCACTAAATGTTTGGAATGTAACAGACATTCACCATACTGAAGATACAGAGAATTATATGCTTCGTTATCATTCAGTTTAAAGAGGAATGGCTTAATATTAAACAATGACAAAACCGTATCAGGAAACATTTCTGAATATTACACTATTTTTTGGTTTTATTTTTTGCCTGTTAATTATAAGTGAGTTGAACCAAATAATTATCTTTAAAGTGTTGGCATTAATACCTAGGTTTGTAGAAAGCTTCCAAAATAGTCCAGAACAGAAATAGCGAAACATGCTGCTTGTTATTTTGGAGTTTAAAGCATTGTAGGAAGCCAACCTTCAGAATGTTGCTATCAAAATAGAGTGGGATAGAAAGCATTACAATAAAATTGCCAAAGGGAGTAAGTTCTCAGGGCAAATCATGCACTGTTCAAATACTAAATCTTGTTTTGCATTCCAGCAAGCAGAAAAAAAGGGACACTCAACAAAGAAAACAGACATCATCTTAGATTAGCCCAACGTAAATGAAGGAAAGAAAGTAAGCTGAAAATTGTAGAAGAGTTGATTTCACTACATGTTTATGTTAATAGGGCATTTGACTTTTGAATGCTTCATAAACCTTGTTATGTTCAGTGCTATTTGAGGTAGTAAAACAGCTGGAACTCCGCCAGAAGCTTTAATTGGAATCAGCTTAGCAGAAGCTGACAAGGTTTCCTAGTGTTTAGTTTCAAACTTATTATAAAAATGCAAAATTATGTGCTATTTATTTTCTATTTCTCTTTGGTGTACACCCATAAAGGTGAGACATAGCTGTGCTAGAAAATGGAATAATTTTTTTCTCACATATCACAGAATCACATGCCCCAGGTCACTGTTTTGAAGGGGGCAGTGTGGATATTGTTGCTTATAATTAGATGTTTCCTCACACAGGAGGCTGCAGAGAACTCTTTGGTTTTTTTTTTTTTTTTTTACATCTTGGTTATTGATTAGGCCAGCGTATCAAATGGCCACAGTAACACCTCTGTTAGCAATATGTGACTAGGCAATGGGATCACAGGGCAGCAAAGAAACATCAGAGGAATAGTCTGGTTGCACTCTTCACCTAATAAAAAATCAGAGGGCTACAGACAAAGGCATCTTGCCATACAGAAGGAAGGAATTATTGTTTTTTGCACCAGCCCTGCAGGCTTGTCTATACGGGGGGACCTGAAAGACAGAATGTTGTCATAGGAAGCAACCTGCAGTGTTTGAGCCTTTGAAACTGATTAAAACCTTTGATCCAGGACTATCAAAAAAAGATCATTCATTATCTATAAATACAAATTAATAGATTAAAAAAGTCTTTCTCCCTTCAGATTCCATGATCTCTTGGAATTATGTGCTTGATAAATGTAGGTCATACGGATACGTGAAATATATAGATAA
This sequence comes from Patagioenas fasciata, assembly GCF_037038585.1. Taxonomy (NCBI): domain Eukaryota; kingdom Metazoa; phylum Chordata; class Aves; order Columbiformes; family Columbidae; genus Patagioenas; species Patagioenas fasciata. The sequence goes on from NC_092521.1 coordinate 57,578,759, forward strand.
ATTACTTCCACCAAAGCTGTTAAGACAGGAGTGAATCCCAGGATAACATTACATTGTCAAGAGGCCAAAAGTAGTCAAGAAAGTCACGTCAGGAAAACACAACTTTCAGAGTTTTAATAGAAACGCTTCACCTTGGGAAACTCCTAGTTCATGGAAAATACTCCCCCACATCCCATCCCTCATCTCATGAAGCCATTTTCAGCAGGCTATTTACTGTCACTAGCAAACCTCACCACAAATACTATTGCTGTGGGAAATGTAGTTCCTTCTAAACTTCAATGTTTAAATAGATAAAGTGAAAATAAGAATAGGAAATAGCAAAAGTCATCTTTGTTTGCAATTGGTTTGAAACATCATGGCTGGCCAGCATAAAGGTACTGACTGAAATGCAGTAATTTCTCCAGGGCCAACAGAAAAACGTGATAGCTTTGATCCCAGGCACAGGCTCAGATTTTGTAAAGGCTTGAATCAGAAGGTTGCATCTCTAATCTCAGACTCGGGAAGGCTTCTGAGTTCTCTGGTCTGCAGGTCTGAAGAAAAGCTAGATCATCTGCCAACTTATCATTAGCTCAGTGCTGTAGCCCAGCAAATACAATTTTGACATTTCTTTCAAAAGGACACAGGCTTTGTACTGACCTAATAGTGCAGTACTTTAGGACTTGTCTGGGCTTGCTTTGACCTGAGCAGATTTTTAGTTTCTTTCAGGTATCCTAGCAATTGTCTACCAGTCAGGTGACTACTGCCTGAATTTGTCTTAGTACAGTGCAGTGTACAATGTTAATTAGCAGACAGTAATAATACGTAGCAACTCTATGTAGACTGAACTCTTTATGACCCTAGAATAAAAATGTACAGTAAGAAAGTAGACACAAAGGATGATTCAGAGGCTTCAGACTGTAAAACCCCATAAATCTTCATGGTCAGTCACTGCTTACTAAAGTGATGCAACCCTGAAAGACAGATAAATCAGTTCTAGCGTTAGCGAACAGAACAGAAAAACAAGTATAATGTGGAATTCAGAACCAAGGAAGAAAGTGATAAAAAGCACATTCTATTAGGTAATGTAAAAAAAATGATGCCAAGTGGACACAAAATTTTCATAATCCTCCTGTCAGAGGTCAGCTTCTGGAGGAATCATTGTACCTCTCTCCCCTATTCTTCTTAAGGAAGCCAGCAGGACACTAGAAGGTGAACAAAACACCAGAGAAAAGTTATGTATATGTGTAATACCTACTGCAGTAGGATTAAGGAATTTTTACAGTAATAATTAGGTAATTCGGATCATTACTTTTAGATTAATTTAATCTGCAATAATAATTGTTTATTGCGTTTGATTAGGTAGTTAAGACTTTAATTAGACTAACAATACATTCTTGGTTCTGCATATAAATTGTGACTCATTTTTGCCCAAAACAAGAGACACTCCCTTCTGTGGGGAACAGAAGGCTCAATATTCAAACCTGACCCCCTTCTTAGAGAAGTCTGTTGCCTCCCTAGGGTCGGAGTTAAAGATGTGAAGAGGAAGCTTCATGCTCTGGTAAGGCCCTCAGATTATTAATCGTTACTGATTTTTTGGTTAGACAACAATGAAGTTCCAACAAGAAGTCCGAGGGCAATCAAGGTTGAGAGATCAGGAGCACAGGTAGTGTTGTCCTCTACACTTCCAGTTGCAGGGAATGATGAAGGCATGGTTTAGAGGTTGGCTTGGCAGTACTACACTAATGGTTGGACTCAATGATCTTAAAGGTCTTTTCCAACCAAAATGATTCTTGGATTTTAAGATTTTGAATGTAATAGTCAGTACCACGTGTATGCACCTTCTTTTCTTCAACCTGTGTCTAGAAGTATCCAAAAATATCAGTGAGAGTGTGATTTGGTAAAGTGTTGCTAATGAGAAAGTGAAGCAAGTAACAAAAAAATAAAGTGCTTTCATCTGCTCCAAAGGCAGAATTAAATGAGAAGAAAATTTGTCCCAGTATTCCATCATTTCCTAAAATTATATTTTCAATTTCGGAGTACCTATTGTAGCTACACAAAGAGAAAAATAAAAAGATTAAGTTTTCTTTTTGTAGTCTGCAATGGATGTGCAGACTTAATCTGATGGTTAAAAAAAAAAAGTTATAAGAAAGCAAGACTCATCAGTCCTCATGGTTCTTGTATGAGGTTGCTGAATAAGCAGTAACTAGAAGCTGAAGTTTGTTTATACTCTATTTGTCTTGTTTGGTGCCAAGACTTTTTGCCTTCCTTTAAAAAAGGGTGGTTGAGAGAGTAGCTGATGTAACCGGGCCAATTGTTGTTTTTTTTTCTAGGATGGTCTGTAGAGCACATGAAAGGCAACTTCTGTGTTCAGCATCTGGCTTATAAAGTTCAATATATTTCTCCATTATAGCCATATTTCATTCAGGAACACCTTTCTCAGCATCAAGTAGAAAGAGGAAGCAACACGAGTCACATTAACAGCTAATTCCACGTTACAATACTCCATTTTCAGACTGGAAAAATAAATGTTATTCATACTCTTTTTGTTTGCAATGCTGTAACTGCATTACAGTGGGAACGAAATTCCCTTCCTTTAGATGCCAGAAAGGGTAGCCACTTTAAAGGTAAGGAAGAGTTTATTTGAAGGCCTAAAATCATCCTCCTGCTGCAGAGAAACAAAGCTGAACAGTGCTGTCTGACTGAGAAGCTGACAAGAGATTAGCAAAAGCTGAACATCTAGTGACTGCCAGGAGACAGCATGCAAGGTCGAACAACAGGAACTGAATGAACGGGAAGCAGGCAGAAAACAAATTAGAGAACGAGCTTTTCACAGAGGCAGAGAAATACATCTAAAAACCTGTGAAGGTACTGCAGAACTAGATGAAATGCACTTTTGAGCTCTGCGTGTTTTAAGTTCATATTTGCTGATTCTTTTTTTATTTTTTTTGAGGAGTGGTGAATGCACAATGCCTGTGCCTTCCTAAATATCTCCATTCGTTTGATGTTTTCACAGAGTAAAGTGTACTAACTGAAATATGTTTGATTGGTGGTAAATCATCAGCAGACACTTTTCATGTTCATCTATGCAACCACTTTTCAGGAAAGAAAAAAGTTTGTGAAAATGGAAAAAATTGCAATTCCTTAAATCAGCTCAGTATTCGAGTGCTATACATGACTAGCTTGCTTCATTGCAATAGTTCTGAACCATCTATGTATGCATCTATTGCACATTCACCTAACAAAAATCTTGATTTTTCCTCTTTACAGACAGGTAGTTTACATGATACACAGCTCGATTTATTAGGTCCATCATACAATGCAGCTGAATCAAGTTGCCCATATTATGATCAAGATTAATTTGTGCATGTGCTCTGTCCTGATCTGTGGCAGCCGCTGTAGAGATTAAAACTCAAACACTCAGAAGCTGAATTTAGGAAGGAAAATAGTTGGACAAAGTGGGAAATAGTAGACAACTTTATGTTTTAAAGAGATTGTACAATAGATAATACAAAGATGCTTGATCAAAGTTGTATATAAATTCCATATAATTTTTTAAGAATCTAAAACTTGTCATATGTTCAGTGAGCAGGGGACAGAGAGAAAGGGTGAAAAGCAGTGCTAATCTCAATGAGATTAGATTTTCCTGAAGATAGGTGCAGATGTATGTTGCAGGCACTACTGCCTAATATCAACCCTCAAATGTTTACAGACACAGGTTACAGCTGTCGACAGCGATTTTAACGTGTCTGCCATTAGAAGTGGTGCTGAGAAACTTGCTGTATTTACTCTGTTGTTACTGATTACACATGACTCTGTTGAGGCCACAGTACCAGGACTGTACTTTTGATGGACCTCTGACTTCAGCCAAAGCTTTTTTGCTTGCTCAGACTCATAAAACCCCAGAAAGAAGGCTACGTTATCTGGATAACCAGGTTGTAGCAATTCCAGCACTTGCAATAGGCTATGACATCCTATACAAGAGACTCCTTTATTACTCACTGGGATTACGAGCCTGGTGGACCATTTCATGACAGTTTTTCACCTAAATCTATGGGGTTTTTAACATTTCAAAAGGCTGTAAGAATTTGAGTAGGAGATATCTTTTACACATACTAAAACCTGGCAAGCAGGTCATGTAACCAATATATTAGCTTCTGCGAAATGTCATATTTTCCCTTTTGCAAAGGTTTTCCTAACCAAAATGCACTTCCTCTAAGGAAAGATGACTGTTAGTGTGGTATTACTTATTTCTAATCTAAATGACTATCTAAAATATTGTGACTATATGAATAGTTCTATGCATGAATAAAGGAGCTGTATGGGTGGCCATGTGTGTGACAGAAAGCTGTTTGCTACCAACATGTGTTGGTTGTTTATTTTTGAAGCTGTGTTACACTAAAAAATTCAGAAATGTAGAAGCTATACTTTACCACAGGGATTACTTTTGCTAAACAAGCACATTTAGAAGAGCTCAAGGTGTACTTCAAAGGGATTTCTAAATGAGTTTTTTTCCTCAGGGGAAAATTAAAAAAAAAAAAAAAAGGTAATTTGCAGACTGATGAATTTTGTGACATACAAGTTACAGAAAGGGGATTCGATGTATCATTTCAAGTATCACTTCATGCTGTAGTGCTGTATGTCATTTATTAACTGGACAATCTAGTTGCTTTTTCATCACTCTGGCAGGATGAGACAGGAAACTGCTGCCAGCAGTTGTGTATTTCTTTTGAAATTCTCTCTGTTGAAGGAACAGCAAGAAGCTGAACTCCTTACAGTGGGAGTTTTGAGGACTGTAAAGTGGTTTCTTGTCCTAAACTCCATGGCGAATTAGCAAATGAAGTTGTCTGAGTGAACATGTTATTGCAGGCTGGTTTAAAAAAAGGAATGTAGGTTACTGAGGTAAAGCAGAGACTTCTGTTTACGTGTTTTGCAAATCACTTTTGTGACAACATGGTTGTTTCATAGCATGCACTGCTATAACATTAAATAAGCTCTCAAGGAGTTAGTATATGCTATATGAACAAAAAAAAGTCCCATCCCCCATGTCCCCATCTCCACCTCCCCGTATCTACATTAGAAAGGTTTTAGTCTGTGCTGAGATGTATACTAAACCTGAGATAATCTCACTCAATAGTCAGAGGCTGCAAATGGGTAGACACAGTAGCTCATTACCTTCCTTTTACAGAAGAAATTATTGTTGTTAAATGGAGAATTAGTTTGCCTCTTTACAGAAGAGCGAGAAAAGTAAAGGTGACAGGACATGTCTGTGTTAAAACAGGCCAAAGTGAACTGTCAGTACTGGTTCCTTTTAATCAAGTAAAGACAAAGTCCTGATAGACAGGAACAAGTCTGAAACACAGTTTTTTCAGGGAAGAAATATTATCGCCATTTTCTTGTCTGGTCATATAAATGCAATGAAACCAGAAAATCAAGTTGAATGTGTATATCAGCAAGGATTTCCTATACTATAAGGAAGCAGTGAAAGAAGATTCAAAGCCCAGTCTTTCTTTCTCTCTCTTATCACAGGGGTTACAGAGCGACTTCATTTTTCTCAGTTGTTCAGTTCAACTGGGACATGTTGTCTCTTTGCATCCTGGACAGCAGAGGTGGAAATCCAAGTCACTTAAACTTGTGTCATCTTTCAATGATCCCAGGCACTCTTCATGACAGTGATACGGCTGCTCATGAACAGAGTTGTTTAAGTGAGGCTATTACACTGTAGTGGTTGGGTTTTTTTATTTTTCTTTAACTGGCCACAAGATTGTAGAACTAATTTGTGTCACATCAAAAGGGAACAATTTCACAATATTACTTGTTTTCCAGTAGCATAAATAGGTAATATTAGTACAGTCACCTGATACTAGGATTTTCAAGATGGTGTTGTGTGTTATTCCTTTAGAGTGCCTAGAAAATACCAGCCTAGGATGTCAGCAGCAAACAGTAAATATTAACAGTACAGATATGTTAGGAGTTTTACCTAATTATATATAGGATTGATAAGCATTTAGTTTAATCACAGGAATTTTAAAGTTTATCTTGGTTTCAGTGCTTTACAGACTTTGCAAGGTATAAATTGCACTTGGAAAGTCGAGGTGTTTTTTTCCATAATCATTTTCTCCCCTGGAAAGTGTCATTAGTACATAAGCCTCTCTTTCATGTATCTTCCATAAACTTCAGACAACCCTTTCCTGCAATAATCTTGTCTCTTCACAAGATAATTGTTATAGCCCTCTGCTGGGGCACAATAATCTACATTTTCTCGCCAAATCTCATTATTTTAACAGATAGAGCAGTGTTTGTCTCCACACTAAGGACCTTTGCTAATCAAATACTTTTTAAAGTACTTGGCTGATTCTTTGATAAATACTGAAAGGATCAGCAAATCTCTGGGAGAAGTCAGCAGGCATAACCAGTATACCTATTTTTTAGGTTTCTATTGAGACTTTTCCTTGTCCTTCCTGCACATTAATTTTTGAACGTGTGTGTGTACACGTGCGTGTGTGTGTTTGTGTGAAGTTTTTGCTCAACATTTTTCCAGAGGAGCATGAAAATATAAAACTACTTCGAAATTTACCCAGGAAAAAACAAAAAAAAGTTTTGTTGGAGAGTACCTTTTAGCTGAACTCAAGATGATTTTGACATTTACATTCAGTGATCTTTCAAGAAATTAGAGGCAGGGAGCCCTGTGTGATGTACTGTGGAGGCACCAGAGCACAGCTCTACAGCTGTGGGCTAGGAGTTAGCTTGTAGCCTGGGGCTCCCCAGTCTGTCAGTGGGGTCATGTCCGAGTGTCAGGGATCTTTCATGGTCTGTTCAGTTTTGCTGATCAGTGGTTCCCAGACCACTTGCCACACAGCTGACATAAACCCCAGCTTAAACCTGGGGTATTCTTGAATTTGCTCTGGCCCAGAGGCTAAAGACTTTCATGTGGTTCTCTCAAACAAAGCCAGAATACTGTTATTTTTTATTAGGATGGACTTTCTAGCTCCAGGCAATGCTCCGGTCTCCTTCAGATTAGTAGGTATGCGACTCTGGCAACTGCTACAGGAAACTCAGGTTCCATGTGAATTAAAGATAATCAAATACATAGGCACAGTTTTCTCTGCTGTAAACCAGAAATCTTATTACCTACTTACTCACTTCCATCAATGCTTTGTGATCCTTGCATGAAAGGCCCTGCATATTATTACATTATCTTTGTTCCATGCAGCATGTCAAGACCGAGTTTGGCCCTGCAGTATGCTTCCTTAAACACTCTCAATTGAATGGTGTCTGGCACTGCTGAATTAATTTAGAATATCTGTCTTTAAAACCAATGTCTCTGCACATTCATTTAAAAAAAAAAAAAAAGCAGGAAAAAGCCTTAGCAATAGAAGTGACAAATACTTTTGGAACCAGTCCTAATCAAATTTTAGCTTTTGAATTTTATGACTGAAGAACTTTATGCAAGAAAGAAAAAACCCTAATGAGACTTATGGGTGATTATTGCACTGACTTTTTTCATTCTTCCACATGGGTTTAAGGAAAGCCCCATTTTTTGCATGCTCCTGCTGGACCTGTAGAATAGAAAGTAGCTTGCAAAGGGAAGAAGTCTAACTAAATTATCATGAACTATAACAATTTTCTTTGATTTTTTTTTTTTTTCTTTTAGTAGTCTTATCCTGGAGCTCTTTTCCCAACCAGTGTTCTTGAAGTTCAGCTTCACAACTTCATTTTGCAGGGCTTGTCCAAAACTTTCACTTTATAGCAATTTTAAATTGATAGAAGTTACTGGTTTAGTCTGAAAATCATAACAATCTAGTGTTTGCTACTGTTAGTATCCTCACAATGTCCTTGTGAAACAGATAAATATTCTGGGTCTATATGACAGGTGGAAAAGAGTACACACGCAATACACACGGACCATGTTGAAAGACTCCTAAGTTAACACTGATTTCATTGTACCTCCACAAGAAACACCACACAGAGCTGCTTGGCTAGTCCCAGTGCAGGTACTTTGAGCTGTAGAATCAGAAATTTATTCTGTTACCCATAAGAAGGTTATCTGGTGTCGAGACAGGCTCCAGGTTTCTTTAATGCTTTTTTTCCCTGAATTTAATTGGAGTGGTCTTAATTCTAACTTAATGTAGACCCACCTTGAGATGTGAAAAAGAAAGACTTAGTTCCTCAAGGGTATGTAAGACACTTAACTCCGACAGAATTATTTAAGTTGAAGTCAAGCACCTGCAACCCTGTGAGTATCATGGACTTTCTGACTTAAACATGGTCCTAAAGTCCAACCAGGGAACTGGTTCTACCACCCATGCTGGATGTTATTGCTGTTGCCACCTGATCATCCTAATGAGATTTTTTGTCTGTTTTGGCAGAGACATCTATAGATGAAATGTCTTACATGCTTTTGAAATTGTCAAATTTGACTGAAACAGTCCCTGCTACAATTGAAAGTGTTTCTAGAGATGTCTCATACCCTGGCCACCTGTAAAAGAAAGTTTGCACATTTTTCTTGACATCAGACTGAGGCTAGTCTGGTAGCACTTTTATGGAGAAGAGCGTTCAATTGGAACATTTCTGCAAATAGATACAGAATAATCAGTTGTAACAGTGAAAAACCTGCACACACAATTTTGCTGGATTCCCCTTTAAAACGTACTTTTATGAAACAGCAGGAGAGCAAAGAATAGAGCTTAAAATCAAAAAAACCCAAAGCATATTATATTTGATTTTTTATTTAAACTTCAGACTCAGTTTTTCTGAAGTCTTTTTTCCCCTTCAAAGCCATTCTGCATATTTCTCTTATTGCAGTAAAACAAAACTAATGAAACACTACTAATAAAAAGAATGACAGAACATTTCCTTTAAAAAAAAAAAATTCCTACTTCTTACTATAATAATTTATCCACATGATTTGCATTTGGCAAGGCTACCAGAGGAATGACCTTGTTCAGTACTTCAATTTATGTTTTCATCTTCAAGAATTCGAGGTGACTTATGAGCCAGCAAATGTAAAATACAAGAACACATTGTAAAGCAAATGCATTTCTTTTATTGAATAAATAGAAAATCTCAGCTTCTTATGTGGCAGAAGCCCTAGACAATAAGAATATAATAAAATCAAACCTGAAATTTCCAATTTTATGTTATATTTTTCTCTTATCAGAGGGGAACCTAATAAGCATTGCTTTTGGTCATAGGCATCTAAAAGAAAAGTAAATGAAAGGGAAAATAAGTTAGTGAGGTTTTTTTTTTTTTTTTTGTTTCGTTTTGTTTCTGTGCCATTGTGAAGACTTTCATTATTGACTTTATTTTATTGAGGGCAAAAAGGTTTCCGGTATAGCCAAAGAAGAGTGCTCCTCTCAAAGTACAGTTCAGTGCATTCACAGTCTGAGTACAGGAAGCTAAACAGAATATAACAGGCCTTCTTTTACAAAATTTCTGTTTAGAAATAATTTTAAGATCTTAAGGGAAATGGGAAGTGGATGTATTGAGTCAGATCTTCGTATTTGTGCTGCCTGTTTTTCTTGAAAACGTCAGTTTCCTGGGGACATCTCTGATACAAAGTGAAAACATGTTAAAAGTACTACACAGAAAGTGAACACTTGGGTGAAAGTCAGGACTTGGTTGACCACCACAACTGTATGCCTAATTTTAGGCAAGGCAAAGAGGTCCTAGACACACACACTTACGTGCCTTTCTGAGTGGAGACATATATATCCCAGAAAATCTATAAAATAGATACTTTTCAGAAGTTTTTTATTACAAGATGTGTAAAGGTACTTGGAATAGTGTGATAAAGAATATTTATATGTTGTAAGACAGATTGTATGTATTGAAAAACGCAGTGTTGGTGAACATTTTTAAAAGGAAGAAAATATTTCCGCTTCCCTTAAATATTGTTCTATGCAAACTTTTACTGGTGGTCCCAGCCTTGGTGTCTCTCCCTTTTTATTCCCTCTTATTTTAGCCAAAGTATAGAACATTTTCTGGCTTTGTTGTTGATAAATGCAAGATGACATTTTTTGGTGTGAAAGCCAGCACTTACATTTTGTCTTGTGGTACTTCCAGCAGAAATTTTGGATGATTAGCATACCTCCAGAGGAACATATCGTTTTGTCACTGATTATGATTTTCTTCCTAGCAATTCTGTTACAGAATCATAAATGATAGGGTCATTTCAGCAGAGTGTATGCGATGTTTGTTCAATTTTTTAAGCCAAACTATGATTATATTCCACATAAATAGAACATATTTGCCCACAGGGGGCCTTGACAAATGGAATTATAATTTATAAAATTCTGCATAGAAGGCTAGTCGATTTGTCAGAAAAGAAAAGACAGTGAGGCCAGAAGAAATTGGGACAATAAACTAACAGAATAGCAAAGCCACACTGCAGAGTTTCTGAGTCTCTTTTCCAAGATACATGAAAGAAGGAAAGCTGAATGATCAGAAAAAATGCATGACCAAAAGAAAGAAGGAATATTTGGTACAAATAATTATATTCTTAAATTAGGCAAGTGTTCAATAAAGAAGTCACGTGCATTTGAAAGAGTTACAGGCTTTTAGGTGTCTGTAACAACACTGCCACAGATTGATGGAGAGGAATTGCTTTGGACTCTATGTTTTAGTGTGAATCAGAATGTGACATGAGTGCATCGGCAGGCATCATGCTTCCTTTGACCAGCAATATATCACTGTTGCTTAAGCAATAAGTATTTCCAGCAAGAGGCAAAGCTCAAGTCCTGACTCTCTTTTTGTTGATGTAGGCAGTTCTTGGGAAGAGTGGTTTTCATACGCTGCTGGCTTCAGTGTGGGTACTCATCTTCCACTTGCCTAAGAATTTCCATCTCTTACAGACGTGTAAGGTATTTTTAATGTGCTGCTAGGTATAATGTTGCAGAAATGTCCAGCCAGTGCTCTGTCAAGACTGAGTTTGTGTTTCAACAGTATCTCACCACGGTGATAGTTCTGAAGAGCACACAAATGAATCCCAGTCTCTCTTTCTCTTTTCTTGCTTTGTTTCATACCAGTAATGACTGTGGTCCCTGGGGTGAATCTGACAGAAGAGCTAAGGGAGTTAAAGCTGTGGGATGGTGTGAAGCAATGAGCACAATCTGTTGTGCAATAAGGGAGGTAGCATCTGTCCCATGACAGCTGTTTCTGGCCCAGCATCACCCACTAGATGAAATTATCTTTGTGAATATTTTATCAGGTTTGCAAGGGACATGATAACATTAGTGTGATGGTAATATGGGTTGCTATTTTTTTTTTTCCCCAAGAATTTGTGAAACAGAGGTATGGAAGGAAGGTAATTTCTTAGCAGTGGTCTGAAGCTTGTTTTAAACATGAAGAAAACTAAAGAAAAAAAGAAAAGATTTGATGCCATGTGTTTAACACCTGTGAAAATCCAATGACATTTACTATGTTGATGAAATTCCTGATGCAATCTAAATTAAACATAGGGTTTTTAAATCTGTCTGTTCATGTGCAAAAGGTTTCTAAACATATACATGTGATCATAAACACTGAAAACCTCTCTCCTTGTTGGTTTTTTTTTTTTCCTGCCAGACTAACATGAGATTAGAAATCTGAAATTTATTCCCCAAAATTGTCTTTGCCATGCTAGAAAGTAACCTCTAAAAGTAGCAGATGTATTGTAGAGCATCTTACACTTCACTTCCATGCATACTAGAGCTCCAGAAAAGAAGTAGACTGCCAAAGTTGAAAATTAATTTCTTGGCATGACCTTGTTTTAAAGTTCAGGCAGTCCTTCATCTCATTCCCCATATCTTCTACTCATCTCACCTTTCTTCATACTAAGGGATCTGACTAGCTTTCCAGACCGCTTTATAGATGGACTTTTAAATGCAAATGCTGTGATGCTGGGACTGTGTGTTTGTCATTCCCGGTAAAGTGGATGATCTAAGATTTCAGCCTAAAGGTGATACTGCAATAGAGGGCTGTACAAACAATAAATGATAATAATTAATCAGAACAGTCTGAGCATGAAAAGTAGCACTACATGGCTCCCCCATGTGCCTCTTCTTGACACGAAGAGTTCACCTTGAGGATGAATTGGCAGTTCATTCTCCATGCTCATGCAATTTCCACTGTCCCTGAGAGACTCTGTTAGCAGCAATTGTGTTTGTAATTTGTAGACATGTCAATCACCTAATTTCATATAGGCCACTGAACAATTATTAGAACGCAACAATTTGGGTTACCACTGACCCAGGCTGAATTTCAGCTGGTAATTTACATCTGAAAGACTCCATATGGTATTACAAAGTCCCTGACCCTGTAGTTTCCAACTGTTTATTTAATTCAGGTATGCCCATTAGTTTCTACACACGTTCACACAGTCCACACAACTTAGTTTGTAGATCTGACTGGATAAATGCCATTGATTTGGTTCTACATGTGGAAAGCCTAGTTTGCTAAATTAATTTTTGTAGACCTAGGATATTAATCAAAATTGTTGGCGATTTTAAAGCATTCAGTTGCTTTCCTATTTTTGTTGTTCCTTGTTTTCAGAGTGGGGGTTTCAACTCTCAGTCTTTGGAATTATTTCCATGGATGCTTCTGCTCTCCTTTTTGCTGTGCTTTTCAGCCTGACTCTCTGCCCAGCCACACAAAGTTCAATGCTCAAGCTTGTGCTCAAGAGCCCTGGTGAGTCCTGGGAGACCACTCTCTCAGCAATATTGCACTTGTGTAAATTCACCCGTCCTATGGTCCCAGAGCCTGGGAGTTGCTTTCCAGCAATCATCCACTAAATCACAGTGAAGGTTGTCCCTGGACATGACAAAGGTAATAATATTCTGAGGTTCAATTTTGCTTGGGCAGATGCTGTACAGTTCAGATAATTGACTTAACTGTTTGCTCAAGGTTTTAATCCTGGGAGAACTGCTAAAGTATTTGAACATCTTGGGAGTGTTGTGAGTACTACTGATTTCTCTAATGCATTGACCATCAATGCTTTTTCTGGGATTAACAACTTGAACTAAAAACTTGCATAATATCAGATTTTATGAAAAGTCCTCATTCTTGCCTAGCTGGAAAAACCACAAGGGAGCAGCCTTTCTTAAGGTTTCTCAGTCCTTCTGGTTATCAATCAGAAAGTATAGAGAGGCATAAACAAAGGAAATTAGGGTAAAACTTTCCATACATATCAGAGATTTCAACACTTGACAGTGTGAAGAACATTTTGTTATTACAGTCAGTGCTCAGTCTTGTGTGAGACAAAATGCGTTTGGCCCAGATCTGCAAGAGCTAATCAGCATGCTGGGAGTTAACTAGGAAAGTGAATGCTTTGTTGCACTAGCCTGGGGGCTCAGAGAGTGCACTTTACAGAAGCAAGCCCTTCAAGTACTTAGGAGTGCTTGCCTCCATCAAACCGTGAAGAGTCCAGATAGCCAGGTCTAGTTCATAAGTGTAATTCTACTTTTGGGAACAGCAATGTGTTCTGCACTTCACTAACTTGCAGGAATGAGACATAAACTTCCTCCCTCTCTACCTCTTTGACTATTCTGAAGCTTTGCAAGTGTTGAAAAGACAGCAAGCTCTACCAGAAGTCTTGTCCAAGCAGCCTGAACTAAATCTGTACAGCATGGACAGTTGAAGTCAGAGAACTACTGGAAAGAAAGATCCCATTCTCATGAAAATGTCTTCAGAAAGAAAGGAGAAATGAAATATAAAGAGACTATTATATATTACAGTAGTTTCTAAAAAGAACATTTTCAAAGTTTTCTTGAGCTGTCAGCAGCTGTTTAAGTTTGTTCAGAAGTGATGAGGCAAAATGAAATCCTTTAATATATGATTATTTTAATATTTTCAGTCTTTTTTTTTTTTCCCCAGGTATTATCTAGTGACACACAAGATAATATACTGTATCCAGGCGGAAGCACTACAAAAAGATCAAACATTTCACTTCATCATCTTCAAATACTTTGATGCTACTATGGGCAAGAAGTATAGAGGAAAAGAAGCAAAAGAACACTTTAAAATAGGATCTAGGAAAGAAAGAGATTATACACAGAGCTGCTATAAATTACTGCCGGTAAAGCTGAGAAATTCCGAAGTGCTAGAGATGTAGCAATCTGGTAATGCAAGTAGAGATTTAAACTTCAGCGAACAACTCTACCTCCCCTCATGTACTTGGAGAAACAGAGTCCCTGCTGTTCACCTATTAGTCTCAGGAGGAAGCAGAATAAAATATCCACAAACTGTCTAAAGGTGAATGCAGTCATGGAAGTACAGAGGGATGAGTCTCATCTGCTTTATGAAAAAGTTAGAAAAAACTAAAAGCCATGACTCACAGTTAAGGTATGACACAGATCACCTTGTGTGATATTTTTATTTATGTTCTATCTCATGAATCTAGTGTGTCACTTGTTTTAAAAAATGGATAATAAGTTTTCCAAATAATTTCCTTAATACTTCATCAAAATAGTAAATGCTCATTTCTGCCATTTCTGAGCTGTTTCTCTAGGGTAAAACATAACTTCTGTTCCTTCTGTCTATCTCCCTGCAATGTACAATTACTCTGCATCTTCTTTACCTCATTTTGTTCGAGCACCTCAGAACTCCTTTATATAAAAAGGTGGATATAAATAAAATAAAACAAACAATGAAGACTTCATACTACTTTCCAGTTAGGCTTCATTAAGAAATGTAAGAAGTTTTATGAGAAAATTCATTTTGTTAAAATTACTCAGCCAGTTGGAACATTAAAGAAATTATATCTTTTGGGCAACCACACCAATTCTTGCATGCTTACTGTGACATATCAAAACTATTTCTTTGCCTTAAGAGACAGTGGTAGTGTGTGATGATATCAACGAGGAATGAGAGGAGACAAACTGTATCGAACCTTATCCTCAGTCACATGTAGGAAGTGTAAGAAGATCTGCATATGAATGGGAGTTGTTTCATATGATATCTTAATATACCATAATATTCCCAGGATGCTATTCTGTGGATATTCTGTTTTAATAACACAAGCATTTTGATAGCTGTCCATTACTTCTTTCAAATGGAGTAAGACCAATAAAAAAGCTGGGTTTTAGACAGTGGAAAAGGAATTTTGGTCCCCTTATTCTACTATTTTTTGTATCAAAGTCAATACGGTGTTTCTTCAAGTTATTTTAAGAACTGATCAAAATATACTCTGGAGCAAGTCTGAAAATGCCCAGAAAAGAGTAAACTTCAGAGCCAGTTTAATTCAGTGTTTCCTTATCTCCCATGGGACAGTGATCAGCTAGAAGGCAGAACATATCAAATGAGCACAGTGAATATTTTTACAATTTTTTAAACGCTGTTTTTTCCTTCCTTGCACAGGTCTTAAGGAAGTTTGACCCATGAAGTTCTCTTTATATGTCAATTTGTTTTTCTTCTATTACAGGACAGATCCATAAGAAAAGGGGCAAGGTCAGGTGTGGGGGGATATGTCTCAGTCACATAGCCTGCTACCTCAGTTGCAACAGGGAAGGAGGATATTAATGGCATTAATTAATGGCAGAAAAGAAAGATCCTGCATGTGTCCTGGTGCTAGAAAGGGTCCATGACCTAAACTGCTTAATATTTCATTGTGGCTCTGCCAGTGGGCAGTTAGTAGCCTTCTATATATAAAGCAATTTCTCCTTAAATTCAAATATAAGGCTATGAGGAATTTTCAAAACAATACAGATTTTGAACCTCTTTGTGTGTTATTTTTTCATTAAAAAAGAAATCGAAAATTTGATGATAGAAAGCTGCAATCTCGGCTGTATTTTCAGTTTTCCTATTCAATAACCACAAACTGCAGGACGATGTTTATGACAAACCTGTTTTTGAGAAACCTTTCAAAGACATGACAAAAAACCAGCCCTCTCTTTATAGCCTCCAGCAGTATGATTTCTTGCTCTGATCTCTCTAGATTTTACATGCTCTGGTAGGCAGGTTGAGTGCTTGACTGGTAAACTCCAAGGAAACCCAAAATAGTGCTAGTGATTGTGTTGGCTGCTGTGCAGTTACCACTGTCTTTGTTCAACACTGAGCCTGTCACCTGATATAAATCTAACGAGCACTGACTTCTGGAATAAAGGCTCCAAGTCAAGATGCTTAATCCCCCAAGGTCTCATAAGGATCCCACATCAGGGAAAACACCAGTTTTAATGTACTGTTGATTTACATTCTTCCTGCAGCTATGTTCAGAGGCAGAATGCTTTAGTTTCTATTTGAAGCTCTTCTCTCGTGTGGTCTGCTACATCATATTTGGTTTTCTGATTTATGCAGCAGAGTCTGGGAGACAGGATTGTTCTTAAATACTTCTCAGTTTCTTCAAGTGTTTGGAATTAGCTTATGATTTAGTATTCATAAAGTATTTTGAAATCTCTGTGAAAGGTGCTATAGAATGCACTTCAGATATACAAGGTCAGACCACAGCAGAAAAGAGCTTAGGGAGAGAGGAAATTTAATTTCAAAGGATATATCACAATTAATAGACTTTGTCAAAGGGAATCTTAGGGTAACCTGCAGATGAAAAAGACAATACATCAACAGAGACTAAAAGAAGTGCAAGGCACTTACAAAAGCATAGATTCCTGTGGCATGCTTGTAGTCTCATGACTCCACAGACATGATGGTCATTTATGAATTATTTGTAAACAGTGAAATGGTATAGTGATTGTGTTTGTTTTTTTTTTTTTTTTCTTTTTTTTCTTTTTTTTTGAAAATGCTAAATAAAAAGTAAGAAAGTTAACTCCATTTTTGTATCAAATAACCATCAATATAACTAGCCATGAATATAAGAAGAACATGACATCTTGTTAAAGAAAAAATGATATGTTCAAACACAAGAGCCATTAATTCCTTCAATCTCTGATTGACAATATCTTCGGATGGCTTTTCATGTAATTTCATATCTGTAGCTATAGTTTTGTACTGCTGCTGAACATTACAATAAATATTGACTATTTATCTTTGAATGGCTGACAGTGTCATAGTTTTATTCAAACAGGAGCAAACAAGAATCTTTTTCACAATGACTTTCTAAAAAGAGATTAATATAACCTACAAGTGTATATTATTATAAGTAGTACAGTTGAAAGATTATTGAGTCCACCATGGACTCTACTGCCATCAGTCTCACTTTTCAGGAAAATGTCCTCACAAAAAAAAAACAATTAATTCTTGTAGGCATGAATATTCTTCAAAGAAAAAGATAAAATCTCTGAGGTGCAAGAAGAAAACTAGTGAGAACACAATATACAGAGGCAGAAGGAAAGGAAGGGGAATCAATGGAAGTTTTGCATTGGCACTGCAAAGGCACTGTGGTTTTGGGTGACATAAGCACATGAATACAGTTCAAATCTGAACTCAGAGTGGGTACATATTATGGAAGGGGACTGTAACATCTCCTTCTGCTGCTAGTGCTGTTTCTCAGGGCTTCTCCTTTTTCTGTCCAGGCTTGAAGGCTTCTGTTCAATACAACTCTGCATGTCAGAGCTCCCGATAAGCTGAAGAATACTTCAACTGCAAGGTGGAGGGCAATGCTTTTAACACCCCAAATTTAAAATGATTGGTTTGATTATCTTAATTCTTCCTGAGGTTTCTTCTGCAAGTTTTAGTCAGCAGAATTGTGCTGTTAATCTAAATCTGACACTGAGTGCACATTTTTGTGGTGTTTGGGACTGTGCCTATATGAGCTGACCAGCTCTGACAGAGTCTGAGCTGGGCGCCTTGGAAGCCTTGTTTGTCAAGTGGAAATGGCATAAATTTGAGTAGTAACCCACCAGGATAGCCACTGGTCATGTTGCAGTAAATGTGCTATTCTGGTCCTGTTCACCTCAGAAAGTACATAGTTGAATTTAGTCTGAGAAAAGGCAACAAGGATTATCAAGAACCAACATCCATGTAAGAAATGGCTACATAAAAGAGGACTCTTCAATTGAAAGAGACATGAACAGACAAGGGTGTAAGCAGATTTAGGATTCAGGGTAGTAGGGAGTGGGACTGGTTACTTGCTTTACAGGAGATCAGGGGAAGAAGGGGTCAAAAGCAGCTAGCATATAGGTGAGTGGAGCATTCTACAGTGTGTAGTTCAGTTGTAAGTACTCCTTGCCAGAAGGTGTTGCAATTATTCAGGTTTACATGGATCCCAGAGAAAGCTGGTGAAGGTCATGGAAAACAAATACTTGGGGGATTTCTAAACACACAGAGTCCATGTCTGGCTCAGGAATTACCTGAGCTGCAAAAAAGTTTGGAGGCCAGGGGGCTACTTCAGGTAAAACTCTAAACCAGCTAACTCTGTTCTTACACTCTTGTCAGGCACTTACTTTTGTTCTCTCTGAGATAAGAACACAGGGCTTAAAGGGCTTGGTCAGACCAAAGATGACTCTTGTTATGCTCTGACATGCAGGTGGGAAGAAGTCACACCTTAGGCTAGGCTTACCAGGCTGGTTTGGACACAGGCAGTAAGGAGCAGCCGTGGTGCAAAACATCATTGAATGACCAATAGGTATTGCACACTACCAGAAGAAAAGGAGCAACAAAGAAAGCACTTGCAGTGGAAAAATGGGCAGTTAAAAGCTGTATGAGAGTTTAAACTCCCTGGAAATAGAAGAGTTTTAAACGGCACTTCACTCTGCCTTTGCTAGCAAGGGATGTCAGCAAAAGGCAGATTCAGAATGTAGTCTTCTTTCTAACAAAAGCAGCTAGCTCTAAAGCTCTTGATGTGTCTAATGGCTTCCACCTAGCTCATGTAGAATAGGCTGACTCTGATACTACTAGAAATAGTTGGAGATTCCTGCTTTCTACAGGAATATTAAATTGATTTTTTTTTCTTTTTCTTTTTTTTTTTTTTTTTTTAGTGGGAATATGCAGTCCTTGGGTATGGAACAAAATCTCAAAAACCCATTTTGCTATCTGAAACAGCTGGAGGAATTGCTAAGATATTATGGAAACAATATGCAAGCAATGACAGAGTAATGCATCCAAAGACCTGATGGTATGAGGTCACGTAGGTTTTCGTAGGCAGAATGAGCAATGTTTCAGCAAAAGATAAAAAGGTTGGAGTGAAGTAATAATTCATTTTAAACTGGAATTTAGCAGTCAGCAAAAACGTACTTTTAGGTTCATCCAGGCAGAACTGGCAGGAGAAAAGCACACATACGATTAAACAAATATATCTTTGTGCTTATTGTATGTATCGATTTCTATTAAATGTATGTATTAAATAGATATATATGCAAGTAATTATTAGAAGACAAAATCTGAACAGTATCAGGAAAAATTACTATGTTGTTATATTAAAAACATGCTTACCCAGGGGCTCGAAGGTGTGAGGCAACACACAATGAGAATGTAAATAATCTGACTTAGTAGAAGAGGGCTAAAGCTAAATAAAAGTAATAAGAAATGTAGTTGAGAATCTCTCTAAGGTATGTACTGATTTACAGTAACAAAACATAGTAAAAAGTGTTGCCTGTTTATTAATAAATGTTAAATACCATTATTCTCAAATACATAGGGAAACTTTGGCCTTTTCAAGAAAATAACTGTATTCAGGTTAGATATAATGTAATTCCTATAATTTAAAGATTATCAGTGTTGGATGAAAGTGATCACATGCAATTTATTACCCCTACTAAAAAAAAGTCTGAACATGTTGTCCTGACAAGCACAGTTTTTTTTTTTTTTTTTTTTTTACACAGCATTTGACAAAAATTTAGTAGATCAAGGGACTACAAATACCTACTCTCTACCTTGATCTGCTAAAAATGCCTTGTCTAATCTGAGACAAATAAGCGTACACTAAGGGCCAGAGTTAACACCACAAGTGGGGCCTAAAAGAAAATAATGAAAACTATCATCAAGTTGTGCCTCACACAATATCATTTTCTAATCTCAGAATGCAGAATGTCTTATTGAACCAGCTATTTTGCTGTTAAGTACCCGCGAGAGATAACAATCACCTTTGCCTGTATGGCAGGCACTAAACAACAGGAACAAGAGAACGTCCTGCAATTCTGCTAGTGTTATAACAGAATTTAATTGACCCATGGAAAAGAACAGGTTGTCTTGAAAATTAATAGTTTCAGACAATGTATTTCATATAATGAAAATTATTTCTAACTATAAATTATATCAGAATAGTTTTTCAGAGTCACTGAAATTCGGCTTTGACAGGAGAATGGATTATTCTCTTTGGAATGGGTAGAGAGGGGTCATAATGCCAGACATGGGTTGTAGCTGCTACCTGAGACAGTGGCAGGATGTAGCCGTTTGCAGCAACATGTTGGGTTGTTAGTCCTACAAAAGCAGGTTTTGAATATAGAAAAATGGAGAAACTGTTGCCTTTAGGGAAGAGTATTTTTTACATTGTTTCTGGCCATGAGCTCTAAGTCACAGCATGACTGGTCCCCTATTTCTTGCATTGGTATTGATAAAATTACAGAGTTTTCCTTTTCAAAGTAAATCCTTTTCTTAGAATTTTAGAATCCAGTAATTTATGTTTCCATTGTGAGGAACTTTGTCATGGGATAAAGGTTTAATCCCTAATACAATGTGCATTTTAATCAGTTTAAATCTTTGCCTGAGAACAGACATTTCACATTCAATGGATTTTAATAACCTTTGGGGGAAAATTGCATTAAAAGCAAGCGGTAATACTTTTCTGGTTTCCCTCTTTGCTACTATTGGTTTTCTATTTTGTTATTAAGAATCTTAGCATGAGACCCAGATCTTGTTTTTTTTTTTTTTTTTCCTCAAGCATTCATCTGCTCTTGATGATTTTTCCGCATATGAAGTTCTAATCCTCTGTTTGTGACAACATAATCATTTCCACAGCAGCTAATTGCAATATTCGTAACCACTGATTAGAACTACAGGTGGGGATATGTAGTCAGGATCTACTGAATGAAAAACAAAAATATCCCAAACAAGCCAAAATACATGACAGAAAACAGAACTGTTTTCACAATTGCATTTCCAAAGCAATTATTTATTTTTTTTTTAAATGTAAACAGTTGTAACTATTGATGTAAACATTCACTGTCAGTGGAGGACTTCTCTAGACAGAGCGTTTTGGTGACTCATTTTCCCTTATCATGCTTTCCTTACAGGACTGGTTTTCAGAGTGATTAAAATAGTAGGGTTTGTTTGTTTGTTTGTTTTGTGTCTTTCTTTTTTTTTTTTTAAGCCACAGAAAAGAAGAATTGATATAAAAACTAATGTTTCTGTCAGTCTGAGGTCTCTTCCTGAGTGATTAGAAACCAGAGTAAAGCACAGAATTTTGCTTTTATCAGCCACTATATGTTTGCTTAGAGAGAGAGTGTGAGAAAGAAGGAAATATCAAGTAGTTTCACTGGATCATTGAAGAAGGAGTTATTAATTTATAATTTGCCTTGGAAAGGATGCATACAGTGGCACTGTCCTGACACCAGAGCAGGAAGCAGCTGTAGCTTACCTGTATTCCTGCCTGCTTGCCCCCCATGCTGGTGTGCTTTAATCATTCTTCCACACCAGCCAGGCAGCCCTGAGTGGGAGCAAGCACAGCCAAGAGCACAGCTCATCCCATTACCCAGGTTTTTAACTCAGACATGTCGAAGCTGCTTTTCACATTGTTCCTAAAGCTGCAGTCGCAGCACTTTTTTTGATGTGTTTTATGCATTGAAGCCTGGAATTTTTTAAGCAGAAATGGATGAGATAATTACAAGGAAAAATGTTGCAGAGACAGCAGATCTGTAGCTGGCACTGTAGCCCTGAGCGTGAGGGTGGACTTTCCAGTGCATCTGTGAAGCTCTCCCTCCCTGCAGTGTATTTTCTTCCTTCAGATTGCATACAGGCTGCTATAACCAGCAGGAGAGATTAAAAAGCACTGTGACAGTCAAGCCCCGAGTGAAAAACAGAGTACAGGCAACAGAACAGTTAGACTTGGCTTAGATAGAACAAAACTGTTTTTACTCATTTGTTGTCTTGAACCTGATTCAACGTATATTTCTTTGAGAACTAAAAATGCTTGTTCAAACCTTTACAGCAAATATCAGAAAAAGAGGAGTTTTAATACCAAGTTTTGTGCTGTGGAAGAGTATAAAAGTTACTATTAACTACTTTTTTTTTTTTTTTTCCTAGCCTATCACTTTCAACTAGCAAATAATGCTCTGTGTTATGAATTGGTTATTATATAGGAGCTTGGTCCCTTCCAACTCCAACCATTCTGTGATTCTGTGATAATAAAACCAACTTGAAAATGACGAAGGAATTTTTCCTTCAACTTCTATTTAACTGACACTTAAACCTATGAAAATCGCCTTGAAGTCAATAGTATTGATTGTATTTCAAAACTCATTACAATGACAGTTGGAAGTGAAGTGGCAGGTTATCAGACTTTGCTTTAGATTACAGTTGTCAGCACTGTAACTTAAGATATATTTTTAACAACGTGCTTTTGAAGCTTCATTTGCCACCACTTTGAAGACTTCAGTCATTGATGAAATATGCATTTCATGCAAGGGCATTATGTTTTTTTTGTGATATAAATAAACCAGTTCTACTCCAGACCCATAAATATTGAAATCTGAGTATTTATTGAATTACTGCAGTGGTCAATTAAACAAGATTTTAGTCTCAGTTACAGAATAATTTGAAATTGCTTGAATTTATTATGTCACTTATATGGACAAGAATATTCCTTGAATAAGAGTTGTAGACTTGTCTGACCAAAGAAATGCTTTTCAAGGAAATAGGAAAAAGTGAATATTTGGTATATAAAAGGAAGCAATCTGAAACTGTAATTGTGAAGCAACTGAAATTGCCTTTGTTCCATAATAGATGAAATCAGCTGTGGGTAACCAAATGTAAGGGAAAAGAAAAATAAAACCGGTCAAAATTGTTGCAGAAAAAGGCATGGACTAAGTACTTCAGTGTTTTTCTTTCTGCTTGTCAAAGAATGGCCATAAGTAATATTGAGACTACTGTTCTGTCAGACTGTGGTAGTTCTCAAAGAACAATAAATTAAGTGAAATAATTTGCTCAGGAAGGTGTTAGCATTTTCTTTTGTTAAAAATTGGCAACTGCGCGTCAGTTTTCTCTCCTGATCACCATGGGATGCCTGCCCGCCTGCAGACACAGTGGTCTGCCACTGTAGTCGACTTGCCAGCATATCACTCCACGCCCTGTTGCTGCCTGACCTGACCCTGTCTATTCCTTATGTGCTCCAGAGGGTCTCCCAGTGGGACAGGGAGTCCATGGCAGTGCTCCTTTCTCCAGTTCCACCCCCTGAATCTCACTCTGTTTATGCTGCCAAACAGCCCTGGCTTTTAGACTCCAACCTGTTATTATTGTTATCCAACTATTTCACCCTCATTTAGACCTCTCCTGAAAGAAAGTCTGTTTATTTGTGGAGATCTCAACTCCTGCATCTTTGCAGTCTGAAAATAATGGAGGTCTATTAGTTCATACTGTGTGATTACCTGAAAATAAAGTTGATGCCATATCAAAGCTGGAAGGAGGATCCAGGGATCAACAAGCCTGTCAGTCTGACCTCGGTGCTGGGGAAGGTCATGGAGTAAATCATCCTGAGTGCCATCACACAACACATGCAGGTCCAAGTGATCAGGTCCAATCAACATGGGTTTATGAAAGGCAGGTTCTGCTTGAACAACCTGATCTCCTTCTGTGACAAGGTGACCCACTTAGTAGATGAGAGAAAGGCTGCAGATGTTGTGTACCTAGACTTTAGTAAAATGTTTAACAATACTTTCCACAACATTCTCCTGGAGAAGCTGGCAGGTCATGGCCTGGATGGGTGTACTCTGTGATGGATAAAGAACTGGCTGGATGGCCGGGCCCAAAGAGTTGTGGTGAAGGCAGTCAAATCCAGCTGGAGGCCAGTCATGAGTGGAGTTCCCCAGGGCTCAGTATTGGGGCCAGTTCTGTTTAATCTCCTTATCAATGGTCTGGATGAGGGGATTGAATGCACCCTCAGTAAGCTGGGTGGGAGTGTTGATCTGCTTGATAGTGGGAAGGGTCTACAGAGGAATCTGGACCAGCTGGATTGTTGGGCTAAGGCCAATTGTATGAAGTTCAGCAAGGCCAAGTTCTGGGTCCTGCATTTGAGTCACAACAGCTCCATGAAACATTACAGGCTTGGGGTAGAGTGGCTGGAAAACTGCCCAGTGGAAAGGGACCCGGGGTGCTGGTCAACAGCCAGCTGAATATGAGCCAGTAGTGTGCCCAGGTGGCCAAAAAGGCTACCAGCATCCTGGCTTGTATCAGAAATAGTGTGGCCAGCAGGACTAAGAAAGTCATTGTCCCCCTGTACTCAGTACTGGTGAGGCCACACCTTGAATCCTGTGTTCAGTTTTGGACCTCTCACTACAAAAAAGACATTTTGGTGCTGGAGAGAGTTCAGAGAAGGGCAATGAAACTGGTGAGGGACCTGAAGCAAAAGCCTTATGAGGAGTGCCTGAGCAAACTGGGGCTGTTTAGCCTGGAGAAAAGGAGGCTGAGGGGAGACCTTATCGGTCTCTACAATTACCTGATAGGAGGTTGTAGCATGGAGGTGTTGGCCTCTTCTCCCATGTAGCAAGGGATAGGATGAGAGGAAATGACCTCAAGCAGGCATTGGAACAAGCTGCCCATGGAACTGGTTGAATCACCATCCCTGGAGGTGTTTAAAAGATGTATAGATGAGGTTCTTAGGGACATGGTTTAGTGCCAGGGTTAGGTTAATGGCTGAAGTCAACAATCTTGAGGGTCTCTTCCAAACAAAATTGTTCTATGATTCTATGTTTCTATTTATTCTGTGATTCTGTCACAGATGATTCCCCAGTAGAAACTACTCCACCTAGAACCCTCAAAGGATATTTCCTTTGTGATCCCCTTGTGAATTTTAAAACTTACCAAGTATGCACTGAGCATATGTTGGTTAGCCTAGCAGTATAGTGCTGTGTTTGTGGTCTTTATTTCTTCAGTCCACTGAACTGCAACAGCCAGCTGCTGAAGTAAGTGCACAAAATGGTTTGTCCTTAAATCCAGAGCACTTAAGACAGACAGCAGTGAGAGGAACTTGTGCTTGCTGCTATGAGGATGGGTTTCTCTTACCGCATCATAAAATGCTAGTGCCATCAAGTTCTTCAGAAAGCTCTTGAGACACTCCATCATATTAGACTAACAATAGCTATACTATCATTATGATGAGAGCTGAGCAGATTATTGGCAACAAATATTTTTGACTAAGGAATTTAGTCTCTTTGGGTCAACAGTTGCCTGTGGAAAGATTCTTTAATTTACCTGCTTGATTTTACTCAGAGGTGGGTTTTTCCCTCATTTTTTCCCCTCGCAGTTACTATTATGATTATACTGTTAGGAAAATACTATGAATATTTTATAAATGAGATTTGAAGTTGGACCTCATTATTAATTGCAGTTTTTCATACACACGATCTGAGTTTTATTGTTTTTTTTAGTTTCCATTGTGAAAAGACTTAAGACTGAGGAGGCCAAAGAACAGACATTGTATTTCAGATTGTTAGCATTGGCCTGGACCACAAGGATTTTATGTCACTTGTAATTTCTAAAACAAATCAGTTAATGTATGGTTTTTATGGTTGAGTTGCAGGCTTCAGACTTACTTCCTTTTTACTGCCTACACCAGAGGTGTCAAACTCATAAATGTAGAAGTAGTTACATTTACACAGTCCTAAAATTGCCTTCGGCCTCTTGAAGGCAACTGCGAGGCTGATGTGGGCCCCGGTGAAAATGAGTTTGACACCCCTGACCTACACAATCTACTTGTGAAGGGGAAGTCAAAGCTCTGCTTTTCTAATAGCCTCATTCTAGGCTTCCAGACTAGGGCAGTGTGGAAAGAGGATCACCTGACATGGAAAACAGTATCACAGAATCACAGTGCAGTTTATGACAACTATGGTGTAAGTATTTGGATGAACAATTTAAAAAATTATTTTCGGATTAAGTGAAAGTCATGCAGATTTTCTTGGCAACCACAAAAAGAGTAAACAGTGTGGAAGAAAATGATTTTTGAAATTTAAGCCATATTTGAACATATCATATGGTATTAACTCTCCTGTACTTGAAAAACTAAGAAACTATAGGCAAAAATGCATCCAAAAAAAAAAGGGAAGTATTATATAGACTCAAAAGGACAATGTTGTCCCTTTGTATTTTTTCCCCAGAAATCTTGCTAATAGGAAATTAGTCCATCTTTTCTGTTTCTTCTCTTTTCAAGTTTTAATCAGCACTCTGCATCCTTGTTTGTTTTCTTCTAGAACTGCTACTTGTTACACAGTGTTTCACTTTCTACCTTATCTCAAAAAGTGTGTATTCTCTTCATTTGAATGGGTCTAATACCATTTTCAGCATGTTTGCATTTTGTTGTGCTTCCTTTCACCATATTTGAAATCAGTTTGTGTTTTCTATGTTGGCTTTTAAATATGTTTGTCCAACGGATTACGTGATATACCTTTGCTTTTCCTCTTAATTATTGTAATATTACGAGTGTGCATGTGTATGAAATGGTGTTTTAAAACAGTTCAGTATCTGTACACCAGCAGCACCTGTTCATTTACGAACACTGGAGAGAGTTTCCATGTGCAATATGAGAGAACCTGAAAAAGAAAGAAATACAGCTAAAGAAGTGAGAATAAATGAATGTGAAAGATTTCTTGAGCCTCAGAATTTTGAACCAGAAATTGAAGTGCAGCTGTGTGCATGTTTACATATGGGGGCAGATTTTCTCCTTTAGCCTCATTCAAAGTGCTAAGGACAACCTGGTGAAAAAGAAAGAAAATTACAAGTATTTGTTGTCAACATTGCAGCAAAGGAAGACAGAAAGAGGACAACTGCAGAGAAGGAGCCAGGAAGAAGATAGATATGGATAGAACTGCATATATTACGGTTTATATAGACACCCAGGGGCCATACTGAAAAAAAAATAAATTATGAATTAGAAACCTAGTAAGGAGCAAAGGTTGATATTATGAAATGAAGAGCCTACTCCTTTAATTTGTATTCAACTGAAAAAGAAGAGGAAGAATTTCACCAAGCAAACTTTTTAATTTCTCTAGTATATTACTATGCTGTTTTATCTGGGATTGTGATAGAAGTTACATTTTATATTCTCTTTATATTTTGGCAGGGAGCTGACACTTTGTTATTTACATGCATTATGTGGTTATGTTTCATTACACAGTATAATAATGTGACACATCTAAATGACAAAGTCCCTGGTGAACATTTTTAGTGGTACACATCCCAGGACTGCAGTAAACATGCTAAATTACAAATTCATGGACTGGTGAATATGGCCATTCAGCGATATAAGAATGGTCCATCTTAATAGACAGTAGATTCTGCTGAAAGAACATGGGCAATTGGACACTGTTTTATTTATTTACTGAAGGACCGAGGACAGAAGCCCTCAAGAAAAAAAAGTATACAAATTTATTTAAAACACAAGGCAGAGGAAGTTTATATTATAGTTGCAAAGAGATATTCAGACAGAGTAGGATAAATCTTACAAACTTTAATTATGTTTTCGTCAGTATCTCTACAGTTACTGAAGAAAGGGAAATGGTACTTGCAGGTTAATCACAAATTAAAGGCAGGGCTTGGTGATGAAATACTGAGATTCTGTTAGTAACTGATGACTCAAAGAGTTCAATAAATTAAAAATAACAGACCCAGGAGGCTACACATGAGTTTTGAACTTGACCCCTTTGCCTCCACCTATTATCCTCCTTGTCATATTCCCGTGCCTGTAATGTCTGCATGATGTCACACCATTTTCTTCTTCAGCATAAGGCATGTCACTTTTATTTCTTTCTTTTGCTAAGAGATAAAACTAAAAGCATTATGTTCCTTTTTTGTACCTTTTTTTTTTTTTTTTTGTGTAATCTGAAACAGTATGAGGCTAAAGGAATAGAGGGAAAAATGTCATCTAGAGAAGAAAACAAAAACAAGTAATTCCCAAGCCTTTTATTTAAAAATACACTTTGTTTTAAGGCTTTTAATTAACTATTCATGTGAAGCTACTGATTCTACATGATTATTCTGTTAAAAGAATATTTAGCATTCACCTTTCCCACAACAGTGGGTTTTGGTTTTGTTTTTCTGTACAGACTGTATTTCTTGAATTCTCTACTAGGCACTGAATGCATTCTCACTAGTGAAGGATCATACTAAGGATCTGGCAGTCCCTCACTCTGTAAGAAGTTCAAGCTGGTGAGTCCTTTGCAGCTACCATGATCCCAACCTGTACATGTACATCCTCAGGCTAATGGCTTCGTGGCTCACAGTTAAAATAAAAAAAAGTACATATTACTCTAGAATGTCATGATGAAGGTAACAGAGTGTAGCCTGTTGAAAATAATGAAGTAAAAATAACAAGAAGAATTTATTTGGAAAAATGAATCAAGAAAAGCTTTGTTTTACACAAATTCTTTGGGCTTATATAAAGAAAGAAGGCCGCAGAGCTGCAACTGCATGTGTTTAGACAAAAATAACTTAATTACTGTAGGCTAACTGAGAGCTGGCTCAGGACTCTAAAAAACATATGAAAACACCATAGTAACAGGAGGGTGTATGCAGGAAAGTACAAGATATCTTCAAGATCAGAGAAGTTATGTTCTCCATGCACAGTGGCTTATCAGAACAGGACTGGTCTGGATGGAAATATATGATAGAGAAAGCACAAACTGTGTTATAAAGAAATGAATTAAAACATCCAAACCATAGTGAAAAGAGACAGGTTGGGAAATGTTTGTAAGCATAACAAATTCTCTTAAAGAGGCATGCCATTAGTCATGAAGACTTCTATTACCCTGGCATAGACTAGAATAAAAATCATGAAATGACTATGGAAAGTTATTTCTGGAGGTAAAATAGGGCTATTCCATTTTAAATCTGCTGAGTGATCACGTAGGCCAGACATATCTTTTGACGCATCCCCCAAAAAATAAGATATATGTGATAAATGAGATAAAAGTTGGTGAAGATTTGATTCTTGTGATCATAGAGTAAGAGCATCAAATTGTAGGCACTCAAGAGAATATTTACAAAGGAGTACAAAAATATTGGACTTTTAAAAGGCAGAGTATGAAAAATATGAAATATAGAGAATAGTGTGCAGAATATATAAAAAAAAATGCTACGTGCATGTTGCAGAAAGGAAAGCTACTCATGAAAAAAAGGAAACACATAAAATTTCTTGCATTTTTACAGTTATACATCAACATTAAACAATACCTGGGAAGATGCCCAGGTGGTATATCTATAACTTCATTTCCTTGGCCTTTTTACACCAGCTAGAGATGGTAACATGTTTAAGGTAAGATTAAGGTAAGAAGAAAATCAGACAAAAAGCGGATTTAAAAGTCAAATGTGTTGCACAGAGAGGATTATACTAAAAAAAAAAAAAAGTGATAGAAGAAAGAAACGAGAATAGCTACAATGAAATATACATACCTCTAAAGCAATTTGACTAACAGAAAAAGCTTTTGTTTTCATGAATATACAAAAAAGGTTTTTTTCCTGGTTATGATTCTTGCTGGTTTTATATGTAATTCCACCACTACTTGTAAAGCTCAGATGATAATAAGCTACATGTAGACAATTGAAAGCAATGTCATCATGTAAAGTACATCAGACAGAAAAGGCTGCTATTAATTTTTATGCCCTATGTGTCTGCTGACTGAAACAACAACAAAAAGCTGGTTGAAGTGAATGAAGTGTATCTTACAGTTCCCAAATAAAACAAGAACAGTAGGAGGTCTTTAAGCTATTTAAAGAATTTCATGGACTTTAAAAGCCATTTTTTGTGAATCATGCTGTCTTCACAAACACTCAAATTATTTTTTTAGAGGTTGACAAGTTGAAAAATTCCATCATAAAACCAGTGTATTAATGTCTCTGTGATATTTTGTAGAAAAGCAAAGAAAATATTTCCATGTAAGAACAGAATAAATCTTAGCACAGAGCTACATACAAAGCAAGAGAATCAGTCCCTTACTGCAATGTAGACCTCTCTGCTATGAGAGAACTGCTCAAAATGTGTGTAAAACCTAGAGAAACAACTAAATGTTCACTTCCTTTGAAAAGTTAGAATTGTTTATGAGGTAAAAACATCCAAAGCAAACAAGAGAAATGGGGTTTTAAAGTTTAAAGTAACAAAGAACCCTGAGATCATCATTGTCCATTCCACTGGAAAATATTAGACTTTATCGTGAGCTAAATGAAAAAGCTGCAAGGCTGACAAACACAACTGTGTTTCACAAATGTTTGCAGCAAAGATATTCAGGGTGCTGTGATATAAAATAAAAAAGGAACAATTTTCTAAAAGAGAGGTTGTTGGAAAAAGGTGTATTTGTTTTTATATATGGTTGTGAAAAAATATGAAATTGTCCATGGTAACTCTCAAAATAAATTTCTAAATGAAAAGCTCCTAGGAGGGTGAAAGTCTATACCTTTCATAACCTATGAAAGGGCACTTCTTCAATGACAGACCTGTCCTGACAGGCTTTTTTTGCCAAATGGCATCCTATGAAGGAATAATTTCTGGGCAAGATGAGCTTATTAGTACAGCTGACAATGGAGAAGTACAAGGAAATACGTTAAGTAGAGGGCACACTTCAGAAGCAACTAATGATGGAAGGATAACACTTTCTTCCTTAGATGCAGCAGGGCTCTTGGGGACCAAGGAACTGAGCAAGAATGAGAGGAGATACCTTCTGTGGAGGGCAGGGAAGTTTCCTGAACAGATTGGACACTACGAACCAGTGAGTTTCTGTACAGGTTTTCAAAAGGATGAGACTACATGTCATGTACTGCCTTCTTTTCTGCTGTCCACATTATGTTATCTCTCCATTTTATTCTCTTCATATATTGTCCCATTGGCACAATAACTGTAAGCTGTACTAGACAAATAGGTGAAACATTCAAAAATACCATGAATCAGGAGTATAAAAATACCCTTTGGGAAATGGAACTAGAATCTGAAATGCCAAAATATATTCCCCCTTACCACTGGAAAGCCAAAGATACTTAAGCGTTTGCTGCCTGCTTGCAAAAGTAACATTTTCTGCCTTTAGGCAGGATAGGGAGCACGTACCTGTGCATGCTGAAACCTCTGTCCCACATCACCTGAGCAGAGAGCCTAGACTGGAACAGCTCTCTCAGTTTCCTTCCCCAAGCAACAAAACCACAGCTAAAGTGAAAAGCAGCTGTTGCCCCCCTGGGTTGCCTCCTACCGGGGACTAGGAGGGGATTAGGATGTATAGCCTAGTACCTGCAGTTCAGATACAAATTCCTACTTGCCTAAGGAAAACCGAGTACTTCCATTTTTGAAGGCAGGATTTAAGTTATTTATATTTAGGGTTTATACTTTTTGATTTATGCAAAGTGCTTATACATAAAAACAGAATTAAAATAATATTTCAGGAGAGCAGACAGGTAGACAACTTTGTACTGTGTGAAACTGCCCCAGTGCTGGCACTGGGAGGCTGCCCGATCACTTTTCTGAGGCTTCAACAAACACGAGAGGGCACGACTGAGTCTTTCAGCCATGGATGAGGCACCTCTGGGAAAAAAAAAATGAAGAAAGGACAAAAAATGACACACAGGCAGAAGGGAATGGACAAAATCAGTAAGAAATTGCAGCATGAACACCAAGGTGAGAAGGAGAAGGAGCAAGCGCTCCAGGTGCCACAGCAGATATTGACACTACAGCCCATGGACAGTACCATACTGGACAAGATGGGTATTTCCTGAAGGAACTGCAACCTGAGGAGAGGCCATGTTGGAGCAGAGGAAAAGTGTGAGAAGGAGGAAGCAGCAGACAGAGCAATAACCATTAGATACTGACCACAACATTTCCCACTCTCCATCCTCCCTGTGCTGCTGGGGACAGGGGAAGGATATTGGATAGAAAGAGTGCCCTTGAGCCTGGGAGAGGCAGGAGGAGAGGTGTTATTTTAACATTCGTTTCTCACTGTCTGCATCTACTTTAATTGAAAATAACTAAAGTTAATTTTCCCTAAGTCAGGTCTGTTTTGCTCACAGTAGTAACTGGTAAGTGGTCTCCCTGTCTTTGTCTTTGGTCAAAGCTCACCACCACAAATTTGAAAAACTTAAGGAGGAAATGGAAGCCAAAAGGCAGAATGGGAGAGAAATAGTAGCTAATCATTCACATAGGTATTTATAACAGATTTTCACAAACAAACATAGAGCTTTCCAGATCCACCCTGTGCTACTGGGCAACTGATGGTCCTCCTACCAAGATCTGCAAAATGACAGGGAAGAGAAGGGGAAGGAGGGATCACCTGCCTTCCCATTAGGGACTCCTTCCTAATATCTGGGATGAGGCAAGGTGGAGGGAACAGGCCTTTTTCCTGTTCCCTGGTTACTTTCCAGGTGTGATGATCACTTTTTGCTTCTGTTCAACACCTTAATATGGCAAATTCACTGTAAATATGCTGTAATTAGTGGTAGAGAATCACATAGACGTTCCAATTTAGATGGAATAATTCCTATATTTGTTTAGATAGACTTTATTCTTCATTTCTAGTCTCTGATAAGGTTTCACATTAAAGTTTCCAGTTCATAAAAACCCAAAAAAGTAAAAAGCAAGACCCTGGAAATTTGCTGAGTCATAATAAAAATAATGCAGTGAGAGAACTAGAAAGGTCTACAAGAGAAATGTTTTCATTCATATATACTAACAGTCTCAACAGAAAAGAATAGAATAGGAGATCCATGAAGATTCGTAATCAGATAACATAATATTCTTAATAAAATGCATTTTTGAAAACTTTATAGTCTGGCAATATTTTGACCCAGTGTCATATGGAGTGCAACAGAAAAGTGTCTGAATTAGGCTAGTCTATAGAATGGAGTGTAAGGGAAGAGAACAGATATGTGCTATACATAGAGGAAAAAGCCTCAGGCACAGAGCAAAGACGTATAAAGAGAAAGCTAGGCATATACACAAGCACACACATACAATACAATATTTCTATACCCGTGTTTACTTTCAAGAGGTATTTTTCTGAAAAATAAATTACAGCACTAGGTAAAAAGCCTACAAGGGAAACAGATAGATGAACAGTGCTGCAGAGTTCTGTCTCCTGTACAAAGGGAAAGTATACATCATAGTTACTGTCACCGTTGACAGTTATAAGGAATCCAGAGCAAGTGCAACTGCTGGGCTTAAAAAAGCATAATAACAACTGTCTTAGTGGCACTGCAGCTTGTAAACTGCTGTGAGGTTAGGTTGGTGGACAGAAAAAGGGCTAGCATATCATCCATAAATCATTGAGCCTAAGCAGTTACAGTTCCTTGGCTTTTCAGCCAATCAGGAAGTCATCCTGAATTTTCAGGCGTACAAATGAGAAACATTACACAAGGACAATCACAGAATCACAAGTTTCTACAAGACAGGCTGATCAAGCATCTTCAGCCTCAAAGTGCTGGTTTGTATTTAAAACAGAGAACTCACAAGGTACCTCTAAGTGTCAGTTCCATTGCATATGTTAGTTAGGTTAAATACCTTTTCCATATTTTGGACTTTGAAAAATTATGCACTCATCAAGTTAGTTACCTCTTTCTAGAATGCCATTGAATATGATGGGAGAGGAGACGAGCTTGTTGTACATTTGTTTCGGTCTTGCTTACAGGCCCCCAGTAATTATGGACAAAAATAATTAGGAGGCTACAAACTAAAAAGATTTGTAGAACCTGTGACAGGCACTTTCAACATGTTTCAAGTTTTAATTTAACATATAAGAATTTTAAACAAGCAGATACTTAAAGAGACTCCCCAGCAGCTACCAGTGCACTAAATATATTGCACTTACATGTTCTAAATCAGTAGGAAATGTCAGTTATAAAATACATTCAAAAAATACCCACAAAACAGGTCAGCAAAATGCAATTCTATTTTTGAAAAGGTTGTCCATCAAATCTAGAGCTTGGAAAGATTCTGTTCTGTCCAGCTCCCTGTAAATACAGTGTCATTCAATGCAACCCTCAGAATCTCATCAGGTTTTGTATTTCATGACATAGTATTGCACCTTAGGTGTCAAAGGCAGGAATAAATCACTGTATAAAGTTTTACCTTTCTGACATTTCTAGCTTAGATTGCAATAGGTATGCTGACACGATCTTTCTAGAATTGAAGAAATTCTTCAGGTTTAGTTTTCCTTTTTCTTTATGCAACTAGATGAAAAAACATAGGTTTCTTTATCTTTGCATGTCCTTTCAGGTGTTTTTATTTATTTGGGGTCCTTTGTTTATTTATTTATTTATTTATTTGTTTGTTTGTTTGTTTGTTTGTTTTTTATGCTCCATGAATGCAAGTGGCAGCAAAAGAATATATCATAATTGTCAGAGAACATATTCCATAAAAGAAGAATACAGACAAAAAAACCCCAAAACATTTACAAGCAATGAAGTGGCTTTATAGATAGTCTCCTACACAGCAGGCAGATACTTTTCTAACCTGCCAAGGAAACTATTCACTACTAAACAAATCCCAGGCTTCTCAAATTGACAAAACTCTTGCTGACTTAGAGGCAATGAGAATTTTGCCTGAAAAAGACATATTACTGTATCTGAACTAGCTAGGACATGAATGTTAAATAAGACTTATGGTCTGATGAGGGTTTTTATGCTTATGGCTGTATTTCCAGTGTGTATTTATATATTCAATTTTCTTCATTCAGTAGTTGTACTTTGGTAGATATATGAGTTGCACAGTAGTTGCTTCGTGGGTAATGTGATCTTTCTTCCACTTGTACAGATACACATAAAGAAACCTAAATTTAATGCACCGTGCACAGTGCCCATCTCATTCCATGTGCTGTACTTCAAGACAGTACATTATTTTCATGGCTTTCCTGAAAACTCTCTTTTTTTACAACCCTGACACAAAACATCATTTTACTACAGCTTGCAGCATTTGTAAAGAGGTGGACAGCTGACTCCACATGCTACATGCCCTGAGGAGGAAAGCAGTGCAAAAATGTGCATGGAAAAATACGGTCTGCCAGCAGGAAAGTATTTTTGCTTTACAATTGTATTTTTTTAGAATTTAACTCAAGGCAAAGTAAAATTAAGCTAGAGCAAATTAAGTATTTTTTTGTTTTGTTTATTGCTTACCTTACATCTTTCCCCAATACTCCTCTGCTATTTTCTTATTTCTTTTCCAAAGGTAGATGTTTCGAAAACTATGATGTGTAAACTGTAAATTATTGGTTATATCTTAAACTCCAGTTTTCTTAAATATTGAAAAAAAACAGTTCTTTACCAAAACCTGATTCAAACTTTGCATCATTAGTAACCTGCAAACACTCAACATATGATTCTTGCACCTCATGTACCACAAAATGATATACATTAGAATTCCTATATAATTTACTATAAACATTTCTAAATGCTTCTTAAAAACAAATGCAACTTTTCATTGTATCATGTACCAACACAGTAAGGTAAAAGCATCCATTTTTATTTTGGCAGAACAGATCTGGATGTTCTCCAAATTGTTTTTCTGCGATACAAAACAGCTACACAATTCTAAAAATGCTCTGGTTGTTTTAGTTTACTTCATTTGAAGAATGTGTATAAATTACGGTACTCAAAGGTTCTTTTATTATAGTATATGATCTATCCCTGGCAGTCGCATCAAGATTTTTCTTTGCAGGCAAGACATATTACATGGATAGGACCAGGCTAATGTGCCACAAGAAAAAAATTTAGAGAACTAGTATTGTTCCCAAGTGCCAGCAAAAAGTTAGAAGGGATTTGGGTACTCAGGCTGGAAGGTAATCTGGTTGTTGAAAAAACATAATGAGATATTTTCTCTTTTTAAAAATATATAAAGTGTTACAACATTCAAATAAGCTTCATATCTATGTATTCCAGTCAACTTCTCCTAAAAGCCGGGTATTGTTAAAAAACAAGATGGGGACCTGGAGTTTAACCAGCATCTCTCAAATTTTTTTTTTAGCTCTTCCAGATATAAACATGTCCCTGAAATTCACAAACATGTATCTCTTTCCTTATCATAACTCATTTCATGTGCAAAAACTCATTATCCTAATTTATCACACATACAAAGATGTGAACTGCAACTCACTTTTCTGCTAAAGTAGTTGGGGTCAACATAGTTGAATAGCTACTGTTATCAATCAACCAGGCTGTGCTTAAAAACTTGATAGTGGGCCTTTTACAGAGCAACATATTTTTCGTTTTCTTCTTTGTCTAAAAGGGAGAATATATACGAGTTAGCTGTGATCAAATTAAAACTGTATTATAAACTTCATTGCCTGTCACATACAAACGAAAATTCCCTCAGACTCATAACTTACCTGAAAAACAAACAACAACATCATAGTTCCCAAATTCTTTTGAGTATTTGTTTCATACATATATCTGTTAACATTTTTTTTTCTTTTAATTTTCATTTTCTTTTTTCATGGTTAAGGAGGAATAATAGATATTGAACCTATTGAATGTCTTAGGTTCATCTTTTAGAGTTAACAGTCCAAAATAAAACTCCTATCTCACTGACACATTAAGCAACCACATGACTGCTGTGAGAAATGGTTTGAATAATTTATCATTTACAAACAAAAATGACAAGTATTGTGCATAACAATGTGTATCATCAGAGAGCTCTTTTGAAATTGCCTCCTGATTACCTACACAAGTTTAAGAGAAATGACTATGTACTTGTTGTAAATTATTAACTTTATTTAAAAAATAAATTAGCTGGAATAAACACTTCCTATCTCAAATAGCAATTATATAATTATCTCTCCTCCAATCATTAACTGTATGGGAAAGACATAAGAGAGAAGTCTCCACAGAGAGGAGCCCATGGTTACCTTTACAAAGTGCTCTTTCCAGACTGCATATCACCAATTTTATGTTGCAGCTGGGAGCTATATCAAATACAGCAAAATACATTCTGCCTGCAAAGAAGCCCATGAAATTTCTCATGGTGTCTGAGGAGGATTTGAGCAGTACATGAATGGGAAAGCAAATCAAAGAAAAATCTCTCAGGCTCAGGGTTGTAACCTAAGCTATTCTTTTTAATCCCACACATGCAGACCTGCACCGACATCTCAGATATCCACACTATTCTTGCTTAAGATAATGTAAATTACATGTGCACATCTTCGAATGGTGCCAGGACCCTGTGCATGTTAGGTCTAAGTCTAGTAAAAAAGAATGTTCTGAAGCACTCAGTTGATTAAATGGTGGCTCCTGTGAAGCCAGTAGGATCTTCAACTTTGGCTTCCACAGAACTGAGATTTTACTCTCTTCTGAATGTGGGCTACTACATCTGTTGGAAGAACAGATTTTTTTTTTTTTTTTTTTTTTTTTTTTTTCCATATTTGCCTTGAAGTAAGTACTTGTGAAAGATGCTGACCTTATGGTACTGGAAATGGATTTTTTTCCCTTTAGCCTCAGGGTAGTTTCAGCAAGCAAAAGCCTTCTCATTCTAACTTACCAGCCTTCATCTGCAGAGATAGCCTCTAAGATAGCCTCTGAGTTCAATCTCCACACATCTTCAGCTCTATTTTTTTGTTTTCCCCAGGGTGACTATCACATGGTTTTGCAGATAAACACTTAAGCCTAAAGACTGTAGCAAGTTTCTAAGAAATGATTGCTTAGGATGCTTACGCAAATATAGATCAGATTGGATTGCTATGAGATTTATTGTATGCTTAGCAATGCATAAACTCCATAGTTTTGTCATGAGTTATTGATGTCTACTCTGTTTTTTTTTGTAACCAACCAGACTAAAAGCTGCTTAATGTTTCTGAGTTCTTGAGCAACTTTAACCAGGCATTGGTATTAAAAGAAGTGGAAAGAGAACATCCTGTTTTCCTTTTTATACCTCTGTATACTTCATGATGGTTGTACTCAAGCTTCAGTGCTCCCTAACTTGGATATATTACTGAACACCTACCATTTGCATCAAATTGTGGCCAACATTCATGTTCCAAACCTGAGTACTTTGCTGCTGCCTCAAGGCTTCTCCTCAATATGATGTTAATTTAAATTATAAAACTTAAATCACATAGAGAAATATGACTTCCATATACTTCCTAGTGTACTTCTATATATTTCTCAGTGACTTAACATGACCTCGTTAATCTTCTTAGCTCCTCTTACTTCTATTGACCTATGAACTCCCTATACTCAAGT
The DNA here is from genome assembly GCF_037038585.1 of Patagioenas fasciata. NCBI lineage: Eukaryota > Metazoa > Chordata > Aves > Columbiformes > Columbidae > Patagioenas > Patagioenas fasciata. The sequence goes on from NC_092521.1 coordinate 57,616,940, forward strand.
ACAAATGTACTACAATACAAAAAGCATAGTTTAAGACGTGAATGGCTGTAATTCATTAGCTGACAACATGACAATTTTATGGTACACATGCAGCCCAGCAGTCAAGTATTATCACTCTGCCTACTGGCAACACATACGGAGAAATCACATGAGGGACTCTGTTGTGGTACTTATTTTGCACACTGAAAATATGCAAAAAGAGTCAGATTTATAGACTTTGTTTCATGATGTGGTAGCTCCCACTTCAGTGTGAAGGGACACATCCCCTACAGGAGATATTTATTTTTCTCTCTCAAGCTCTATTTCATGCTAGAAGGATCCTTGCAAACTCTTAGTCCAGATTTCTACTGTACTGTCTGTCACTGTCCTGACCTCTGTTGCAACTGCTGGAACAAATATGGCCAACAAGAGCCAAAGAATAATAAAACTATATGATACACACAATTGAATTTGTTACATGATCAATTCAGTAAACTTGATATGGTTGGTAGCCTAACAATATGAAGTACAGATGTTTTTTTCAAGGTCTTCTTTATTTATATAGCTCATCTAGACACCTTATTGCACTCCAACTATTTAAAATAATTTAAACAAAGTTCAATGGAAAGAAAGCAAGACTGCAATTAGAAATGCATGAAGTTTAAAACTAGTAATTATTGACGTTTTCTACAGTGCAGGTTGACACTTTTCTGCATTTCAACTCAGAAAATTAGTCTAATAGGATTTTAGTGTTATTGGTCTATAGTGGTGTTATGACTCAATTTACATTAAGACCAAAAAAAAAAAGTCATCAAACATGTCTATTTAGCTCTCTATCCAACAGTGGTCACTGTGGATGTTGTGGGCATAAGAGTTAGAATAAAGGACAGGTAGGTACATTATCCCAACCATGAGAAATTTCTGACTTGAAAGCTTCCCGTGCTAGACCTTTCATCCACTTCTGTGTTGTCAACAGTCCTTGTTAAACTCTTCTATAAATCAGTCTACTTGCCTTTTGAATCTACCTGTACTTCAGATAGCTGTAACATCTTCTGACAATGATTCTATAATCTCAGTATCCACTGGAGATAGTTTCCTAACTTTGTGTTCGTTTTGAAACTTCTGTCTAAGAATTTGATTTAATGTCCCTAGTTTCAGCAACATGTTAAGTAGGGAAGAATTATTTTCCATCCAGTTTCTCTGTATTATGCATGACCTAATATGACCTCTGTTATATGCTTTCCTTTTCCATTCCTCTTTTCTGAAGGAAAAAAAAATCTTAAATACTTAATTAAAACAGTTGTCTGTCTGTATCTTTGCCTCATTTTGCTGCTTTCTGTTGTTACCATTTCTGTAATTTTCTTCTTTGGGCTGGAGCAGAGGCTGTAGAGGGGACAAAAAGAGGAAGCATGGCAAAATTTATTTTGCAGTCAAAGCTGTGTATACTACACATTTTTTTTTGGCTGTTATTATTTAGATCTCCATTTATCCATCAAAAAAATCTGACATTCCATTTTCTTAAACCACTGCTGGACACCTGTCATTCGAACAAATATATTCAAGATGACTCCTAAATGTCTCAGCAATGATAGTTAATTCAGCTAATTCTTTACAGGTATTATTATGTCCTCTTTGTGTGTAACTTTGTGTTTCTCAACACTGGATTTTAGTTGACGATTTATTGCCAATGACTCAGTATCATAGGGTGCTTCTGAAGCTCATAGTACTCAGATTATTTAAAGTAAACTAAATCATTTTGTAAAATAAACAGCAAACTGTCATTTACATTTTGGACATAAACATGTCAGAAAAATGGCCACAGTAATCTCTCTAATTACGGTAACTTATCATTTTTCCTAGTGTTTGTTTCGTACATGTTAGTCCATTATTACACAATAAAAAATCTTTTCTTTCTTCCCATGTTAGTTCAGATCGGTAAGATCCTAGGTGAAGGATTTAATAAAAAACAGTCAATACCCAAATGCAATACACAAGTGCAGTGTCTCAACACCGTAAGCTTTTTTCATATGTTCTTTTTATAAACTCATTCAAAGAACTTCCATTGATCTGCAAGTCCATACTTCCTCCAGAGTCACATCACAGCTTCTTTGTTATCTGCTTTCTGTTCACATATTCAGTTCTCTTTATCATGGTTTGCAACAGATTACCCAATATAGATGCCACCTTTTTGGCCTGTAGTTTCCCTAGTTCCCCTCAGGGCCTAATTTCATGAATAATGCCATTGGTTATATAACACAATTAGCATTTTAGCTGTTTCTTACAGCTACTCCTTTAGAAATACTAGATTAGTATCAGCTAATCTAGGCAATCTTTTGCTAAAACCTTTATGTCTTTTTCTTCTGAAAGCTTGACAATTTGAGGACTTTTCCAACTTGTGCCTCATGTGAAGGAAGTCTACTATGAGAATCTCCTTGACCACTTCAATAGAGAATACTGAAGAGAAATAATGCTTTAGTTTTTCTTGTATGGCCTTATTTTTTCTAGGAGCACACTTAACACTTTGACCAGCCATCAGTCTTGGTTTCTTGGGAGACTTTCTGATGTTCTTGAAAATGTTTTTCTTAGTATTTTCAGTCCCTTAACAACTTGTTTTCTGAACTATTTTTGTGTTGTTGTTGGTTTTCTTTTTATTTATTTATTTATTTATTTAAAATTTCTAGCTGCTGCTGTTTAAAAACATTCCTGTTTTCCTCATGACACTTCTGCTCTTTAAAAATACTGGCTTTTTCTGGTCCTGCTGTAGTTAGTAATTATATGTGGCAAAAATACGGTCTGTGTTTTGAAGATGGGGTCTTTAAACCATCTGCACGCTCTTCCAGATTTCATTTTACACAGATTCACTATTACTGGTTGAGACTGATTGTAACCTCATTTGACTTCAGGTTGTGATAATTATACCATTTTTGTATTGGCCCAGTTTACTCTGTCATTTATTATACCTTCTGTCTTCTTGTAGTGCAGCAATGATTATCTGGCTTCTGCCAGAGCTCCAAGTTACTTGATACGTCAAGTTTCTTTGTCCAAGTTATTCAACTCCAAGAAGGTCTTCTCTTCCCTTTCCTATACCACTTTTTCAACTACATGGTGATATCTGTTCTAGATATGCAATTATTGCAGAATATGTTACCAAGCAGGTCTTAATCTTAGACATTTCACTTCATAGTTTGTCTCCAGAGTCTTTTTATGTTGTATGCATAATGTCAAATTGGCTATAGCCAGTGTACCATCTTCATGCTTGTCAGATAAGCTGTGACACTGTCCTCCCTGAAAATACAAATACCACTTTCTATAGTGTACAATAATCAAAGTACCTCACTGTATCTCTCCATATCTACTACCCCACTCACCACCACAAGAGATTTTCAGTTGTTACATGGTGGAACTGTCGTTTCCAGAACATTACTCCTAACTCCTTGGCTTTCCTGCCCACTACCTCCATATTGTAAACGACCTATTTTTTTATGCCGTTTAGTCATGAAACCATATACTAACCATGAAAGAGATGACTTGCACAATTTTGTCATTCACACAGATGAAAATGGATAACCGACCTTGTATGTCAACATGAAAGGGATGGCCACGAAGTGAAGGAAGCAGGTTAAGCTTCAAGATGTGGCTGAAGGCTTGGATTTTGAATGCCATAGTCTGTGATCTTACGTAAAAATGGTTGCATATGAGAAAAATCTTAATAGCCCCTCAGTAATGAATCTCTCCTCTCACTGCAGTAGCGGAAAAGGGTAGGAACAGAAAACACCTCATTTAAAATTCAAATCCTGATAGACTTCAGGTGTCTTTTTTGGTTTCTAATCCACCTTAATAAGAAATTTCAAAGGATAAGGAATGGTAGAATCCAAAACTCTGGAAATCTTTGTAATAAAGATTGCTATTCAACCAGGGCTCTACTGTTGTTCAAAGAGAATTTGCAGTTACTTGCCTTTAAGAGTAAAAGGCCAAACATGCACTCCACGATTGAGTTATCCATAAAACTCCCTTTCTCCACCTCAGTTCTAATGAATTCTACTCTACTACCAAACAAAAACAAGCTAATGACTGCAGAAAGACTAGGGCACTCACAATAAAGCTTTCTTCTAAGGTGTGCAGCTGGACCCATCTCTTATTTGAAATATGTTTTAGCTGGCAGTCCCGGAAGAAGTCTGCATTCTGAACGAAAAGCCAGAAACCGCTTTTGATGTCATCATTAATCAGGTCTGTTTGTTAAAATGCCTAAATATTTTTTTAAAGTGACTGAGGACAACGACATTTTAAATGGAATATCCAACACTCTGCTAATGCATTCTTAGACAAGTATTTTATCATGAGTGAATTTGGGCCACATGAGCAAGATTTTTTTAAAGAATCATCCAAAAATTACTATGCAGCAAGTCTGTTTTCCCTGCACTTGATATGTATCACAAAGAAGTTCAGATACAAGTGCTGTTGTAACAGCTCCTTGAATCTGACACATGATTTTTTATTATGTTTAATGCATGTTGAATGTAAGAAACGGGGGTCTGGTCAAGAAAAACAATGAGCTAGTAGGTCATAGAAATACAAGCTGATGTGAGATGTTTTTAAAGTACTACCCCAAAAGACAGCGGCTTAGAGAGAAAGCACCAAAGAATAACCCGAAACTTGTATTCCTGTTGTCAGACATAAATGACAATTTAAAAAAAAATATCCACAACACAGCCATTTTATATGTGACCTACTTCAATGCAACAGTGCATGAATGACACTGAGAGGCACATTCTGTGGAGATGGAAGAAGTCGTTGATTTGTCAGTAAAGCTGCATTTGTTTACACAAGCAAATTACAGTGAAGACTGTCTTCTCCTCAGCTGGCAAAATAGGCCAGGTGGTAACCATGTACTCTGCTCCTAGCCACCTTGCTACATTCTTTGACATGCTCAGTGGGCAGAAAAGCTAAAAGTCAGCTGCCCTTGTCTTCCTGTTTGCATCAGGATGTTCATATAACAGTCACATTTCTTAAATTTTTCTTAGTACCTTAATTCTAAATCTACATGAAATGTGAGTTTAGTCCAAAGTGCAAATGAAAATGCAGTAATTATAGCGCTGGAAGCTGCATGATACCCATTAGATGATCCAATTCCTCTCTCTACAGACTCAGGTTACTTTTTTGTTCCTTATTTTATATTTTCATTACCTATCCTGGATTTTAATAACTTCATAGCCTAAAACAAGTCCATAGCCAGAACTTTGTCCTGATATCCAGCTTATTCAAGTTCTTTGTCAGCTTACAAGCCTTCTTCCCTCCTAAGTAAGTCAATTGTTAATTAATCACCACTATTTATTAATCACCACTGTTTCAAGTAGTTTTCAGCTCATATAGCATTTCTGTTGTCATGGTTTAATCCAGCAGGCAACTAAACAGCACATAACCATTCACTTGCTCTCGCCCAGTTGAGTAGGGAAAAGAATCAGAAAAAATAAAGAACTTGTGGGTTGAGATAAAGACAGTTTAATAGGACAGAAAAGGAAGGGAAAATAATAATAATTATACAATAATATACAAAACAAGTGATGTATAATGCAGTTGCTCACCACTTGCTGACCTATGTGCAGACAGATCTTGAGAAGCAGCTGCCATGCCCTGACCATCTCTCACTAGTTTTGTTGTTCAGCGTGACATCCTATGGTATCGAACATCCCTTTGGCCAGTTTGAGTCAGCTGTCCTGGCTGTGTCCCCTCCCAGCTTCTTATGCACTCCAAGTCTTCTCACTGGCAGGGCAGTATGAGAAACTGAAAAGTCTTTGTGTAAGTACTGCTCAGCAACAACTAAAACATCAGTGTGTTATCAACATTATTTTCATCTTAAATCCAAAACATGGCACTACACAAGCTACTAGGAAGAAAATTAACTCTATCCCAGCCACTGACTGGAACCCCTCCTTGGCCCCTGGACCTGGTTCACTGCTTGTCATGCCTGGGTCTGTCATTGAGCCCTGATTGCAGCACCCAGCTCTGACTGCTGCGCTTAGACCTGGAAAGATGGTGTCTCACTGGTGGGAGCACAGCCAGCCCTGAGGTTGTCCCCAGCTTCCTGCTCATCTGCTTTTGGAGAGCAGCCCCCGTCCTGATCCTGCCTTTAACTTTACTTCTTCTATTATTTTCTATGCAAAATCTAATAGTTTGTAGTTGCTTCTTCCTTTGTAGATGAGTTACCTACGGCCCATGTGGCCCTTTGAGCAATTCGGTATGTCCAAGCAGGGTTTATCTGCTACATTCCCTAAAGAAAACTGGGATTCCAACTGAACAGTTATTTTCATACTTGTCTTTAGTTGAAAGGCACTGATGCTAGTTTGCTGTCATCACAAATGTTTTGACCTAGAAAGCTTGGGGGGACGAGAAGAAACAACTCCAAGCACTATATACACCTCCTGAAGTTGATTTTTATGTGTCATTTCACTGCTTTACAAGGCCATTTTCCTTCAACACACAGTATCCAGAGTACAACAGTTTAGCATTCCCAGTCATAACAACCAAGGGAGGTATAATTGAATATGAAGCTGATCAAGAGCAGTTTAATGTATTCAGGAGAATACTTTATTGAAAATTGTGACCAGATATGGTATAAACACTTGAGGGCAATATTTACAAGAGGAAATAGTTAACATTTGTTTTTCACATGAGTCCTTTTTTCTCCAAAGAAATTAAAAATTCTCTTTAGAGATGCTTCTGGTCAGGTTCAAGCTAGCAAGGCTGAAAATCTGTTTGTAACCATAGATCCCCTGTTACTTCTTTCCACCCTTAATTTGGTGACGTTCTTCTGTTTAGCTATTTTACAAAAATTTGATCAAGACATGCTGCAAGGGCTCAAACATTAATCTCCCATTCCTAACAACAGGTACATGCATACAACATCAAAATGACACAGTAAATTCATATATGTAAAGCTTCTTAGAAACATGACATCAGTTTAAAACTCGAAGCCTTTCAACAGCTCATAAGCTCTCAGTCTTTGAGCTGAACTTAGAGAACGCATAATTGAGATTAAGCGAAGTCAAAGTCAGGACCAAATGGAAGACAACGTGTGTTAAGCAAAAAGGTTTCAAGAGATACAAAAAATTAATTTGACTGACTCTAAGAAACACCAAATAAATACCTAGATGTTTACAAAGCATTTACTTTTTTTCTTTAATGATTTTACTTAGTCATGTTATCATTTATGTCCTCTTGACACATATATTTTCATGGAGAATTAGTAGCGCCTTGTATAGTCTGATGTAGAAGCAATTGGTGATGATGGTCCAATGACATGTACACTTTTTATCAGGCACTGTGCATTCATGTTGCTGGTTTGAACCTCCAAGTTTTCTTGGAAGCAAAGAGATCATTTGAGGAATAACAGATGATGATTGTCAGTTGAAGGAGTGGATAATAGTCCTTGAAAGTAAAAATAAAAAAATCTAAACAGCATTCAATACTTCACTGAGAATGTAAATTCATTTTTGAAGACAAATATGCCTGTCAATTCAATGGTTTTTTCTCTTTCTCTTTGATTTAAACTTTGATTTCCAGAGCAGATTTAGTAGACACATTTAAAATTTATTTCTGTGATGCTATTTTTACAAGTTTCTTTATAGACTAGAACAGCAATTATAATAGATTCTAAAAATGAATCCTTTTATTTTTGGTACACAGAACACTGTGTACTAAACGCAATGCAGTAGAAGTTGCACAAAATACTTGAACTTTAATGCTTTTACACTGCATTTAAGAATAGAAACTTGTAGTTCACATTTTTCTACAAAAACTGGGATGTACAGCTTTTCTTTAACTAAATGCTTGATTATTTTCCCTTCTTGTCCCCCATGTAACAGGAATGAAATTTGAGAAGCTGTTGTGAAAATAGTAACAATTATCACAATATAGACATTTTGAATCATAACTCTTATGGATAAAGTGCAGGTTTTACCTAGAATGAAACAGAAGTTTACAGGGTGATACAGAGATATTATAGTAATAATAGAAATAATAGAAAAGTCTAAATAATAGAACTATTATTTTTCAGAAAATCATACAATAAAGAATAGAAATATTGTTTTTTTAAAAAATATGTTCAGCTGGTACATAATTACTTCTGCTTTTTGAACCATTTAATCTGGACATGATCTCTTCCAAAATTCACTATTTCTGAAGAAAAAGGACAATTAAAACTGTCAGAATGAAATTATTCTGTACATATTAATAATGCAAATAATAATTAATAATAACATAACTATGTAATTATAATGTGATTAAATTAGTATTACAGTCATTCCTTAATTTTGAGGTAGTTTACTTGGGTTGCTGATTAATTGTGCCATTAATACAAAGTATTCTGGAGTAGATGTCATGCATAGCTACAGTTGTTAGCCCAAAACATTATAAGCACTGTAACCTGCTTCTAGGTTAAGGAAGATGATTTTTTTAAGCTTGGAATGGACCTAATAATACCCTGCATATGCAAGCTGGCCTCACGCAAAGCCATTTTGTACATTTTTCACTGCATTCACCAGAAGTCAAAGTTCTAGCAAGGTTTTATGTTTTGTGGCAGATGCAAGTGACATGTATTATTACCTCCTGTTTGGGACGGCTGCAGAAAGTCCATTCTAGAAGCAGAGCAATGGGTGCAAAGATGCTCATACAGATCTGGTGAAGGCTCAGGCACCCTGTCTCAGAATTTAATACAACCATTTTTAGGCCATCCTTGAACACACAAGTGCTTTTTTCTCTCTGCCCTTTACATCACTGCAGGTAACAATAACAATAGAAATATTCTTCCAAGACTTTTGCTTTATGCTGTGTCTTGAAGTGGTGCACACTGGACTTTCTTTGAGGAAGTAAAACAAAGGTGATTTTCTCAATTCAGATACGGTCATTACTTGTCATCAGTAATCATGTGGCACAAAGATTCTTCCGTAACAAATCCAAATATTGTAGATTCACAAAAGTGTTTTAGTTCTCCAGTTTGGATCTACTTCAAATAATTCTGATAGTGAACATTCAACAATTTATCTGAAATTAAAATATAGATTAATGGCCCTACATCTAATATAATCCTTTCAAACACATGAAGAAGATGAACAAGTATCCAAGAGAGACATTATGTTGCTTTTACAGTCTAGAGACTGTGGTGCAGACAATAAACAGTTTGGACTACATAATGGAAGTTGCAGAAATTCACAGCAGCCCAGTCCTATTGATCTTACTACAGCATTAGCTGGCCATTTCTAAATGCAAAACATGTGTTAAATCTAAGTTAATGTGGCTTCTACATTAATTCAATTATTTCTTCCTTCAGCAAAAAAGTGCTTGTACTGTACAAATCCTACTGTTGCAGAGCAATTCCTTAGATATAAACAGCTTGGCTATTCTTAATGTGCTCTATATTGCTGAGGATCTCAGAAAAGCTGCAGAGATACATCACAGCAATCATTAGCAATCAAGAGTTTCCAATTACTAAGTCACACCTACTTGTCAAGCAGTTGATACAAATGAAACCAAACTAAGAGTTTGTATTTAGCAAGGAGTTTTCAAAGAAAAATGAAGATCCAATTCCAGAATATTTTACTCAAAATGCAGATACAACACCAGACAGGCAATTCTGCCACCCGGTTTAGTCATGTTGCCTTAACAAACCATTTAACTGGAGCCACAGTGGAAGTTGAGAGAAGGATTACAATAACTACAAGTGTTTAATCTAAAGGGATAGTAACTACTCACCTATTTGAGTTTCCTGAACTAGGCCGTGTACAGCTATTGCATTAAAAAATCCTTATCAGGTATGATAGTGCCTACAGCTGGAAAGATCTCTGAGAGAGAAAAAATATAGAGATTTGGGCAATGTACAATGAAATAATGACAATAAAATAAGAAAGTTTTCTTTAGAAGAATGCCTGAAGGCTGCTATGCAATTTTGCATAGAACCAAGTTGCACTTTTACATAATGTTTTACGTAAAACCAAACAGGCATCATGTAGAAATTCAAGAGAATAATGATTGAAATCAAAATCTTGTTCTGGGTGAAAAGGAACACATCAAGTATGGAGTTAAGAATTTATTTTTAGTTACAATAATGTTTTCACAGTCTATTAGCAAAAATAACACAGAAAAATATAATTAATAATACAGTCAAAATTGCTACACAAGCAATTTCTATCCCACTCTTTTCTCTGTTGTGATGTTCACCTTTCCAATGTACTTCTGAATCTGAAGGTCAAGAGCAGAACCTTTCCAACTGCCACAGGGGTGGCAGTGATAATAAGTCATCAGCAACCTGAGGACTTATCATGAAGGAGTGTAATGTTAATGGTGGGAGTTTCTTTGTTGTTGTTTCTAAGAGCTTTCTCAGAATATACAGCTTTCTTTCTATGGATTTCCAACTATTCTTGACAGAAAGAGCTCTTTTTTGTCACGCACTCACTCTGTAGGCCTGTGGGACTACTGCTACACAGGGTACTCCAGGAGGTTAAGGTAACACATATGGGGTGAATTCACCATGCACCATGCAATTATTGCAACAAGCTAAATCCATCGCAGGCTGTACCAGCCCTGATGAGACCTGAGACCTTGCACTGGTCAGTCAATGCAAAACCTGTGGCCTTCTTCTAGTGATGGCAGAAAGTCATGTTTACTGGAGTATAGCTGTCGTCAATGTGAACAGAAACATACCACTGACTTTCTTCTGATGGGACCTGACTCAGTTTATGCATCCTATCAGGTAAAATGGAAAAAAAAGCAAAATTGTGCATGTGTTTCCTGAATGTATCTTCAAAATGAGTAGACTAGAGAGAGTTCAGAGGAAAAACATGCAACTTTTTTTTTTTTAAACATTCACTATAGTTAGAATTGTTAAGAAAATGGATTTCTTTCAGTGGTTGGGGTGTGAAATTGAAGGTATTGAAACATGATGAAAGAAAATAAAACTATTTTCTTTCTTGCTAGATCAGAGACTTAAAATTGCAAAGATTTGCTAATGTGTTCAGAGGCAGAATTGGGAAAGTGGAGGCAGTAAAACCAAGCCAGCTTCTCAAATCCATAACCCATTTTATATTTATAAATCTGGAACTTGTTTCTTAATAGAACTGTTTTCTTATTCACCCAGGTTTTTGAGTGCTGGGTAAACTAAACCTATGAAAGCTCCTTCAGAGACTGACCTCTCTCAAGTGTGGAATCAGAAATGTTCCTTATTAACTTGCAGTGTCTGTTTGATGCCAGCATATGGTTTTGTTGTTATTTCTTCAAATTAATCAATGCTAATTTCCATAGATCTCCATGGTGCTGTTTTCCTCATACTTACTTAGTTTACTTTTTATGCTTCTTTGTTTCCACATCTTGTTTGAGACCACTGAAAATGGGAAGAGAGTTATAAAATAAATATGTTTGAGATGAATAGCTACATCTTTCATAAATCTGTTTTTTAATTACAAATGAGCTCAATGTAGTAATGTATTTTACTTTAATTACATTTTTGATGACCTTCTTAGAGCTGAAAGCCATTTCTCTTTATTTAATGACATGCACGTGTGTGTTTGGGGAGTTCTGTTGCTAAGTGATTTCCAGGAAAGCTTAGTGAAGCAAACTAACAAAGTGTCAGGTAATATTTTCTAGTGTTTTTATGGAATAGCAATGCAAAATCTTCAGAGTTTGAGGGTTTGAGAGAACATATCAGACCCAAATTTGAAAAGAATCCCACATCTCCTTGTTTTACCACATCCAGCTTGTATGCTGGACCATACAATACAACTATAGGTTAGTGACTGATAAGTGCAATGCAGATTTGTCCCATTAACTTATAAAGTTGCAAAGTATATTTGAATCTATTTCTTTCTTTCTTTCTTTCTTTCTTTCTTTCTTTCTTTCTTTCTTTCTTTCTTTCTTTCTTTCTTTCTTTCTTTCTTTCTTTCTTTCTTTCTTTCTTTCTCTTGCTCTTCTTCTTCTTTCTTTCTTCTTCTTCCTCCTTCTCCTTCTCCTTCTCCTTCTCCTTCTCCTTCTCCTTCTCCTTCTCCTTCTTTCTCTCTTCTTACTGTTTCTTTTTAAATAAGCATCACCATTTCTCTTTCCTGCAGCACTGTTTCTGGAAGCAACTGAAGTGCACTGCATCTGACACATATAGTGTAGAAATTTAGCTTGTAGATACAGAACTTGTCAACTTCAGAGCGAATTTGCAGCAGGTGGAAGTGACACAGCACTGACTTCAATACAATTCTGTCACAATGATGATGCAATCTGGGTCAGCTCCACACAGAGTTTAAAACACTTTTTCTAACTGAATTGCTGATAAGTAAGCTCTTTCACAAAGGCAACTGAAAAGATTGGGTTCTTCATATGGAAATGCTTAAGCAATTCTAGAAGACAACTGGTGCAGAATTCTTATATGGCATTTTGGTTTTGAGAGGAAAATAAGCCATATATACTCTGGGAGAGAGGAGTTTAAGCCTTTGGTTGGGAAGCTAGAAAGATATTAAAAAGTTACAGAGCATCAGGGTAACACATAGGCATACCATAAGGAAGAGGTAAATGACATGACCTTTAGTTGCAAGTTATACTTATCAGTTTTTTTAAAGTGATTCTTTAAAACAATGAAGCCTGACCTTTCTCAAAGAAATGAACTTTTTTTTTTTTTTTTTTTAAGAAAATGAAGCCAAAAACAATGTGTAAAGCACAAGCCTTAAGGTAAATTGATTTAGACTTTGAGAAATTATGGGAAAATTATAGTTTGGACATCTTCTAATTTAGAAAACATACATTACGCAGTAGTTTTTCTTTTTCACTTAAATTTTCCTCTATATCTTATTTTTTTCACTTAATAATCTACATCCCCCCATTGATCCTCTAAGTCCAAAACCATGTTTGTGTAATACATTATTAAAGGGGTGTCAGACTCATGATATAGTATACTTGGGGCTTTGCAGCAGCATTAGTTTACTTGGTGTTCTTTAAAAAATACTCAAGGGATTCTAAGGCAATATTAGATCCTTTTACAACATCCTGCATAACCTGTCTATTTGTATGCCACTATGTTACTAAACAAAATCAAAGGTGGTGTTGTTTCCTATGTCCTACTTCAGAACTAATTTTTGTAGACAGGCTTTTTAGCCCCCACAGAAAAAGGCTAATACTTGAGAAATTCTATGTATTTATTTAACTAAATTTGCTTGTGGGGAAGTCACACAGATGGTGGTTAAAAAGAATAACTTGCCATTTCACTGTGAGAGCGCATATCAACCCTGAAAGACTCTCAATTGCTCATGTACTTATAGCCTACAATGTACTCCTCTTGCAACCTGCTCTAAGGCCAATGTGCACCACTAATCAGTTAAATGGATTGAGTCCTGTCTCTCTTCTCAGGTCAGAAGCAAAATATTCATGTTTCTGTGTGAAAGATGAGAGTTGTGCTCAGCTATAGGAGAAAATGAAACAAAAAGAGGGTATGCATTTCAATTACAAGGATTAAAGGGTAAATAAAACTGACATCACACCACCAATCTGCAGCATGATATGTGAGTATCGTGTATCCTGTTAGAGGACAGAGTTGTGAAACCATTGTCTTTCTGCCTCATTCTGTTTGTTGAAGTCTGGGCCAGGTGGAACCCTCCCAAAGGAGATAAAATAGCTCTCTTCCCAAAAAGAACTGAACATGTTGAAGCAGAAACCTGGTTTCTGTTTACTTTTTTATGCCCTCTAAAGAGAATGACACCAAGCTGGAGACTGTAACGCAAATATACTGAAAGACCTCAACAAAGAGCAGGGGGAAGGTGTGCAGGTAGCCCTCAGAGGTGAAAAGGTGCATTTTTCCCAGGAGAAAATGTGCAACTTCTGGAGTAGGAGAGAGGCCCAGAGGCAGTATGCAAACATTCCCATAACACCAAGACAAAGAGTGAACACAGGGCCCCACCATGCAACAAGATGTTGTTCAGATTTTATTCTGAGCCATCTTGCTTCAATGTTACATGCTAGCAATTCAAATTCTTAGTCTCAAAAGCTGCTGTGTGCTAGTTGGTGTTGCAGTAGAAGGAATTAAGGGCCTTTTGGTGTCTGGTGTCATGCTCACTTTTAGGAAAATCTCAATACCATGGCTTACTAAGGGAGTTCCATGTTAGGAAGAAGTTTCTGAAATTCATGCTTTACCTATCCTCAGTTTGCACTGGAAGGTGCAAAACTAAAATAGTGTAAACCAGTAATGTTTTGAATGCTGTCTTCACCCCTATGTCGATCAAGGGTGGACCAAGGAAGAGTGCAATCCTTCTTGTCAACAAGCTGTTCCTGTGAATACTAGGAGATGTTATTGTTGCTTTCATATCCTACATAGGTAGTTTTCATCTGTCTGCTGATACTGCTATTAGTACTGGCAGTCAATACAAGCTGTGATTTTTGGATCTGTGATTCCAGTTCTTGTCTCCCAGGAACTGAGTAGAATCAACCTAATTGCCTAATATTTGTAACGATAGTCGGATGTTTTCGAAAACTGCACTTTGGCTGGAGCAGACTGAAATAACAGTGGCAGTTAACCTTTCCTTCTCTCCCCACACCCAAAGTTTAGCAACTGGCTTGTTGCCTCCAGCTAACTTCATAAATGAGTTATAAATACAGTATTGTAGTATTAGGTATGACGGCCAGAAACAAAATATGTGAAAGTACTGAGGATGTCTAGAGTCTGATTTGCTCTGCAATGATATATCCTGTTCTCTAATAAAACAAACAAACAAACAAACCAACAAACAAAAACCCAACCCAGGTAGACTTTGTTAGTCTGAGAGTAATGTAATTATCAATTCCCTTCTTAGGTCAGCTAAACATTTGTTGAGTATATGAGGACTCATTACACACACACATAATGAAAAACAGTCAGACTTTCAAAGACAGAAAATAATGTAGCATATTAGAGTTAACTCACTTTTCTTTTTTTGAAAGGGGCACAACTAGGTGACCGATACTTTCCTGTGTGCCTCCTTTCTCTTTTCTCCACCTTTACGCCCTCTTGCCTAAAAGTGTATCTATGGTGTATCTATGGTGCATCTATGTGTATCTATGATCGTTGTAGAGGATTGCTACAAAAGAGAAGAGTAAGCATATACAAGGCTGACTAGAGTTTTAACTTGCCTGTTTTGAGAGATTTGCACTCTTGAATCAGATCCTTCTGTCTCTTTCCCTACAACAATCCCCATATTTCAAAGAAATCTTGAAGTCCACTAGGAGAGATTCAGATTTTTAATATCGGTTTACTTTTCTTGGTTTTTCTTCCTCAGTGTGATATATCACACTGTATTTCAAATTTAATATCTTTTTTTTTAACCATGCCTTTTAAGAAATGACAAAGCATTACACAAATCCCTTTTATTAAGTGAAACTACAAAAAGAACTATTACATTTTTTAGCACTAAAGGGACAATTTACCTGTGTAGGGTTTGGGTTTTTTTTTGGAGGGAGAGGGGCATTGGGAGGAGGTGGAGTGGTGGAATTTTGTGCTCAGAAATAAAATCACTACTTCTGAGTACAAAACAAATACCTTCTATATAACGGACAAAATGGAAATTGTTATTGCTGCATCATTAACAAATCTCTTGTTTAGACATCAGAAGTGCTTTCCGTAAAAGGTGAGGTCTTGTTCATATTACATTTATTCATCTGAAATATTTGTCTTTAAAATACATAAATAAGAACCTGAAGGGAAGTTTTAGAACTGTATGTTTTGAAACATTGATCTAAGCATTGTTAATGGAAGTGTTATCTAAATCTTACAGAAGTAATGAAAATTTCTCCTGGTTTTAAACTGCAGAATCTTCTGTGACTTTGATATAAGGCTTAGATGACAAAATGGATTGCCTTGTCCATCAAAGTGTGGTTGAAGAAAATTTCTGTGACTACTGAGGTAAATGAGACAAATATACAGGAAAGTAGGGAAGTTCAGGTGGAATTTACCAAATTTTAAAAAATAACTGTTTGCAAACAAACAAACAAAACCAGAAAAAAAAACAAACTAGTGCAAGATGATGTTAAGTTTGCATAAATCCCTTTAACTCTCAGAAATACTTGCAGAATTGGATAACAATAGCGATTACTAAATGAAAGAATTATGGCTTTATCTAAAAAGTCACATAAATTCACCTCTTTTAATTGCTTATTATTGTCTAAACTAGACAAGAGTACAACCATATGAATTTCACAAACACTCTAAAACAAAGGGGGAAAGAATTTACTTAAAGGCATTTGCCTTCAGCTCTGTTCTGTAAGGCTAGTAATTATCTTGAGTTTTAAACCAAGCTATGAGGAAAAGAAAAAAGTAGGGTGTACAGTTTTGTTTGGTAGAAGGATTTCCTTAAAGACTACACATTATTTGGCTTGAATTATTGGGTGTCACAGTGGCCAGATGGAAAATTCAATTTACATTTCATTTTAACTGATTTATCAACTATTCCATTGACAAAGAGAGGTGTTACTTTGATGAGTGAGAAAAATGTTATTTTTTGCTTACAGTTGCATTAAAATGCTACAGTATGCTAGAAGTTTTCACTCAAAGCCTTCTCATCACTAATGTTGTTTCCCAGACTCCTCCATTTTTAGCTGTTCCTAGAAATGAGAGCTTTAGTAGGTGTTACTATGGCTGACATTTTGCCGTCATTTCCTTCATCCCTCCTCATATACTTATGAATCCACAGTGTATTAAAAGGGCTGCGTATGTTAAATACTCTGTCAGCCCATTGTAGGATCTTAATCGGTTTACTGAGGCAGTCCCGATTTTTCCTCAATTTTCTTCAGGGAAACCAATGGTTTAAGAGAACAAGAGTTAAATCCCTGACTTCCCAGACACTTCACCATTGTTAAATCTTATGCGCTTTTTTTTTTTTTTCAGGAGAAAAAATCGGGTATCTAAATCCTGGGTGGGACGTCGAAGCTAAACAGGAGCTTGTGCTCTACTGCTTGAGAGAGGCAAAGACACAAAAACAGTAGTTAAATTATGCTTTGATCCACTTGACCTTCCTCTCTGCTTTGACACAGTGCATGTGAATTCCTTTTCTGCCTTGTTTACATTTCTCCAAAGGCAAAGAGAACATGTGTTTGCTGGCCAAAACCAGTGTCAAACATTTTACATGGGCTTATGCTTGTCCACAGATTTGAGACTACAGGACTGTCACATTGACACTTTTTCTAGCAGAAGTCATAGAATCATAAAATAATTTGGATTAACTTTTAAAAGACATCTAGTCCAAACTCCCTGAATTAAGCAGGGACATCTTCAACCACATCAGGTTACTCAACCTGACCTTGATTTTTTCCAAGGATGGGGCATCTACCACCTCTCTGGGCAACCTGTTCAATTTTTTCACCACCCTCGTGATTGTTCTCTAGTCTAAATCTACTAGTTTTTAGTTTAAAATCATTACCCCTCACCCTATCCCAACAGACCCCACTAAATAGACAGGCCCTACTATATAGACATCCATAGAAAGTCCTGGTGCCCCATCAAGAAAAAAAATCAGTTTTGTACATGCTGCCTGTTTTCTCAGCATGTTTTGCTAGTTGCAGCTTCTGGGACATCTATGATTTGAGATCTATTTTCTTTTTGCACAGGTTTCCCCCCAAATCTGTATCTTCTAGAACCTTAAAAAGAAGCATGCATGGGGCCTGAAATCCTACAGAACTGGATCAGTGGCTTTAGAGGGTTTTGTTTTATATGGAGAAGGAAGAAAGAGACAAGATTTAGAAAGCATTAGAGCTGGAAAAAGCAGCCTACTGTTTTCAGTGGTATTTCAAGTGCTATTATATAAACCTTTACCACTCCTCTGTTTCTGGCAAAAGGGTTTGTATAAGTTCAGTGACATGGTAACTCTTTGTACTCCTTTCTTAAAATTCTGTGAAGAAAAATAAGAATTCTGTTTAAAATCAATAATAGTCTTATTGGCAGCAACTACATTTTCTCATAGTAGAAAAGATACATTGTCAAGAAATATTAGAACAGCAGCATTCGAACTGGAGATATGTTTGCATTTCATGAAATGCCTCTTTGATTTCCTTTGTTATTTTATTCATTATATTCTTCAATCATCCTGATTTATTAATTTCATGTGAAACACAATTTTTTTTTTGAGAAAATAAGAGTACATTTGAAAGCCATTTTTTTTAAAGAATCTCCAGTCTGAATGATGGGTATTGATGATTTTGGCATGGTTGAAGCAGAAATTTTGCAAGCACCAGAGACAAGATTGGCTATTTTTTTTTTTTTTTCCCAAGCTGGTAATAAAACTGAAAGTTGTGAGGAACACATCAAATGTAGAGAATTTTTCTGTAAAAGAGGACTTTTCCAGGGACAGCTGGGGGTTATAAGAGCTCCTGTTCTCAACTGAAGCCCCTTAGGGCTAAAACTACATCTGAGTACAGTTAAAGAAATGCCAGAGGGCACGGGAAAAAGAAATTAGAAAGAATGTTTTGTATTACTTACAGTTCATTCAGTTTTCTCCTTAGGCAAACAAAACGTTATCTTTGGTGATGGCAAAGTCTTTAACACTATATGAAACTTTCTTATTTTAGTCTAAGCCCAAGAATAACATTTCTTTAAGAGGGAGGTGAAAAAAAAAGAAATTGATAAAAGAAGTGTGAAACTTCTAATTCAGTTTACCTGAAAACAGTCAGATTAATGATTTGCTTTATTTTTCCTTCAATATCAGAAATCCTATATCAAAACACTTGGTTCAGTAAAATGTAGTTTACTATGCAGAGAAAATTCTATGGCCTCCTTGATTTCCATAGCTAATCTTTTTATTACCCTAAAGCCAGTTTTTATAGCCCAAAGCAAGAATTTTTATCTACTGAGGAAGTTTTGAATGGGCATCAATATTGGATAGTTTCCCTCCCTTTTGTTCATCATAATCAGAAAATAGTAAGCAGCTAAGCTATGTCTAAGCAGCCCCCAATAAATTCAGCTACACTGCTTCAAGCTGCATACTTTGATGTGGTTAAAAAAGTTATAATAAGTCTGCAATTCAGACTCATTTGCATTTTCTACAATTTTGGAGTATTTACTCTGGCTCCTTATATGTACCACCAGTGTGCTTTCAGCTATTTCTCTTCTAATTCATATTCTTGTTTTGGGGCATTTGTGATTTCTTCTACACATGTTTTAATGAATTTTTTGGTTGAATAATCAAGATGTCGCAAGTGACAAGCAGGGTGTTGGTGCACTGTTTTATACAATAAATAAGACAGTACTGTTGCAGGCTATATTTCCTCATGGTGGCCCACTTTAACTACTGTGAAGTGCTGAGACAATTTGTAAGTTAATCCATGTTGTTCACTTTACATTTCTCTTAGTATTTGTTTATGAAAAGGTATTTTACCTGATCTGCGCTGCTGAGATAATGAACCACTGGTTTATTTGAATATTACTGTGTGTTCCGGGCCCAAATATGAAGAGGTTAAACCTCTTCCTAAGAAGACAAGTCACAGCATCTTGCAACTGTTACCATATGGTTCAATTGACTGGATTAAAGAATCTAATTCCAACAAAGAAGGGGGCAGACTCTGAGCTGACTATAACCAGTCCAGTTATAAAAAGAAAGAGGTAGTTTAATGCTCAGTAGCATTAAATCCCAAGAAATCAAACTGTTTGGAACTAGGACATGAAGAGAGAAAACGTAAAAATTTTTCTCCTCCTAGGAGCTGATAATGCACAAAGGCCTAAGATACCCTGTTCTGATAACTGCATGTATTCCTGGTCTTCATCTGCTTTGTTCTCATTCAAAAAGAAGAAAAAAAAAAAAAAGAAGGAAAAACAAAAGAAAAAAAAAGAAGGATTCGTAGCACTAGAAGAAAAACAGGTAAAGAGAATAGGAATAGGAGTTATCCACATTTTGAATTACATTTCATATGTAGGACTGATTAGATCTTTACTCTCCTCATTACAGTCTCATTAGTTTTACAAATGTTACACTGTTATATGGGAATTAGTTACTTGACTTCTCTGGTTCATGTTTCTGCAGTGATACGATTTCTTTGTACACAGCTTAGTGAATTGGAAGAGCAAGAACTACATAACATATGAATGAAAGCCTTGATTAGGATGCAAGATCATTAGGACAGCTTAAAGGTCAAGAATAAAAATGTCAAAGTTTGTCAATTTCTATCCTACAGTTTATCAAACCATATGAATGGAATTGAAAGTCTAAGATCGGGAAGATTACTTCATTTTACAGGAGCATCTGACTGGAGACAGCACTTGTTTCTTCAGTGTCCTAAAGCTGCGTTTTTACATTTAAGATTTTTTTTTAAGGAATTTGCAGGTCTGGGCATCATCAGGTTTTCTGCTGATGCACCCAGATCTCCTCTTTCCAAGCTTTTCAGTGGAATTCTAGCTGGTGTGACCATTTGCTATACAGTGCTCTTGAAGTAGCCTACCACTGTCTTTCTTTTTGTATCTTGTCAAGATGTTTAGCCAGTGACTGAACTGAATCAAGTATAAAATTTCTACTTCTAAAGTCTTTTCTAAGTTGACATAACTGTCCTGGTCAAATCTGTGACAGAACATTTTCCCCCAAATTCATTGGCTTCCTTGTTATCTTCATGTCAACACCTTATCTCTGTTCCCAACAGTTAGGCCCTCCTTCCATTAGGTAGTATATTAAGTAGTATTTATTAGCAAATTAAATAATGTTTCATATTAATAGGTTTGTGGATTCCTTCTCAAGAATCTTTCCCAGATTTTAGCTAGATAAATCACAATTTCCATTAGGACTAACCTCCTGTATTTATGTTCTCTTATTTCTCCAACATGCAGCAGGTGTTTAGAAGGCTAGAGTGCTAATACACATCTTATAACAGTATGCATTTTTAGACAAGGCCCCACAGCAATTGCCCTTTCTTCACAGCAGGAGATAAATATTTTTGATGTGTTAATGAATAGGGTTGTCCAGCTCTCTCAGTTTGAGGCTGAAAAACAGCTGCAGGATGTACAGACAATACACCTGCAGGGACAAGGGCCATGGCCAAATGACAGACAACTAAGAAATAAGTGAGTAAGTTAGGTCTACAAGCATTTCAATATTTATTGTCACGAAAGGCTTTTCTTAAAAGCTTTTATAATTTTAAAGACCATCTTTTGGAACCCCAAAAGGTACAGCTATTGTTGCTACACAGCACACACAAAAACGTACCCATATGTGAAGTGTAGTTTATAAAGTAGAGAAAAAATGCACACGCTCCAGAATGAAGCTTTTGCATAGGAATAATCTGTTCTGCTTTTTTTAAAGTTATTAAAATGAAACATACCCGGACTTTCTCTCAGAATATTTTTTTTTGCTTTTTGTATCTAAGAAAATGAATAAGGCTCCTAAGAAACATGGTAGTATTTTCAAGCTTCCATAAAAATCTGACTTCACGATAAGTTATTTCATTAACAGAAAAAAGAACTTCTCTAACCTTTTTTCTTTAAAAGAGTTACCTTAGCATACCTTAGATTTAAGCCTAATATGTTCTTTATTACTTTTTAAATAGGACTTCTCGGAGTTATTTGTCTTTGAAACAAATCAAGAAGGAGACCATATGTACCACTGCAGACTATCTCAAAATGCAGCTTCATAAGCCCTTATTTCAGTTAAGAGGGGATAAAGAGAATCATTTATTTTCATAATGGCTCTATTAGGGTCGACCATGCCGCTGCCTAGAAATGCCCTGTTAGCAAAGCTGTCAGCCAACAATGATCTCTGGGAAGGAAAATGGATATAGCACAGACTGTTTCTGCATTTGTTTTAGAATAGTCAATAACTTCCCCCATGCCTCCACTATTTTACAAAGCATCATAATTTCGTAAGGTTTATTTTTTGTTTAGTAATAATACCCTCTCATGGACCACAATTTGATCCAAAGTGAAAACTTGCCTAAGCAGAGAATTATTCACTAGAGAAATATTTACAAGAACTATTGAAATTTTGCCTGCAAGCAGTCTACAGAGCCATTTTTCAGGTTACTGTGTGAAGTTGATATACAGAATTCTTCTCCCACTACCCCTGGTCATATTCCAGAGTGATACATGACTGTTCAAGGCACTAAAGGGATAAGAGCAAAGGACATTCAGTTTCAGAAGCAAATTCTTTGTAGGACACTTGAGAATAGGAAGTGTTAAGAACAATAGGCTGGACAGCTACCATGAAAAGGTGTTATTTGGGAATACTCAAAACTTAAGGGGTTCCAGGGAAGGATAGTGTTTAAATAAGAACCCAAGTCTCGTTGAACTCTTTGAGCTAAAGACTGGATTTTGCATGGCATGTTTCACCACCACAAAATCAATCTAAAATGGATCTTTCATTTTCAAGATTTTAAAAAAAAGGAAGAACAGTTTGGAGTAGGTTTGCAGAAATTTTGGATTATTGTACTAGTTTAAATATGATTCTCAGTTCCCATTGGAATTATTGGTCACACGTGTTTCGTATACAACAATGTATACGCAGATTTGATTTCACAGGACACAAAGGGGAAAAAATGGATTTAATTGGAAAGCATCCTTAATGGAGTATATGGAAATGTTGTTTGCAAGACACATGAGAAATACTGTCATTGTATTTTTAAATAAAGAAGAAAAATGTGAAGCAAAACTAATTGTAATGACTAATTCGACACTGATCAGTGCACATGCGGAAGATTATGATATGGTAGATTATGAAGAGACACAGATCATTTACTTCCAAGTGTCAATAGAAAAAGCTGAAGAAAAAAGGCATTGCTGGGACTTATGCTGAAATATGGAAGTGTCAATTCACAGTATGATGTAAATGAGAGTAAATGAGGTTGAAGTTAGGATGTTAAATATCCTGTTTATATCATGGTATCAATAACATCATTAAGTTTATTATGTGCTACCTTGGAAATTAACCTGTTATGGTTCACTAGTGGTCAAATATCAACTGTGATACAGCTCAGAGCTCTTACATTCTTTTGGTATCTTTGCATGCATAACTCAACATTTGGCAAAATGTTTAGGTAAGAAACTAAAGAACCAAAGAAAAGTTTTAGGTTTAAGATTAATACGCTAATTGCGCAATTTAGTTGTTGACGGTTGGACCTGTCTTATAGGACAGTGAATTTAATAGAATTTAATATTAGCTGCTTAGTCTTAGAATCTTAGGCCTACGATCTGGGTCTTGGAGTTGTGGGAAAAAAAGAAAAAAAAAATACAACTTGTAGAAGTCAAAGCAGCTCTTGGGAGAAGACGAATCCATAAACTAGTCCAAAGTCCCTGGTTGTACTGTACTGTTATGATTTGGGTGCTCTGATCTTGAAACCTGAATTGACCTAGGAAGAATTTAAAATAACTATTCTGAAGGGCTTTAGGTCAAACCCAGCATGACTAATCATAGGCCTTTTTGTTATAGTATGGAGAAACTATTCTTCACTTCCTCAAGTCCTCTGATCAAGACTGGAAAATAAATGCTTACAAAATCCATCACCCTCTCTATCTCAAGAGGAAAAAGATTATAGTAAAGATTCCAGTTCAGATGTCAGTTCAGATACCATTTCTTAACATAATAAACCATGATATCTGCAAAGAGTTAAAACAACCTCTGCTCTAGAATTTTTTAAATTCCAGAAACGACAAAATAACAATCTATAAGAGCCAAGAAACCCTGAAATTTTCAGAATATAATCTTTATGCATCTCTAAGCAACATCAGTATTTTCTATCTTTGGATATGTTAGTGTTATTTTACCAGACAACATCACTTATTGCACTTAACTCACTGGCAGGAGGAAAATTCTCTTCCTCCCTATTTGTGCTTTGATGTACATTTTCCTGGGTGAAACACCCATCTACTCGTTTTTGATACTAACACGAACACACTTGGTATAGAATACAAAAGAGGAATACATGCATGGAGGTAATTACTGGCTCCTAATTAAGCACTGACAGGAGTAGTCCCAGCTTGTACTTGGATTTGTCACTTTCAGATGACATTAGGTAAAAACTTAAAATCTCTCTTTTGGGGATTAAAGGTAACAAAACCTTTTTTGTGGATCTGGCCTGAAAACAGTGTAAATTTTCATCAGCTGACACTGTGACAGGCTGTAAGTGGGCATAAGATACTCTGTCACCAGACAAAGTGACATTAATATTGTGTCTCACCATGAGTTATCATGGCCACAAGCCATTAGTTCCAATTAAAATAATGATTTTCTCTTTCAGGATGCAGTGTCAGACTTTGTATCAGGTCAGTGATTAGCGCGTGTTCCTCTTGTGCCTTTAATGGTGAAATATAAACAGGGCAGGCTAATCATCCATCTACTTTCTAACTGACATTTTTAAGTTGGACAAGCACATGCTGGATGCAGCTGTTCACCTAGGTATAGTGACTGTTTAGTGAACACAATAATTTGTCTCAAATTCAACCTGGTGCTTAAAGCCAGGAGTTCGAAGAGGTGACAGTTTCTGGAGTTAGGTATCCACAAAGTATTGTAGTTTTGAAAAACACTAAATATCTTTTTTCTGTCTCCACATTTTCATTAGTAGAAATTCTGCAGGTGTGTTTACCTCTCCACCTGCCTTTGGAGATATCTTCAGTGTATTTTACAGCAAATTATTCCAAATGATTCATCTAGAAGGACTGAAACACAATGTCATCCTGTCACAGTTTTAACTAGCTATTGCATGTTGGTTACACTGTGGTGTTAACTGTCTACACTTACTTTAGTTCAAGGTATATACAAGATAATAAGATTTACACAACTCTAACAAAAGAGGATTAAGCAAACAAATGACTTAATGTTTACTGTGGGCTACAAGTACAGATATAATTATTAAATATGAGCATTAGTTTGAAAATTATAGAAACAGTATGTTTATAAAAATCACAACAACCTACAGAGATGATTCAGCATAACTGGAAGTCATATAGCTCACAATGCAGGTTTCAGATAATCTCTTATATCTACACATCTGAAAATCAAATAAAACAAGTTTTAGGGACTACTTTTTCTAGGCTATTATATTCTTCAAAAATTTTAGTCTTCTGTATGCAATTTTAATGTTGTTCATACCTACAGAAGGGCTGCATTTAGCTGCCAAAGGGAACAATGTCTAGTGGCGCAGGAAGATGTCCTAGTACTTGCCAAGTACTATTGTTTGCTTTGCTTTGTACATACACATATTGCCTATCCATGCCCTGGAAGCTTTCTGAAGTGTGGGGGAAATGAAGAGCAAATAAACAAATTGATGTCGTTGGCTCTGGAAACAGTAATAAAAACACTACATTAGGCAGTTCCAGAGTTGAACTTCTGAGCAGTTCAAGTCCCCTGAGAAGAGTGTACCCTTGGAAGCTGCCTCTTCTCAAGTGGTGTTTCTCCATTCGCTCAGATGTGTTGCAGGAGAGGGACTGTGCGTGGTTTTGGGATGGAACTTACCAGCTTGAAACTTGCCTTCCCACTTTAAAGATCGGTCACCTAAACTGGAAAGCAGACATCTCAGCAGCCTTGTTTTGCAGTGTTCATCATCCTGTTATGCCTCTACTTGTAACTGAATTGTGAAATGGAGCTCAGATTGGATAGATTTAAAAGATGCCCTTCTGCTTTTATCTCGCCATGATTTCCTCATTGTATCAAGTGAAGCCTTCTATAATAAATAAGCAATGGCATTTTCCTAAGTGGCTGGAAGGAAAGTGTGTCCATATTCACTATCATGTAATGGTGCTGACAATAGATACACCATTAAGAACACCTGCAGACAAGACATTGAGAAATTTTTACTAGGCACTGGCCCTATCAAAAGGTAAGTGTAATTTAACCAGATCTGTCAAGTTGTATCACCACGTACTTCATTTGTAGTTCCAGAAGCACACATTTCACCCTAGTTTCCATTCCACAGTATCCAAACATTGTCATTTCACAGAAAAAGGTGGAGGACACCAGATCAATTACGCCAGAGTACAAGACCCTTCAATGCTAGAGCAAACAAAAAGTTTTTAACATATTCAGATTGAAAAGACTCTTATCAGAGAAGTGGTTGTTTATTTGTTTAGGAGGGGTGAAATCTTTACCAAAATTCAGTTAGCGGGGTGAATTTCTTAGGTAAGGGATTCCTCCTCCCATTAAAAATACAACAACAACAGCAAAAAAAAACAACAAGAAAGGAATCTAACAGCCTGGTATTTGTTCCATCTATTAATTATTTTGTCAGATTAAAAGAGAAGGAGGAGGAGGTGGAGCATTATCAAAATCTTTAAGACAGTCTACGGGAGAGGGAAATGTTATGGAAAACTACAGGGCAGCAGCTCCTATAAAGGCTCTTATCACCTCTTCTACTTAAGCCACCATTGTAATCAGAGAAAACACAGACAGCTGATCAAAACATAGTATGCTGAGGAGCACCCAGATTTTTCTTGTCATGAGGAAAGATCTCATCTGCTGTGGCCATTACAGTAACATGCAATGTATTCAGGATATGTAACAAGTTGGAGTTCTAAACCCGATGAGTTTGTTTATGAAATACTAAAATCCTTGACATCTTTTAAAGAAAGGGAGTGAAAGAAGGGAGACTAAATACCAGTTATTTCAAGTTACTTGATCTGTGCTATCACAAGCAATAAAAACAAAGCCTCCATGCTTACATCATTCCTCCCAGTAGCCCTTATGTCTTCATGGGCACTTGAGCATGTTTGAGGTTTGGAGACCAAACTTGTCACACCAGGAGTACTAAGAATACAGGGAACTCACACAGCAACCATGCAGCCAGGAAACAAGATTTCTACATATGCCACTGGTAACTTCTTCACTGGTACCTTTCTCAAAACAGAATGTTTGTTCCACTTAAAAGTGTTCTGCTACCAAGAAAGGTAGTATTTTTATCCACCAGACCCCTAGCTACATCGATTTTGTCAGCTAAAAGAATTATTGTATTTCAGGATTAACTATAAATCTTAATAAGGAAGACTGCTTCTACACAATTTTTCCCGTTTTTCTTTGAAATGACAGAGAAAAATGGGGTTCTCTCCAAGCCTACAATGCTAAAAAAATGCAGTTCTGCTCCCAGTATTTTCTAGTACAGTATTTGCTTCAGTCTTCTTCCAAGACTATTTAATGTTTTATGTTTGTTTTCTTTTCCTCTTTCCTCCAGCAGATATCTGTTCTTTTTTTCCCAAAGACAGGTTAGTTCACAGCATCAGTCATGTTGACACTCAAACTCTCCACCAGACTGCATTTCTGTACATCCATGAAACAGTTTACTTTTCATTCTACTGTCTTCTCCTGTGATGATCTGTGCATCCCTGTTACACCTCAGAAACTGGTTTGAAACTAGTCAAAATAGACTTAGTGCTTAGTGCCAGCTGTTCTGCACCCATTCAAGGTGATGCTTTGGAAGAAACTATTGCCTCTTCTCTGCAAAATCGAATGATATTTCTTTCAAGTGCCAATGACAAACACAGAAATAATTACTCAGGCAAATTCTCTCTTCAAAATCCAGGAGGTGCTATGATGTAAACCCTCCTGTAATGTCACATACAGCAGGGGTGTCAAACTCATTTTCATTGGGGGGCCTCATCAGCCTCACTGTTGCCTTCAAAGGGCCAAATGTAATTTTAAGACTGTATAAGTGTAACTACTCCTACATGTATACAGTCCTAAAATTACATTTGGCCCTTTGAAGGCAACAGTGAGGCTGATATGACCCACAGTGAAAATGAGTTTGACACCCCTGGCATACAGGGTATAAAATTCTTGATAGAAGTGTTTATTATTTAAGTATTCAATTTTGGCATGATATTGTCTCCGGTGACTTGAAATTCTCTCCTCACATTTTATTAGTACCATAATGGCCTGGAGATGACAGAGGGACTGGGGAGGGAACAGTAGTTAAGAAGCTGCGTGCTTCTCCAGACTAGACTGTAATTTGGCCCTTCCAGCAATCCCTGTGACTCTCCAGAGCTCTCATGGTCCATCAGCTGCCAAATATCAAAAGGCTGAAGTTCTGAGACACTGCAGGGACGACAGTATCTCTGTTGAAAACCCCAGTTCAGCTCCAAAGGCCAGCAGAGCTTAGAAAGGGTTTGTAAACAGGCAGGATCAAACATGCAGGGACTGTGGCCACTGCAGCCTGCAGGCTGGAACAGCAGCTGCCATCTTGCTTTCCAGCGGCCTGAGGTGAGGAGGTTCTTTCCCTGCCTCTTACTTCTCCTCCCTCGCAGAGCTCCCTCATAGAGAGCCTGGGCAAATAAGCTACTGACACCACAGTTATCTGCTTAATAAGGACCCAATTTGCACAAGCTACTCATGGTTCTGGAAGAGATCCAGCCTGCATTTGAAAGGACCATATCTACTCCTGATGTGATCACACAGCTGACTTCAGCAGTATTAAGTTGCTTTCATGTAGGCCTAATACTAGCTGTAGGACTCTCTGATACAAATGATTTCTAGACCAAAATGCAGTGAGAGAAACATTAAAACCTTTACATTTGTACTTCAGATGTGTCTTTGGTTTTAAAAGAAATAAAAAGCTGAAGCAATTAAAAGCAAAAAATTAGAATAAAATACTCAAATAGTTTTCTGATGTTGTTAAAATGTTTGTTAAAGCTACCAGTGTCAAGAAAGTTTGATACTGTGCATATGCCCATGATACATGGAATCCATCATAAACATATTTTATGTAGTGAATGAAGACCATCACGATCTGCTTGAATGGATTCCTGTATGAGAATGAAGAATGCTTTTCTTTAAGGCATGGCAACTGGTCATTTTTTCATGGTCAAATTACAAAAAGAAAATTAGACAAATAAATACAGTGAAATGGTTGTAATGAATATGAGCTGGAAACATTGTTTTTTAAAGATTGCCTCCCTACATTTGAGAAAAGATATTTTAAATTATACTTTTCATGATGTGGAACCTGCATGCCTAGAAGTTCCTCAACATAAATGCTAAAATGAAGGATAATGTCATTAGAGGTTTTTTGCTGAAGACCAAAGCTATGTGTTAATAGTAAAGTATTTATGCTGAATTACATTCGAAGTAGTAGCTTTATCTCTGTCCTCTCTATATATCTGTTGCAGATGAAACGAAAAACTCTTAAATGCTACAGAAAAATGGAAATACTTCATATTCATGGCTGCTTTGTTGTCAGGCTACAGCAACAGTCTTCTAAGATTGGGTAGGAGTCAATGTCTTTAACTTGCAGTAAGGGAAGAAAGTTAAGGTCTTCAGGCTCCTGTCTGGGTCTCTGTAGATACATGGATCACCATTGGCTTCGAAGTGGCGCTACCTAAAGCTTGCTCAGGGTCCTCCTAATCCCCCCACCTCCCCTGTGATGCCAGCCTGTTCTACTCTTCTGTCCTTGACCAACACTTGACTCATCACTAATGTTCAAGATTGTCCTGGGTAGGTCAGCTGGCACAAAATCCAGAGCCTAAGGAGTTTCATGTTCTTCTGACTGTGGGCTGTTTCTTGTGCTGGAGCTTGTGTTTCCTTTAGCAGTGCAGATGTTACAAGCTCATGCTACAAGAAGGAAAAGGTCAAGCCAGGGACAGGTGTTACGAGTGTCCGAGTGAGATTCCTGTCATGCTTCAGTTTGCTCTTCACAATATTGTTACAGAGACAACAGTTTAGCAAGTTCTTGGATGCAGAATCTAGTACTGGCACGTTGAAACCACAAGTTTATGTAAAATGCTTTTCCTGTGGAAGTAAAAGGACAGCCTAAACCTTTAATAAAAACACAGCTCAAACCTAACATATATCTTTGTGTTATTATCTGTTGCTGCAACAACGTCCCTATTACAATCATTAGTCTTATCAGGGCCAAACTTAATTTGCAGTGTGAAGGCTCATGGAGTGGTCCATCTGGCTCCTGGCTGGCAAGAGAACCTTTCATGCCAAAATACACCTCTGAGAGAAAGCACACGGGCTGTGTAGTGGGGCTCAAGCTAGAAATGTCAAAACATTTTGCATATCCTCATATTTGTGGCATCAATCACAACAAAATCTGGATCTCTCAGTTTTAAATATTTAAAAATTGTATCATGTAGCTATTCATGAGTTCTGTCTTATTGTTTGCTAGCAAGCAAGAAATTTCACCACCTCAAACCACCCCAGCCCTCTGCATTCAAGCCTGCTGATTTCTGAGTGAAGAGACCTTCTGAAGAAAGACATACCAAAAAATTTGAAACTGCAATTGAAAACTCCGTCACATTTTGAAGGTCAGCGTTCTTTTGGCCAGGGGTCTGTTGCCACTGCACAAGCAGCCATGCCGATGTAACGAAAAATATAAGAAACTGGAGAGAGAGTTTTCTCTTGGTTTACCTAGGCAAACATTAGTGGTGAAATCTCTAATGCATCTATAGTTCTGAAATCCACAAAGCAACTATATTGCGCCTGAGTGAAGAAATGTGCGTCTGTGGGCAATGGAAATGTATCCTAGTCTCCAGACCTTGCCTGTTAACTTAAATCAGCCATGTTGAAAGTAAAAACTTACGCTTTGTATCTGATCCTGAGCAATGTTAGCTGAAGGAGCAAAAAATATTCATAGTTCAAATCAGCAAAAAGTCCCAGTGTTCTCAGCATTTACAGGAAGGAAAGTGGGGGGAGGGAGTGGGGCACAGGCAGGTAGGGGCAAGAAAAAAGGTGCAGAAAACACCTGAAGAATAAGAATTGCTAGATTGTAGCTAATAATAGCTTAGCCAGCATGTCTAGTGTTAATCTTCCATGTGTGAAGGGCCCAAAGTTTGCCACATATGAACTGTACTTCTTTCTTACAGAAGTGACAAGCAGGAAATGTTCCATTACTGCTCCAGCTAGATTCGTAATGACTCCTCTGCTTTTTTCTCTGCTGTAGGTAATGGCTTACCAATGCAATTACCTTCTTTTGTCTTCACAGAGTTGACGATAAATTATCGCAACCTCTTTGCAGGGGGCATTTGAAACTGAAGTTATTTTTAGGGAGAAATAAATTCTTTCATGTAAGATGTGGGAGTTGTTGCTCCTCAGGCAGCTGAGAGAAAATGAAACGCACTTCAAGTCTTTTAGAAAGCTGGGTTCTGATGTTTAGCTTGAGATCAAAGAGAGAACAGGGAAAGGAGGGAAAGCTGAGTTTCTAGTAAGCTACCAGTATATACAGACTTGTATATTGTCCTTTGAAGGACTTGCCATTACATTTCTGATCTTTGAACTCTCTTTCTTATTTTATGAAGGTGAGCTGAATTTCCTTTCAGTTATCTTATTGTGAAAATAATGACTATGTCTTAGATGCCTGGAGAAGATTGTACTAATATGAAAAAAAGAAAAAAAACAGAACGCAGTGTCTGGAACTTGGTTATTACAGTCACATTTTGTTTTTGGGAAAAATGTCAAAGTAGTTTTAAACTATTAACATCTGAAAATAATATTTACCAGGTTTTTGAAAGCACAATTCAGGGTTTTGGTGTCATACTATAATATTTAAAGCTCAGTGCTGTTATTTTAGTGTATTTATTTTGTTTGCAGTAAACCTATTTAATTTCCTTTCAAGCTGCTTTATTTTTTGAGAGTGGTACATTTCAAATTTGAAATTCATTTTGTTGTTGCTTTTACACATATTTGCAAAACTGCTTCTGACTTGTGTGAAGAATAATAACCAAACTAAATGAGCTACTGATAGCATTTGTAACTACTACAGATGCCAGACGAGTGTCCCTAACCCAGGAGAATGACAGAACAGTCTTGTTGTTCTTGAGATAATGCTAGGTATACCACTTACTTTCCGACACTTTGAGAAAAAGCACAGCTAATGGCATGTAGCTGAGGGGCTGTACTGTCTACGTATCAGTGTATGTAGCCAGAGAGATTGGTTGTGGATTTCAGAAACAAGCCATATTGATCTCAGCTGCAGTACAATCTTATTGTTTCCTACACTTACCCAACCTAATGTTATTCCGTGGGACCAGGAATCAATTAGGGCTTACGGTTTCTACTATGAAAAAATAAAATATATCTTTTCCAACACTGTGTGAGTTGGTATTCTGACAGGAATGGAACCAACAAAAATAAGAAGTAATTTCTTTCAATACTTTAATGTGGTAGTAACAACCTCCATTAATACAAATATTTTTCTTTGTAGATCTTTAAGACCTTTACTGAGGTGGGGAAGGAATGTAATTCCCTTTGTTTACAGCTTGTGAAATTGATACAACAGAAGGAGAAGCTGCCTTGCTCCAGAAGAAAGAGATGGTTGAAGTAAGGCGAGTGGAAGCACACTTGCAAGAGTGGTTTGGGTGCTTATAAATATTGATGCAATGATGTCTTACATTATGATGATTTCCAAGTTTCAGAAATCTATATGAGAGTCTTGTTACGTTACTACACGGTTTTGTCAATAGAGAATGATAGATTTTATTACAAAAAAGGTACATTTGCAAGCACACGGTGTAACCCCTGGAGAGGTTCTGATTTAGATCAAATGAACTGAGTGATAGAGACAGAGATGATAACATGAGAAATTGTTTTTTACTCAATAGGTTGAGACCGCTTTGTTTCTTTCTGGGATAAAGACTGAGTGCTTATTCACTTACAACCTTCCTTTTTTCTTTGTAGCATGCCCATATCACACATCACAGGAATGGCATTGCAGCAAACTGTTCAACCCACTGACAAGTTAAGTTTTCCAGCTAGGTTTTGTTGTCACTGTCACTCAAGGAGTCTCAATGAAGGCAGGTGCAAGACTGCAAAAAAAGGCAGAAAAAATGGCCCTAAGATCAGAACTGATTGTAGCGGAAGCAGACTGTTTAGAAAACACAGAGAATACAGTGTGAGTTTCTGGGAAATTCAGAAGGTCTACCACCTAGCTGATGCAGATTTCTGTGCGATCTCCTGATGCATTCATGGCATGTGCGTTGGAAAGGAAGAGGGGGAAGCTCCAAGAATCTTTGGAAAAGCAGCCTCCCATCTCTCCCTCTTTTCAAATATCTCTTCTTTGCAAGGGTTACTCTTCCCTGCACAAGAAACCTGGCTTGTGAAACCCTGTGGGAAGGCCACTGGGTTTTCTGGATACATTGAGAATGTGATGGAACACCACTGTTTCTTGTAGTTACATCCTTCAAAGGTTTCGCAGCATATATTGTATTGTAGCTATGGCAACAATAATTACCTTAACACAGAAGGTGGCAAGAAGTTCAAAGGCACAGCCACTGCAAATTGAGCACATTATCACAGAGGTACCTGCTGATGTTGCAGATATACATTGGAAGAAGTGAGAAGTTAGTACTGATATAAGTGGATGACATGAAAAAAAAAGACAACTGCATCTTCATCTCACCCATCCTCCCAAAACTCCTGCAATAGTCTGAGACCTGGCCTACTTAGCAGGCTGACACATATCTGCCATGCAAAACAAAGCCTAAAAATTATTCTTTTCCCTACCATCTCATTTCTACTGCACAGTGTGTCCCAGTGCTCCTGAACCGTCAGATGAGACCATCAGCATGGAGGATCTGATGTGTGCCTCTTATGAATAAAAGGCCAGCAAGGTGTTGTCTTTGCTTCCTACCACCTCAGAATAATGAAGCAGCAATCTCTAGAATGGCTTACTTCCTCCCCTTGTTCCCTTCTGATGCTCTCAGG
This sequence comes from Patagioenas fasciata, assembly GCF_037038585.1. Taxonomy (NCBI): domain Eukaryota; kingdom Metazoa; phylum Chordata; class Aves; order Columbiformes; family Columbidae; genus Patagioenas; species Patagioenas fasciata. The sequence continues at coordinate 57,650,497 of NC_092521.1, forward strand.
CTGCCAGGGTTCCCAGGTCTCCTTCTGGTCCTTACATCAGGAGGAGTCCACGTAAAGTCACAGATCCAACAAAAGGCAGAATAACCATCTGGGCAGAGCCCTCCCTGCACAGGCACTTCAGACAGTGACAATGGCAGGTTTTACAACCTGATTGAGGGTTGTTTTTTTTCTTCACACCTGGCATTCATCTTTTAGCTCTTCCAGTAGTAGCACTGAGGTAAAGTATCTCCAAGTGAACACACTGGATGTTCTCCGACATGGCTTAATATTTTCCTATCCCTTTGCACAAGACCTACTCAGACTACGTGTAGTTCCCAAACTTGTCCCTGTCATAAAAGAAAAGCCTACAGTAAGCTCTGATGGCATGAATCTCTTTCTTCTCTGTCTTATTAGCTTCTCTGCACTTATGGCATCTCTAAGTTCTGGGAAGAATCCTGTTCCTACTAATCACCTACTCATATCTGTTGCTAACCCTAAGGCTGGAATGTGCGTATGGGGCTGATAATCAAACCCCATGGATAACTCTGCAGATTTTGTGGTAAGTTGCTAAGTCAACTCATCAAGAACTAGGTATAACTAGGGCTGAGGGGAAAGGAGCACAAGTTGAGGGTTTTGAGGAGTGGGAGCTAATCAAAATGGTCTGTGCATGGATAATACATACCTGCGTTTCGAGCAAGTACATATCTCTGTAACTTAAGAAAAATATGTTGTACAACTTTTCTATTTTCAAATCTTCTTTTATCTTTCAAATTCTCTTCCATGGCAAAGGTTTTTCATGATCACAGAAATAGAGGAGACAGTAAATATTTATCTCCTTCAAACAGTTCAAAATAGATGAGTATGCAGATAGTAAAGGGCACAAGAATAAGCAGTAAGCAATTTTGGAAATCTATAGAGGGGAAAATTCTCATTTGTTCATACCAATGGCCTGGAAATATATTAGACCTAGACAAAATCACCAATTGCTTGGGGCAAGAAACTTTGTGAGGTCATGACCCTAGTGCCTATTCTGTCTGCAACAGAGTCCTGGAAAGCTTGTCTTTCTACTCCAGCAAGTACCTTTACAAGGAGAAATAACATTGTAGTCACTGCTCCTAAAGGGTCTGTAACTTGTTTCAAATTTTTAATCACCCTGATATTTTATGCTTCAGCATACAACTGTTCAAGGTGGCAAATAATCTAAGTGCATGGGTTTGTTAAATGGATGGCTGTGTGGATCAAAGCCATCCTCAACCTCAGCCCAGATATCTTATGTTGAATAAGTCATTGGATTTTTTTATATCTTGGATTTTCACCTGCAAAATGGAGTAAAACATAACTGTTTGAGAAGATATAACCAGCAAAACCATGTCAAACGTCATTGGGTACTCAAACATCGCAACAAGAATTGTTCTGACTACATCAGATGTCACATAGGCTCTCATATCCCCTTTTGCAAAAAAGACACTGCTGTGACTTTTCTGCAAGGAAGCTGCAGGGTTCTCCATAGGAAGTCCACACTGAAACTTGCAGGAGTATAGGACCAAACTGCTTGCTTTTAAGCACATATATAATTGATTCATGCAGAGATTGTGAGTAAGACTATTTACTAGTCCATGTGTAAATAAACAACAAAAAAGGCAAAGTTCTGAACACTTCCTTTCCACTGTAATTCTCCTGTTACACAGCATGCACTTAGATTTCTAGAGAACCATACATTTCTAATATGTTTGGAGAATTCAGATTAATTTAACCAACGAAGACACTCCCATCAACCCTGCAAGCTTCTGAGGCATTGAAAAGACTAAACATTTTGTTCAGTATGAGTCACATAAAATAAGGAGTGACCACACAAATAACCTAATCTGCATTTTTCTAAGTATATCTCAGGAGGAAAATTCTGGATGTGTTGCTACTTCAACTGCAGTGCAGCTTCCAGACCTAAGTATAACTTAATATTTGGATAAGTACTCAAAAATAGTAAAATATATTGAATAGTACATCAGAATAATATATTTTACTATTTTTTAGTATTTATCCAAATCCAATCTTAGATTATTCCTCATACTTTTTTTTTTTTTTCCTTCTTTTTCTTTTTAAGATCTTTTGAAAAGTTTGGATTCTCACTTTCACATGCTTGTAGTTACAGATTTGCAGGGTATTATTTTGTATATAAGATTAAAAAACAAGTGCCAATGGATATAAAGCAGATGGCAAGCAGACAGAACACAGCATTTGTTGTCATGGGGTTCTATTTATTTATTTATTTATTTTTGAATTTCACTGACTTCATGTACATTTTTCTGCCTGGTCTCATTTGACAAAGACTGCATACAGTAGACGCGAGAAACATTTTAATATAAACTGGCCTCAGAACTGCTGTTGGTAAATGATAGTGTCTGTTTCCAAACGTGAACATGTCTAATTGCAAATAAAGAGCATCACCAAGTGATTTTTCTTAGGTCATCTCTCTTTGTTACAAATTCAATCAGAAACAATAGATAAGATTATCCTATAAGTGAAAGCACACATTATTATGAGAAAAGCAGTGGCCCAAAGAGCCTTTTCTGGGTATTCATTCTCTAAGAAGCAGAGAAAAGACTACATTTTGCTTGATGTCATTACTATACAGCTTTTAACTGCAGTGGTTCTGGTTCTGTCTTCTACCTTGTACTTAATTTGGAGGTGATGTTCCAGGAATGTGGGTGTTAGTACGGTTAGGTCAAGTCTTCTCATAATAACATACCCCTAAAAATCACAATTGGGGATGGACAAGGTGACTCCAGCTTTGCTTTGATAATTTCAGCCCCTTGGGATGTCCTCCCAAAATGTATGATTTCTTTGACTGAATCCCAGAAAAGCTGAGCAACAAACTATGGCTAAAAGGAGAGGTCAAACAGTTAAAGCTTCTGTGAAATGCCTAATATGTTCTCTTCTGTTCACAATATATTTTCTATTACTTTCTGATTTCCTGCTTTCTTATTTACACTAACAGAGAGCTACATCTTTGTGAAATTAACTCTTAAACTTTCCTTTATAAATCTTAGCTGTTACTGAGGAAGTTGAAGGTTAATTTGGATATTTTTCTTGGCTTACTCCATTGCTCACCTTCCTCCAGTCCCTTTCTTGACAAAACTTGTTAAGATCACAATTGGATTTATTCATATAATCATATCTGCTCTCAGAAAAATAAAGCGGGTTTAAAGCTAGTACTCAAGTTTGTTCAGAGGATAATGTGGATTTTTATATATTTTTTTTTAAAGAAGACAGGAAGCATCAAAGAGCAAAGCAAGCAAACCTGCAGCTTCCTAGTTTTCATTTTTCAAGAAAACGGTGCAGTTCAGATGGTATTTAGGTTTTCCCCTTTGCATATTGAAAGTACCAGTTTTGGTTTTAATTGCTGATTTCTTTGTCATACTTGTAATATATCAGATGAAGGCTTCGAAGGAGGGAATCTAATGTCATCTTTGCTACTCAAATACTGAAATGATCAAAAGATCTTCAATCTTGTTACTTAAACTGATTAAGGCTCATTTAGAAGATGTGTGCCAAAAAGTGCAGTGTTTAACTCTCAGGGCAGATAACTGCATTGAATGGTCAAAAATATGTTGTAATGACTGTGAGTGGCACAAATTTTCATGACTGTGTTTGTAGATACTCAGTGGATAAAATCAGACACCATCCTGGGATCATGTCATCTTTCACTTATTGCTTTTGTCTGTATTTTCCAGACCGATGATTCACTAGGTTTTCTTTTTGCACTGAAGAACTGCTGGACATCAACTTTGCTTTGTTGCCCTGTTGCATCTTGGAAAAAAGACATCTCAATCTCCCCTTAAAAAAAGCCCAAACCAAACCAAAAACAATGATGAAAAAGATTAAAAGCAAATGTCCCAATTTCAGGGCATGCAAGTAAACCCACTAACAGGTTTTTTTCCATGTGACTTTGTGTTGTGGGAGGTGGGGTTGTATTTTTCTTCTTCTAGTTATATTTTATAATAAAAATGATAAGTTGTCCAAGTCTTTGAAGATAACATGCCTTAGAAAGGACTGAGTGCTGTGATCACAAGTGCAGAGTGGTCTTACACTAGAGGCCAGAGCAAAAGACCAGAAGAGGTTTTTTGCACGTGTGATTGCATTGGCAGCTGGCTGTGGGAGGCCAGCCTCTGCCTGGCAGTTGCACAGGGAGCATGAGTGCCGGAGTAGGGAAACAGATGCTGTCCAGCAGAGGGACAGAGGAGGAGAAGGTAACTAAGATTTAGGCAGCTGAACTTTATCTTTGATCCACACATTTACTCAGCATGCTTCATATTTTCACAGCACAAAGCAGAGCTGGATCCAGGACTGTGGAAACCATAGTAGCAGCCTGTGCGCTGAACTTCCCTTCCTACAGCTACAGAAAGCACACGCCTCACCTCCTCTTCCTCCCCCACTCCTTTATCGAAGAACAAGGGGAGAATGCTGTTCCTTCTTTTCATGTAAGGTTAGGGTGACTATTGGTGAGGCTGTAAAGATGGAGAACCCTATTAAAGTTTTTTTTTTCTTTTCTCAGAGTGCATAGATAATTTTTACTCTGCTTGTACATCATTAAAACTGTGAGGTCAGATTCTCAGCAGGGGCAAAGTTGTGTAACTCTGCAGAAATCGTTTAAGTTATGGGGATTTAAATAACAGAGAATTTCTTCCCTCTGCCACTTGCATCTTAGGCACTAGTATGCCTTTTCTTCAGATGTGATTATGTATGTATTTGCTAAGTATCACAGCTTAGGGAAAATCTGAAGTGGTAGAAAGTATTGCCACATAGAAAAATAGAAGAAGAAAAAGCAGAAGAGAGAAGAATTTCCCCAGCAACAATCCCTCAGTGTTTTAGTTTTCCAGATTAATGATACATAATTTTAGCCTCTTTAAAACCAAATCATGGTAATGGAGCCTCTTATTTGTGTTTCTTTTTTTTTTTTTTTTTTTTTCTTAAATAAAATGTTTAAATATTTATTGCAAATAAGGACATTTATATATCATACTCTGGAGCAGCCCTTCACTAATAAATAGTTTCTTGCATGTCATCTGTTGCTGTAGAGTTGCTATTGCCACCATTCACTAACCAAGAAGCATCATAAACATCAGACTTTAACATAATTACATTTTCTGCCTTTCAAACAGGATTTGTGTTCTGTTTCCAGATTCTGTTACTGAGTGAATTCTCCTGGTTTGAAGCACACACACACACACAAAAAAAAAAAAAAAAGGGAGAAGGGAAAAACATGTAAGCAATGTTTTTATTAAACTTTTCTCTTAGCTTTACACAAGCTTTTTTTTTTTTTTTTTTTTTTCCTTTTGTAGACTCCATGTATTTTTAATGATTTCTCTGTTGCTTGTAGAAAGTTGAGAGGATGAGAGCAGGAAAGAGAGAGCGCTCAGATAGAATAATTCAATTTTCTACTTTGTGAAGAGAAAAATCTGTCTCTGGGCTACATCTGAAAAAATAATAAAAAAATGATGTTTTCCCTTTGTAACTCCTCATACATTTTATTTAAAGAAAAAAAGCCCTTTTTAATCTCTGCTTCATTTTTGGGAAACAAAGTCATGTGCTTTGCAAATTCACAGAAGCAGGTGATGTACATACTTGAAATTTGTAGGGAAACAGGAGAATTTTACAACTGAATAGAAGATAAGTTATAAGGAAAATAAGTCTCTCAGAAAACAAAGTCACAGAGCCAGTATGTTAAACCTTTTTTTTTGTCACGTAAGGGAAGTGGGGAAGAATGGAAGGGGAGGAGAGAATATAATATGGCTTTCTCATATTATAATTAGGCTACCTAGTGACAATTACATTGGTAAATTCTTGAGCACTATCAATTTTCACAAAGTTTTCCTGTGTCTGCGAAAGGCAACATTTTAGAGAGAGGAGCTGAGGCTTGTATTACTACGTATATCCAGGTACTAGCTTTTGGTGGGAGTTTGGAGCTGAGGAAACAGTAAAAACTGCTTCTGAAGGTGAAAACACTGCTCTCCATGCCATGTTTGGGAAAGAAAGCCTGATGCTGCTGGTGGTTGTGAGGATCCTGTGTTGCCTATGAGCCACGATAAGTAGAAACCCACCACTGCCAACACTAAAGTATGGGCCAGGGGAGTGATTGCTGCACTCTTGGGTACTGCATCCAAAGTGATGGAAATTTGACATCCTGAGGATCAGAGCAACCTAGGCAGCTTTTAAAAATTGATATGCCTTTACTTCTCATGGTTATAGGGCAAAAGATACATATTCATATTTTACTAATACAGAAGTATAGAGTGGGAGAGCAATTTCCAGACTCCTCCCCTGCATTGCTCAGACTTGGGAGGAACAGGAAACTGTGACACAACAAAGAACAGGATTGTCTGTATTCCACCTGTTCTTTTTTTGGTCTAAGTTACATGGAGAACTGGCTCAATGCACTCACCTGAAAAAAACAGGAGCTGGAAATTTATTCCAGCCTGTGTTTATGTTCATATCTGGCTTTTTGCAACGGAATGTGTAACCACTGTGTACTTGTGTCTAGAAGTCTTTGCATTGATGTCCATCAAACTGATAACAATTCACGCTGTGGGACATTGGTGACTGAGAGAAGAAACAGATTCAAATCAAGGAGAGGTTTACCAAATTACTACATAAAAAGTGGCCTAAGATAAATGAAGCATCCCAACCTACAACTTTGTGTCAAATTTTCCACTATACTCAGTTCCTTATTGTCATTTTGTAATGTTTGAAATGTGTTCCTTTCTTGCTTTTCACTGGAAGTGGTAAGAAATACCAACATTTTCTAAAAAATGTAGATTATTTATTTCACAACTTGCTTGATGTAACTCAGCTTTATTCTTACTATTAGTATTGAAAGTCACTCAGTGTCTGAACCATGACTTGATAGCAGAGCTCTGGTTGTACTGCATATCATTATCTGCCTGTGTTAATATTTGCTCAGGTTGAACATACTTTTTGCTTATGGTGGACCATGAACTGGCTACTCACAGACATCAGTGGGATTTGATCTGGCTGTAAAACTGGGTCTGTCCCTGACTTTTGGTATTTTTATCTACTACTTACTGTTACAGGGAAAACCCCGATGAACAGCATGGTTTAAATCAAATCAGGTTTGAAGCAGTTTATTCATTTATTGACAGCATGTGATTAACTGGAGAACAGGGAACTATACATTTAGGATCAATATCAGCAATACTGCAGATAAACTGCGGTATCAGTCACTTCTAAACTGTTAATAGTAATTTAAAATTTCTGTAGAGCCTTCTGTAACTAATGCCCAAAGTTTTAATCCCACAAATATACATGCATACATTCCAGTCCTACCTCCATCCACCCTGCTCCTGTGACCCCCAGCACATGTGTACTGGGTAAAGCATCTGCCAGGTGCCCTCTGCACTCCCTGGTGTGAGTGTCCCCATGTCTCACCCCCATGAGTGGGGTACAGGCTGTTCCCAGCACTTGTCCCACAGGAGAGGGCTCTGCCTGTTCAAGGGAGAGGCGGTGATCCTGGTGGGGCAGCTGCTCGCAGTGCCCAACCTGGTGTCCTGCAGCTCTTCCTTCCCTCTCCAAGGTCTCTCCCTTCCTGTTGCAAATTACCACGGTTCTTAAACTTATTTTCAAGATGACCTCCCCATTTTCTAAAAAAAAAAAAAACAACAACCCAACCCTCCCCCTCAAATAAAAAAAGAAAAAAAAAAAGCGCAAATCCCTTGGCAATTCTCTGGTTACTGTTTAATTGTGCTGATGGTTGTTTTGTGCAACCTTCATCATTGGTAATTCCTTCTTAACATTACATGTTTTGAGGCACCTAAACTTCGCCATGCCATCATTTCCATGTTCTTAGCCATCTCAAGGAGGCTCCTGGCAATGCTGAAAGGGTTTTGATGAAGTGACTCATTGACTTTACAGCTGCCCACATTTTAAAGAGTTGTAGCAGCGGCCGTGTTCAGGACTAACTCTGCTTTATCACTCTTGCTGAGGAAATGAAAACTCCTTATCTCATCTCCCAACAACCGTATTTTAGAGAAGGTGAATAATGATTATTGACATTTAAAATTACTAACAATTTACTGCTGAAGACCATTTTGAAACTCCAGCTAGACTCATGTTAATGCTAATCAAGGGTACAAATGAGAAGGTGTTTTTTAATAGTAGTATTCAAGGACTGATGCATTTAACTGCCATTAGCGTTAGTAGGAGTTATTCACATGAATCCATGCATATCGAGAAGTAAAGTATACCTTGTACATAGGAAATTCAAGCTGTCCTATTGGGAGCAAAGAAGAACAGTTTAGTGAGAAACGGCTGACTCGTTACAGGATGGCAATTCTGGCTTGGGAGGCTCTTTTCTAGTTGCAGACTCCTGACTTTTCAAAATACCTACTGTCTGCTGCTGTCTGCAAAGAGCATCTTAAGGTTTTTTTCAGACACTTTATTTATGCGAGTCTGGCTTCTCAGGTAACAATCTTTTTGGTGCTGAACTGCTACTGACAAATCTACCTGGTGTCTTAGATACAGGAGGAATTCCTGCAGAATTGTATTGTGTCAGGTTGCTACTTGTGATATTCCATAGGGCGCATTCCATGAATTAGAAATAAGCTACAAAAATTAAGAACTTCTGTAAGCATTTTCGAGGGCTAACATAGAGTCATGTTATTTTAAAGAAGAACATTCTGTCAGTTTATTCATTTTGGTTTACCCAAAGAAGTAAAGGTTCCTTTCAAAGTCTGATTTGCACAGCAGGCATAAAAAAGTCCCTATAGTTAGAGGAATATAAACCAGGTTTTAGAATGGAAAACTACAAATCTACTGCAGACTTAAGATCCTCCTCTTGTTTGCTGCTCAAGTTATTAAATGGCATTAAGAAAGGTGTCAAATGGGTGAAAACAAGATCCAAGTTTATAATTTGAATTGAAGGGTATTATTACCGCTTCTTGTTCAACTCAAGATTCTCAGTCTACTTAAGGCTAATAGTATTCCTCTAAATGGTCTGCTGTCATTGCAAAGAGAAAAAAATCTACCAGGACAGCAATTCAGACTGGTTAAACTGGGCTCTGGCTCTGAATTGCTATTTTGAGAGCATGTATCTCTTCTTTCTTGACTTCAGATGGAACCCGTGGAGAGATAGTGGCCTCCCTAGGTAAAATTTACCTTATGGAAATACCCACCTCTGTGTCTTACTGGCTCCCTAAAGGTCCACACAACACCGCCATCCAGGGGAACTATTTTTTAACTGTTCTTATGTAAAGGCTTCAGATTTTCTATTAAGATTTAGGATTTGCCATGCTGCTTCATGTTGCTTTTGCCATTCAAAATATTTCAATGTATTTTTCTTGGTGAATCCACTTCACTGTAAGATAGAGACTGCTTCTCATGATAAGCAGATCTCCTGTACCCTGCCAGATACATGTGTTTTATGTTTGAGTGTTTTGGATAGATATTAATACATTGCTTTTCTGCAGTCTGTGTCATTTAGTTCTGTGTTTGTTAGGAAATGTTCTTGGGCTTGAGCATAGGATAGTCTGATATAAATCGTAGCTAACATTGTTGCCTATGTGACTTTCAGTACAGAACCCTTGGGATGTATGTAGTAAACAAATATATTAATATGACAGGACCTGTTTAACTGGGTTTTTGTTTTGAAAGACAAGGTGAAATATGAAATTCAGAAAGCAGATAGGATGAAGTAAATGATTGAAGAAGAGCCCCAGATGATATAAGAGCTCAAATCCACCAACATCAATAGCAACCCATGAGGCCTTCAAGAGACCAAATGTCTCACTGAAGACTTCATACATTCTGTTTCTTTCTTTGAGAGCTTCTATTCCGAGCACACTTTCAACCACAGCACTAAAGCAATCCCTGTTTCACAGCAACAAGTAATCTTCTCATTTTGATGGACTCTGCCTATTTATCTTTATTAATTTTACTGGATGAGCCTGCCCTGTTTGATGCTATTGACCATGAGCATAAAACTTTTTAATTATGATTCAGGCAATATTTTCTTCTTTCTGACACTTCATATTCTTCTAGATTCCATTTATTTTTAATTAGGATGCCAGGATTTTCCAGTCTGCCAGCCAAATGTATAGTATTAATAAGTGCTGGTATGGACATAGGAATATTTTGCCCTATGCTGAGCAATGGGAAGAAAAATTGGTGTAACCCTTATTTAACAAGGGATGCTTGATGCTCAAAAGAGCATAAAAACAAACAAAAAATAACTAAACAAACAAGCCAAAAAACCCAACCCTACTGAATACACAAATCATATTTCTTCTGTGTCAGGGTGCCTGTAAGATATTACATGATAGTTCATCTGTTGAACCACATATTAGTCTGGGGCATTTCTGACTTGTTCAGAGAAGAAGCTCAAGTGTATTCAGTCAGATAGTAAATGCAGAATAACTGTCAGGATAATTTTAGGACATCTAGTAGAATGATAAATTATTGAAAGCACTCAGTATTTGCTTAATTCTGTTCTCACTCAAACTAGTAAAAAAGTTTTCTGGCTTTTCAACACTGAAGTAAGGTTTAAGTCAATGGGAAAATCCTATCCTTAGCATATAACATACAATAATTCATTTCTTGCATTCAGACTGTTTCACTTGAGTTTTCACACCTGCCCTTGGTAACATGGTATAGCATATCTAGCTAGACCAAATACAAAACACCTTCTTTGGTAAGCAGTCAGCATTAGTGATGGTTCAGCTGGTATATCAGGATACTATTTTTAGCAACCAAAGTTCTTCACAATTTGATGTGAAATTTTGTTAATTTGTAGAATTTTGTGAATTCAATTTTACAAGCCTTCTTAAAGCGCTAGCAGGTCTGCTTAACTATTGTGGATACAGTGTCCCTAACATATTCTAACTTCGAATGTGCTTAAAGTTTCAGTAATTCTCCAGTTAATATTTAGCTGGTAAGGTGCTAGGGCCTTTGGGAATCTAATCAAATAAACATCTTAAACATTCAAAAGTTGCAACAGGAGTTTGTTAGCACTATAATCAAAATATCTTGTCTGAAACTCATCAGCTTTCTGCTTGATGAGAATACTACAGAAACAGCATTTCTAACTGTCGACCATTACAACCTGGGTAACAGAATGGCTAAAGAACGATGGCACATAAACAGAGAAAATCTCTTCTAATCTTAAAACATTGCTTTTCGTCTGACTCCTGTGCAAAGTATTAATATTTTATTCAAAAAAATTCCTCTAACCCCAAAATGCTAAAACCACTATGTCTTAGGGAAATACCTTTGTTTTTTTTTTTTTTCCCCTCAGGTGTCATGCATGTCTGGTTTTTGAGTAGTAGCAAAACTGCGTATTTCACAATTGTCTTTCAGTGAATCTTCCCAATATTTACATTTAAAAGTAATGTTATTATTATGGTCTATGAAGATTTTTTTTTTTTTTAGCTTTGTATTGTATTCTAAATACAAGACATGTTTCTGAAGTGGAACAGAAGCTGCTTCTTCTCATACTACAGTTTAAATTAATGCCCTTTGCTGTGATAGTATTTATTAATACACTTTGCTATGCTCTTATAAGCTGTCTACATATTTCCAGTTTCAAAATTACATTGAGGTTTGATCAGAGCTTTAAGAAAGGAGCAGGAGATCTTGGGAAGCATTTATGAAGTGTTCACATCTTTAATATGCTTCTGATGATTAATATTAACTGTTCTGGTGCTGTGTAGACCGTGTGGAGGCGACTTGCAAAGTCTGTGCAGGAGGGAGATGGGGGCACGGGCCCTGCAGGATTTTACAGTCATTGTGCCTAGCTTCTAGCTGGTCAGAAAGAAAAGAAGAACATCTTTCTCTTTAGTTCCTCAGCATTGCTTTTCTTGCTAGTAATGAAAGCTATACAAAAATAACGACTGTGTGCAAACTCAGTTACCTAAATCTATGTTTAGACTCCTGACAAACTTTATTCTTTCTTTGTAGATCCTTAGTTCTTTTAACAAGTATCTGTTTTTATAGTTCCTTATTATGATTTCTGATAACTAAAGGTGGAGTCTGCATTTGTATACATTGCCTTAATTACTTTCACAAATTGCCACTGAAGTGGGAGTGCTTGTGTTTGTGTATTTCCCATTTAGTAAGCAGGTCATGCTAATGGCATACAATCGTGCTTATCAACACTGGCACAGTGCAATGGCTCCCTGCTGCTGTATAAATGCTACAGCAAAGTCAAGGGAGTTTATTTTCAAAGCAAGAGACACTGATCCCACAATGACAGTATTTTATTACACTGACATGATGTCTGTGTCTTTGTTGCCTGAGATACATGTCTATATGGATGGGTGCGAACAACTGATTGACCAACCTACACCTGCTTGGAGCTGGTTGGAGGCAAGTCAGCTCTGACCTGCAAGCTGTAGCTGGTAGCATCTCACTCAGAGCTGTGACCTAGTAAAAAACCTCTGCTGACGTTACTTTGCCATATTATCTGATGTCCTGCATTGTGATAGTACACCTCTGTGGCTTCTGGACTGAGTTGGGTTCTCTCCAGCCAGCTACAAGCACATGCCCTAACCCAATCTCTGTAGACACACCCTGAGTAATGGAATGACATTATTCCTCTGGAAGGCTGTAAGTGCAAAAGGTTGACAGTTTGTTCCCTTTGTCATGATCCACATTATTCTGTTTGGCTCAGATAGTAGGGAACTGTTCTAATTAGACTTGAAAAAATCAGTTAGAGAAGGCTACTTGCATGCCTGTTGTTTCTTTATAATGTAAAATTATCTAGGAGTCACAGGCATGTTTTAAGACTCCACTATATTAGAAGCTGCAACAAAATAGAAGTTCCTTGGTAAACAGAAATCTGACTTAAATTAGGTATTCTCATGATTTTGAGTGAGTAAAGCTCTGGTTGGAACAGCTGGCACAGGTGTGACTTGAATTCTATCTACAACTTACCCATTTCTGAAAAAAAAATTTGAGTACTTCAGAATTTTTCAAGTATCAAAAAGCTATTTCCTGCATCCTGGATTATGAGCTAATTAAGCTCAGTTTTAGTTCCATTTAATTTTGATAGACATAGATAAATTACGTATTCAAAAAGATTTTATTTAGTAAAATCCAATTATTGTGGGTGAAAGGAATATGGGGCAATGATTCATTGCATTTACTGCTAGACAAAGTTCTCATCATACGTTTTAATGTAAAAATCACTGCCTACTGCCTAGTTAGGACATGAAAAAAACAATGCACCATTTAAAGCACATTAGAAGTAAAAAGACAACCTATTTCAGAAACTCTACAAGAGACAAGTTCGTTGTTTTTCTTTTTAATAGAAGAAGAAATAATTTATATATTTTCATCACATGGAAACTGCAGAGCACATCAAATTCAAGCGTTTTAAATTCTAAATTAGAAAGAGATACAATTCAGGCTGATTGTTGCCTGCAGGAGATCTTCCAGGCTGTTTTCTGACATTCTAAATACAAAATACACCATGTGAGAAACGTTTGATTCATTCTGAAGCCTGTGATGAATGCTCGCCTGAAACCATCAACCATTGCCTCATCTCAAGTGCAATCAAATTGGAGCTTTCCCAGAGAAAGCAAAGATAGACCTCTGAAGTTCACTATTTAATCTAACTTCCTTGTACACCTTTAATCTCACCTGAACAGATAAAGTGAACTTGTCTTCACAGCTTGGTGAGAAATGACCAATGTTAGCTGCACAGTGAGTCTATAACTGTGGAAACGTAATCATTCATAAACAAGGACAGTGGATTGGTAGGAAAATTGCTTGCTTCTTTTTTTTTTTTTTTTTTTTTTTAATTCAAAATAATGGGAAAAAACCCATCCCAACCCGCTCTTCATTCAAAAGGCAGGAGGATCGTGTCTCTTGAAAATGGTCTTTGGAGATTTGTCTCTTTCCCTGTCTCTTTTTGCAACACGAATTTCAGATAGAAGTCGAAAGCCTGCTGTTGAATGCCAGAATGCAACAGATGAAAGGGCAGGTACAAAAGTCTATAGAAATGCTTGACTTGTGTGAATGTGTGGCCAGAAAACACACACATAATCTTAAGGTATTTTGAATAGCACATAGCACTAAAATAATTGGACTGGAATTCCAAATTGAATGAAACTTTTTATGGTAACATAAACAACCTCTGCTGTGAGATTTAAATCACAGTTTGTGTGAAGTTTAAAGAACAATAATAGGCAAAAGCAACACCTACATGTTCTTCTAGTTTATTAGTGGATACTACTCATATTTTGTTTTTCTGGAACCTCTGTTTCTTCCTTCTAGAAAAACTAAAACATGGGTATTTCAATTTAAAAGGTCAAGTCTGTGTTTGTTGCCTTTTAACTACAGTTTTCTATTATAAATTGTTGCTGAGAAATAAATTGGAAAAAGCCAAGAGGGTATTCTTCATGACATTATTCCAGGGTGTAGTTTTCAAGCTGTTTACTACACAGACAACAACACATTATAAGTTCTGTCCACATGTAAGATAACATGCACTAGGGCATAATGATAAGCAGATGGCATTATTTGCAGTGGAAGTAATAGCAACCAGAAGCATTGCTTCCTACATTATTTTGCAGATGCTTTTGTATTATGCTGTGTTAAAGTGTGGAGCTTTGTGTGCTTTTCCTACACAAGGCATAGGTATTATAATAATTGGTGAGAGTGCTGGTGGTGATAAGTAAATAGAGAGTAGTTATTGGGAAGTAGGTGGTGTTTAAAAACAACATAATCACAGCAGTCTCTGGCAAAAGACAGAACGAGACAGAACAAATACCAGCGAGATATCCCAGGAAATGGAGGGAAGATGAAATTGGATGTTGATTCTGCCATTAAAGATGTTGTTTCTGAGAGTCTTTATATGAATATGCCATTCAGAAAATCTGAAGCTTCTAACTTTTATTACCAATAATATTGCCTAATTTACCACCACCACCATCTGCCTGGCAATTATTACTGGAAGTAGTGCATCCAAGGCAGGTTATTTCAGAGAATGACATTACAGAACATGACTGCATTGTGAGATGGAGTGTAACAGGGAGATTCCCAGGCTAGCAGAGACCTAAATTACATATTTTACACACATATATACACATACAAACATAAGGCAGGTGTGTGCATAGATACACCATATGTCTTTATGTATGGACAGATAGATACACATAGTGTAGAAATGAGATGTCATTTCAGTATGATAGAGCTTTATCAGGTTAGTGCAATGTTGTCCTCTTGAGACCTAAATAAAGCTCTGTGTTTAAAAAAATAAAGCAAAACATTGACATTATTTTAAATTTGTTTTCCTTTGGAAAGACATCTTTGTATGAACTTCGAGCTATGTTTCCTCTAGCTTTATGTCCTCATTGCCTTCTGCACTCAGAGCTACACTCTGACTTTTTTCAGAGTTGCCGACACATTGAAATAGATGGTGCAGAATGGACTTACATCTGTGGCAAGTCCCAAAGGCATTCAACCTCTGAAGGCACAAAGGACCGTATGCAACAGTGGCAACAGTACCTGCTAGAAGGCTGCAGCATGTCCTCTCTCCAGCACTGGCTTCAAACAGCTGAACTGGAAAAAGGATGGGCAACGAATACAAGTCAGACCTTTCCTTGATGTACTGTAGAGCACAGCCATCTGCTTTGCTTTCTTGTCATCTCTGCAATGAAAAATGGGACATGGTGTCACTGTGGTCTCCAATGGGAGCAGGACTTCAGGCACTGGGAATTCACTGCAACTGCTAGTTGGGAGGAAGGACATCAGAGCTCAGGAGCCACTGTGTGTGTTGCATTCTGCTGTACTCCACAGATGACACAGTTGGCGAATCACCATGCTCTTGGGAACTAAGGCTTTCTCAGTGAAAGGAAGACTGTACATCCTATCAGAGGGAAAATGGAATTATTCTTGAAACAGCTGTGGGAAATGTGTTGCCTGTGTAAACTCTTCTGGTGAAAAATTCAATAGTAATAATAGTAATAATAACAAAATGATAATAATACATACATAATTCATTTAGCATCTTATGTTTTGGACCTTTTTCCAGAAATTCTACCAAATAAGAAGGATCAGCAAAATAATTCGGTGTTCCCATTTATTTGTATCATGGCCATGGCAAGAGATCCGAGAATACAGAACAGTCACTCCAGTAATGCAGCATAGGATGCAGTCCTTGCACTAAAGATTTTACAATGTAAGCAGGTGAAATGGTCAAGAGATGGGAGAAGGAAAACCCTCCCATCTCCATTTCATGCATGAGAAACAGCCCTGTCCTAAACCTAGCACTTCCTGATGTCTGTGGAGTTTGTATTGCAGACTGGAAAGAGAGAGAGGCAGGTGCTCAGAGTTATGCAGGAAGCTCTGTAGCATTGAAAGCAATAGAAATCACACCCCAAAAGGTTAGGATCTTTATTCTCACAAGTTGCTCAAGGATGTAAAGGGCCAAGTTAGAAATCTAACTAGGATTGACCAGAAGATTTGGCAACAAGACCAATTTCTTCTGAAATCCTGTCTTCCTCTCTAGGATTCAGCTAACACCACCGTGACTGTAAAACGGCACACACAAATACAAGAGCTCTAGGTTAGCTGTGTGGATTACTCTTATCTGGTCAGCCACATCAGCACGGGCATCAGCAAAGGTCCCGTTTCACTCTTCATGCTGACCCTCTCTGCTGTTCAAAGCTAGAGTTTCAGCTGAGGTAGCTAGTGTGAAACTGTCTTCGCTACATCTGCAGCACACATCTGCTGCAACAATTTTAGCAGACTCTAATATTTGAAAAGCAACTGTAGTCAGCTAGAAAAGTTATGCTACAAAGAAATACTAGAAGAGGTCCTGAGGAAACTGGCAATCACTCACACCTCCTAAGGTTACTTGAATTATTCTCTATGTCTATGTGAACTGAGCTGTGTCAATCACAAAAAGGCTCAAACAGAATGAAGAGAATCTGATTCTGTTGTATCCAGAAGAAAAATGATATTAATGTGGGGGAAAAAAAAATCCAAATGTAAAGTGTAAAGGCTGTACCAATTAGTTCTCTGATATGTGTCCTTTTGAAGTTCCAAATAATACTTTTAAGTGGGACTTTTTTTCTTTTGTTTTTACAGATAGGCTGGCTCATTGTACAGAAGCAAACATGTAAAGCCAAAAGACTGTATTAAAAAAAAGTTCATTTTAAATTCCAGCATTGATGTGTTTTAAATTTGAGGTACTCTATTTTCATAAAGGATCTTGTGCATCCTCGCATTCTACACCAACATAGACATTGCTGTTACATTGAGCTTGAAATCAATGAAGGTGCTTCACCGTAAACAAGAGCACAATTGGACCCAGTGAGCACAATTAAGTTTGTTTTAGTCTGGGATGTGAACTGAAGTCTGTGTGAAAATCTTCTCCTCACAAAACTTCGAACTACATCTGTTTCTCTCACTTAGCTTACATGGTTCTGAGTGGTAAAGCATTAGCTAACAAACAAACAGTAACGTTTTTAACACCTCCTGTGCTTCCATGCAACAAAAAAGCAAAATACTATTTAAAACAAATTGATATCTAGCTACTGATCTGCAGTGTGTGAATAATGGATAAAACTAAAATAGAAAGTGTCAATTTTGTTATGTATCTACATGTGAATATGCAAGAAATCTACTGCATTGAAGATGTAGGGTTTGTCATACAATTGAGAAAATGTATTAATAATGGTTTTGAATGTAACTGCACATATGATGGCATGTATGACAGTAAGTGAGAAGAACAGAGCAGGAGCAATGCACACAGTCCCAAACACCACCATAATTTTTATTCCTAAAATCTTCACTTCCCTGGCATCTAATGGTGATACTCAGAAAATTCCTGATTACCTGTGTCCTGTCTTTCTTTTCTTTTCTTTTCTTTTCTTTTCTTTTCTTTTCTTTTCTTTTCTTTTCTTTTCTTTTCTTTTCTTTTCTTTTCTTTTCTTTTCTTTTCTTTTCTTTTCTTTTCTTTTCTTTTCTTTTCTTTTCTTTTCTTTTCTTTTCTTTTCTTTTCTTTTTCTTTTCTTTTCTTTTTCTTTTCTTTTCTTTTCTTTTCTTTTCTTTTCTTTTCTTTTCTTTTCTTTTCTTTTCTTTTCTTTTCTTTTCTTTTCTTTTCTTTTCTTTTCTTTTCTTTTCTTTTCTTTTCCTTTCCTTTCTTTTCCTTTCTTTTCCTTTCTTTTCCTTTCTTTTCCTTTCTTTTCCTTTCTTTTCCTTTCTTTTCCTTTCTTTTCCTTTCTTTTCCTTTCTTTTCCTTTCCTTTCCTTTCCTTTCCTTTCCTTTCCTTTCCTTTCCTTTCCTTTCCTTTCCTTTCCTTTCCTTTCCTTTCCTTTCCTTTCCTTTCCTTTCCTTTCCTTTCCTTTCCTTTCCTTTCCTTTCCTTTCCTTTCCTTTCCTTTCCTTTCCTTTCCTTTCCTTTCCCTTCCTTTCCCTTCCTTTCCCTTCCTTTCCTTTCCTTTCCTTTCCTTTCCTTTCCTTTCCTTTCCTTTCCTTTCCTTTCCTTTCCTTTCCTTTCCTTTCCTTTCCTTTCCTTTCCTTTCCTTTCCTTTCCTTTCCTTTCCTTTCCTTTCCTTTCCTTTCCTTTCCTTTCCTTTCCTTTCCTTTCCTTTCCTTTCCTTTCCTTTCCTTTTTCTTCAGCAATTCTCATGACTTTCAGAGGATCAAGGTCATATCCGTATGCTCTTGAAATTTTAACTGTGGTGGTTTTTACAGTCATAAATGGAAAATTAATTGAAACGGTTTTTCTAGTAGCATGTGGGTTAAAGCTGGCTGAAAGACTATAAACAAAAGATTATGATAGTGACTAGGGGAAAAATATCTAGTGGGGTAATGAACGGTGCAGTTTCAGGATTGTTCCTATTTAACATCTTCATTAGCAATCTGGAAGAAAGAATAAACAGCATGTTAATGAAATTCACAAATGATACTAAATTAGGAAGAGTCACAAATACTAGTGAGGACAAAAGCATAATGCAAAATCCCTAGGGAGAAATGTGGGCAGGAAATAACAAAACAAGCCACTACTAGGAAAAAGGCATACTAATGCGTTAAAGCTAGAGCAGTATGTATCGATGCAAACAAAAATACACAGAAGTAGTAACACTAGAAGAAGATCGGTGAGCAACATATTAGAAATGTGTTGTAATGTGACAAGCAGGCAATAAAAGCCAATATACTCTGAGCCATATATGTGAAGACATGGATCAAAGAGTCCATAGTTCCTCTAAATGGCTCTGTGCTTACTGAAAAAGGAATATTCTATTATGGGAATAGAAGAGTATCGATATTGAACGAGACCCCTCAGTCAGTATAGCTGTGCTTAGTTGTAGTGGTGGGTCTTTTGATTAAATAAATTCTGCAAGAAAGAACAGAGAAGGAGTGATGTATAAATGTATGGAAAGCATCTGATGACAATGAAGTGGAAGGTGGGTTCATGGTAGGAAAAGTAACTGGTTGAACCCTAAAGGATTTTTTTCAACCTTTATTCAGATCAACCTCATTTTCTTCTTCAATGAAAGATGGTAGATGACAGGATAACATGTAACTTGCAATAGGAGAGCTCACTTTTCTATTGGTAAATTAGTCATCCTCGCTTCCCATGACCTACATGTAAATCTAACTAAAGGAATATGTTGAGGAAAACTTGGTATCAACACAGCATTAAGTAGGCATAGGCAAAAGGAGAGAAAGAGAGGTTAAATAGTATCCTCATTTTCCTGATTTTCAAACAGGACCCACTTTACATCTGTATATCACACGAATTGACATTACCTTTGGAATAAGAAAACTCTCTATTTTTTTATGGCAAGATGGAGGAGATACAAAGAAAAGGATGGAAAAATGAAAACCAACAAAATAACCAGTTGTATGTCTGAATAAATACGTATTACATTTATATTTTTGACACTGCATGAATTTTAATTCTACCCTTTTCTACTGCTCAACTAGAACATAGTAGAAGTGTTGCTGAGTAAACTCAGTTAAACCCTGCAGTAAACAGTACAATTACAATAAAAACTGTAACTGCACAAAATTCTTTGATCCTGAGAGTAATGCTACTTCTAAAAAACTAGAAATTGAATAGATTATTCTTCTTCATTTTGTAAAAAATGAGAAGGCATTGTTAACGTTTATTATTATGCATATTCATATATACAGTCATTAATATGAACAATATGGAAAAGTGAATAATAACTTCTCATTCCTTTTCCTCTCACAATAAAAGAATGCAAGAGTAGAAAATGAAAAGATCAGCCAGCTGGTGTAAACCAGAAAAAACTGCTATTCCACACTGTGTACAATTAAACCCCAGAACTCATTACCAGAGGATGAGTGCAAAAGGAGGTCAGAGATATCACAGAAGATAAGGTTATGGAGGGGCACTGAGAAGAAAGTTTCACATATAAATTTTTGCTGAAAGTCCCTGAACTTCAGTTTACCAGAAGCTAGGACTGTATAAAAAATATGTGTGCATACTCACATTCTTACGGTTTTCCACATATGTTTCTACCCATACACCAGTTATTCTATAGGCCTTCTACCACTAAGCTGACTCAATAAAGCCTTCTTTGTGCTAAAGACTAATAGTAATCACAAAGAATCAAAATGAAATACTCCATCTGTGAAGGCTTTTTTTTTTTTTTAACAAAAGGGCAATAGGAAGACATTTTGAACACATACACACACACACACACACACGCACACACACACATGCACGCACGCACACACACACACACAGAGCAAGGATTAGGAAAGCAGCAGACCTAAGAATTACAAATGCTTTTTTGGATGGGAAGAGCAATATTCGTTGGATATCATCTTGCCAACCGCTCTTCTGCCATCAGGATCTGCATTATGGTGCACTAAGGACTCTAAACAACTCAGCAACAGTTCACTGCTTTGGAAAATAACCTAAACGCCAAAGCGCTTAAAAAAATCTAGTCTTCAAGGACTTCTCTCCACAGCAGGAGTGTATACATCAATTGTTAACAAAAGTTCTGTGGTCAACAAAATGTTTATGTGAGTTTTAAAAGTATTGTATTGTGACACATTTGTTCAATACACACCAGGTCTAATCCAGGGTAAAATTCAGCTTTTTAAAGAAGGTGATGTGGAGCTGGGCTGTACTAAGAATAGAGCAGTGGGAGGGACCTAGCTTGGCAAAGATGAGAGCCAGCAGATGTTCTTGTGTGTGCATGATTGCTTCTATGACTTACTATGGGTTTACTAGATTCATGCATCTGTCTAGATTTATTGTGTTTGATAGAGTTGAATGTGTCTCTTACACTCTGCATCAGTGGAAAAGCATGAAACATTGGTTACAGACCCTATATTTCAGGAGTATTAGACTCCCTTGTCCACAACAACTTGTTCAGGTCTTCTTGTCTCACCTTCCAACACTCCACAGATGTCAAAAGTTTTGCTAAAAAAGTTAGATTTTTTTGTAGGTTAAATATGTATTTTATTTAAATATGTATTTCAGTTTTCTTTGTCAGGTGAAGAGAAAACAATTAGGTTTAGAGGTTTTTTATAAGGAAAGAAAGAGCAGACATATAAAAATAAATAAAATACTTTATGCACAATCTACATTGTGTGGTGTGATTCCAGAGGGAAGATTAAGAAAGATGTCATAAACCCCAGACAGTAACGTAATAATAAAAGGTTAGAGAAATTACTGAGACATGAGACACAGTTTATTTGATTATTAAACCTATTCAGATTGTCAAGACTTTTGAAAACTAAATGTATTCATAAAATATTTGGCTTCTTTGAAAGGGTGAACTTTTCTTCTCTTAGTTGAATTACTTTTTCATAATATTTTCATAATTTATTTATCTAGAGATCTCTGTAATTCTGTTTATCATTCCTTTAAAGAATGAAGAATTGTAGAGTCTGCAGTCATTTTGTCATCAGATTTACTTCAGCTTTTTGAATACCTATGTCCCTTCACATTCTTGTACAGGTCTTTCCTAAAGGATTTTGGTCCTTGATCAAGAAAATATTTCACACTGCAAGTATATAATAGTGTTTTATTTATAGAGGGACCAACACATTTTGATTCCCATTCCAGAAAAAGATCCCCATGAGCTCTGGCTGTGGGCTGGCACTTGTCACAAAGATCTGATAACAGAGACAAGAGCCATAATAATTAAAAAATGTGCTTATCACTGAAGTCACAGACAGCATGTTTGGGGAACAGAAGATGCCAATTTGTAAGTGTGTAAATTCACCCATTAAGTAAGTAAAACTTAACTGCATTAAACATCTTTCATTTTGAACAAGGATATTTTCGTCAATTTCCTTCTGTTAACTGATCAGCTTTAAAAGTTCATTGAAAGTTTATTAAAAAACAAGTCCCAGGTAGACAAGTCCTGCTCTTCCTGGTAAGGCATTGCAGTTTGGTATTTTTCTACTATTTTGTGGCTGAACCCCATCATTTTCATCTTCTTCCCAGTTCGTCTGCTCCAACTTGCTGCGTCCACTTTCTAGGTTTCATCTGACCCCAGCTGGATTCCTCTGGAAGAAAAGATGCAGAGATGACAGTGCTTGTCTTCACAGGGACACCACAAGCCTGGCAGACTGGTAGTTAATGTGACTTATGAATGAAACACAGTATCACAGTATCACAGTATGTTTGGGATTGGAAGGGACCTCAAAAGATCATCTAGTCCAATCCCCCTGCTGGAGCAGGAACGCCTAGGTGAGGTCGCACAGGAATGTGTCCAGGCGGGCTTTGAATGTCTCCAGGGAAGGAGACTCCACAACCTCCCTTGTCAACACTGGTGTTGAGAATGGAGAGCTGGAATAACTGTTCTCTGCTTTCTGAGCCTGAAGTGACCCTTAATATTTACTCTGTTCAGGCCCAGTGGACAGCTGGAACATGTGGCCCAACTAAAAAGAAGCTCTCTAATGTAGTATTTTATTTTCTCTGTGGCTGAGATTCTGTCATGGTTTAACCCGAGCTAGCAATACAACCATGATAGCCACTCACTCACCCTCTTCACCACCTCCCAAACAAGGGAGAGAATCAAAAGGGAAGGGAGAAACTTGGATTGAGATAAACACAGTTTAATAAAATAACAAAATAGTCTTCAGTCCCTCCTCCCTTACCATGCCTTTTTCCAGGCAAAGACATGGTGAAAGCAATTCACAACTAGTAAATATATATACATATATATAATAGAAATAAAAGATACTAAAGGCAATTCCTCACAAGCTCTGTACACAACAGAGCAGCCAGTCCCAACAAGCCACACCTGGTCCCCAGCAGCTGATCCCATAGAGAAGGGAGGAAAAAGGCAGAAAGGCTCAGAGGCCACTGCCAAATGACAAAATAGTCAAACTAAATGTCCCGCACCAAACACTCCCCCAGCTGCACCCCAGAGAGAGAGAGCAAGAGGAGCAGAAGAGCAAGAGAAAAGGGGATGAGAAAATGGATATCCCCACTCTTAAATCTGGAGCATGACGCTAATGGGATGGAATACACTTATTGATCAGTCTGGATGTCAGTCAAGCTCTGCCCCATCCATGCCTCACACTTGTGGGCAGGGTTCTCAGAATGTCCTTGGCTCTCAGATCAGAGCAATTAAAAACATTAACTCTATGCTGGGGTGTTATCTCTTGCTCTCAAATTATGTCCAAATAATGAGCATGCTAGCTATGAAGAAGGTTTCTAACTGCACGAAGAAAATTAACTCATTTTCAGTCAAACCAGCACAGATTGTTACAGCACACATGCTTCCTTGGCTTAAGCTATATTATTAATATGGTAATAAATAATATTTTACAGTAACTGATTATTTTAATCTTTTTCTGTATTAAAAACATATTTCTTGGTCAACAAGTCTTGGCACCAGCCATGAACTGTAGTTCATAGCAGGTGGTGATTTCTTAACTTCCTGAACTGTTAAATATTTATGCCAAAAATGGACTAATGCCCACATACTGCATTGTCATGTCCTTTCGCACTCAAGTGATGAGAAGATGGGCACACTTACATACTACATTTTTCTCACTGGGCTGTGATTATTGCAGTACAGCATACTACTTTAACCATAACAACAGTCACCACTGTTTTAAATATAACAAAACTCTGGGGTAAATCTATGCTAAACTTAACTGGTAGATGGAAAGAAAAAACACTCTGTGAATTAACAGTAGAGGACAGAAGATCAAATTCTTGCTATACTAGCTGTATGTCTGTTGATTTCTCTCCTGGCACCTAATGTTTCACCACAATTACTTAGCATTCAGCACAACTCCCCAGAGTATCCCAAGTGCAATGCTTGAAACTTGCCTGGTAAGATCCAAATGATGCTGAAGTTTGAATACTTGTGTGTGGATTTACAGCTCTGCAAAACTGTCAGTGTAATTATAATTTATATTTAAACCATTTCAGTCTGCTCAAAAATTAAAGTTATATAATGATTGCTTGCTTCTAATTTTTTTTTTTTTTAACATTGTCACTGTTGTGTAATGTACCCACATAGTAAATGAAAATCCCATTTTTGTGTCCACTTGCTGAAATCTGATTTGTGTATTAACTTTTACAGCAGCAGAAGATTCAAGACATCATAATTTCTTAAGACTCAATGCAGTAGTTGGGCATTTCTTTACATCCCTTTGGGAAACATATTCAATACACTTTATTGTCTTTGGGAATTATGCATAGCTATGAATGGAAGGACAGATAAGCACAAATATTAGGAAGTTTTGCAAATGCCTTGGGAATTTATAGTCTACTGCATATGTGAAACAATGGATTTGCTTTTAGATAGCTTATCTGTAAAAATAAAATAGGCAACAAAGAATTAAGTTTAGTAGTTTCCAAGCATTTTAGTTTATCTAAAGTGACAATATAAGAATATCTCTGAATTTTAAAACATGGCCCCTGTGAGGAAGCAGGCATACTAAAATGTTCAGATAACAGCATCCTATAGCTACATGCTGTAAGTGTACACATAAAAAACAGGAGCACACCATTGCTGGAATAGAAATATATTATGTTGATAAATGATATGTACATTACTAATTTGTAGCATAATAATTCTACCAGTTACCATTCTTCAGAATTGTAAAAAACTCGAATCACTCTTCTGAATTATATCTAGGCATGTGCAGTATTTTTTAAGTTTTCATCAAAATTTAGTAAAAAAGTTATTAGTGCAAAAGATTTCTGTTTGAGTAGATCAGGATTGTTACTCTGTATCAACTGAGCGTGTCAGCAACAAACTATGCTTCACTAGTCATTTAGAGGGCAGTACCAAAGCAGACATCGCACTGGTTTTGGAGGATGTAAAGACATGTTTTGAAATAAGCATGTTTCAACGTTGACCAGAGTAGCATATTTACTCTGACATTTGATTGATCACATTACACTGAAAACTAAATATTGTATTATAGTAAGTTTAGTTTGCAATCTTGCATATTCATGTGAGACCCTGATGACAGTGTCTAATATCAAAGAACATAACAATTCATTCTGGTGTGTATATTTGTGAAATAAGGTTTCTTGTTACATATACCTAAAGTACACGAGCCAAAATTAGTTCTCCAGAAAAGAACTTTGGAAATAAACCTTCTTTTATTCCACTTGATCAACTTCAGAGTTCAGTCTACAAATACATAATTTTCCAGATGGTAATTCGTATTTCCTCTGTTTCTGGTGTTCTAGTATTACTAAAGACAATCATGAGAATATAGAGACAATCTCTGTTTATTATTGTATGTTAGGGAAATATCCTGCTTAACTTTTTTGAATAATAGATAATACAAACAGGCACTTTGGAAGAATCCTCTGGGTAACACTTCATTTGAGTAAATCCTCTTTTGTAGTAGCAAAATGCATCTTTCAATGGTTTCATTAAGAATTACCTATATACTACTGTCTAGTCCTCAACTAAGTATGGAGATAGTTGGAACTAGATGATCTTTAAGGTCCCTTCCAACCCAAAACATTCTATGACCTATTCTGTGATCTAACTACGTGGAGAAACTGTCAAATAGATAACTCAAAAGTTTATTTCCAAGAGACCAAAAGAGGCATTTTCCTTGTGGAAAAACATGGTTAAGAATAAATGGGAAGATCCTATTCCATGGACCAAAACAACCAGGTATGGCCATTGATTGTGTTATATAGTACTTAATACAAAACCCTAGATTGAGATTCACAGATTACAAAAAAATGAGAGGTTGATTGATCTTATTTTAAAGACACGAGGGGCCCTGACTGCGTAGCAATGAGTAGGGCTGGTTGATCCAGTGAATGTATCAGGAACAGATGAATGTGAAAAGGTGGATATAGAACACAACCCTAAATTGTTTTCACCATGTCTTTGCCTGGAAAAAGGCATGGTAAGGGAGGAGGGACTGAAGACTCATTTTGTTAGTGACGAACATCTGAGCAGGGAAGTGAGGAGACCTGGGTGCTAATGCCACAATGTGCAATACGTGTGCATTCATATTTTGGGGAGGCGATTCCGTGTTGTGCTCAGTGACTTTCCAGAAATATGGGGAGTGATGGAGGAAGTGGCAGTCTCTCTATTTCTCTGGCTGCTTCAGAACAATATGCTGACCTTCTACCATGATGCTGAGCAGAAAGTAATTTCATGCCTTTAGACCTTAGGGAAATATTGGTGGAGATCTTGGTGACAAGTCCAACTTCTTCCTATTGCTCCAGAGGCACCAGTTGTCTCTAAAAGCAAGTACCTGAAGTTTTTTCAAATACTACGGGAAAAACTAATACGTGTATGGGAGTGAGCCACATACACAAAAAGAACCCCAAGCTCTGTGTTAGTGTTGGAGACAGAGGATTCTCTGAAATATAACCAGATGAATATTAATCTTATTAAATGAAAATGCTATATGGTAATATGGGAGATTTGTTAAAAAGAAATCCCCAAAAATTAAAAGCATGAAGGAAAAAAGGAGAAAACAATACACTTTTCTCAGTAAATCTAATGTTATTGAGTACCTTTAAGGTGACTGACACAGTTTGGCCTGGCTACACTTATTCCTGTGAACACATGTAAGCTGGATGAGGACCCAATCTGTACTAAAAGCATTAAGAAGACCATTGTTGACAACAAAACCACTATAGGCAAATCGAATTTAAAACCTTTTATATGCAATAATTAACATCCCAAACATAAAGCAGGGCATATTAAATTATCTGTAGTATAACTCCGTAGAGAATTAAAACTCTTTAGAGATAATTTTGAATGCTGGGATCCTTAAGTTTCAGCTCACAACACCAAATCTGGTTAATAGAAAATGGCACTACAAGGTATCACATGATAACATCTCATGTACTGCAATAGGAAATGAATTAAATGGCGATTGATTAATTACAAACATAACAGATTATAGCAATATCTGTAATCAAAAGTGATTACGTTATACCAAGATCAAATAACACAGTGAATATATTTATTTGAACAAATAATACCAGCTAACATGAGCCATTTAATTTATCTGCTGTATAGAGCAAAGCACAATGAATAATAAAATAGCCTTTTTTTTTTTTTCTTTTTAATGAAGAAAGAAGAAAAAGATGCGTAAGTATTAAAGAAGCATAGGCTGACTGTCTGAATTACAGTTTTCATCATAACTACTCTCTTCCTTAGTTACTCTTATTTTTTTCATGTTACGTTAGAGTATAAGTCTCTGTCCTTTTTCAGGACAAAGGTATTATGTTTGGTTGGTTTTAAATCTTAGCTCAAATTGCTTCTGTGTAATTCAAACAGAGAAAAATACATTTTTTGAAAACACGTCTTTTACTAAAATTTGACATGTACTAAATGCAGGAAGCAATAACTATGGTTTTCACAGGGGATGAACACCTCAAATGAAGGAATCTGGTTTTGAGTTTATAGGTTTTGTGAGATATTTGATTAGTATTATTTTGGAGTTTGCTGGATTCCTTGCCCCTACCCAGATGTGTAACCTTTCTTCAGCTGAAAATACTATAAAACAGTGTATCTGTCCCTGTTTAGGTCACTCTCAGCACCTTGCAATCACATGTTTTCTTACCTTTAGCAGTTCAGGCCAATTACTGCCTTTGGCACCAGACTTTCTCTAATACTTTCTCTAATACTAGATGACATTTATAAGAAATTAGGAATGACTTCCAGCCAGTATAAATTTCAGAATATTAGGCCTGAGTAAGTCCTTACTCCTCCTAATTTTTATTTTCTTAAAAAGGTCCAGATAACTACATAGAAATGGCATCTAGAAGCTATAAAGATTTAAATGGCCTCAAATTGTGCATCCCAAGAGAAATATCTAAAATCACTTTTCAGAAATTTAGGTCAGTATATAATTAGAGCCCCAAGTTACCCGAGAGTAGCAAGTTTGAGCTGTGTAATGTTAGACACATCCATTGACAGTTTGGCTACATTCCTTGGCAGTTTGAAATTTCAAATGCATGCCTGTGAAAACAGCAGGGAGAGTAAACTTCTAAAAATCACAGAAGACTTTCCCTCTTCTTTCTCCCTCTTTGTGTTTACAGCAAACAGTTTTTACCAAATATATTTCCTAGATATTTATAGTAAATTTTGTGATCCTGACACTTTAATGCCAATGTACAAACTTGTCATAGTATCCCCCCAGTGTGAAACAGTAAGTGAGAAACTAAAGAGTAAGGTACTTCTCCACCCATGTTTCAGTTTAGCATTCATAGCACAGAGTGGAAAAAGGCAAAAACTATGAACAGATTCTCTTTTTATCTCTGGAAATAAATCCAGCATTTGTTTGACTGGAGAAGGACTTCTGCAGCGCTCTTTTGTCCTAATGCCACTCCTGAGACAGGGGGTTATGAGAATTGTCATGCCTAGAAGATAAACATCATTGAGAAAGGGCTTTGGTCTGCCCCACAAAGGTGTCAACTGCCAAGTTCAGATACAAGGAGAAAGGCTGACTGTCTACCTATTCAGGCATCTCCTGTGACCATGCCTCAAGCATTTGCTCGTTGCATATAGTTGGCACATATTTAGACAAACTTGACTGTTATTTAAGTTTAAAGTCTTATTTTAATCCTACTTGGGACTTCTACGAAGACCTAAGACACTGCTGCCAATTCAGTCTAATAGGCATGTTACTAATCTGCGTTATGAGATATCTAATTTCTGCTTCTCTCTCTATTGTATGAAGGGAAGATTTTACATTTCAGATACTGTTTTTGCAAGAATGGAAGGCAGTGAAACTGATCTACTCCTTGGAGTACCACAATTTTACCTATGAGGAGTGTAATAGAAGAAGTCCTGTGATCAGAAGAATAGAGTGGGTTTCCTATGGATACCTGTATTGGAGTGCAGTTTGGTTTTGACCGATAAGAAGCAAATGCCAAATGAAGTTTTATCATGGAAGACGTTGTATCATTTCTCTCAAGCTTAAACGTACTCAGGGTTGAATTCACTCTTCATCTTTTCCTTAATATGGGCACCAGTAGAGTCTCTCCACTGTACAAACTGTAAATATCTACACTACTGGTAGAAGTGAGCTACCCATGACACATCTACCTCTCTGCAAAAAAGTGGGTGCATGTGGTTGACTGGTTTAATAGTTTCTAGAACGACTCACATAAACACATACACTCAGTGTAGGATCACAGAAGTCTCAATTCTGGGCAAAAAATACAAACAGAGAGAACACCTTTCCTGATATGTAGCCATTCCTGATCCTAATATATAGTCTGGCTGCACAAATCAGGTTATCCCATTGTACTGTAAATTTTATGCTGGCATTAACAAAAAGACCTGAACCGACTCTCCAGTGTCCTTTAAATGTATTATGAAGCAGAAAATTGCTGTTATTTGCTACTTGCTGTAGTTTCCTGCCATGGCAGATTTTCCACATTTGGGATTCTAGATGCATATATTACACAGCTGTGTCACTGTCATACGCTTCAAATGTCTTTCTTTCTTCATATCCCTATTTCTTTAGAATGAAAGCCTTTTACATTTCAGGAACAATCCAAAGAATGGTCCCTTAACCTGGAGTATAAATTGTGGTGATAAACTGTCTGGTAGGTTTCTGAAGTGAGCAAGTATAGTGAGCAATGTTTCCTCTGGTATAATGCTTTAGATAAAGTAAAACCAAGGTTATTTTTAGGTCAGAGGTACTTGCATTGTCCTGGGAAGGGCCAGGAGGAACCTTCTGCATTAGATAAGCTCTCTCTTCAGCAGGTTGTTTCAGTCCCTGTGGATAACAGTGACCTCTGGCTCTCTGCACAAGCACTCTGCTGATAGCATAACTGAAGTAGGTTCAGATTTATTTAAAACTCATCTTTGCATGGCCTTTTTATGCCCCTGAAATGTTCCTCATAGAATGTACTTTTCCAGTGAGATTGCATATATACTCACACACACATATGAAAGTGCACCTTATATCACACAAGAGTACAGATATAGCAGAAAGTAAATATCTCTTTGCAGTTGATGTCTCATTCCCCTCAGTAGCCTAACTCTTTTACAGGAACATCTTCTATGACACTTGTGCCTTCAGATATGATGCAAATTCTGTTTAATACATATTTGAGGATTGTCTCTTGACATGGGTCGTAATCCTGACTTCCCAAATGAACTGTAAAAAGAATTACTAGAAGTAAATCTGTCTTTGTCCACTCTGTGAGGCTATGAATGCTCATGAAAACTTCTCTGGGTAGAACAATAAATTACTAACTCTAATGCCTAGGAAAAGTACATTCGTTAATTACAAGAAACCTCTGGTGTCCTCTTAAGAGGACATCAAATTCATTTGAAAATTACTTCATAAAGTCAATCCAGTGGAATGGTTACATCACCCAGACCAAAATCAATAGGATTAATAGATTTTAAAACAAACAGAGTAACATACGTCTCTCTATAATTTTGATAGCCCGAAGGTCCGTTAGAGGCTATTCTATTCCTAATTTCTTAATTCCTCTTATATTACTAATTTAGTTTACAACTCTCCATATAAAACTTTTTCAGAAAGCTGGTCAAAATAAGTTTAAAAGGTCACCCTTAGTAAATAAGCATATAATCTGCATTGCCAAGTTGCTGGTAAAAATGTAATCAATGATAGCCAAAGGAATTGAATATTTTTCTTCCACGTTCCAAAGCATATTTTAAAAACTGCCATGTGCTAATTATTTCTGCTTTAAATATTTTCTTTTGTAACTGGATATGAGATTCCTTTCACTTTGTCAGTCACTTAGGCTTCAAATTTAAATATGCAAGCACAAAGAACACAACAAAAGAATACGCTAATCTTATTCTGTCAAAAGCAGATCCTATTTCTTATTCCCCAAGGCCAGCCAAAGCAGAGCTGGCCTAAAACATTAAATACAGTGAATCAAGCATACACATATTCTTACCTTTTTCTAAAATACAGATGTGAAATGTGGGCACAAATATTCCACATATTTTTTTTCTTTCTCACAGCTTCAAGTAAACATGATCCTTTCAAATCACATGAGCAAATTTTCGAACATATTTTAATGCAACTCCTAGTTTTGCTGAAGTGGGTGAGCCACCTGCCATTCTGCTGTTCACTTTGCTAATAATTTGTGCATTGCACAGTCTTATGGAAATCTAGAAAACTATATGGTCAGTTCTGAATCTAATAATGGTAAATGAACTCCTTTGATAAAGTCAGGTCCTTTGGATTTTCAGCCCATTGACTCACTTGTAAGTGCACACACATAAACACTTGTAAGTAGAACTTGAAATGCCTTTTTAAAGGCACACCATTTTCCTGTTAAATACTGCACATAATAAGGTGTATTGCTTTTTCTTGGATATATTTACTCCAGCTGAGTGTAGCCTCGAACATTGTGGTCTGCTGCACAAATTTCCTGGGAACTATAACAGGAAAACTGGAGTTCTTAAAAATCTATTATGTGCAAAGAGACACAAGGGTAAAGGAGA
Organism: Patagioenas fasciata; assembly: GCF_037038585.1. NCBI lineage: Eukaryota > Metazoa > Chordata > Aves > Columbiformes > Columbidae > Patagioenas > Patagioenas fasciata. Next base: position 57,682,382 of record NC_092521.1, read on the forward strand.
AAAGAAGAAACTCAACATTTCAGTTGAAGCTCTGTAACTCTTTTATTGTTCCTATTGTCCTTTCAGTATATCAAATCAACACTGTCATCATTATTATTATTATCACCATCATTATTATTATTTTTATAAGGACACATTCGTGCTATACACCCAAGAAAATAAGACTTCCATTTCATTAGGATGGAATTGATAAAGATGTAGTATAATGGACTAATAGTCATAGTAAGATTCATTTGCTAGTTTTCTTTGGGTAAAAAAAAAAAAAAACAAACATGAAGAGAGGGCAAAGCCATGGCAGAACAGTCATATGCTAGCTTATTCTTCAAAACAGAATGCTCTACATTCAAGAAAGACCTTTCTGCAATAGAAACCAAATCAAGTGTACTGTTTTGAAGGAACTGTTGTACACCCTCACCTATCATGAAAGTGCTTCTGGTGCAGATGTTTGTGCAGGATTAATATGGTATATTTTTCCCTTATCTATGACAAAACAGTAACATCAGGGCTCAAGAGCGAAAGGTTAGCATTTACCACACTGTACAGATAACTCACTGTGAAAGAATAAACCAGTCTTCCAAATTAGTCACACAAAAATATTCTGAGGGGTTTCTATTGGAAACACAGATAATATGGAAAGAAATAGGCAGACTTATTTGCAATGACCTTTCTTGCTAAAACACCTTATTTATGTGTATGCAGCAACACATACCTGCATTTGTGCACACACTTAAATGGGCAAAGCATTTGAGGAGTGTTGCTCCCTTACATAATGTGGCTTCTCAGCAGGAGGATAAATGAATCAGTAATATCTGCAGTTGCTGTTTCTGCATGAATAAGGTCACTTTCCACCCTCCTTTTCCCTCTTCTTGCCTGAAATATTCAGTGCTGTCATTTCAATACTCAGACCGTTAAATCTAATCATTAGAAATTACTAAAGAAATTTTTGCCTGAGACACATATGTAAGCGTGTGCTCTTTTCACAGTGTTTAAGTGATTGTCACATCAAATCCCTGATTATTTTCCAAGTAAACATCACTCAACATAACTCAAAACTGAAGGATTGTAAAGTGTCTTTTTTTTTGTGTGTCAGTTGAAGAAGATAGGGAAAAAGAACATGCATCAAACTGCAAAAAGAATAGTCCTTTGTTCACAAAATACCTGATGATAAGCTGAAGTCCTTTCAGTTTGTGCACCTCCTTTGATGAAAACAAAAAATTTAAATTCTGTTTCCTAATGCATATCACCAAAAATCTGATGATGGCATTGAAATCCTTACAACTATGAGAATACAGACTGAAAATATGTCTGAATTTAGTTATCCAGAGCCAAATCCTCTTTTAAATTTTGCCAAGGTGTTAAGCAACAAATTTTAAAGTGTCCAAGGTTTTTTGGAAAAAAAATAATTCAATAGAATACATACCATAACTGTAGGCAGATTTAATCTCACTGGAAAGATTATTCATTTATCTGCCAGAGAAAACAAAATACTGAGATATCAATAAATACAGTAGATGCCTATATCCATGGTACTAGCCATTGTTCAAGAATAACAAAAATAATAACAAAAACCTAAATGTGTCTTCAACAATAAAGAAAAACAATTCTGACATAATGATGGTTGCAGTTTTGGCATGATGACAGGGGACAGAAGGATCAGAAATCTGGTCTTCATTTGAGCTCATTCATGACACAGGTTGTTTTGGATACTCAAGGTGATCATATGCACATGTAAACTCATAAGGGTTGTGGGAATACAGAGTAGACTGAGACTGATATCGAAGGAATAAGGATATCTGAAAGTCAGATATTTTCACAACTGATTTAATAGCATCAGTTCAGGACTACAGTTAAAATTCATGGACAACACAGAAGAAGAAAGAAATCCACAACATATTAACAATTTTACTTTCCTCTGGTCTGAAATCTCCTGTTGAACTGAGGCATGAGCCCTTCACCTTCAAAACTGTTCATGGATGAGTGTATGAAGCAGACATAATTAAATAGATTTTCAGCATAAATGCTGCAGGTTTACAAAGCAAGTGTATTTGTCTGGAGATAAATTAAAACTCTGCAAAAAAACCTGGGAGCTCAAATCAGTAAGCTCTGAAATAACTAGGGGAATAAGAGATAAAATAGCTACGGTCCTTAGGTTGTGGCCCGCATATCATTTGACAGTGGTCTGTGGAGAATTTATAGGTCAGATGGCAGCCTGTCCTTCTTGCTCCCAGTTCACCGAAGGGAAGAGGTGGTGAGAGAATCAGGTGAGAAAGTAGCTTGTAGAGGATGCAGCAGAGGAACAGAGCAGATGGGCGTGGGAGACAAAATGAGAAGCAAAAGTGACAGCACAATCATTACATTCTAGACAACTAAAAATACACAAATAGTTTTATATTTGTTTCCCTCACTGCAGTTGCCAGAAAGATGTCACATAATCACAAGTGAAAGGGAAGGTAGCAAGTAGAAGTCAAAGTGAAGGAGATGCATTAGCTGCTTTCTGTTCTAAATGATGCTCCAACATCTGAAAGTCAGAGGACCTGGGCCTTAGGAGACTCCATGACACTGTACAGAAAAAGGCATTTTGTCCAGTTCTTCTGTGATGTCTGAAAGTGTTAGCAGAGTTGCCTTGGACAAGCTTGGCTGTTACAAGACATAAGAAAAAAAAAAAAAAAAGTAGTTTCTAAGATGTGATCTTTAAGGTGAAATCTTGTACTTCAAGAATTATAAAGTATGAGATTCAAAGTTTTATTTTGTGAACAGAATAATTGCAAATGCCAAAAATTTAGGTTTATTTATAGCTACATGAAAAGTTATCATAAACAGCTCAGAGGTAATTTTTGTGACTAATATGGTCTTAGCAGTTAGCTATTTCCTGCTTGAGTTGGTACTCTTAGAAGAAGACATTGAGAGGAGAATCTAGAACACAGGAAGAACATCTTTCTTTTACTCAATGGTTAAAAAAGTCCATCTGATAAATGGTGTTCCACATTTATCATACATGTGCTTTCAAGATTGTTTTGGTATACATGACAAATAGACATTGGATAAAATCTACAAGCATTTGTGGGGGGGATGATCAACATCGAAGTATCTCAGTCCTCAACTAAACCCCATCACAAGTAAATACAGAGATGTAGGCTCCTTCATATCACTTATTGAACTAAGTTCTCTGGAAAGTGCCACTGCTTCAACAGGTTCTGAAGAAAACACCTTTCTCTCCCAGTAATTCCTCTACATGGAGTGAGCGTACCCAATACAGAAGGAACTGAGTATATAGCTGGGGATAAATTTGCATTAGCTGAAATGAATCACAGACTACATCCTCAGCTTGCTGAGCATGGATTAAAAAATGTTGAAGTGTGTTCCTGTGTTTTGTATTCCCTTTGAGCCAGCTCAAAGTGTAGTTAATATGTTGCATTGGCTGCCTGGAGTTTACAGTTGAGGATCAGGTGATCTTTATCCTTGGTCTATCTTCCCTTCTCTTTAGAAGAAAACAAGAACACCAACAGGAACAGTGAAAGTATTCATCATAATTCAATAGTTGTTTTATTATATAGCCAGGATGCTTTAAGGACATTAGCAAGATAAACTCCATAGAAAGAGATAGCGTCCTTTACTGGATTGACAAATACGACTGGAAGGTTACATGGATCTGGGGACATGTGCCCTTCTGCAAGCTTCAAAAGAAAAAAGCCAGCTTATCTAAAATATATATTTAAAAACTGAATATACATATAAAAAGTATTACATTATTGAAATTTTGACTTTTTACAGAAGAATTAGTTCTTTCTTTAAGACCAAAATTCTGGAGCTCTTGGTAGCCAAAAGGTTCATCACCTAATCAAGTAAATTTAAAACTCTTGGTTTTACTGTGTTTGAATGATTTTTGATTCCTGATGTTTCACCCCACAAGTTTAAGCTTCTCCATTTAAATGAAATTTACTGGGTCTCCTCTCAGCTATATTGCTGCAATACTGCTAACTTACAGAAGAAGTGCCAATGACATTTCTCTTTTCAAGTGTGCAGCAACATGGACATTTAAGTTAGTGATTTTGCTAATGCCTGACTGATTTTATACATCCTTGTCAAGGCATTTCATTGTTTACATACTCAGTGATCAGAGACTTTTATGTATTCTCCAACTGAAATCATGCAAGTGCCGAGCTTCTGCATGTGTGCATACAGAATTACAGGTAAATTATATTTCCACAGAAAAAAAATGGGTATGTACTGAGGTCTAACATACAATGGAAGTTGTACTCTGAATAGAAAGATATGATTAAGTAAATAACTATAAGTGAAATGTAAATAGATAATCTCACACTTATTTTTCATTCTAACTTTGCCAAGGCCTCTGTCTTCTCATGATAGTTAAGCAGGTATACCAATACGATGAATTTGTCTAAAATCTCAAAGGCATATCGTAACTTGGAACTGGATAAAAATAGTTTCAGTTTAAACTGAATTTTTGCTATCAAATAGCAATCCCATGTAAGATACGCAGCCAGACCACTATTACACAACAGCTTGTGTTGTATCTGTTTTGTTGTGACATCACTTTACTAGAACTCATGGCTTGAAGAGGCAAAGTGTAGGCCTAATGTCAATTCAAAATAGTGGAGCAAGAATAAAGTGCTTTATTCTTGACAATAATGTAGGTCAGAAAGAAATGAGATGTGTATTAGTCTGTAGCCATTCCCCTGGAAAACATTCTCTCTGAAATATCTTTGATGAGGGGTTCCTATTGCTTTCTTATCTTATCACACATTTTTGAGTGCTATATGCTACTTTTTTTTCATGTCAAAATTAATTAGTATTTACTTCTTTTTCTTTCACCCTCAGCATCATAGGCATTTCTTAGGAGAACATGTATATTTTCCACAGATTATTATTTACCCAGGTTGTGGTAATATCTAAAAATGGTTCAGGCATAATCTAAATGCAGAAGACACAATCTCTACTCTCAAGAGACACCAAACATTTGTAACCCAGTAAATGTGATTTTTGCCATGACTAGTAAAAACTTGCAGACCTTTTGCTGCCCTGTCAGCATCGCAGGGTCTCAGGGCTCATCCAAGCTTGCTGTGGCCATAGCTGGGTTCAGCCTGATATGACAGGTGCCAAGAGGAACACTGCCTATGGGCTCTCCTCTTTCAGCTTTTCTTATGATCCTCAATATGGCATCATTCTGGCCGAGGCAGGGAGTCAGCGAGTGACAAACAGCAGCTCTGGTGCAGAACTGAGGCCGGGGAGGTGTCTGTGCTGCTCTCTGGCTCTAGATAGGAGTCCCTCAGAGGGCAACAGGGGCCATGAGAAAAAACAAAACCAAACAAAAAACCAAACCAAACAACACAACAATAATCATGATCATCACACTGTTCCAAGCAAACAGCTCAACATACTTGTTACTATCCCCTCCTAAACACCCCACTTTCTCTGGGAACACTGAAACCATAATACTCGGGATGCAAAGGGACACGGAAGGCTGAGCACCACATCATAAAAACCCCTAAATACTAGGAAAGTGTGTTTTTTTTTTTTTTCCTGTGCATAGTAATTTAAATGGTATCACTAGAATTTTCTGTATCAGTTAAACAAGCCATGCTGTTAGCCTGTTAAAATGATTGAATTGGCAGTAACATTTCAGCCTATGTGTGGCAGTTGCACATCTCCCTGAGATTCGAATCCATCAATAAGGCAGTTTATGGCTCCTCAGCACCTTTTGTGCCCCATTGTGCCTGTCACAACGTACACCTCTAGGGTGGTGCCATGGTGCTGACAGTCACATCCTCTCCTACTCCAGGGCAGGGTGACTTCACCTCTGCCTAGCTTTGGGGGATTCAAAGGACGTGGCCCAGAGAAGCTGAGAAGCTTCTGGACCATGTTGTGATGCCTACAGCCAGATCTGACCAGGCTATAAAACGAGAAGAAGACCCCCTTTGAATGGTCTTCTCGGAGTAGCGGGTCTGTGAACTGGAGGCCTCCCGTCAGACTGGAACACCGTCTAAGGAGACTTCTGAGGACTGAGAGCACCTCACTCCCTCTTTTGGGTGAGCGGTTATTTACTGGATATATCCTTGAATGAGTCCTTGCCCAACCCACACAAGTGTGAGCTCTCACCTAACCCAGGCAAGTGATTATTTCTTGTGGCTACTCTGGAGTGAGAGGCCTGTGGTTCTGTTTCTTGTGAATGTACAAGTGCACGTTGTGGATCCTCATTATTCTTATGTCGTTGTACCCCAATAATCTCCTCAACTGATATCTGAACCTGTATTTTATGTTGTTGGAGTGCTAAATAATTGTATAAACCCTCTTTCTAGTCAGTTTATTGGCTACACTTTTCTGGCTTGTCTGTCTAAAACTGACTTTGGGGTGCATCCGTGACACTATATATGTATTTTGTACTCTTTTACACACAACAAGATTTCATGTCTAAAAAATTAAAGCAGATTCAAATATATGACAGAATCAAATATTGCCTTTTGCATTCTCAATAGTTAGAAAATAATTTATTGACTTGATTATTTCTTGGAGGCATGACAGCAATATAGGTCTTCAAATAGAAGAAGGTAGAAGAGGGTTCCTGAGTAGGACTTAAGAACTAATTATTGTGATGGAAAAATCAGTGGGGTCTTATTTGGCCTTTAACCTCACACTGGTTCTCCCCCTGTTTTCTGAGCATGTGATTGTAATGTTTATGACACAATTCAGTTCTCTATCTATTAAATGGAAATAGGTACAACTCAGCATAATGGGATTTTTTCATGAATATGAGAATAATAATGGAAAGAAACATTAAAATGGGGATGAAGTAAATGTGTGCTATTCTTGTTTGCTGGTGGCTTTTTCCAGTGCAGGAAAGATTTTTCCACTGATGTCCTACAGATGCAGTAGGGAAAGATCTCATAGGTAAATATGAGAAAGTAAGAAAGATAAAATTATGACGGCATTGTTAATAATGGAGTATGTGCTTAAGTATCCTCTCACGCACTGCCAAGACGTGAGGGCAATCCTGATTTTTCTGTGCAGTACTTTAATGCTGCTGAAGGCAAAGACTTGCAGACTGTACTGACAAGCTGGGAAATTTTAGCCTGGCAAATGATGACTTTGAAATGAATTTGAATGTTCATGGTGGATAACAAACTAAATGTGAGTACACGAAAGAAAGAGTTAAAAATATCAAGAGGGAAATCTTATGTAAAATTAGGATGCAACATCATCCTAGTATAGGGGCAAGAACTACTGGAACACAATGCTTTTGGTGGTTGAAACTGGAGAAAGTTTGTAGAAAATCCAGGAGAATGATTAAAATATTTGGAAACAGACCCTCTCGAGGGTTGCCATCTGCTTATTAAAGAGACAAAAGAGATAAATTTAAGGGAGGCGGTGTATGTGCTTGCCTGTGTGGGTGACTGTCTTACATACTGAAAGTATCTCCTGGTAAACAAAACTTTGATCAAGGGTTCTCTGATATAGTAGACAAAAGTGTAACAAAATTCAATGGTTGGAAGCTGAAGCAAGACTAATTTAGACTGATAGTATAAGGATCCAATTTTTAACACTGAAGATAATTAACTAGTGAGTACCTTGATGAAACTGTGGTTACTTTTCCCTGGAAATTTCAATTAAGACTCAGCATATGTTTCTCAGCAAATTCCTTTAATTCTGCTGGAATCAATTCTGGTGAATCTTATAACCTTTGTGATTTAATAGGTCAGATTAGATTATCGTAATAATAATTTATGATTTTGCCATCTATGTTTAGTAATAATTTCTGTCATGTTCTAATTAGTGTCTTATAAAAAAAATTCTTTTTTCCTTTTTCTACTAAACCTTTTTTCCCGGAATATATCCCCTACTTTCTAAGAACCTTGTCCATTGTCCTTTGCTCCCTTCTCTTGGCCCCCCACACTTTGAACCCCTCTTCACATGTGCATTTTGATTCCTTGGCTCACAATCTGGACTTGAGCAAATGAGTAGATCCAAGCTGTAAGAGGTCAATTGTTTTTGCCAAAAAATATTGCCTCTTCAAAGAACTAATAGTTAACTTGCATTAGGTAATACAAATATTAGGGGTCTGAGGGGAAACCTTTACTACAGCAGAAATGCTGCTCTAAGTTTTCTGAACAGTAAATGGATCAAGGTTTACATAAAGTCTTCATTTTGTCAGGTATAATGGTAACAGCCAAACAAACACATCCCATAGCCTTAGGTCTAGCAGTCTGTTAAACCAATTTGTATGCACACAAGAAGTGTCTTTCTGCAACATGAAGATGCCCAAGAGAGAGAGTCTAGAAAGGTTTTACAGACATTTAACAGTTCAAGACATTATATGTTCAATAACGAAAGAAAAAGGTTTAGAGAGAAATCAGATTTTCATGGACAAAAGCTATGCTCTTGTCCTGAGGGGAGAAAGGATCATAGGCAGTGATTTTTGTATGTGTCAGGAAGAGATGCAAAAAAAAGGGTTTGACAGCTGGAGAAACAAGAGAAGAGAAAGAGCTGCTCTTTCTATCTCATCTGTTTTGTATGCTTTTATATTCCATTTTCTCTGAGTGATTTCTAGCTCTTTCCTCCTCTCTATTAAACTGATTCATTATTTTTTACACTCTTCTTGGCACAAAAAATAATTATTTTTCATTTTTCTGCTCAATGCTTTTTCTGTCCCACTGTCCTACACCACTCTCTATAATGTACCACAACATTACCCAAACCTTTTGCAAGTGCATCCCCATTATGGTCACATCTATGTTCACATGACTGCTGTAGTAGTCTCCACTCAAGTTTGTTGTATGTTTTACTGACTGCTCAGAAGCTATTGAGAACTGATTACAAGCATCAATATCCACCCCTCTGCTTTGGAGGAAGCAGGTACTTGCCAGCAAATAGATGTAGCTATCTGTTCCCCAAGTAGCACAAACGCTTCTTCAAATTCCCCAAAGGGTTTAAAACACATTTGGTTCTTTCATACTTTCACCTTGTTTCTACTCTTCAAAAGTACACTAAGACTGACCAGACCAGTAACCATGTGGTAATGGTGTGGCCAAAGAGCTGATTATCTTGAATACCTTGAAGTGAGAACTCCAAAAATTATAGTAGTCCCAGTACAAGGGGTCAAATAGTAATCTCTAAGGCCTATTAAGATTTCACTATTTCTTCCACCTTAAAGTACTATTGTTTTTGAACAAAAAATGAAGGGGCAAGGCAATGAAACACTGTAAGTTTCGAATGAGACAAGACGACCTTCTTTATACAATCACAAGGTTGTGATACGCACTTGGGCTAAAAAGGTTCGCTAATTTACTTATGTCAGTTATAAGTGTGAAAAAACTCCTATATCCTTAATCAGAACAGTGATTCTCCCCAGGAAAAAAGGCAAAGATGTAACTGTAGTAATGCTTTTTTGGTTTAATCCATTCAGGATTTGGTTTAAGACAAATGGGAGAACCAAATCTCAGTTGCTGCCCTGGAGTTGCTGTACACCAGCAAAATCTTTCGAGTGCAAACGAATTATTTTTGCATGTGGGTGGATGATAGGACTAGAAGGTGTATTTTACTTTTGACAGGGATAAGGATGACGCTTGTGGCAAAATGTTCTGTTGGAGTGGGAAAAAAATTCTGAGCCTCGGCCTCCTAAATGTTATGGAGTTTTCATAGGAAAGATTTTTATTAGGAAATGTCAAAGTAAATATCTAAGCATGGGATGGCTCTAAGCTGCCTGTCATGCATAGAGTATTGATGGATTCTTGGCTGTGTCTTTTGTTAAGCAAATGAGAATACTGACTTCATGAATTGTGGTTACATGCCTAAATGCAAGAGCTGCCCACGCAAAACCTGTGTTGGAACTTTCTAAGCTGACATGGTCGATAGAAGTGAGAAGTTCTGATTCAGAATAAAGAATCAGGACATCTGTTTCAAGTTTCATGCTTTTGGGGGTATATGATGGAGGGGGAACACATTACTTTAATGTGACAAATACTGATCAATTTATTTCAAACTTTACTTTGATGATAAAGATACAAAGTGAAGATACTAAAATACTTTTCCACAAATGCAAATAACTTATATATGTATATATCTTAACCCTTTCTTTAGAACTTAGAATTTAACATTCATCAGTATGATTCAGGCATACAAAGTGGAACCTGGGAATAAGAAGTAACAATTCTCCTGAAAGGTTGCATCAAGAATATATATTTGGACTAGATGATCATTGTAGGTACTTTCAGCTGAGCTGTTCTGAGAAGAATTATTTACATAATAATATATATAATGGGTTTCACGATGGTGATACAAAGACAGAAAAATACTGCTGAGTACCAGCATAAATGCTGATGCAACTGCTTAACTGTGCATGGATTTCTGAAGACAGAAGTATCTTTGTTAAACCTGTTTTCTATTTGACCCTTGTTTAGGTGGCATGCATACTGATGGCAATATGAATTTCTAAAGTACTACCCTGAATATCAGCTCTTACACTCCTAAATTACAAGGCTAGCTAACCATTACTTTTATGATTGGGCTGCCATTCTCCTAATTACCATTTTCCAAAGCATTTTTAAAAAAGATTTCAAATGACAGAGTATCTTATACATAATTTTTCATAAAGTTAAACTACTAACAAAATTGTGTACAGAAAATAAGTTTTGCTTTTCAAAATAAACATGCAACATTATGGCACAAAAATATGCTTAAAATTCAAGAGATGTGCCTAGGATATAATTCTCAGTCCTGACTGAGATTCTTCTTGACTAGCATTAGTTTAACTTGTTTCAGCTAGTTATCTAGTTTTCCTAAATGGAAAGGTTACCTTTACTTATATTAGAAAAATGCTTCTACCGTCCCTCAGAAGAAGTGTAAGAAGCAAAACCTAGCTTTGCTCATGAAGTTCTGCTGAATGGATTCTGATAAAACTTTTTGAAATTCCAGTTAAAAATTTTATATCAGCAGAATATGATAAAACTTCATTAGCATGTTCATCAAATATGTATACCTGCTTAGCTGGTAAGCAATATCCAATCTAGACTGTAATTAAAGGAAACCATTGTGTGACACATCTAGCATGCAATACTGTAGTTAAAAACTGTGTCGACTAATTATGTGTACAGCAAAAGAAATTCCTGAGAAACACTTTCTAACTTACCCTGCTAGCTGTTGCATGAGCATGTTACTGGTTAACTCAAAGTGCTTCACTTTGTCCTTTATATTGTAGGTTTATTTTTCTTGTGATAGATAAAAGACCATGTATTTTTAAAAAATATCTATGAAACTTAGGTGCTCTGGTCATTTGACCTGGACTGGGTGCCACCCAGCTACTCTCTCAGTCTGCTTCCTCAACAGGATGGGGAGAGAAAATAAGATTAAAAAGTTCATGCGTCAAGATAATGACAGGGAGGTTTCTTACCGATTACTCTCAAGGCCAAAAGACACTAGATGTGGGGAAATTATTTTAATTTATTGTCAAATAAAATAGATTTGGATAGTGAGAATCAAAGACAAAATTAAAGGACCTTCTTACCACCCACTTTTCTTAGGCTCAGCTACACTACTTCATTCCCACTCTTCTACTACCCCCTCTCAGGAAGCACAGATGGGATGGGGAATCACAGAATCACAGAATGTTAGAGATTGGAAGGGACCTTGAAAGATCATCTAGTCCAATCCCCCCACGGAGCAGGAACACCTGGAAGAGGTTACACAGGAATGTGTCCAGGCGGGTTTTGAATGTCTCCAGAGAAGGAGACTCCACAACCCCCCTGGATAGCCTGTTCCAGTGTTCTGTTACCCTCACTGAGAAGAACTTTCTTCTCATACTTAAGTGGAACCTCCTGTGTTTCAGTTTGTACCCACTGCCCCTTGTCCTATCATTGGTTGTCACCGAGAAGAGCCTGGCTCCATCCTTGTGACACTCACCCTTTACATATTTATAAACATGAATGAGGTCACCCCTCAGTCTCTTCTTCTCCAAGCTAAAGAGACCCAGTTTCCTCAGCCTTTCCTCATAAGGGAGATGCTCCATTCCCTTAATAATCTTCATGGCTCGGTGCTGGACTCTCTCAAGTATTTCCCTGTCCTTCTTGAACTGAGGGGCCCAGAACTGGACACAATATTCCAGATGCGGTCTCACCAGGGCAGAGTAGAGAGGGAGGAGAACCTCTCTCAACCTACTAACTAACCCCCTTCTAATACACACCAGGTTGCCATTGGCCTTCTTGGCTACAAGGGCACAGTGCTGGCTCATGGTCATTCTGCTGTCCACCAGGACTCCCAGGTCCCTTTCCCCTACACTGCTCTCTAACAGGTCCTTCCCCAGCTGAATGGATGGTTGTGAACAGTCTATGATGGCTCTTCTCTGCTGCTCTTTCCTCATCACATTTTTCCCATACTCCAACCTAGGTCCTTCCCATGGGCTGCAATCCCTCAGGAAAAGTGTTCCTGTGTGGTCTTCTCCACAGGCTGAAGTTCCTTCACAAAATATCCACGTGCTTTAATGTGGGGTCCTCCATGGGCTGCAGTATAGACATCTGCTCCAACTGGTTGCTCCATGGGCTGTGGGGACTCTGTGCTCCAGTGCCTGAAGCACGTCTTCACCCTCCTTTTTCTCTCACCTGGATATCTGCAAGGTTGTTGTGTCAGATAACAAGAAGGGCTTTTTTAAGTACATTAATAAGCAAGAGTAAGTCTAAAGAGAACACTGGACTGATACTTGTCGAAGATGGTCATCTGACTAATAGGGATGAAGTAAAAGCAGAGGCAGTAAATGTTGCTTTTTTGCTTCAGTCTTTAATAATACTGATAGACCTTGAGCTGCCCAGTCCCCTGAGTTGGAGGACAATGAGTGCAGGGACAGTGACTTTCCTTTTGTGGACACTGAAATTGTAAGGGACCTGTTGTATCAGCTGAATGTTCATAAATCCATGGAGCCTGATGGGATTCATCCCAGAGTATTGAAGGAGCTAACAGATGTTGTGGCAGGACCTCTGTCAATAATCCACCAAAAGTCTTGGGAGTCTGGAGAGGTCTCCATTGACTGGAAGCCAGTCAATGTTATTCCAGTCTACAAGAAGAGAGTGAAGGAAGACCCAGGAACTACAGACCTCTTAGTCCAACCTCAGTTCCTGGAAAAATTATGGAGAAGATAATACGGAGTACTATTGAAAGGCATTTAAAGGATAATAGAATAGTCAGGCATAGTCAATATAGGTTCACAAATGGAAAGTCCAGTTTAACCAATTTGATATACTTCTATGATTATGTCACCTGCCTAGAGGATAAAGGGAAGGTGGTGAATGTAGTTTTTCTGGATTTTAGTAAGGCTTTTGATACTACTCCTCACAGCATCTTTCTGGATAAGTTGTCCAGCTGTGGGATGAGTGGGTTCATGGTGCACTGGGAGTCGAACTGGCTGAATAGCAGGGCTCAAAGAACTGCAGTAAATGTGCCTACATCTTGTTAGTCACCGGTCATCAGCAGTGTTCCTCAGGGTTCAATTCTAGGGCCAGTCCCATTCAATACATTTATCAATGATCTAAATGCAGGAGTTGAATGCACCTTAACTAACTTTGCTGATGATACCACACTGGAAGGTGCTATTGACTTTCTTGAGGGACAAGATGTCTTTCGGAGGGATCCAGATAAATTGGAGCATTGGGCTGTGACTAATGGGATGGTAAATTTAACAAGTCCAAATGCTGGGTTCTGCACCTAGGACAGAGTAGTGCCAGACACAAGCTTAAACAGGGAGCGGGGTGGCTGGAGAGCAGCCCCGCAGAAAGGGGTCTGAGGGTGCTGATCAGCAGCAGCCTCAACATAAGTCAGCAGTGTGTGCTCTGGCAGCCAGGATGGCAAACTGCATCCTGGGGTGCATCAAACATGACATCACCATCCAGTCAAAAGAGATGATGATCCCGCTGTGTTCAGTGTTGGTGCAGCCTCACATGGAGTACTATCTGCAGTTCTGACAAGTATAAGAATTTTGTGATGGCCCTTGAATACACCTAGAGGAGGGCAACAAAGCTGGTGAAAGGGCTGGAAGGAATATCCTGTGAGGAGTCATTGAGGACTCCAGGTTTATCTCATTTTGAAAAAAGGAAACTGAGGGCCACCTCATTGCTGTCTACAGCTGCCTGAGGAGGGGATTTGGAAAAGGAGGTGCTGAGCTTTCCTCCCTGGGATCCAGTGATAAGACACATGAGAATGGTTCAAAGCTCTGCCAAGAGAGGTTCAGACTGGACATTAGGAAGCATATCTTTATTGAGACGGTGGTCAAACACCAGAATAGGCTATCAGTCTTAAGAAAAAGCTATAGGAGAGTGGCATGATGAGTATTCTCACATTTCCTCTACCTTTTCGTTAATCATTCAGGTGAATTTAATTAAAAGCAAACAACAATTCCACCAAAAAAAATGTATGAATAATTCTAAGTGGGGAAATGTTTTGAGTTATCATAGTAAGTCTTGTTTTTCTCTAGTAAATTTTAGGGTCTATTTCATGTTTTCTCTCCCCCTTTCGGAGTTGTGATTTTACTGGGGATTTTGCTCTGCCCAAAATGTGTACTTAGGCTAGAGACTGGGCCATGGAAACAAAACTCACTTTTAAAATGACTTCACTGTTTTTTCTTTGCTGCACTGTACACAAAGTTCACAAACTGAGTTGAAAGTGTGTGTTTGTGTGTTTGCAAGGAATACACTAACTATGCTGAATTAACATATCTATTTCACAACTCAACAGATAATTTGCTAAATTGCTGTAACTTGATTCAATTTAATTTAGTATCATTATTGTAAAAGTATTAATAGTATCAGTTCTGATGGGGCTTTGTATTCTTCATCTTACGAAATAGAGTGAGGCAAACTCAAAATTTCTTAAGTGTTAAAATATTTCTCTAGTGCTAGGGAGAATAGATATACACTGTGGTTTTACATGCTCTTTCAAATTCACCAAAACCATCATAAATACCCAAACTTGTGAATTACATCTGGAATGTGCTCAACAAGCACACACAACTTAGCAGCATGATACTGCATGCTTTGCGGTGTGTTGATGGGACAGAGTACTGAAAATTGTGGGAGCTTGTCTGATCTTTTCTTTCCTTGAGATTCTGTTGAAAGAATTAAAAAGAGGCAAACCTTGATACTACTTCAAAATGGGCTAATGCTCTAGTCATTCTGTCTCTCATTGAAGGAACTGTTTTTTTTGGGAACAATCATTAACAGATAAGGAGAATTCAAATTGTTCCCTAAAATCTATATTATACCTATTGAAGAGTTTTCAGTAATTTGGGATTACTGTGGTGAAAAATCCTTTAGCAGGTATCCATTCATTATGAAGAAACTTTGCAGTAAAGTCGTACAGCTGTATTTTGTAGGTGTGCAGTAGGGAAGGAATTAAAGAATACTTTATATAGAAGCCTTTAAGTAATATATGTCAAAATTCCATTTATAGTTTTAATAGTTTATGTAAAGCTTTGTATTTTAAGATTACATTTATTTAGTTTTGGTCTGCTGCCTGACTTTCATAACTCCCACACTTAGCAAATCATATCAATAGGATGAAAAATACAGCTGTCATAGATAGGTTACCCATTGTTCCTGATCCACTTCTAAGTTAAATGCTTTAGCTAAACAATAGGACAAGCTGTAGTGTAATGATGTTAATCAAGTCATAATTTCAAAGTACAAAATGAAATGTGACACTACAATGGTGTTTGATTTGAAATATGTCCAAATTGGTATTGCATTTTACTTTTGTAATGATTTTTTCTTTTTTTAATCAAATAAAGGCTGATGTTTATATAAGGGAAAAGTCCCTTTTTAAACGCATTGTTTAAAACCGGTAAGTATTTTATCTATGGAAATAGTAATGTGAAATGATTTTACACAAAACAAAATGACCCCCCTACCAAAGGCCACTACTATGATGAGACATCGCTTATCCATCTATAAAGCATTTTCCACCATCCTAAAAAACTATCTTTTCATTAATGCCACACCATTTTCCCCTCCTAAGACCACATTTTGTGTGTGACCTAGAGAAAGAAAAAGCGGAATAGTTATATTTAAAACTGTAACAAATTTAAACGTAATGGACATGAAATGTACAAGTATAATGTATAATGAAATTATAACAAGTGTTATAATTCAATTTTTGAAGGCACTGTGAAATAAGAATGGTACTGTCACACAGGAAATGTTCATGTTTTTCTCAAATTAGTATAAAATAAAGTTATTCTATTTGTAAACTCAAAAAATATTTATGATTTTTTTTTTTTTTTAATTCAGGTCATCCTGAATCATCTTTCACCATAAAAATAAATACTCCTCAATTTGCAGGACTCTAAAAGATGTCGATTTGTTAGACTTCTTAGTTTCAGTTATTTGGAGTGTTAGTAGGCTTTCTGTAAACTAGAGGTTTGGTAATTTTTTATTTATGATTATAACTATCATTCCATGATCAATATTTGCATACTTGAAACAGTAACTTTTTAATATGCATCAGAAATCCAGTTCCCATCGAGCCTATGTGACCATGTACAAGAGTTGTGAAAGAGTACATGTTAAATACGACACTGTGGCTTTTTCCTCCAAAGAGAGAGACATTGTACATTCATGTGAAAACCATAAATCATGAGCTGATTAGAAATGTCCTTTAGAGTTCTAAAGTTTGAAATATATTTGAACCTGTGAAGTCCTTACTTTGGTGGGATCCTGTGAAGGATACCACAGGGCAAGAAAATGGCATTTTAGGCTGGAGAGGCTTCATATCTCAGACAGAAATATTAATTCTGTAAGGTTAAAATCTAGCTGTTACCTTCCACCACTTGTGCAAGGCACAATATAAAAAACAGCTTCACAGATACACTTTAAATGACAATTCATTAATAAAGAATGGTCTGGAGACCATAGGAGAAATTTCATTTGGAGAAATAAAAATGCACTGTACTGCTCGATTTATTAATTTAAGTCATTTTGAAGTGTTGCACAAAGCTTTCAGTGTGCTCCTTAAATCAAGTTATTTTATTTTGTGAACACCAATAGAATTCGCAGTGCTGCTGCAAACAGAAGTGGGATTTCCCAGCTGGCAGATTTCACTGCAGTTGAAAACTCATGAGCAGAGCCATATGAAGGGAGTTTCTCACACAGCTGAATTGTGTCATTTAAAGAGTCTTGCTTATCAACAGAATGAAATACTCAATATTCAGGTCTCTTGGATTTTTAGCTTTTGAAATAGTTTAAAGAAATAAATAAAATACTAATATTTCATTGAAAAGAATGACCTCTACTGAGCTATGTGCCCCAGGCCAAGCCTGATTCTTAGTTATATGTGCAGAACACTATGCAAGTCCATGCAGTAATAAGGACATAGCTGACCGATGAGGTGCGTGATTTTTAAATAGCCAAGTTTCAAGTAAGTTGTACTTCAGAAATAATTTAAAATTGGACAGCCTTTTCTTTGACTAAAGAACATCTTTCACTTTTTGATCAGGATTTTCTTCACAGACAGTTTTGTCTTTGCTAAGTAATTAGAAAACTGATTCTTGTTGGACTAAAAAGAAATGACTGGAACTCTTAATGAAAATAATGGAAGTGATTTCATTCTACTTACGCAAGCAAATTTGCTCATGAAGTTTCAGAGGGCACTGAACAAACACAGAGGTTAGTAAGATGAAATTAGTACACTAAAAGAAATAGTCAAACAAAGCAGAAGTCAAATTAGTGTCTCACTTTTGCCCTAGACAGATATCAGGAAGACAGACTTGCATAAAAGTAAAAACTGGTCAATTCCACTGTGGTTTTAATATGGTTATAATGAATAAAGCTCCATTTTCTATTCTGTAATTTTGTTGTTTGTTTTAAAGATTTAAGAATACGAGTAATTCTGAAATAGGATCAAATCAAGTATCATTAAAGTGAAAAAGTAGAAAAACATCAAATGTACACCCTAAGTATCTGAGTCAATGGTGGAACTCTTGGGTGTCACATGAGAAAGATTCCACCTGAGAATCTTAGATCAAGAGCTCTTCAATTAACTGGAGTTGTTTTACACCAAGAATGTAAATTCCTGGAGGACTGGGATACCAGTTATTCCAACAAGAGGCACTTCTCCTGTTTACTGTTGGAGACATTCAATTTTAGGTAAATAATATGTATTCTTTGGTAGAGAGATACATTATTCTCCAGCATCCCCAATCACTAGACTATGAAATTACTCTCTCTTTTAATCTCTCTTTTTATCCCAATGCAGTTATAATGTTTTATATAACATGCAAAACATCTGACTGGAAGGGGATGGGTGGGAGAGATGGGAGAGAGACTGATTTTGGCCATGTCTAGATCATGTAAAACTTTCAAGGTGGAAGCTGAAGTTGCTAATCTGATGAATTTTTCCAAATCACAAACACGCTTTCTGTGTGGAGTCGGCTTGGGTCCTGCAGAAATTCCTTGCTTGCTTTCTGTTTTGTAAGTGCCAGAAAGTCTTTTTGTTCAGGGAGGATGGGGGGGGGTTGGGGTAAGGGGAGGTTGGTGGGGAGGGAGGAAGTATTAATTTCTGATAATTTCTGGTTTTCGTGTAACTTCATTTTCAGGTGAAAAGGCATTGTGCTGGAAAATTTTCAATAAGCTCTAGTTATATACTTTGTCTGAGATCAGATGTTATATCTCTGATGAGGCATTGCAAAACCTTTCCACTATTTTCAGTGGCATAAATAAAGAATTTGAATCAACAGAAAGATTATCTTGGGTTTTAACCCTTCTTATAAATCTCCATATAAATTTATACCATCTAAGTTTTATGAGACAAGAGATGCTGAGTATTTCTGAATGACTTTTTTTTACAGCCCTGAACACAGATAAATTTTAATCTGGTGATTTTGAAAATGTAATTTTTAACCTTTCATCTTGGTTTACATGATGGCATGTCATGACAATATATTACAGATTCATTGGGAAATACTTGCATGGTTTTGGAAAACTAACATGCTTTACCAAAATAAATATAGTGTCTTTCAGAGTACTGACCTTGGCAGACTGGTCCCTTGATACTTGAAAAAATAATGATGATACTTTAAAAGTACTTTGTTCTGTTAGAACATTTGTGATCTATATGGCGGTTTCCTTCAGCTGTTCCAGTGCTGTGTGGTGTAGAGCATGCCCCCTATGAATTTATAAATAAATAAAAAGCAATGGGATGGGATCAGAGACTTAAATTTCTGTGCTTTGTCTTTGTTAGTCTGCAGCTTATTCATGTGCTTTACTCATAATAGAACTCTTTTTTTTTTTTTTAAGTTTCAAGCACTGTGAATGAAATTACTTGCTAAGTTAACCTGTTTTCTTGGATATATCGGATATATTCACAAAGACTACCATTAAGATTAAATCATGTCCAATAAAGAGTTTTGGCGAGTCATAGCATACCCCAGTGTTTCTGCAGTATGGAGTATGAAATCATTTCTGTACTCCACCAGAAAACTGAAAATCCCGATAAAATCTGCTTTCTAAAATGCATACCTCCATAAACACTTTCCTGGTTTAGATGTAATATTTCTACTAAGCCACCTCAAAAAAAAAAGCAAGCTTTCAATTAATAGTTGTTCTGTTAGTTACCCACAGGCAAGTGGGATTGTCTATGAAGGGATTTTTTTTCCAGTTAGGACAGTGATTTTTTAATTTTAGTGTTATCTTCCCATCTTCCACCTTCCCTAGTGAGATGGAGATGTTCTTGGGTTTATGACAGTTCATCAAGAGCTGGGGGTTGATATTGGAGCTCTCTGATGAATGTCCTGTTTTTCTAGCAGGCCATAGTGCTAGACTATTAAAATGGAAAATGGTAAGAGGAATCTTAAAAATGATGTCATTGTTTTATGTCCCTGCTTTTGAATCATCACCACTTATGAATGCATTGAGCCAAAAAGTGGGAATTTCTGTTTTATGTAAATGCATTGGTGTTTTGTGGTGTATGTTCAGGGAAACTGAGGTGTTATCTGTTGCTGCTGTCAATTTCAGCAAGAATGTGCCTTGCCTTAATTTTTCAGTTGCCAGAATTCTAGGTTTGATTGTAAAGTCCAAGTTAGTTTCTTTGAAAAAACCATTTCTTTATATTTTAACAGTTAGGTTCAATTTCTCAATAGTTTTATTTTTGACAGTATTTGGAGTGGAACCTCACCAAACAAGCACATCATACGTATGCAGAACTGTCATTGTTGATAGATGCATATTCCCCTTTCCCTCCTTCCCCACCCTGATCTCTCTGTCACCTACCTAGTGTGCCACACTGAGCAAGTGCTGGGATTGTGTTTTAATGACTAAAATCTTTAAATATTAAAGAAAAACTTTAAAGAAGAAAATCAAGGGAAAAAAATAGATCAACAGTAGATCACTGAAGCTTGAAGAACAATGAGATCCTCTGTTTCAGTTTTATTTAAGATATATCTGGCAAACTGATATAGAAACACAGTCCTGTGTTTTCTAATTTTTTTTCTTTGCCTTGCTTTCTTTTGTATTGACTAAAGTAAATGATTTTGTATTTTGACATCAGTCAGTACCTACATGCAACTGCACAGTTTACCAAGAAAAGAAGGATGCATATTAGAGGTGGTGGGGGCAAAAAGACTTTCACTCCAAATTATGCAAATGAAACAACAACAACAATACAAAACCAAAGCAATACTTCTCCCTGCTCTACTGCTTTCAGATATATGACACATTATGTATACAGTGATGTTTTGAAAACCTGGATTGGTATTGCAACAGCATTAATTCTGTAACTGTCTATACAAGACAAAGCACTAAAGCACTTTATGGAAGCTGAGAGATTGTCCTGAGAGCGCCAGAGTATTTTAGTGTTTTGGCAGCAGTGGTGGTTGTTTCGTGTGTGTGTGTGTGTGTGAGGTTTGTGGTTTGTTTTTTTTTTTTTGTCTCAGTTTTGTGTTTGGTTTAGTGTTTGTTTTTGTTTTTGTTTTAATTTACAGGATCATCTTGGTCCAGTATCTCATGTCTGTTGAACAGAAAGAATTTCAGCCTGTCTATGGTTTGCAGATTGTGCTCATCTAGACACCAGAATAAAATAATGCAGGTAAATGAGTGCTTATATGATCATTGTAGCAATATTCAGTATGAATAGTAATAAAGTTATTTTTTATAGTGGCTGGAGTTCTCAGAGGTCATTTTCATTCAAATGCTTTGCCTCTGGGAAAAAACAAAAACAAACAAACAAACAAACCCAAACAAAAAACAAATTTAAAAACTGAGGCATCTAAAGCCTGTAAATTGAACTGTGAGATGGAGAGAGGGTATTGGTAGAGGATGGCTAAGGAAACAAGGAGTAAGTTCATTCGAGTCTGAAAGGACCAAGGTATTAAAAGCCTTTTGCATGAGATGTGCAGTCTTGTAATCGATACAATGTTTAACACAATGAACAAATACTTCAATATTGAGAAAAGATCTTCTTATTAGTTCAAGAGATAAAATGTTCTATTACATTCTGAAACTGCTGGACCCTGCACAATTGCTTTATCAACAAAGGCTGCCAACAGAACAGTGTATTAGTCTGATCTCTCATATATGAGTAAGGATGTACAAATCTTTGCTTAATTGAACTACAAAATGGAAGAGTGGCTTAAACATTGTGTAAAATTTTGGCCATGAAGAGAAAGTGTGCTAAAAAAGATATTTCTGTACTCACAGTAATATCTACTAATTTCAGCTGGTTCAGTCAGTAGAATCTCTCTCTGTTTTTCTTACTGTGTTCCTAAATTCCAACTTAAAATTCTCATTAGGAGAAGGAAACAGAAACAGAGGCATAACAGCAGGAATTATTCCAGTTATTTTGTGCTGTTCTATTTATAAAAAAGTAATACAGTGGGGCTAGGCAAAATGCAAGCTCTCTTCAATTTTAGGTGGAAAAGATATAAGGTGATCATAAAAGTAGAGGAAATAAACTTGAAAGATAGCTGAACAGATAATGATGTTATTGAGCACTATACTGACATGACTCCTGCTATTGCTCTGCCTCTGTATTTTCTTGACAGTCAGCCCAGATTATTACAGAACAGTGTAAACTATACTGCTGAAAAGGAATCATCCAATTTAGGAATTCACAGTCATTGCTAGCCTTAATGCATTTTGCCTTGATAAGAAGGCTGAAAATATAGTGTGGAGATATGCAACGTGATGAACTGTTCTGTGCTAAATATGTTTTACAAAGCAGTCACACAAAGCCAACACTTGATGCAATTCTTTGAGTAAACACCATTATTACTGCTTGTTATGTTCAATTTTGTGTATTCAAGCAGCCCAGGGACCTCACGGTCTAAATTGGGGGGTAGATGAGCCGAAGTGAACAGACAAAAGGAATTATTATTCTTCTTCAATAGATGGAGAATTCTGGCAGGCTGAAAGAATGTGGTTTGGTGCCAAAACATAAAATAAATCCAGATTGCCATGTCATTTCCCCAAATTAAAACCCACTTTTACTTCCAGTGAAAAAACAGTTTTGAATCATACGGCTGTTGTTGGATGGTGGTAGCATCAGGCTTTGCAGGACAGGCACAGAGTACTTGATGAAATTACAGTGTACTCCGATTCCCAAGGCTGCTTTAATTCAATCCAAGCATTTCTTCAATGTAAAATACACTTTAGAGCTTGATTAAGAATTTTTCAGCCATGTTTGCTGTTAACTTCACCATTGTATCTAGTAACAATCCATTCCTCCAACATATTTCTTAAATGCTTGTAGAATGAGCAAAAGCCTATTGAACGGTAGACTTTAATCGAGGAAACCATTCCTGCAGAGTGGGGTCATGAATAGCTTCAGCCTGGAAGCAGGAAGAGTTGTACAAAGTCTGCACAGACTCTGGTCATCTGGAATCCATCCCTTTTCAGACAGCATCCTGATTCACTTTGCTTTGTCACATTTCTGGGCTTACCGGTTTGCATTTTCTACCCACTGAATCAGAAAGACTGCATGAAGAGAGCTTATGCAGAGAGAAGCAATATTCAGACATAGGCACCCAAGGTGATATGGATCGATTTGTGAATGGATTATTTCATGTCAATATTGTGAAACATATTTGAGAAAAGGTACAGAGAAGAGCATACAGAGGATACATGATATTTGATGACATTTTTTGTATGAAGAAATCACTCTTTGGTCTGCTGAAACCAGAAAACAAAGATAAAAGATAGATGTATTGCTTTCTATTTCACTAACTGGATTAATCCAGCATCAGAACTGAGTAATAAAATGTCCAGCATAAAGATACTATTTTCCAGAATAACCAAGGATGTGACAGAGAGACAATGACACAGGTTACCAAGCAGTTTTTCTAAAATTTAGGGAGGAGATCGGACTGTTCTCTGCATTACAGGTGTAGAACTCCCCTGGGGTCCTCAGAAAGAAATGCGAAGGAGATAATGCATTACGAAATGTGTAGTTGCAGAAAAGAAATATTTACTAGATAGCCATAGGAGGTTATAGTGAAGGCCAGGGGTTAAACACTGACACCTGGGTGGTTGTAAGTCTTGGTGAGAATTTAATCTGGCTAGGGAATATTGTGTAAGCACTTTTAGACGGAAAAACATTACAGAGGTATTTTTCTCTTTATAAGACTGCATAATGACAAATTGACCTTCAAGTCACTAAGGTGGCTGAGCTGTGGAACTTCACATCTGAAGCAGTTAAGAGGGAACAAGAAAATCTCCAGAACACAATTCATTTAACCTTAATTTTCAGAGATGTTATGAATTTTTATGCTTTGTGAGCAGGATGTGTATTTCTCACCAGTACTGCCCAATAAGTGGACACTGACACACTGCAGATTTGCTCTTTATTTTGTTTTTCCACAGATTAAAACTCAGGGAATAAATTTGTTGCTTGAGGAAATTTAAGTAATTGAATATCATTACTGAAGAGGACCATCAGGTTGCCAAGCTGAAGTACAGGCAAAGGAAGCATGTGAAAAGAAGAAACTT
Organism: Patagioenas fasciata; assembly: GCF_037038585.1. NCBI lineage: Eukaryota > Metazoa > Chordata > Aves > Columbiformes > Columbidae > Patagioenas > Patagioenas fasciata. The sequence goes on from NC_092521.1 coordinate 57,706,345, forward strand.
AGTGAACTAAGAAAAGATGTGCTTTCTTAAGCAGAAAAATATTTCTCAGTAATGTACGTATTTCACCTCACTATCTTTGAAGGTCAGTGAATAGGGGATGTAGATTTCAGTAGCAATGATTCCTCCATTAAGGTACAGTTGATCAACTTTTGGTGGATTCCAACTTGTGGATAATGAACCCATCTACAGGGGCATAAGTAAAGAAGAGGAGAAAAAAATTATTATACCTCTAGGTAGGACTGGATATATTTAGGATTTTCTTGGTGAAGATGGGAGATTATGGTTCAAATTGTCTGAGACAGAAGGGGAAAATCAAAGTCCATCTCCCATAGCTTAAGCAAGTCACAAGCTATTCAGGTCCAAGAGTCAATTTCTCTTTGAACTTTGCTTTGAATGTTTTTATGCATTTTTCCACTTTTAGCTACTTGATGAATTAAGTTCAAATTTTACCATTTTTAGTGCATTTACACTAATATATTGTTCATCATAAAAACCCTTTTTTGCTTGAAAGTTTGTGGTTTGATGAAGGGGAGAAACATATTGCTGTGTGATGTACAGTTTAATGAGCTTCTAGTTTAGTTTCACAAACCTCCCATCCCAATGTAGGTTTTGTTTGTTTGTTTGTTTTCCCCTAAACAAATGCTCAGTAGGTATATGCTCTAGCTGTTTTATTTGAAAACTTAGAGCGGAGATCATCTTGCTCTGCAGAGTGCTGTAAAACATATATAGAATTTATTACAATGGATATCTTTGGATGGAGTGGGGGCAAAAAAAAAGAAAGTGGAAAAAAATTAATGAAAAAAAAAGAGGGGATTATGCTTTTATTTTTCATTGAAACAACTTGGGCTGTGAAATCACATACTGCAACATGAATTTCAATCAAATTTCTTGAAAGTAGGTGACTCCTTTAAAACACCAAAAGGCTCAAGGAGGTTCTTTCAGGTGCAAGTGACTGATCTTACTTACATTTTCAAAAGTGAGAGTTCCAACTGACTGAATTATTAAATTGAAACAGTCAGAGCAAACATTTCACTAAGGATGGATCCATGTACTCTTTCTATTTCCAAGAACACAGGCTGCGTTTTTTAAATGAGACAGAAATGAAAATATTTGCTACTGGGGAAATTTCAGGAGGCAGAAGGGAGATTGAACTACTGAGCTTGTATCTGCATCAAAAGCAAACATTGAAGTGAAAGTTACTCTCAGAGTCTGAATCATCTCTGGAAGAAATCACACATAAGAAGAGTCAAAGTGGGTTACCACTGATTGAGTGAAATTCCAGATACAGTGAATGTGTTGTTAAAAGCTTAGGTAGGTCAATGGTGCTGAAACATTTGTGGATGAAATGAGCTAGAGAAATGTGCATCCTTTGCATCTTGAGGCTGTTAAATAAACATTCTCATGTACTTATCAGCGAACTGTGCTGCTTTTTCTCTTCGAGAAATCTCAATGAATGGACCAACATTTGCTTGAATGGGATAATGAGTACAGAATATTGGTTGACTGCTGCAAAAAAAAGCTCTTCAGCTTGTTTGACAGCCATTCTTTATCAGGTACTAAGTATTCAAAATCCCCAGCTGTTTGAACTGAGCATTTAGGACAGGTGGGTTTCCTGATTAAGTGAGATAAATAGTGTCATTTAGACCAGCCTGGTGCTACAGCTCATGTACATGAATCATTACGTTGATGCATAGAACTATTTGAAGAAAACCGGCACAAATCTTACACACTGTTTAAATTCCAGTCTGAAAAGAAAGCAAACAGATGACCTCCAGGACTTAAACTGTCTTAGTAGAGAACTGACTCCCTTGTACTGAGGAGTCTTTTCGCTCTTTGGTTAACACTCATGGAGCTGTGACCAGTTCATTGTTCTGTGTTTAATAGAATAATCACTACAAGCAAAGTGATTACAAACATATTCAAAATACATTAAAATAGCACTCCCCCTCTCAGGATTTCAGCTCTGTTCTAACAGTGACTGCTTGTACCAGTTTTGGCTAGGCTAGAGTTACATTTCTTCATAGTAGGTGGTCTGGAGTTGTGTTTTGGATTTATGCTGAAAATACTGATGACAACACACTGATGTTTTAGTTATATTCTGAGCAGTGTTTACACAGAGTAAAGGTCTTTTCTACTTCTCACGCTGCCCCACCAGCAAGTATGTTGGAGATGCACAAGAAGTTGTGAGGACCCACAGCCAGGACAGCTGACCCCAACTGAACAATGGGATGTCCCATACCATATGACACTATATCTATTGATAAAGAACAATGGGTTCATTGATAGGGGGATGCCACTGCTTGGGGTCTGGCTGGGCATTAGTTGGTTGGTAGTGAGAAATCGTTTTCATTTGCATCACTTGTATTTCTTGGGTTTTATTTTACTCAATCTTTGTCATTTTTTTTCTTATTTTCTTTATTATTTAAAAAATATTATTATGATATACTTTTAACTATTGAACTGATTTTTATCTCAATCAACAAGTGAGTTTCTCACTTTTATCTTTTCTTCTGATTTCCCCCTCATCCCCATGGGAATGGTGGGGGGCATCAGTGAGAAGCTATGTGGTGCTTAGTTGCTGGTTGGGGTTAAAGCATGACAATGCTCTGCAGAGGTCTGTTATATACCAAGTTAATTGTTATATCCTCAATTAATAGTATTCTGATGACCTATAGCATAGTGGCAGAAGATTTCACTATATCCAGTATGTGCTTCGGTGCATTTAACATGTTTGCAATCTTTCTTTGAGTTGTTACTATGTTGAGGAATTGTAAGTGTAATAGAAACAGTTTGGTGCCTTTTGCTTTTTTTTTTTTTAATAAATTTAGAGTCAAATAAATAAATAATGCCCAAGTTTGCAAGGTGAAATCTTAAATTATGATAACCTCATATTTCTTCTGGAAATAAATCATAGCACTGTTGAGAAACTCATCTATAGACTTGATAGGTTTGGGCTTGCCAACAGCACATGGCAACCTGTGAGCTGCAGTGCTTGTGGGGACAGTGGCTCTCATGCTTTTTCCCGGTTTGCCTCTTTCATTGCCCTTCAATACTATTCTTTAATCCTGTATTTTCTGAGGTATGAACTATAATTTATTGTTCCTCATTACCACATGCTGAGTCCTTCCTTCCACTCCCCCCCAGGGTTATGAAAAATTACCTTTTGGGGCTAGAAGTAAGTACCTTTAACTACGGTTCTTGACCTGGACACCTTCAGCGTCAGGGTCATAAACCTTTCCAATTTTAGTCTCTTGAAACCTCCACACAGGTATTGCACATATTTGATCTTATCATCAGGCTTCAGGCAACATCACATGCTTGTCATGACTTGCCCGGCTACTAATGATGAATCAAGTTCAATCATAACTGACTTGGCTTGTCTTTGTCTCCTTTAAAAACCCAACTTTGCTAGAGCAGGCTTTCTAAAATAAGTATGCCTACTGCTGAGCTAAAAAAACTAGGGAAAAAGAAAAAAGCACAGAGAACCAAAACACCATAAGGTATGCCTGTAGATATCAGAGTCTTGAAGTTATCTTAAATACTGAAGGTTTAAAACACTAAAGGTCCTCAAGTCTGGGCTAAAAAAAAAAAAAGTATACATTTGTTTTCATTTGAACACAAGCTGCTGCATCTTTGATTTATCTTTGAAACAGATGTGTTTTTAGTTGAAGTCAGACTTCAAAGGAGAAAGCAAACGTTTAACAGAAAATATTTTTCTTATTCAGAGGAGAGACTGCAAGTGTAAATTTTGTTCTGAAAAGATAAAATTGTATTCTAAATGTTCCATTCAGAAGTTCAGAAATGGTTCAGAACTTCAACTTTGAAAAGTATGGAAAATTACAGTTATGAACCTTAGGCAGATTTCTTCAACTGAAGTCCACAGTGTTAAGCAGGAGCATATAATATCTGGCTGTTGTGATAATTACATATCTTCATGCTTTAAATGCTTGAACACCCTGTTTGCGAAGTTTTTAAACCACTTTGACTTAATTTCCTCTGTGCAGAGCCCAGAAATAGTCTGGTCCTCCTCCCTTGTGCTTCAGCTTGAACACTCAACATCCATGCTCTAATCCCTGACATTTTTGTCTCTGTGTCTAGTCACCTACTCTGACACATACCAAGATGTACACATATTTAGGTACATTGCTGAAACCTTCTCGCTTCAGTTAAGCCCTGGGCTAACGCTTACAGAGTTCTTTTTCTCCCCAGCAAGTGCGAGACGTTTTCTCTCACCTTTCAGCTTTGCCCAGCTGCTCCATGCTTGCAGCTTTGTTGGTGCTTCTTTCTGCTTCCTTTCCATCTCCTTGTGCTTTTTATAAGTCCCTTCTTGATTTGCCTTCCTTTATACTTCCTCAGCTTCCCAGTCAGTTTCTCCTATTCTTAGTCTTGCATTAGGACGTTCTATCCTGCTCTGTTCTGCTTTTACCAATAATCCAGTTAATTATTTACAAAAAACCAAATCTGCATTTCTCCTAAATTATGTTTTCCAGGCATGCATCTTCTTTCCTGTTAATAAGACCAATATCTTGTGTGAGCAATGAGCAGGGTCAGGGCTATGAAGGTGAATGCTCTGTTCCATTTTAACTCTCAAAAGTGGTTAGTTTTAAGTGTTATGATTTGGCTGTATGATCATACATCCTGATGGACACAGAGAAAACTGGAAATGTTTCTGTCTGTAGATAGTCAGCAATAAGAGATTTATAATCATGTGGCTAATAATATCAGCTTCTTAATCCCTTTGACAGATAGAAAAATATTATGCCTATGTAGCATTTAGAGAGACTGATTTTGAGTTATTCAAGGTCAAGTTGGTGTATGTGTTAGGGAAGTGATTGCATGTCTTTAACTTGACATCTTATTTATAGTACATTTCCTCCTTTTGTATCTTCCCTGCGAAAACAAAAATGCTGGTGATACAGAAGATAAAGAACAGACATCAAGGTTTAAGCATTCTGTCATTTAGGGCTACTCTCAAGGTCTGTGTATAAATGAGCTTTTAAGTGAATTTGACCACCTTTCTTTTAGTACGTATGAGCGGTTTATACTATAACAGGAATGGAAATATTTTACTTATAGTTATGTGTATGTATCTATCTATTACTACATAAAATTGTAGCATATATTATAAAGATAAAAATGAAAAAATCTATATAAAACCATATGTTTTTATTATTTATTGTATCTGTAGTTATGTGATACTCATCTCCACCATTCAAACAGTTCAACAATTTTATAATATCTCTATAAATAGAGCAATAATGTTGGAATTATACTTTATAGTAATCTGTGCTTCTTGCCATAAATATGAATAAACCAACCTGGACTAAAATAATTGTTGAAAATAAATGACTTTATTGTAAGCTTTATGTGTTATTTGAGACTACTACTTTGCAGCATACCAGAGGACCACTGACTGCTTCTACTGCCTCTCACATCTGCTGTGTGAATCCCCCATTTTATTAAGGAAAAAAGTAACAATAACCAAACAAAAATAAACAAACAAAATGCCAAACAGTAACTTCTAGATGTCTCAGAACATTTTTTGGTTGCTGTGTTCACCATTCATCCTGTTTCATCCTCTTCATTTCTGGACTGACATGGAGTAGCATGGATAGCATGACAGATTGCATTTGTGTGACAAAGAGATAAACAAAATATTTTTTTTCTTGCTGTTTTGATAAGATTTCTGCACTTACTGGATCTTCTTTGCTGCTTTCCATTACTGTTATGCACAATAATCTTAAGAGCAAGAAAACAGTGCAATATTCCAAGGTGTCAAAATGTTTGTAGTTGTACTGTACTGAACAGTGATTGCAGTTGGCAGCAGCACTGTGGAAAATTTGAAATGCACTTTTTGTCTCCCCTTCTTCCTCACCTCTGTTTTTTGTCCCATTAACATTAATCTCCAGACCTTGGTATAGCAGTGACAGGGAGGAGAAGCCTGTTCCTTACCACCTTAGCCTTCTCTGAGGAGTCCTTACAAACCTGAAGGCTGGTTCTGTGTATGTATTTGGAAAGCACACCAGAACTGAATCCTGTGATCAGCTTTGGCATCCGGACCAGGATCTGATTCAGCAGACATTTCTGTATGTATTTATTTCACATGTTCATCCTGTTTCAGGGGCTGATGAACTCAGAGCATACCTTTAAACCTGCCAGTAAGTTTGGGTCTTGACCACTGAATGGTGGTTTGCCTATGTAATGTATATTTTTGGAAGGTGTTCCAGTATCTGCTCCTAGCTCCTCATATTAGTTTACACAGCGAGCACTGAGAACTATTAAGTGACAGATCCTGCGATAGCTGTTTGTATATGTGCTTGGGTCCTGTTTTCTATCTATCCTGTGGCTGAATTTAAAGCTCTGTCCTTGAAGCTCCTAGGTTCCCATGAGACAGAGGATCCCATAATATTGTTTTAGCCAGGTACCCCTCCTGTGAATGAGTGGAAGGAGGGGTGAAGGAGTTATCAAGGCTGCAAGACACCTAAACATGGACCGTGGTCCAGACTTATTAGTAGTTATCGGCTTCCTCCCATCATATACCTCACATGTGGTCAGAGCTGCACAAAAGACACATGGAAAGGATAAAGTCTCCACACAGAAGAGATTTTAGTCTAAACTAACAGAAGAAGATTAGACACAGAATTTCATTATGAGACCTGAAGCTAGATTTGACTTCAAGTGTCATCTATTTTCTGATTGAAGTTAATATGCCTTTAAAAACATGAATCAAAGGACTATTTCAATTTAAACTGTCTTGTGCTAGTGTCTCCCTGACCTGAAAGATAAAGAAATGTAAATGGTATTCAAACCCCTTAATTGCTGCCAATAGCAATTCTTTTGTTACTCTGCAAGGGGAACAGTAGAGACATATCTTTTAGAGAACAAAGCCCCAGGTAAAAAAAGCAGTAAGTACCTCATTAACAATACTGCACTACAAGTGTGAGTAAGACCCCACAGACTTCAAGCCAAGTGTTAAAATAGGTTACCTGTAATGGATGACTAAATTGTTCCAGCGACCGTCTCTCTTTGATGAAAGGTGCCTAGAGCTACCAGTTCTCAGTTTTGCCCACCATACCCATCTGTCTTCTCCCATTCAATATAGTTCACTTCTCTCTCAGTTCAGTATCTTCAAGGTATTGGAAAGCTGGGAATTAGAGATTATAAAATAATAGCTCTTGCAGTAGCCACTCACAGTTAGGGGAGCATTAAAGTGATTGGATATTTGTTTTAGTGAGCGTCACAGAGCACTAAAACAAATAAAAACCGCATTAGTTGTGAGTTACTGAAGGAGACATTTTGAACCATTGATGCTGGGTGAATCAAGCCTAGGAAATTTAAAATATTCTTTGCGTGTTTGTAGATATATATATATATGTATATATATATATATAAAACGTTTTAGATACACTCTAAGCCAGACTGCAGGCATTTCCCCTTCATCTTCTGTGTACTTAATAACTTCATAAAACACGTTGAATAATGTGGTAGAGAGATGCCATAAAAGAAAAGTGCCTGGCCAATTCCTGCCTGGTTCGCTCATGCAATTAGGTAGTGCCTGGATCAGTAAATCAAACAATGCTTTTTCCAGCACTAGATGAACTGATTTCTCAGCTGTCTTTAGCAACCAAATGAGAACACTTCGAGGTCTGTTCCTTCTCAAAAATGCCTTAAAGTAAACCAAACTAAACCAACCAAAAAAAAAAAAAAAAGTGCAATTGCTGAAAGAAGCCGCTTTATCTCTTAATAGATGCAGCAAATGGGACAAATGGGTGGTGGAGGACAGGAAAGTAATTTACCAATCCAGCACAGATTTCATTGAAGTCAGGTAGATTAGATTCCCAGGCAGATTAGATGCTAACACTGAGTTTCAGAATAATTTAAGGCTAAATCTGGAGTTTGTGCCAATTAAAAAAAAAGGTTTATAAAATTGATTCATAAATGTATAGATTAAATAGATCATTAAATAAAATAAATTTTTACTAAGTAAAATTCAAGAGGTGTTTTGAAAATGAAGCAAAAAAAAATTCTACTGTATCTCCCAGCAGAAAGGAATGAAGAAATATTTCATTTTTTATTCCAGTCACATTGTAGTACTGAGATGAGGAATGTAGCACAGAAATCTAATTAGAAGAATGTTTATTTGTCTTGTTAATTCTTTGCCTTCCTGACGTCTTTCACAGGGAAGAACATTCACTTGAAGTCATTCAGTGTATAAAGCATGTGCTATTTAGAGGAAGACACCTATTCAATACGTGCATATGCTTCATACAGTCACATAAGCAAAGGAGTTTGCTTAAAATAACTTACTGCCCATTCCTGAAACATATGCTCAGCATGATCGTTCTGTAAGGGCATTGCAGACTAAATGTGTCATAGTTTACATCTGCCTCAGTTCCCTCAGCAGAGGTGAGGAATGTTCCTGGGAACAGGGACTCCATCCCCTCTGCCACTAAATGACAGTACAGTCCCAGCACCAGCTATAGCCCAAGGCAACTATAACTCTGTCCCTGGCCCCCTTCTTATGTTTGCCTAGTCCAAGGATCGAAAGAATAAAAGAATTTATGGACATGCATATGAACTTTCTACATCAACTGGACTCATCTGCAGACACCAGCTCAGAGTATGTTTTTGGTACTGGTATAACTCTAGCCCATGGGATGCCATGATACATGATGACTGCTGCCTTTTTGCATCACCCCGGGACAGGTTGGCCCAAGAGAAATGATGCTTCTGGCTCATCTAAGGTAAGAGTTTTGGGAGTGAGTTTGCTACATGTGAAGAGCACCCCAATTAAGAAAGAAACATGAAGGGTGTGGTCCTTGGCTCCTAAACCAAGACCTCTCCTAAAATTTGCCTTCTCTTGGCCAGATTCCTCATGGGCTGTTGTTTTGCCCTGTTGCTACAGCAGCAGCTTAACTGTACTTAACATTCAGGTAACAGCAACCAGATAAATTAGCTGGGACAGTGATGTAAGAAATATTCCTTCACTGGTGTTCCTCATTCCCTGTTGTCTTTTTACTGGCCTGCTCACCTAGGGGATCAAGTCTTACTGGCTGACCAAGTACCACTATGTTCTTGAGTCACTTGGCACATGTCTGTACTTACTACCAGAAATTCTGGGAGCAGGGATGAACTTAATGCCCTCCTATGACCAGCGTGGATTTAAGTACTACTCAGTCCTAGCTACAGCCTATCCTAGGTGGGTTTACAAATAAACTCTTCAGCCGTCAACCTCCTCTCACACAATCTTTTTTACCAAGTGTTTTTCTGGTAAAATCAATGTCTGGTCCCTGCATGAACCACATGATACCAGAAAGCTAGTGGGCATTTTGAAATTAAGTGATTGATACCATTATTTAAGCTGCTACTAACTTAAGAACTGCGCCAAGAAAATCATAACCATAAAAGTTCGTGAAAGCATCTAGAGTACCTCAGGTTTTGGCATCCTCTTTCACTTGTACATGTGATAACTACTATAAACCACTGAAATTACCTTGGTTATAATCATAATATAAATAAAATACTGCCTTACTGCTTAATCTCAGCGACTGTCTATTTTTCTCTTTTACACACTATGAGCATTTGTTGGAAGTTTTCAAGCTCTTTCATTATTTTCAATCATAATGGACTATATGATGCAAATCAGCACATTGATTATGTAGTATATCTATGTAAAAATAAGTAGACATCTTATGCAAAGTAATTAATAAGACCGATCCAATAAATATCTTCTCATTAAGACATCAAATAATTTCCTCTTTAATGTCACACAAGCGTGACATTTTTAGAAGATGTATGAGGGTCAGAAACTTAGAAGGGCAAAAATGGTTCTGAGATAGTTACTTTTTTTAAAAAAAAACAGACTCATTAATTACACATGACCTGAAATTAGATATTTTAAATCTGTATTTCTGTACATCTTTGTTTGGCATAATGTGACTAGATGATATTTAGTACAATGTCATTTGTATGCGTAAAGCTTTTTAATTTCATAATGGCAGCTTATCTGTTCAGTGCCTGGCCAAGAAATATACTAACTGCTAAATAGATGTTTACAATATTTTTAATCCTATGCATGGTAAATTGGTCCTAATTAAGCAGGATTAGAGTGGTATTGCTGCTTTCATGTGAAATAAAATAACCTCACCACCAAGGTCCCATTTAAATTCTTATTATTCAACATATGTGAAGATAAAATAGTTTTGGCATGATAAATGAGGATTCTTTGTCAGCAATCCAGGCTCCACAATACATTTGGAACTGGTTTCTTTCCTCAAATTGATAACAAATATCTGATCTGAAGAAAATGCTCTCTTTTGGTTTTTTTTGACATGCTATGATAGTTCACACTGGATTATGTTGCATTAGATCATGAGCCAAGCAGTGGAGGAGAAGGGAAAGGGGGCTAGGGGGGAATGGGGAGGAGAGTGAATGTGTGACATAATCTGATGTATGCTTTAAAATCCCTGGAAGTACAGACGAAGCAGCAGTATATCAGGAGTCCCTGTTAAGTACTGTAACATGGGTTGAAAAGGACATAGATCTTGACCCTTGCCTTCCCCATGAATTATTTGTACCTTTCAGAAACACATTATTACATAGAAAGGCTATGACAAAATACAGAAGAGCAGCAGCTGCGTGGCTGGCAGACCATAAAATCTCGGTTACAGATAAGTTCTTAGTACATGAAACACCATTATAAAACAAAGAAAAAAATACAAAACCCCTGACAGCCCCACCTCCCAGTAACATGACTTAGACTACACAGCTAATACTTAATCAAGAATGATAGGAAAATACTACCCAACACTTAATAATTTACCAGTGTTTTTTTATGCTGTTACATGATATGACACTTCTGTAATTTATTTTTCTTTAAATTCATATAATCAAACACTACATTGTAAATCTAATCTCTTTTCTTCATGCAGAAAGGAAGCATCAGGCTAAAAGAGTCTAAATATATGTTTAATACAGGTAGCAAGAAGGAAGACTAATAGAAATAGTTGTGGAAACTGGATGAACACCCATTTGCTGGCAAAAATATCAATTTCTTTATATTCTAATGGTTGCAAAAAATATTTCAAATGCTAGTGGAGATGCTTATTACAGATTCAGAGTATGAGAGCCAATAGTAAGTGTGCAAGGCATAATTGGCATATCCACGGGGGGGTTCTGATGAGGTTGTAACAGTCTCTCTTTGTCTAGACTCTTCTGATTACATCCCATTTGCTTTCCCTTTTTACTGACAAACCTGACTTCCAAATTATGGTAATGTTATCATGCTCTTTCTCTAATTGGTTGTATTTACATTTCTTTGTCTCAGGAGGAGCTTAGAGAAATTCTAGTGAAAACAAGTTTTCCTTGTTAGGTTTTTTCATTATCCAGTTTCCGAGGCAGTCAGTTGCTGGCCACTTGTTATTCTTGTGCCTTTATTTGCAACTGGACTTCTTCCCAACAGTATTTAAGGAAAATTAGATAGAAGTTTAAAACCTAGACCTTAAGGGCTATTGTGTGAGAGGCAAAAGAGGAACCGGTTGGAACCTTAAGAACCACAGCTCAGTTTAAACTAGTTTTGTACATTTCATCTGTTGAAAGTCTGAGGAGAGTTGTTTAAAACACTGGGAAGTGCTATGTACCTGGTCTAGAGTATTTATTGAGGAACAGCGAAAACAGAGTTGATCTTTTGACCCGAACCTGATTTTCTGTTTCTGTAGCTTAAAGCTTCGGTTTCTGAATATTACAAAAATGGAAAATTTCTATACAGTGATCTACTCTAATACCTTTCTGCAAGATGAAAAAAAACCAACCCACAACCAAAAAACACACAACAAAACACTTCCTGCATTGCAAGGTGCCTTAAAATGCACAGACTGTTTTGCTATCTGCACAAAATGCTGCTCTTGGTTCAAATTATGGTGAAGTCCTGTGGGACAAAGTCCATCTCACAGCAATAACTCTGCTGCTTCTGTTGGGACAGAATGTCAAGGTCTTCTCTCCGGAAAAGAAGCTGGTTAATCAGTGTGTAATTTTGGTTAAGGAAATATTTTCAAATTGGCTTAAGTGACTGAGAGAACTCAGCTTTACCTTTTGAAATAATTTTGGAATTCACGTTCCTCGACTACAGATGTTTAAAGACATTATAGAAGTTTGAAGGCATAGAGGGACCCTTTCCCTTTCAAAATGCAAAGGCTAAATCAATGTACCTGAAGAAGTAAACAGTCGAAACCTTTGCTGTGGGGAAATCAGAGAGCCAGTAAACAAAGCTATGCTCATCCGATAGGGAGTGAGGGCAGAAGATAATTTGCTTCTAATGAATATACATTTTAACCTGTGATAGAAGAATACATCCGGCACCTGGTTCATTCAGACCCCCAAAAGAAAAGAATGCTGGGGAGAATAGGGTGGGTAAAAAAAAAAAAAAAGGAAACTTCTGTTTTTTAATTTTGATTTGGAAAATCCAACCTTTTTCTATTTTAATGCTGACATTCTTCACAGCATGAATATTCTGCCTTTCAATCAGTTATGCCAGTCTTTTAGCAGACTTCCAAGAATACCCTCAAAATGCAAATGATGTCATAAAAACCGTTTTGCTTGAGTATGCAAATCTGACATACATCAAATAATCATAAGCTTGAAATGTATTTTCATTGAAATGAGAAAATATATCAGCAATGTAAGCAAAGCAAAAACCTGATTTATGTCTAGCTGGCTGTAACTGTGCAAGACCAAGCTCTGCACTGGGTTGGATTCCTTTGGATTCCTAGTTTTCACACACGTTATTTAGCTACTCTATCTAATGCTATGCTTTTATTCTCTTATACTCTTATTCTCTTTTGCTGTTTCTGCCTTCCTCTTGTGTTGTGGATTGCATCAGACATTTTTGCCCCACTGGTCTTCCTTCATTAAATTTTTCTGAAGGACCTCCATCTGTTTAACTCACCATGAATTATTTTGTATGTACAAGCATTGTTGGCCTAATTTTTACTTTTTCCTCCTTCTATCCTATTAACTAATATTATTGCTCCTATTTCTTCTGAAAATAAGTAACATGCAGCATGGCAGCAATGGACATGCACTCAAGCGAAATGCCACCTTTGAAACCTGTGTTTTTGTTACAGAATAAACACATTTAGAAAACAAAATCTTGAGACTGGTATCTCTGTATCACTATTAATTACTTTGAATGTTATTATCTCATTTTCTCCTTGAGCTCTCTCATCTGACATTATCTAGTTTGGTCTTATAACTGTCTCAAGAATGGTCACAGTCTTTGTTCCTAGGGTCCATTTTTACCAGCAGTTTGGTGTTTAAGGCCTAAACCCATGTACAGCCAGAGAACAGAGTACACCGTCAGCAAGTTTGCCAATGACACCAAACTAGGAGGAGCGGCTGACACACCAGAAGGCTGTGCTGCCATCCAGCAAGACCTGGACAGGCTGGAGAGTTGGGTGGGGAAAAATTTAATGAAATATAATAAGGGAAAGTGTAGAGTCTTGCATCTGGGTAGAAACAATCCCAGGTTCCAGTATAAGTTGGGGAATGATCTGTTGGAGAGCAATGTAGAGGAAAGGGACCTGAGGGTCCTGGTGGACAGCAGGATGACCATGAGTCAGCACTGTGCCCTTGTGGCCAGGAAGGCCAATGGCATCCTGGGGTGTATTAGAAGGGGCGTGGTTAGTAGGTCCCCCCTACTCTGCCCTGGTGAGACCACATCTGGAATATTCTGGACCCCTCAGTTGAAGAAACACAGGGAACTGCTGGAGAGAGTCCAGTGCAGGGCAACAAAGATGGTTAAGGGAGTGGAGCATCTCCCTTATGAGGAAAGGCTGAGGGAGCTGGGTCTCTTTAGCTTGGAGGAGACTGAGGCGTGACCTCATTCATGTTTATAAATATATAAAGAGAGACTGTCAGGAGGGTGGAGCCAGGCTCTTCTCGGTGACAACCAATGGTAGAACAAGGGGCAATGGGTACAAACTGGAACACAGGAGGTTCCACTTAAATATGAGACGAAACCTCTTCAGAGTGAGGGTGACAGAGCACTGGAACAGGCTGTCCAGGGAGGTTGTGGAGTCTCCTTCTCTGGAGACATTCAAAACCCGCCTGGACACATTCCTGTGTAACCTCATCTAGGTGTTCCTGCTCCAGCAGGGGGATTGGACTAGATGATCTTTCGAGGTCCCTTCCAATCCCTAATATTCTGTGATTCTGTGTTTCTGTTTTGGTGAGCAGAGAGATCTATGACTGTATGAAGGGTTTGTATGCTCAAACTTCATACCAGAAAAGCTCAACACAGAGCTTTCTGGAGTTACTGGAACTACACAGAGATAGATTCCAGTGTGGTGAGAGTGAAAGAGGGAAGAAGACACGCTGTCATGACTCTCTGGATATGAGAGGTAGCCCCGCTACAAGGGCTGATTCAGGTCCTGTAGGTCACTGATCCTCCCCACTGAAGCATAAGCAAGTTGACGCAGAAGTGAGGGATGAGGCAGGACTACCAATCTGGATGCAACTCTATGCTTAGAGAGGATGCCCAGCTGACATCTGAATGCAGAGGGCCAGGAGCAGAGCTCAGCGAGTCCCAGAACAGCTGAGCTCATGGCAAAGGGGTGAGGAAACATTATGGGGGGAGGGGCTGGGAAGATTCCTCCTGAAGCCATCCTGACCTGGAGGATGCTTCCCCTGCTGGCATCAAACACTGACAGGAGCTTAATGAAGAGTTTCAGGGCTGGGAATTGACAATAACCCAGACACTATTCCTGGGTGGAAACCCTGTGAAGTCTTGAAAAAAATTTGGTTGACAGGGATTAAACATATCAATGGCACAATCATAGTGTCCAATTTATGATGATGAGACAAAGGCAGGAAGGAGAAGCTTGTATTTTGATGAACAGATTGCAATCAGACTTTCAGTATGATTTACCATATCCTTTGTATTTTAGTTTACTGTTATATACATCTTCCTGTATGTTAGTTTGATGAGAAATTAATAGCATTTCTGTTCATTGTGTCTGCTGCTTTTCCTTATCCCCACAGTTCCCCAGGAATAATGCATACTGTCTAATGGACTTCCTTTTAATTCTGTAACACCAGGACATTTAATTTACGTATAAAATAAAAAAGGAGATTCCTTTTACCAGATTCATTAGTTGACTCTGAGTGGAAAATGATCTTACTGGTCGGTGGATTCTCACTACTACCCCCTTATGAAGAAACAACAAAAAGCTTCTTGTTGATGTTGAAGATATTAGGGTTTGGGAGATTTTATTTTTTTTTTTTCTCCCTCCATCTAGGCTGCTCTGTAACAATTTCTACTGCATAATTCAAATATCATGGGAAACCAAAGCTGCTAGAGACTCACTTTCTTATTATTAATTGTAGATTTCCTCTTCTGTTAGTAATATTGCACTGCAAGTTTGTACAGAAGAAATCTATTGAGTGTGACTTGGAGCATTTTTAATTCTTCATCCTCCAGCAAAGTTGCAATGAAATTGCCTTGGGTTATATGTACAGACTTTCCCATGAGACATAAAATTAGAAAGATTTCTTCTGTTTCTCAGGGAGATTTTATTTTATTTTATTTCAGATATTAATAGCAACACCAGGGATTTTTCTTCTGCTTCTGTAAAAACTAACCTAACTTTCTTCATATGATTGCATGATGATTAACTTCAGCAACATAAGAGCATTAATCCCAGAACATGAATAGCACACCTGGATGTTGTTTGTGGTCAAAATACATCACCCATTCATTTAAATATCACAGAAAAAGCATCTGCTTTGGGGAACATTTAAAATCTTTTTTCTTGGAGTTATCACAACAGGTATGATAAGATTTTAATGAGTTTTAGACTTAATTTGATTTCTTTTACTTTATGTAAATAACTCCAAGCCCTTTGTTTTGGAAGATCAAAGTTATTTGCATACCCTCATCTTCACATAATCTCACAAACAAACATTTTCATGGGAATGCCATTTTTTTTTTTTTTTAATCCCAGACAAGCATTTCTATCTGAGACACGTTCTAGAAAAGTGTCCCCATCTTCACAAATATCAGAAGGAGCAGATCCTCACAAGCTATAAATTGCCATAATTTACTACAATTTTGCACTAGATGAGGACTGGATATAAAATAAATCTCTGTTTATCTGACAGCTTGAACTCAACTTTTCCATTAGTAGCAAGGGAATGACTAAAATTTTCACAATGATGCTACATCTATACTGAAATACAGGCAGGAATACAGGAATGGGATTAGATGAAATCCCAATCTTCTCTCTGTATTTGAGTGACAGCAGAATACATAAAGCGGCCATACATATGGTTGTTTTGTCCCTGTCAGTTAGACCTCTTAGGGTTTGATGGTTGATGTCCCGGTTGCATCTTTGTTCATGCAGCAGTGCCTTATGAGTTATAGTTGATGACTCATCCCAGAATATAATATTACAGAAAGTAAATGTGTGCAGCGAAAGCTCAATGCACAAGTTGTCTCAGAGAATATGATGGAGATCAGTTGTAACAAAATAAGGCTACACAAAGTTTTGAATGCCCCACAGCAGGGAGCTGCAGCCATTGTAAGAACAACAATAAGGCTAGGATGGGAGATATTATCAGATTTAGGTCATAACTAAAGCAGTACTGAAGTAAGCATTTTCTGCTTGTTGTGTACTCTAGAAATCATCTTATAAACTAAGCACTGTATACAAATGTAAAGATCTTCAAAACTGTATTTGTTCAGAATTTATATCAGCATTAGAAGCAGTTCTTAGCACTGCGTACCATAGTATTTTGAATAGGAAGCTCTAATATTATGAATTTTTAAAAGATTCCTAAGCACAAACTTGCTGACGTTTAAAATAATAATATAATATAATAATAAAACAAATAATAATAATAATATATCTAAGACACTATTACTACATTATTGGTATAAGGTGAAGTCAACCAAAGCTGAACAGTTCATAAATGATAAAACCAGGGTCAAGAATCCTGCCTGCAGGTCTGCTGCTTTAGTAGATCTCTGAGAGTGTATTATAACTGATTAATTTACAAAAGAAAAAAAAAAGGCATCAGGCTCAACTCATTTACACTGTGAACTGTCATGTGCCAGGAAATTACAGCTTACATGAACTAGAAATATTGCCTCTATTATTCATGAAGAGAAGGATTATTTAGGTAAGCTGTAAGATGACATGACTACAGTCTTTGCTGAAACAAACACTATTAAACACCTATTTGCTTAATATACTAATTAGTTGTTTTGAAATTTTCAGAAATTTTTTGGTTACCAGGACAACTCAAATTTTTACACATTATCTTTTGGACATAATTTGCACAATAAGCTCACAGGGAGGTGAATCACTGGTCTGCCACGGGGTATTGTACAAGATATCTGTTTAAATTGCTGGAGCTAAGAATCTGGTCCATCATTTAATTCACTGTTCCTAGTCACAATGAAGTTTATGGGCTTCAGTGGGTGCTCTGAAATTTACCTATCAGTCAGTCATTATGGATAATGACATCTTCTGCAGCTACGTGCTAGGACACTCAAAGGCATCCAGAATCTTTCATATGAATGTGCCCTACACTTTGAGTCCTGCCTATTGGAGGTTTAATGTGACATGACAGGATGTGATATCCTCAAGGTCAACTGCTTTGCATTTACAGCCAGGTTTTCCAAAGGATATATAGACACCTTGAAACTCAGGTTCAGTTTATGAATTTAGCTGCAAAATCCCACTGAGATGTGAGTAATAAAGAGGGATTAATAGAGTGTTCTGGATAGCAAAATAGATCATGGAGAAAGGTATTTTAATAGGCCACCTTCCATCTATCCCAGTTTCTGTTTACAAAATAGCACAATATTCTTGGAGTTGGAAGGACAGCAACCCAGAAGCAGACTGACTGTGTTGTAACCCAGTGATGTGGGATGTTGTTGTGGAGGGTTTGTTGCCAGTGCGCTTGAAATTCATACCGCTGAATGAAACTTGAAAAAGTTTTGGCAAAAGGAATTTAAAATCTTTTATTGTAATTCTGATTAACCTTCTATTTGATCTGAGTGTAAAGTAATGTTTAATATTTTAAGAAACATTTTGACAGAATATATTGGAGCACTGTACTGTTAGCACTGCTAACATCAGCTGACATTAGAAAGTAATATGATCTTAAGGAGCATTTGTTGAAGAGTTCTGAAATATTCTAAGGTCTATTGAAAACCAATTGGTGCATTCACAGAGGTCTGTTAAAGTTCTTAGTAAAAGGTTAGATATGTCTAAAAGAATGAAGATCCAACATTGTCATGAAATCTGTGCCTGGCATCACAGCCATATCAGATCACTCCTACTCCAGGTCCAGATGACAGCAATTATAAGAGACAGATTTAGGCTGCAGTGAGAAATAATTGTGGATTGACAACATTAGCAATAACACACAAAGGTTAGTGTCTCTAAGAAGTTGCTCTCTTCCCAAATTTTACTTAATTGTCAAGTCTCTCGCTAGACTAATAAGAAGGAAGTGATTATGAGAAGTGTTTGAAAACATGTTAAAAGAAAAGGTGCATGGACTACTGAGACTAATCAGGACTCATTAACACATAAACCAACACCCCCAAAATAGCGAAGAAAAGCTCTGGTGCAGGAAGGAACATGGAGATAAAAGTGTGGGTTTTCTTTTTTTTCTGTTAGTGGCAACAGGATAACTCACTTCAGAAGGGCATTTGAACCAGTGGAAAACTATCATCAATTTTGCATACATTTGATAAGGTCCTAATTTATCTTCGCTAAAAATCATAAATAAAAGTTATGTAAACTCATAAGAACTTGGTGCTGATAACAATCCTATAGAACGCAGAAGTCCTTCTGGAGTAATACTAAATGTCTTTTCAAAATTAGGGTCACAGAGACAAGCAGGAGTATCGATGCAGTACTTTGTATGAAAAATCTAGAGGTACATGTAGACTTGCAAGGAATACAGTCCATCTTCATATGACCATAATGCAATCAACCATTCAGTTTTCAAAGGCTCAAAATAAAATTCATATTGAAAATCACTGGGAAAGTCTCCGTGTCAAAAAAACACTTAGTGTTCAGGTTAAAAAGTTAAAAGCTCTGTCAAGTTATGGTACTTCGTTTTGTGTTGGAAGAAAAGGAATTATACAGAAACTAAGAAATGTACCATTTCCTCTTGTCGTGCATTCGTATAGTGGGTATACACCAGTTTTATTTATACCTACTCTGTAGTGTTCTAGTACTTAAATATTAATCCATCTAAGAGAATTAAGGAATTCTTATAGATATGTTGTTCAGATATATTTTTGAAAAATGACTATGCAGTAATCATTTGAGTTTATTTGTGTAAAATGTTATGCCATTGAAATCATCTACTTAGAAGTAGATCAGAGGGGAAATATATTGGTGTGACATTAAATTTACAGAACAGGACTCCTAGAATTCAGGATCAGTCAGTCAGTAGCTTGCATTTCTACTTAAAGTGTCTTTAACATATAAAGACTTCTTGCATATTTTTTTGGCACTAAGCCTGTCTTCAACACAATGCATCATCTGTAAACATGCAAATAACTTTGTTTCCAATGAGTCTCCTATAGAAGGTGCATTCTAATTAGATTTAAAGACAGACTTGGTTTTTTTAATTAAGATGAATTATAAAAATGTTCCTGTTTATGGCAGTGTTCTTTATGCTTTACAATGTAAAAATGCATTGTACTTTCTAAAATTACTTCAAACAGTGGTAGTGGATTTTATTTATCCCTCTGTACCGTGTTAAAACAATCAATGGTTGGTACTGTCATCAGAATGAGAAAGCCATAAACATTAGTTAAATTAGAATACAGTAGAGTGTGAGTTTGTGAGCACATTCCTGTGTGTGTGAGACAGAAAGAGAGATCAAGCAGAAGACAGTAGCTGTATGTTAAAAAGATTTTCTTACATAAATGGGCTACACCATATTAACAGTTATTAAAATGTATTTATGGAACATTAACCATAATACTAATTTCTGATCATTAACATAAATGAAAAAATGACCCAGACTACCAATTAAGAACACTTCTTGTGCCTATGGACTGTGGAGTGAATTCTAATCTCTATTACACTGGTCAAATTCTATCAAAGCCAGTGAGTCATTTGTTATTTGAACCTGCATAATGAAAAGCAAACACTTAATATGTCCTTGTAACATGTTATATCCATTTAGATATACCTAATCATTCAAGTTGACAATGTTCCTCTTTCTGTTATTTTATATTGTACACAGGTGCACTCATTTCAAGATCTTAAACAACACATGGTATATTCAAGTTAGATTATCAATTAATCACATTCCAGCAGTGACCAAAGGAGAAAAAGGGAAAGGGAATGGATTTTGTGGAAAATCAGACTAAACCAAACCAAAAAAACAGAACAACCACTCTTGCCTATAGTTTGTTGAAATCCATCAATGCCAGGGTCTTCCATGCCACTTAGCCTTCATAACAGAGCTGGAGGGTAACAGTGGCTCTGTATCCACCCCTTGTACTGTCAAGGGAAATAATATGAATTGCTAGTAAGAGTTCACAACACTGATGGAAAGTTAACTGCAATGGCTATTAACACATTCCTCCAGAAGTATGTGGTAGTTTTGTCATCAAAACTGCAGAGAAATTGCATAGTCTAGTCCAGTGTGGACCTGGGAAGAAAGTTCAGTTTTGTTACTATTTAGGTAGAAGTAAGCGGGTTTTAATCTTAACTAACTGGCTTATATATTTAGCATATGAGCCCATGATGTGCCTTATTACTTTTTCATTCTGCCATTCATATCCTACCTTTTCTGTTTTCATGTGTTACACTCAGTCTCAGAAAGAACACACACTGCAAGGTTATCACTGAACAATACTCTAAATTTCTTCAATAACTTTTCCTGTGTCTTGTTAATCTTCTCTTCTTTTTTTTGAGTCTTTTAGTTCTTGCTATATTTTCATCATTGCTTCCATATTTCCCTTAATACCTCTGATTGAACTCTGAAAAAAATTCAGATTTCTGATCCCCATCTTTTTTTTTTTTTTTTCCTGAGGCTATTCGATGTGTTTTCCCCAAAACTGTTTGACAGAAATAATGACTGTCACCTTCTCCTTCCTAATACAGCAGAACTCTATCCTTTAATGAGATGGTGCTGTTTATGACGGAGATTGGCATTTTCAGATGCTGGTCCCAAACATGGAGGTAATTCTTCCAGAAAGTCCCCTCAGATACCACACTGTTTTCTGCCCCTTACAAAATGCTTTTCTCTCTGATCTTGCCCTTTTTTTTCAAATAAAAATGTATGTTTTCACAAGTAAAACCACAGAAAACATGCTGCAGCAAGAGACACTGTGATGTGCTGGCATGCAGCTCTCCTCTGGGGCTGGAGATAAGAGAGAAAGCAACATATGACAGATGTGACATTACTTTTAGGAAGATTCTTAGATGGAACAGTGGTAAACACTATCTAAATCTGTATAGAAGAGAACGAGTAATCCTGATCTTTAACTAATCTCTTTTTTCATCTTCTCACTAATTATTTTGGACAAACTTCAACTCGTTATTATTTAAAACCCATAGTATTCAAAATCAAGCTGAACACCTGAAAAAAGTACAAGGATTGAGAGCTGCTCTTGTTTGCAGTGAACTTCTGCTCTCTGCTAAACTAGTCAGTCTCTTTGTGATTATTAAATTTATATATTTATAATATTTTCAGTTTAGTGTGTAACAACTTAAAAAATGATTAAAAATTGTTTTTAAATCCAACAGGCTAGTAAACTGGAAGAGATTACTCAAAGGTGCAATGGAAATGCACAGAGGAATGGAGGGAGTATCAGAGACTTAAATGGCATGTTTATGTTTTCAGGATTTCAGATACCAGAGAATGCTCACATTGTCTGACCTCAGTTACCAGAGTCTTCCTTCTTACTCTTGGAAACAACAAATTCCTAGGGTTCAATGGTTTTTATTATGATAACTTTGTTCCATCTAAAAAAAACTATTATCAAACCGTTGATGTTACAGTCTAAAAATCCCCAGAATGTAAGGCACCACAGAAGCACAAAAGTGGGTATGGAAGTAGAAAGCTTCCAAAAAGAGCCTTCTACTCAAAGACATGGACCAGGAAAGAATACAGAAGTGCAAATGCAGTTGCCAAAGCACCAAATAAAAGAGGACAAAAGCATTTTTGTTGTTCCGTTGTCATTTATTGTCCAGCTGTGAAGATATGGAGGTTGGACCTCTAGCAGAGGACCAGCCAGGTGCTCCTGTGGTGCTCTTGGCACAACATCATGCAAAGGAGCCTGGATATTCTGTGGTCCTGCCAGGTCACCCCTGTGGCGGGTGGACACACTACCATCAAGGAGTCTTCTTGAGGCGGATTCACCTCTATTGTTTCCGTGCTGTTGTCTGGTGGATTAACAGTCATTGGCCCCATGGTGTGCTTTAATGAATTGACATCTATTGGTTCCATGTCATTCATTGGTGGGCTGACATGCCTGCGCCTCACACCATGCCTCAGCAGATAGACATGTCAGGGCCCAGTGCTGTTCCTCTGTGTGCCCGCAGCCATGTGCTGCATGCTGTTGATCACGGTTGCTCTCATGGCATGAGGGGTGATGTTCCTCCTCTGCTGCCTCTGCTTTCTTCTCCTAGGAGGTGCCTTCTTTCTCCACAGTTGAGGGAACAGGCTTTGTGCTGTCCCGTGCCAAGGTGGGAAGCGTCCTGCCCCGCTGCTGTGGCTTCTCTTCCTTCCAAACATGCTTGGCATCTGCGGGTCTTGAAACCTGGCAAACTGTGGGCCAGCTGCAGGGACCCCTGTTTTTACAGGTCCCTAGAAAAAGGCAGTGAGGTGACTGGTGACAACAGGAGACCAGTGTGATGGCGATTGTGACTGTAGCTGATGTGTGTGGCCATATATGGTGGGTTTGGGAGTTTGGGGCCTGTGGCCTTAAAGATCATTTTTTGTGAGGTCATTTTTTTAAAATAGAAACTGACTGGAGTTTGTTTCCTCTGAGTTACACTTGGAATACAAAATATAGGAGAGCATGACACAGAGATAACAAGCTGATTGCATAAGCCTGCCACAAGTCCCAGGTTTTCAGGGTAAACTCTGTGTAATATGAAAACTGTTGTGCTTGTGCCTGGTCCCTAACACACAGGTTTATATTATCTTGCACTAAATGATCTGGATTTCAGAGACCAGAACTCCTATAATGCGATGTCTTTTCTTCCATTTGCTCTTTGACACTGGTATTAGGCGTTGTTGACTTTTTGTTCAAGACTTCTTAAATGCCATATCTTCGACTTCCATGTAGTTTACTCTTGTTGTTGCATCTTCATCTCAGAACCTCAAAAATACTGTTGCTGAAATATCATTGCTAGGTGACCTGAGTCTTTGTAGGCTGCTCTAAGTTCAGGATCTATTATAATGAAGACACTTAACAGAATAGAGCAGACTTAACTCTACTTTGTCTCATGTTCCCTTTGCTTTTGTGCCTTGGAATTTCTTTTGTGCAGCTATTCCCCGTTCCTTGTGACTCGTCATTATTTGTCACTGCTTTTTCACAGAAATATTAATATTTAATAATCTATGACTCTTTGCATGTAAGCGTACGCTTTGCAATGTCTGCTGGGTGGACAATTATTGTTAATGTCAGTTTCCCTTTTGAAAATTTTTGAGCTGGAACACAAAATATTTAGGTTACACACAAAAGTAAATTAATTGAAAGGAAAAGTAAGTGATGTTCTCCTGTATGGTCCAAAACATTGACTGAATCTTTATTTTGGTATATGTATTATTGTGTGGTTTTTTACTGGGGTAGAGTTAGTTTTCTTCATGGTAGCTAGTATGTGGCTATGTTTTGGATTTGTGCTGGACACAGTGTTGATAACTCAGGGATGTTTTACTTGCTGCTGAGCAGTGCTGACACAGAGTCAAGGCCTTTTCTGCTCCTCGTATCACCCTGCCACCCAGTAGGGTGGGGGTGTACAAAAAGCTGGGAAGAGACATAGCTGGGACAGCTGACCCCAAGTGAACAAAGGGATATTCCATACCATATGACATCATGCCCTGTAATAAACTAGAGGAAAGGTTGGCCATGGGGCTGCTGCCTGAGGACTGGCTGGGCATTGATCTGTTGATGGTGAGCAACTGTTTTCCTTTGCATCACTGTTTTTTCTTGGGATTTATTTCCCTCTCTTTGTTACTTTCCTTTTCATTACAAGGTATTATTATTGTTATTGTTGTTGTTGTTGTTGTTGTTGTTGCTATTGTTATTACTACTACTTCTGCTATTTTCTTTCCTCCCCTCCCCTCCCCTCCCCTCCCCTCCCCTCCCCTCCCCTCCCCTCCCCTCCCCTCCCCTCCCCTCCCCTCCCCTCCCCTCCTCTCCCCTCCTCTCCCCTCCTCTCCCCTCCCCTCCCCTCCCCTCCCCTCCCCTCTCCTCCCCTCCCCTCCCCTCCCCTTCCTTTTCTTTTTTTTCTATTATTAAATGGTTCTTATCTCAACCCATAAGTTTTCTCACTTTTACCCTTCCAATTGTCTTCACCCCATCCCACTGGAGGGGGAGTGAGCAAGCAGCCGTATGGTGCTTAGTTGCTGACTGTGGTTAAACTGCGGCAAATATCTAGGATATATTGGTTAAATCAAAGCTAATGTAGGAAACTTAAGGAAAGGACATTCAGAGATCTTTCTGTTACCATCAACAGAATGAATAAGAGTATCTTTGAAAATCCAGCTGATAATTTATATTCTTCGGCTTTTCAGTAAAAACCATGAAGTCTTACTTCAGATTTTTTTTGTCATTTTACATACACTTATTTTTCTCTTTTGATTTTTCTCAAGTTTGAAAAATCTTTTTCCTGTAGAATGAAAACAAAACTTTCTTTTGTCAGCCAACACAACCTTACGTATTACATTTTGAAAAGTCATGTTAAAATAAAGTTCACTGTGGACAAAACCCCACTCATTAGGAAGCATAAAAGTATTTTGCTGAAGTGTGATTTTCTATCACTGTATCACTTTGAAATTTTTGCAAGTTCACAGCTGGACTACAACAATTCAAAGTGCATTGCCAAATGAAAGGAGAAGACAGGTGACAATTACATGAAAAGTCTCTACAAGTAATTTTGTTAGGAGAAAGCTGACAACTATAAAGTAACACTTACATTAAAAAATAAAAAAAAAGAAGTCAGCAGCCTCCTGAACTTTTTTTAATCTTCTGCTAAGAAAATATCTCCCAGTATTGCACAAAACAAGAGATTAGCTTTGTAAATTGGCTTCTAAACCAACAGAAGCTCTCCCCAAAACAGCTGGAATATTGAATGTGGAAGGGTTGATTTGAGTTATACATTTTACTGAGACTGAACTGTTGACATAAATACTTATTAAGTCAGCATAAGTAATGCCAACCTTCACATCTAGTACTTTAAAGCCTGCATTCATTAAATATGTCGTAGAACATAGTCAGAAAATTCATATTAATTGAGAGCTGGTTATTAACACACACGCAATAATTTGTAACCCGCACTACTACAAGCAAAGAGGTAAGGTATCCTATCTTACTTATACTGTCAGTTATTCACAGGATTATTGCCATTGGTTGAGGCAATATAAATTTAAGATATGAACAACAGGAATCTTTGAAAATTTGTTTCCATATAACATATACAAGTTGTATTTTTTCTTTGTGATCAGGATATTAATCTGAAATATACAGTATGTTAATATTCCATTTATTTTTGCTCCTATGCCATGTGCTTTCAAAGTGCTTTCAGAGCTGAAACAAATGTTTTCCATGTAGAGATTATGCTGTATTATTACTGCTGACTCCAGCATTAATCCAAGGGACTTACACAACTTTCTAGATGATGTGATGGTAATGAACAGCAAAGGATGGCAACCTTTCATCAATCTGCTCTATTCTGGTTATACGCTGTGCTCCTCATCTTCGTACCCAATTTCCAAGTCCAGAGAACATCATTATCAAAGCATGGTTCACAGGAAGACTGGGTACCAAAACTTGCTGTTCAGAAAAACCGAGATGAACATTCGTGTGTTGCTGAATTTTACATTCCATAAACATTTTTGTTTGTTTCCCATTTTAAAGACTCCAAGATATCTAGAGTTCGGCACCTCTGACTCCATGGAGATATCTTACGTTGACAGGGCTGAGGAAATGATGCTTATCTAATGTCTAAACTCTAGTGAAATCCAGATACTGTCAGACTGGATCCTGCATGTGCTTTTGGAGCAAGTTTAACATACAGTGGCTTCCAGAATAGATCTTCTATACAATTCTGCTTCATCTTTCCCTACTGCACAGTTCTATGTAGTTACCTGACACTGTGTATAGAAATACAGCATAAAGTGACATTTTATGATATAGCTTTTTTTCTTTTTCTCTCTCTGATTTTTTATTGACTTCTCTGTTACTATATGTGCCTTCTGAAAATGTACCTATATTAAGAATTTCTGCTCAGTTTTATCATTATTTCATTGTGGTTTGTGCTTTGGATATCAAAACTAAATAATGCAAAGAAAATACACAGACTCATAACATTTTTATCCATTTAATTCAATCAAATTCCAAGGGACAGATTAAGATTCTTCAAGTTTTCTGTTCTAATTTACTTTTTTTTTTTTTAATTATTAATTTTTTTAAAATTTATTTATTTATTTATTTGTTTTATGGGTCCTTTTAGGATCAGAGGGTGCAGTTAACAGGAATCTCTCTTTCTTCCTTATGAATAAAAGAAGCTTTGAATGCACAGCATTTATTCATTAGAGTGTCTAAAAAAGGAAAGTCTGATAAGAAATTAACAATCTTTTATTTATTAAATGAGATTCTCTATACTTCCTGTAAATAGTTCTATTCTTAGTCTTACTATATGTGCAAGCATGGTAGTATTGGCTATGGAAGAATTATGACCTTATTCCTTCAAATTCCACAGACCGACATGTGGATATTTCCAACAGCCTCTTCTGCTGTGTGTGTTTAAAAAAGACCATTAGCTTAGCAAGACACAATTACAGCAAACAGCTGCATGTAAAACTGTTGCGGCCCCCACTGTGGATTTAGATTTTTGCCAGTCTTTCAATACAAAACCTCCTCTGTGAAACAGGTTGCAATCTTCTCCATTTTTCAGGTTTAACATCCATAAATCCAACAAAGAGTTATAAGTTATGTAGTGCAGTATCGATATACATAACTGCATTTAAAGAATGAAAATCATTGTATATTTGGGATGTGTATGTATAAGCATACATATACATCCTTGTCCTCCACGTTTTAGGAGCTCCTTTTCCTGAACAGCTTGTTGTAATGGAAGGGGACGATAGTCATTATCATTATGCTTATGGAGTGCTGAGCATAACAAGTCTGAATTCTGGTCATCTAGATGCCATATGTCCTGTTACTAGTGAATGTTAGTAATTGTATTTTTTGAAACTTCAGAATAAGTAGAATGTTAAACAATGACACTGATTTTTCATGTCCTGGTAAGGAATGACAAAAACCAAAAAGCACCCTAATCACCTCATCTCAAAGCCATAGACTATAAGTACTGTTTAAAACATATGTATAACCAAACACAGAAACAGTCTAAACTATTTACATGCAGGGGAATACTTGTCTCAGATAAAAGAATGAAATAGGTTCATAAACCTATGCTTATAAAAAGCATATGGCTTCCAATATTTTTCATTGTACATATAGGTACACACACATGTATACATATAAACAACAAACGATTCAGTTTGAGTGTACAGTCAACTTGGGTTCAATTTGCTGAGACTGCAAACCAAGATGTCACTTGGATTGTTAGCTCTTTGGGCACAGGGAATCTTTCGTTAATTTAATAGAAAGACTACCAAGGTAGAACATTCCACTCTTTTTTTATTTGTTACTGAACAAAAAAACCCCAGCCCCCTGTCTCAAAATACATTATTGACGTTCTCTTCCCGTTTCATATCTGACCTCAGAACTTGACAGGACCCAGAGACCACTAAACTGTATGGGTTTCATTTCATCAGCTAAAGTGGATTTTTCTTGCAATGCTTGCTTGAATTCTTTGCTGTATTCTTGGGTCATTGAGTGCCTGCTGTTCATTTACACCACATTATTCATTTATGTTTTTTGCAAGTTGTCAACGTTAGGGAAAGGGAGTTTGTTTTAGGAAGTAATCAATTAAAACAGCATCTTGCTCACAAAAATTCATGACAAACTGTTAATACAAGTTAAAAAAAAGTAGAGCAAATATGTTATTAATTGTGCAGTTTGGACCCAGTACATGACTGATTTTTCAATATGTAGAAACCAAGAACTGGTTTAACTCCTGAGGGTACCAGACTGCTTCCACAGAAGCACTGGTATCATGATAATTCACTCCATGTGGGAACAGAAGTGAGACTACCACTACTCTACTGAAGGACAAACACAGTTAACGCTTATAACCTTATAAGATTAGTCTGTAGATCAACTGAAGCCATGAGAGTTGCTGAATATATTTTCTGGATCTTTTTGGCAAATTACTTTGGCTTCTCCATTTATATTGACATCTGGGATTGGGCTTGGTTTTGGCACTCCAGTGGGGCAGCCAGGTATGGGCTGAGGTGATTTGTCTCATAACTTTCAGGTTTTATCCCAGTTTTTTGCTTCCAGTGACGATCTTACACCTCAACTACTCTAATCAAGCTCAGATAAATAATGTGGGTTGAA
Source organism: Patagioenas fasciata (assembly GCF_037038585.1). NCBI lineage: Eukaryota > Metazoa > Chordata > Aves > Columbiformes > Columbidae > Patagioenas > Patagioenas fasciata. The sequence continues at coordinate 57,735,077 of NC_092521.1, forward strand.
AGAATTTGTGGTGTAACTTATTAGCTGAAGTGAACTTGAAATCACAAAAACATGTATTTTACAGCATAACTGTTTTTGAGATCTAATTAATCTGCTCGGTCTATATGTTGTGTGTGGTTTTTTTTTTTTTTTTTTTTGTTTTGTTTTGTTTTAGTGTGATCCTGTTTGTTCTTCTGCAGACTTGCTATCCACCCATTAGTCTCTCTGTGCAATAACATCTGAATGTAATGGTTAACTTAACATTTGAAAGAAATATAGATGTATCAAAGATAATAACACTGCTACAAACTTCAAGCACAATTGTCTGCTGTCTGCAAGAGAGGAGACACAAATGAGAGTGTCTGCTGAAGGGAAGGAAAGCAAAACGCAGCTATGACATGCTCTGTCAAAAGCTTCTCAGCCAGTCTTGACTAGTAGTAGCATTGTGTGTCTTTCTGAGTTAGAACATAGTAGGGGTTATTATGGACAACAGGAAGAAATAGGATGTTCAGAAAAAGGACACAGCATATAGAAAATTAAGTTTAATTCAGGCCTTTCAGAGCAAGTAGATTTTTTTCTTTTTTTTTTTTTCTTTCTTACATATATATATAAAAATAAATAAATAAATAAACAAATATATATATATATATATATATATATTTCCCTCCCCCCCAAGCTCTCTGTGTTAAATTATAGGAATGTGTTGTCAGAAAATAAATATGCCATTCACAACTGCCTGAGGTATACAGAGTGATCAGTCTAATACTATTTTCAAGAATATTCTTGAATTATTACAATTTTCATAATGTCCTCAGACCTTCACTAATTCTATCTCTTTTCTAATCTCACTCCTTTCTATGGCTGTATGGTCACATGCAGAAAACACAACTGCAGCAGTAGAGAAAAGTAATTTTAGGCTGCTGTGCTCCCCTTCCTGAATGTGTCCTGAAAGTGTCAGTCTCTTTGGTTTATGGTGTGTTGAGATAAAGTAATAGTATACTGAAAGAACAATAGGGCATGACAGCACTGCACTGATTTCTGAGTCATCTGAAAGTTGATGTCATTATTCAGTGTTGGCCTGATTATATATAGTATGTAAATTCATCAGCAAGTAAATCAGTCTAAGTAGGCTGATCATAAAAGATCTGAGGGTTTTTGTGGTTGGTGGTGTGTTGATTTTTTTACCCTTTTTTTTTTTTTTTCCCTAATCTCTAAGAATTCCATATTTTCCTGCAATTTATTGTGTTAGGTGTGGGTAAATATATTTACCCATGAGATGCCAGCACTGTTAAGTCTTTGTCTTGAGATCAGGCAATTAAAGATCTAAGAGAGATGTAAAGGCAATACAAAATAGCTTTAGGTAGCCCAAAACGTAAGTGAATGCTGAAAACATATTTTTACAGTAGCTCATCATTGGCGTGCTGTGATTCTATCAGAAATTCAGTGGTGGCTATAGAACAGTTCCAGTAACTCTTGTTCACCACTGATAAACAGGCTACTCATTTTTAGATCTTATTTTGCTTGTGCTCATTATGAATGCATGTTCGCTTTCTTAATGTACTCTAGCAAATTATTTAACAGAGAAGATCATTTGTGGAGGGTGCAAAGCTTCCGTGAATGCTGTGTGTTTGCAAAAAATACATTTTCAATGAAGTTTATGTGTCAGATATGTGCATAAGCACATGCATAAGCATATTCTTGAACTATGGGTGAATTACAGTTTTGTACCAGTAATTCTATTAAAATCCTATAAGAGTAAATTATCTCAGAGCAATCCACTACAATCTAAACTAGGCTCCTAGACATGGTAGCCAGCTGTAGCCATGTTGCTTTCAAATACTTAAAAGTTGCTAGACACCTAAAATGTTAAGAAAATAGGTATTAAAAATGTGTGTGAGACATTTATTTGTTTGTGTCTAACACATGTGCTTTTCAAGGAACAGATCATAATTTCAGTAACCAGGTTTTAAGACAAGCACCATCACAAAACTTAATAAAAAATCATTACACTTCACCATATTGCCATTAAAATAGGACTTCATCATATTGCCATTAAAATAGGTGTTACAATTACAATATTGTACTATGTACAACATGGCTGAAATTCTAACCTACTATCGCTCTTCTAAACGTGAGAGCTATACCTTTACAAGTCTGAATCAAATTGTTTCCTGAAACATAGTCTTCAGAAAAGGGCAAGGTGACAAGCTCCAAGGTGACATAATTTACGATTCTTCAGATGCAAAGTATTTTACATATTTAGCTATTTCTTAACAGTTTATGTTGCTTGCATACTAAATAAGATAGGAAAACGGAGATAGGATGAAACAAACAAATCACAACAAGATAAAGCAGTGCTATTTTCTATTGCAAAAACAGTTTCCTGACATTTTGAGGTAAGGAAAAAAAATCCACCAAAACCCTATTTGCTTTCTAGGACTTTGATAACCGGAGAGAAGTCAAGGGAAAAAAAAAATTTGGTCTCTGTTCTCCATAGTAGTCGAAGCAGTTTTGCTGTCCTGATAGGCATCACAGAGAAAGAGTCTACAAACACTGAAATTTGTGACCTTCTCAGCAGAATGCTGTTAAGAAGCTCTTTGTTGCTCCAGGTTATTTCCAGTTCATTTCTCCTGGATATGAGCTTTTCATGGCATTTAATGGACTCGGTTCTAAATACAGAAGTCAGGTTACAGTTCAGCACCACATGGTCACTCTCTCAAAGGGATAATTGCTGAAGAAGGATGGTGATCCCTGTAGCATCAGGTGATGAAACACAACTTCACCCTTCCCTAATGTAGTTGTTCTAGTCGTAGCATTCAGTGCCTTGCACCTGGTTTATGTTCTCCCTGACTGGAGGTCTTTTCATGCCATAAAATCCACATCAGTAAAAGTATTGTTCATTGATGCAATCATGAAGAAAAAGTCAAGTACAAACACCACAGAACATTGTTTCCAGCTCAGTGATCCAATATCGGTTAACTGAATATAAGTTGACAAGTCATGCTTTTGATGCTCAAACCAAATACAGTTCCACACGAAGCACTCAAAAAGTTGTTTTCTCTGTCTCAAATGTAAAATTTAAATCCTCAGCAAAATTAAATATGCGTATTTCAGCCCAAATTGCTTCCAGAATATGTCCCGAGGCTTTGAACATAACCTCCTTCATGGAAAATACCTTCAAAAATACAGTTTTTGTACTTACTTAATTTTAGAGAGAGTCTAAAAATAACAAATATCATCAGGAAATTATGGTCTGTTGAAATACAAGATCCTCCATAGGAACTTGTGAGGAGATGTTAGTCTAAACAGCACTGACTGTAACAATTGAGTTGCCCTTGTAGATGTAGGTGCAATATTTCAGTTACGGCTTGCAGAAAGGGAAGGAGGAATAACATTCCTGAAGAGAGAGAGGATGAAATATTTCTACAGACTACTTAGGTGATATTTGAGTTCAATTCCAAATGCACTTCACTTTAGGATAATTCATTAAGGTCTAACATGAGGAACACGTAGGACATTAATTGACTATGGCAATTTTGTTACTCATTTCTTAATATTAATAGATTACAAAATCTCATTCCATAAATAATTTGTCTAACAAAACATTTTTTCTGGTAACTTCAATGTATTTAGCTATTTGCAGGGAGATCACTGTCATTCATATAAAGCTGACATTCTTCAGGGGTCCAGTTTGCTAGATGCATATCGAATTTATAAAGAAAAAAAAGAATATTAATGTTGATTTGTCTTAATATACAAATTGGTGGAATTTTAAATATTTCAGTAAGTTGTGCTTTCTTGTAATTAAATTAATTACTTCCCCAAACACCAAAATTACTTTCAAATGGATTACTGTAGCACACATCAAATAATTAATCACATTCCCAGTCCCACTGCCCTTTTGCACTCATTTCCCCTTGATGCTAATGGGAGCTTTGTTTAGAGAGGGAGCACAGGAGCAGACAGTTAATGTGTTATTAAGTAGTGTTTTGAAATGGCACCGTGAATTCTTCTGTGGTGTAGAATGCTAACTAAATATTGTTATGACAATCCTGGGCTGTCTTTGAAACAGACATAACCTGAGGTTTACGAGAAATTAATAACATTTTTGAAAAGTGACAAAATATCCAATTATTAAAACATTCACATTTTTTGTTTGTTCTATTTTTGTCTGTATCTAGGTATGAATCTTGCAGAAAAAAATCTAATAAGTACTTCTGCAAAATGTCAGACAAGCTTTCAGTATTTAGGCAGCTTTTCTTCAAAATATGGTAGAGTATAAGTGTATATACTATACTTTTACATAACTTTCACAAGTGAGACCAAAGATAGATGTGATAAATTCAAGTCTTGACTCAAATCTGAAAATTAATGCTTGGGATCATTAGCTAACTGATGCATGTTCTGTAGGTGTAATGAAGCTATTTAAGCTAAATTTACAAAAAGGTCACAATGGATGTGTCAATGATTTCTTACTGCTTTCTCTCTTGATCACTGCTACAGTACATAGATTTAGTTCTTATGTTAAATAGTTGACACCAGAAAACGCCTCATATCTGGAAGGCTTTGTACGAACCCACGACCTGTGTTCATTATATTAAAAACAGTGATTAAACCAGTCTCTAATTAAAAGATGAAGTTTATAACATTGTTTAATTCCAGATTCGTCTTGATTTAACATATATTTTAATCATATATTTTCCATGAAAATATTGGTGAAAAGAAACAACTAAATTTGAAGCACTTTTCAACTAATATCTCAGAGACTCAACGACAGAGATGCATGGAACTATATGGAGAGTGAGAAATTGTTTATGAGGATCACCTATTACAGAACCTATCCCTGTGCACACCTCCACAGAACTAAGTTTTCCTGTGTACTTAGATTCAAAGTTTGCGTGATAACTTAAACTGGTTTAGATTAATGGACTGAAAAGAGATATTTCCTCTTGGGAAATAAGTGTTAACTTTTAATATGCATCACTTATTAATTCACACTAACTTTCTCGACTCCAAACACAGTGATTTACAAGGAACTGTGATTCAGACAGGACAGAAGATTAGAATGTTCTTCCAAAAGGTCAGGTCTGACTCCCTGGATAGCATAAAAAAAATCAGTTGCCAACCAGTCCTACTGTCTAAACTGAGACTGTTGTACTTCTAGATTGCATCCAGAAAGATAATTGGTGTCGAGCAAACTTCACATGCCTCATTCCAAATCATCACTCCATTCTTTGCATCCCCAGTTACTAACCCTTAGAAACAGATAATGCTGGTTAGAAATTATGTCTTCTATTCAGCTGCTTGAAATTTCCCAGTGCTCCACTGAGAATATGTTATAAGAATATCAATGCTTGGGATACTAAACCATCTTAAAACAAATACATACTGCTGTGGCCATAAATTTAAATAGCATTCTCACTTTGGAAGCAGGTGTATATTAATTGTTACTTGATGTGCTTCTGCATATGTGTAACAACAAACCAGTCTCAGGATAGAAGAGTTTCACCACCTGTGTGCTTATCTAGTGATTTTAGATGGATGTACTGGAAGCTGAGGAAATCCTACTGTGAGAGTTGATAATCTGAAATACAAAATAAATGAAATTCCTTATTTTTTTCACATTTTTAATGAACTTCATTATGGATACTATTTTTTTTCAAGTTTTATACTTTGATAGAAACAAACAGGTCCCCTTAGCTGAGGAATAAATTCATGAGAAAATGTATCTCTTAAAAAATTAAAACACAAGACAGAATTCAGCTTCACAGTAAGAAATGTGGAGGTACATGCTCTTAGAGCTGAAAATTCTATAAAAAAACAAATTTAAATTCTATGTCATCTGAAATATGGGAGCAATGAAGTCATGTCAAGGAAAAGAAACCCACAAAACCAACACATATTTTTATTCCAATAGCAGTGAACTCCACTCAGGGGGTCTAATGTATATAAAAATATAATGAAACCATTATGAGGCTGAGCCTGCAGCTCGGTCCTGTATGAACAACTCCAGTCCAAAACAGCTTGTTCTCATAGTGTTACCAGGAGAAGAGCAGAAGGTTTGATTTTGCAGTGCTGAAGCAAATGGAGTATTTTCCTTTGAATGACGTAGATAGACACAGATACTGCTCTCCTGTGTGCAAGAGATGTGTCCCAAACATCCAATTATTCTGCTGAGTCATTCAAAATCAATGTATAACTTGAAATACTTTCTGACAATAGTCCTGAACTGAAAGATTGTGAGAAATGAGGTTAGAGGAGCCTTCCAAGGAAAATCACAATCTGCAAGGTGAAGTTCCTGCACATAGACACAGAGCAGTCAAACAAACCAGTTGTTAACAATTATCGACCACGTTTTAGCCTTAATTCCAACCTGAAGACCAATACAGAGGGGAGAAGTTAGACAATCTGTGTTGGACCACCACTGCTTTCTCAACAACCTAATTTCAGAAAAGAGAAAAAAAGAACAGCTGTAAATAAAACAATGGATATTTTACATCTCTTTGGCTAAACAACACTTTAACCTTCATCAAACACTGGTCCTTCTGTTGAAAAACCATCAATATCATCTACATCCTGATTCTGCTGAAAAGTTTTCAGAGTACTGATCTGGTACTAGGTTGAAAAACATCTTTCAAATATCACATGCTGTAATATAGTCTAAATATGAATTCCTCCCCACCCCCGACCCGACTTCTCAGAGGAGGTAAAGGGTGAGAAAGTCAAATATTTAACAAAGCCAAAATCAACTTTACTGAGGCAGACTCCGTGTTAAATCCCAATAAATTTACTAGAGAGATTGTGTATAAAAAGGGGATATTTTGGAAGGCAGGGATTGCTAATGTGATAGAAGAATGGTGAGGAATGAAAATGCCAAAAGATCATGTATTAGGCAAAATCCAATTTAATATGCTCACAACAGTAGTTCTGCTACTGTTCCTGAGTTGAGAAAGTTTGATGAAATATTTCCTGTTAAGTGGCTCTAATCCTCAATGTGAGATATACATTTTCAGTTGCATTTACTTGTTATTATACTTCTAACTTTGGTCCACCAGCTTTGCCATCAGGCTAGTGATGTGAGACATTTATTGAAAATACTTCTGTTTTCTACAGTAATGGTCCAAAGCACTACAGAGCACTCAAAATAAGATGTAGGGCAAAATAGCCAAAGGCAAAATGTAACTGTGTTCTAGAATGACACTGGAAAAGCCTTTCTGTAAATTTTCATTGAAACTGTGGACTGGAAATTCATTGACCCTCATGAGAAACTCTGTATATTTTGCAGAACTAACCATGAAATATTTTGTTGGATTAATTTACTCTGAAGGCAGTTGCGTGTGGAGGAATACAGGCAATTCTTTACTTCTATTCCAGTCTGAAATAAAAAAATTATCTTCAGGCAGTTTTGTATTAAGAAAATTAGCATTGGAAAACAATATTTTTTAGTTTTGCACGATTGAGCAGATTATTTTTGATCGCTGTTGACCCCAGTTACATGCGTGCTCTTTGCAAAATAATTTTGTTAATCCTTAGGTTTGAAAAGCACTGCAATGATTGCTTTGCTCACGAAGACAAAATCTGTTTTGCTTCTTTCCGCTCCTCAAACTCCTTTTCATCTTTGCCTGAGATGTTGCTTTGTGCCTTCACTATGCAAATGTTAAGTCAACCATAGATTTACCAGTCCAGTTTTAAATATATGTTTGCAAAAGTAAATGTCTATTTGCAGGTGAACAAGAATTTGTCATTCACAACTCTGAACGGTGCTTCCACAGTAGGTATTTTGCATATACAAGTTGGACATGACACAGTTTGAGCTGATCATTAGTTTTTATATTCTTCGGTAATTTCAACTAAATTTTTCATGTCTGGAGATAAATACATTAATTACATGTAGTATTTAAAAAAATAAAATAAAATAAATGGTACCTTCCTTGATTACTGCTAACCAGGGATAACGCAAATTTAAAAAAAAAAAAAAATTATAGATGACTTGTGAATAAAATATCTAGTATATACCTACTAAGACTACTGCAAATCCAGAGTATCTCCACATCAGGAGACTTCTCTTTGGTGTGAGTTAGGTCTAAGCGAAAAAGGAACAAAGTTTATTATAATCAAAACCACTGACACAGACTGGGTTGAGAAATTTACATTTAAGTTTGTGAATAAAATCAGAACCTCAGATTTCATTTTCTAGCCACCTGACTGTGCAACGTGACAACATCACCCAGACACAGCCACAGTTGCACCACAGCCAGTGAGTTATTTACAAGTCTTAATGTGTGTTAATTTAGTTGAGCATTTTCCTTCTCATGCTGTTGCAGAAATTCAAGAGAAGGTCTGATTCACATGTTGCTTGGCAAATAGAGATATAAAAAAGTGCTAAAGAAAATAATAATATTTGTGTTTTCTAACATATTTATAAAATAATCAAATAAAACTCTGCACAATTTAGTAAACTTTTGATCTGTGATTAGAAATGACTGATTACAATAACCAGATGACACAGGGCAGAAATAAACTCATATATTATTATTTCTTTTTACACAGAGTATTTAAGATAAAAATTGCCAAAATCTTATCCCTTTGCTTGAATAAGTAATGAAACTGAAAAATTGTAGGAAATAATCAAACAAAAGCAGCTATTGATGACAAATATTTTAGACTCTGTCACTTGATTACTGAAGCATATGTGTTAAATTATATAGTCCATACAAATTGTCTAGTCTTGGAGAAATAAGATGCAAAACACCAGCAGTAAGTTGTTGCTGTGGTTGCACAAAATGGACATGTTCATCTTGTGTTTTACTAGCTAAGATCATGTTATGTGTCAGTTACTGATTTTTCCATTTTAAAAATGTTTAATACTGTGACTTTTTTTTTTACTAGAATAAATGCACTATTTCATAAACCATATTTGTTCTGGTTTTTTTTTTTTTTTTTTTTGTATATACTTCTTTCATCTTTCTCTCCTCAGATTCAATAATAAAATGTTGTAAACTGACAGGGGAAAGTGAGCTTTTCCTGATCTGATTTGCCTAATGACTTGAATCCGTGTTAACTGAAATATAAATAAATTGACTATTAGAAGTTTTACGATTCCATGACTCCCACATCACCCAGGTGTGCATGCCTAGATTGCCACTGAATCATGCTGGTTCATACATTCAGGTATACTGCTGTTCTTTCATGAAAGACACACTTTTCACCATTTTTTAAGGGGAAGGGTATCCTACAGCAGTTTTTCTACTTGCATAAAGACAAAATGGTGTTTTACCTAAGTTACATTATTTATGTGCATGTGTCATGGTGTCGTGTTTACTCATTGTTAGAAGAACCGTAAAGTACAGAATAATGCAGGAGAATTATTATACTTTTCTAATTCCATTTCACAGCTTTCAGCTCATAACTTCCAAGTCCATGTTCAACTCAGTTTTGGATGCCAGCCCACATCAGTTTTACACAATTTCTATCTCTTCAGATTTATAACTGCAAGCAGCCTGAATCTAGCTGTGGAGTTTTAGTGGTGTTCCTGAATTGCATCTTGAAGGAACCTGAGTTCACTCCTCTGTGTCTTTCTGACTGCTCTCTATACGGTTGTGTAATGCAAATAGTTGAAAAATATTTTGTGAAGATGAATTTGACTGAAACACAAAAAAAGCTGCATGAGGTTACTTTGCCTCTCTGAAGACTGAACAGAAGATTGAGTGTCACACCTCAGGTTTAATTCACACTATAAAGGGAGGTATATATAAATGGCATTGCCTTGTGCCTAAAAAGAATTCACTCTAAAGGAAATACAGCTGATGTTTTTACTGCAGTGTAAATATCTGCTGACTATCTTTCTTTCCATTCAAACTCTACTAAATCGTTGAGAAGACCTACAGCATTTGGGTGGATACCTACTATCCTACTGCCCCCAGTTACATGAGTAGCAATATAAATTAGGTCAAATGATGCAGTCCTGGTTTACTGTCATCAAGTAGCTCTGTGATCTGATCAGGATGGGGCTGTGGAAACTTAGCCCCCTCTCTAATCTCAGTCCACCCCTCTCTTTTCCACTATTATAAATGATTCTTCAATGAGAAGACATAAGGTGATGGACCTTGTCCTAACAAACCAAGAAGAACTGATTGAGGATGGTGAGGGTCGGGGGTAGACTTGGCTGCAGCAACCAAGAGATGGTGAAGTTCAGGATCCTGCGTGGATGAAGCAGGACAATAAATGGGACTAAAACCATGGGCTTCAGCAGGGTGAACCTTGGTCTCTTCAAGGTCCTACTTGGAAGAATCCCATGTGTTAGGACTCTAGAAGGTAGAGGAGTTCAATAGAGTTGGTTAATATTCAAACATCATTTCCTCCAAGTATGTGGAGGAAAGAGTTATCAGGAATAGTCAACATCTGTTCACCAAAGAGATGTTTGACCAACCTGATAGTCTTCTATGATGGTATGACTGGCTGGGTAGACAAGGGGAGAGCAGTGGATGTTGTCTGCCTTGACTTCAGCAAGATTTTTGACACCATATCTCACAACATCCTCACGGGTAAGCTCAGGAAGTATGGGTTGGTTGAGTGGACAGTGAGGTGGATTGAGAACTGGCTGGATGGCAGAGCTCAGAGGGTTGTGATCAATAGTGCAGGGTCCAGTTGAAAGCTTGTAACTAGTGGTGTTCCTCAGGTGTCAGTACTGGTTCAGTCTGGTTCAACCTGTTCATCAATGATCTGGATGAAGAGACCGAGTATACCCTCAGTAAGTTTGCTGATGATACCCAACTGGGAGGAAGGGTTGATACACAAGAAGGCTGTGCTGCCATTCAGCGAGATCTGAACAGGCTGGAGGATTGAGGGATGAAAGGTTGATCACGAGCCAACAATATGCCCATGTGGCCAAAAAGGTTAACAGTATCCTGGGGAACATTAGGAAAAGTGTGACCAGCAGGTCAACGGAGGTTCTCCTCCCCCTCTACTCTGCCCTGGTGAGGTTGCATCTGGAGTACTGCGTCCAGTCCTGGGTTCTCAGTTTAAGAAGTACAAGGAACTACTGGAGGGAATCCAGTGGAGGGTTACAAAGATGAGGGGTCTGGAGCATGTTTCTTATGAGGAAAGACTGAGACAGCTGGGTCTGTTCAGACTGGAGAAGAGAAGGCTGAGAGGGGACCTTATTTATGCTTATAAATCTCTCAAGGGTAGATGTCAAGAGTATGGGACCAGATTCTTTTCAGTGTTGCCCAATGATTGGATGAGGGGCAATGAGCACAGAGTGACATTCCATCTGAATATGAGGAGAAACATCTTTACTTTGAGAGTGCCAGAGCACTGGAACAGGCTGCCCAGAGAGGTTGTGGAGTCTCCTCACATGGAGACATTTAAAACCCACCTAGACACCCTCCTGTGCAATTTGCTCTAGGTGGATCTGCTTTAGCAGGTGGGTTGAACTAGATGATCTGTAGAGGTCCCTTCCAATGCCAAACATTCTGTGATCCTCACTGGTTTAATGTTTTCCTTTTTATCTTTGAATTCATATGCATTTCAGAAAATATCATTTTTTTCACATGTGCAGCAAATAAAGGCTGTATCTGCACAAGTATGCACAACTGCTTAGCATCACCACCGTTACCTCACAATGAGTAGGATCTCTCTGAAGAGGAATCTCATGAAGTCTATTTGTGGCATTATCTTCTCCTTAGCAGAAATAAAGGTCTTCCAAATTCAAGTGTGTGTAAAGATTGAATTTCCTCCCTAGAGATTAGAGGTCAGTGATTTTGAGTGAGTGAACAGATTAAGCAGCTGTGAGCTAGTAAAGTCTGAACTCTAAATTAACTTTTAGTATCAAAATTCTTCTATTATATTGATATTTCCTTTTAAACTAGATTTTGCCTCACCTTTCCTTCATTGCATGGTAGAGATATGAAATACTGCACTCCCATGTCATCAATCTTCAGTTAAATATAACATGGCTCGGCAGCACATTACCCTTTATGCAAGAAAATCATCCTCTCCTTAGACTTCTGATTTGAGGAGCATGATACTCTTGCTTGCTTGCCTTTTTCTGGTTTAAACTCACTGGTGGTGTGGTGATGTAGTCTAAAAGGTGTTGACATACTCTTTGTGATAAGGAAGATTTGGAAATGACATCTATTTCTCTTATCTTCAGATAACTGACCTGACCTCTGCTGGGCTAATTTATGGCACAAATCCCTCTTACAATTTTGCCTTCTGGAAAAAGTAAGTAAACACATGAATAGGTTATTAATAATAACAACAGTCATAACAGTAATTCATGTAACAAGAATATTAGGCACAATTAGCTGCTTATAAAGCACTTAGAAGGTGAAACTAAATGAGTGCTAAGCATTCTACTTCAGGGTTTTTTTTGGGTGTTTTTCCCTCTCCTACAATAGTTTGTGATGCCAACAAAATTATTGCTGATTTTATTTACCCAGACTTTTCAGCATCTTTACCAGTGTTTCATAGAGGTTTTTTTTTTTCTAAAATCTATATTTAGTTTTATCAGCTATGACACATGTCGTTTTGTCACTTTGCTTCCCTATTAGGATTTCTCACATGTATCAGAAACGCTAGTGGAACCTAACAATGTGGTAAGACTGTGGGCTCTTTTATTCAGCTGACCTCACACAAGAAAGTCTGCTTAAAAAATGACATAATCATATGCACTGTTGTTTTGTCCTTTCTCATTACTAAAGCAATTACTCCCTAAATACATACTGATTCATTATGGTCACTCCATGGAGCTAAACACTAACTCTGTAATACTCAGATACAGAATCAGAGAGTGAAGTCAGGCTAATTAAATTGGCCCAGCCACTTAAGCAAGCAAATTGGGCCAAGTTAATTGGCACAGAGTGAGATAAGGAAGTTCAGGCGCTATTCTGTGAAATACCATTTTAATTATATCTAAAGAAGAACATTGCCCTTAATTTCAAATTTCTTAATTAGGAACATGAATAAGTGGCAATAATAATCTTTGCAGTCTACAAATATAAAAACACTGGGTGAAGTTTGTTTCGGCCAAGTTTGTTAACCAGAGAGCAAATATGACTACAATTGTTATTAGCTGTATTTGTCTTACATGCAGACCTGTGGCCCCAGAAATAAGGTTAATAGGGTGGGTATGCACCAAAAAGAAGATAAGTCTGAGATAAATAGGATAAGAAATACTGTAGTAGAAGGATTAATTTGCAGTAAGATATTTTAACATCCAAAGAAAACAATACATATACCACAAGGAATGGATTTTTCAAAACATTTCTGATTTCAGTTGAAGTGCAAGTGAAGACTTTTGGATTCAGTTTGGCTACATGTTCAAACACTTTGAAATACTGTTTCAGGTTTTGCTTTGGTTCAAGAAAAAATAATAGTTCAGAGCAGTTTCAGTTAATTACCTTTGATTATAATAAAGGTTGTAGCAGCTGGTGTAACTACCTAAAGTCAATAATTGTGTCATGTTTTTTTGTCAGCTGCAGAAATGATCAGTTAGAACTGATCAGTTTTCCTTCTCTACTCCTTGGACTACAATACTGGTGCTCACGATATTCACCATATGAATACAACAAAATAATTTACATCTCCCACGTTGGGAAAATAACATTAATAACTCTACGCTCTATTCAGTGCTACATACCAAGAAATCCTGAGGAACTGTACCCTTTCTAGTCTATCTGTTCAAGTCATGCCCTGTATTAAGAGACTGATTTCTGTATTAATACATGTTAAGGCTTTTCCTTTTGGGGAATTTGTGGTTTCTTGAGCTTGTGCCTTTAATGGCAAAAAAACCATTTACTCATGTTGTGGGCCAGAAACAGATGAGCAAAACCAGTGCTGAATAGTTTAGGTGCAAGAATAAGTGAGACCAAAATATGTTCAGTGCATTTCAGAAGCAGTGCACTTCTAAACTTCTCCAATAATTATTCTCCATCTCTTGGAGTGAATACTAAGAAGCTCTGCATTGAAAGAGCGTCAAGGATATGCAAGTGAACAAATAAAAGAGTGTTACAACTAATGTAAGTGTGAAAATTGTCCATATGTTCTCCCTGTCCTAGAAGCTTAGAAAAAATAAGACCATATTCTACAACAGCTCCAATTAAAGGACACCCCATTGGGGAAAAATACTGTAGGATCATACATATCCTGATTTTTGATAAACAAAACCATATTCAGCTTGTTATGAAGCTAACTTGGTCTAAGTAGATTCAGGTATGGACTATTGTGGCAATGTCATGATCAGATTACCTAACTGGTCTCGCAAGCAAGGCTATGTATAACACATAAACACATGCAATAAATAATTTTGTTGAAAACATTGGGGAAATGTTGATTAACTAAAACAAAATCATGTGCAATACCATAAATCTTAAACAAATGCACTACTTGTTTTTATCACTTCAAGGAAGGCAAATGAATGAATATAGCACTTGAGCGTACTTCACATACCATATCTTCAGACAGTTGAATTCTGTCAGGTAAACACATTCCTACATCTTGTTTACTGGAAAAAGTACTTAACAAGAGATCAAGGAATAATGGCTCACCTCCTAGCAAAAGTAAGGTTGCTTTTAGCATTCTATTAAAGACATCTGAACGCAGCTGAAAACTTATGGTCGTAGCTGTAGTTTACAATTCTTCATGGTGGGTACTGCAAAATGGGGGCAATGACAGCAGCCAGGCCTATCTCCTTGAATGTTTAGCACAATGTAAGGCTTTGTGGGGACAATTTCTAGGAGGAGATTTCCATTAGTAGCCATGTCACTCTCTGTTTTTTCTCCCTGTTTGATGCCTCTCACTGCTCCTTCACAAAGGCAGAGCAGTCATAATTCTCAGAGCTGACGGTGGCTAGAGACTGTTCCCTTGCTAAGAATACTGCTGTGGTATAATTAGCAGAAAAAAACGAGACAATCAGATGGAGAAATTAAATCAAATATTTTAGAGTTATATTAAAACAAACATAGATATATCTATTTAGGTATACATTTGTCTGTGTGGATGTTTTTACATGTATATACAATGGGAGTTTAAATTTAAGTATATAAACAGAAGTATTTTTTATATTTAAATGTGTTTCTGCACACATACACTTATGTCTAAACATCCTTTATTTTTTGCACCCAGAATTAAAAAAAAGAACACTGTGGATATTTTCAGACTTTTGAGGAACAATGTAACTTTTACTTTTTGTAGCAAATTTCAGTTTGGAGCACAGTACAAATCATGGCTATAAAATCTAGAGAAATACAGGTTTATAATATATGACTGATATAACCTTCACTATAATGTTGCGAAAGCATTGTTATACTATCAGTACTGTATATAGGCCAGTAAAGGAGGAATTATTTTAAAATTATCATCTCCAGAGTCAATTCGAGAGCAATATCATGTGTATACATGCTTGCTATAAGAAAATAAACTAACTTTATTTTAGAAGAGCAATGTTTTGGTGTTACAGTGAGGTAATGAATTCTGACAGCACTGTTACATGGGCCTTTGTAAAACTGTGTCTTCAATGTGCTCTGGAGAGTTGTTGCTATTCTTTTCAAATGCTGCTGACACAGGTAGTATGAAATTGAGTGGGGAGAAGCTGTAATAATGTTAAATGCGAACATAATATATTTGTATATTTACTTATATACTTCTCGATATATTTAATAAGTGTTTGTTGTAATTGAGACAGGATTCTGATTTGAAATAATACTTTCAAGGTACAGTGACAATTGATTCTGTTTCTATTGCAATAGAAGCTATTATTTTTTTAATTACATATTAGACAAAAGCCTTGCAATTCAGCCTCTCTCAAACAAATGGAGGCTGAAAAAGTGACTGCCAGAGGTAGTCTGGCTGCATCGTGAGCACAACCTGCCTCAGGGGAGGGGAATGAATAACACCCATTTCAAGTTGCTTTCAACTTCCTCTCAGTAGTTTCTCTGAAGTGAGATCTGTAGCTTAGGAACCTGTACAAAATAATGGTCAGCATATTTAAATCGAGTTTTGCAGATGAATCTAGTACTTAAATAAGCATCTCTGTCCTCTGTCCTCCTCTAATTATACTCTTTAGAAGGTGTCTTGGTGACAGGATTTCTTTTTTTAAAAAGAGGTACTTCTCAGATATACATAGAACAATCACAAATTTGAACGTAAAGAGGTGGTTTTTTTTTTTGGTTTTTTTTTTTTTTTTCACACATAGTAAGTAACTCTAGGGAACTTCTTATACAAGAAGTTGGTTGGACTCAATGATCCTGGGGGTCTCTTCCAACTGAAATGATTCTATGATTCTAAGAGGCTTTTTAAAGACCAATAGCAATGTAGCACTGCTTTACAAGTACATAAACAAAATTTAACACATAGTAATCTCAACTTCAGGGTTTTTCTGGCTGCTGACATTTTTTCTGAACTTAGGAAAGAAGAGGCAATAAGCTTGGTCACGGTGGTTAAAATATGTATGGTTAATTTTGTGGGGGTTTTCTCTCGGTCTCATGCTTTTCCTCATTAATATGTCTAACTTCCTTGGATAATGTTCTAATGGTACTAATATGTACAGTAGATTTACTTTATTTGCCTGCTTTTTGCTGAGACTTTTATGGTGCAGTGGAAGCATTTATTTCAGTGTCCACAGAAACTTACTTTAAATTGACCTGCTAGCCAGAGCCTTATTATGGACAAAGGCTAAATGAGTATCATCTAGAAATCTTTATTCTTTACTGCTGCTTTAGCTTCACGTTCAGCTGGAGAACCACATAATTATCATAATTTATATATATCTAGAATAAGACAGGGAACACATTTTGAAGAATATTCTCTTTCTGCTCACTTTAATCTAGGCAGCACACTGGCTCAGGGAAGCTGATTATACATGCTATGAGAGTAAGATTATTTGGGGCCCTCTCGGGCCACACACAAGGCCTGCCTGTCTGAGCAGGAGGGCTCAGCAGGCTCTGAACAGCCCCACAGGGTGCCCCTCTCCCACTAATTTTAGTTCTCTGGTAGCTGCTTTACAGTGTGTCCAATAATATCTTTCTCATGTTGTGACTGAAGAAAATATTTCTAACATGAGACAGGGAGGGAGCTTTTCCCACCTGCCCTGCCCTGCCCTGTCCTGCCCATGGGTTGCTCTGCAGGACGAGGAGCCTAGCTCACCACTTCCAGCCTTGTTTAGAAGCAACATTTTAGCTGTCAGAAACAGAGACAGCAGGGGCCAATGCCTGACTGTCACTCCAGATGAACAACACTTGGTTGGTGTGTGAGTGAGAAGAGCCTCTCAAGTCTCAATTATTACAACAACCACTCACAGTACGACTGTGCTGGCAGCTCTGAAACTCTCCAGGCTAACCCTCTGGTGCCCAAACACAGACAGCAGGACATCATCACTAAGATGAAGACCTGCTGCTCAAACACAGAGTCATAAGCCTTTTCCAGTTCAGCTGGTTTTATGTAATATATCCAGGACCAGGTATTGTTTGGGAAATTAGTATTGTTGAAGCCCCAAGGATCGGTATCTGTTTCCCGAAGGAAATGCCATGAACTGTGAGCAGTGCTCTGGGTATGAACACTTCTTAAATACAAGGGTGTCCAAAACTGGTTCAGTTTGTGCCTGGTAATACCACTAAAGTAGAAATGAGAAAAAGAATGCTGGAATTATTTTTTCCCACCTTTGTATTATTGACTTATAAAGCAGAGCTTTTAGTGGTGCTTGGATGAAACCAAATGCCAAAACCCTCCTCTACCCCCTGGAAAGTCTCCAGAAGAAAGTCTCACACCAAGGTTTGAAGAGTTAATTCCTAGTTTAGGAAGACATTTCCACTTGGGAAATCTTTGAGGAAATGTAGACAATTTAGACAAAATTACTTGGAAGGAAAAAAGAAAAGCATTGTGATATGGGCATGGAGTGAATAAAATTGTGACAGTTTCTGGAAAAACACATTTAGACATTGCTTGTACTTTCCATGTCTAAATATTTATTTAATTTAGTGTAATGATTGTAAAGCAGATCACAGATGCAGACATTTGTTTTAACTGGAATAAAGTTAGATTGAAACACTTGGAAAAGAGCTAGGAAAGGGAAATGTATCATTTTCCAGGTTACTCCCTGTTAGTACCTTCTCACAGCATCTATCATCTGCCTTTACTGCTTTGGAAAGTGTATTTATTTAAGCATTTGAAACAATACCCTATTTCTTCCCACTATATTGCAATACATGTAATATGTAGTTTTATATTTTACTGCTATACAGTATTCTTTGCAGCAGTCATAATCTCTGATTTATCCTAATATTAATTAAAATAAATAGTATTTAGTAATAACCACGTTTTTCAACTACAGTCATTTTTATCTGTTGTCACTGAACTGGGAAAAAATCCCAAGAAATACAGGAAAATATTTCTGTGATGGTGATTTTATGGTTTTAACTTTTCTTCTTATAGAATCATAGAGTCATTTAAATTGGAAAAGGTCCTTAGTACGATCCAGTCCAACTATTAACCTAACACTACTATTTCCACCAGTAAACCATGTGCCTAAGCGCCACATATTTTCAGATATCTTTCTCTTCAAATGAGTTTATAATAGAAACTGTGAGTGTACTTTAATTCTAGGACATCTTTATAAACTTTACCTTCTTGGAAAAACTGAAGTGCAGTGTCATTGCTTTTTCTCAAATGGTCTTTTGTCACAGCAAGATGTCCATTTAGAAATTCTGTGTTGGCAGGTAAGAAGCAAAACGTCCTCTTCAGATCCACCTATGCTTGTTTTCAGAGCAGCAGGGTATTTTCTTGTTTTTAGAACACGAGGAAAGACAATATTAAGAAAAAGATGTAGACAACTTTAGCATTGCTCAACTCACAGAAAATGATAATAGACTGGTGAATATAGGAGCTGATTTAGAGTTCAAAAGTATTTGGAAGAGGTATGAATATAGACAATAGAGGGAAGAAGAGTTGTGTTTCTGCACTAGAATTGAATGAGTGACTATCTAACTGCTTATAAGATGGGAACAATGGTTTTGGACTGAAAGAGGATAGATTTAGATTAGATATAAAGAAGAAAATTGTCACCATGAGGGTGGTGAGGCACTGGAGCAGGCTGTTCAGAGAAGCTGTGGATGCCCCATCCTTGGAAGTGTTCAAAACCAGGCTGAATGGGGCTTTGAGCAACCTGGTCTAGTTGCTTTGAGCAACGTGGTTCCAATTCTCCCATGGCAGGAGGGTTGGAACTAGATGATCTTTAAGGTCACTTCCAATCCAAATCACTCTATGATTCTGTGATTCTATTATTCCATTTTATGATTTTGGAGCATATTCTTGTAGTATGGTGTCTATCACAACAGAATTCCACACCTTTTCTGAGAGGAATCATTGGTCCTGAAAGAATCACAGACCTTGTTAATGCTAGTAGGTATGCCACTCACTGTTTTGGGGACTAAAGACAGAATTGACTGAGCATGTAATGAAATATCTGTAGGTGGTAACGGATTGTCACTTGAGGCATTAAAACAAATTGTTGGGCCAGTGCTGATGTAATTCAGATTAAATCAAATAATTAAAAGCATATTTTATTGAAATATGTGAATTAGTGTGGGAAAGACAGGACACTGAGTTATGAAAGTGATTTTGAAGGAGGAAAGAGACAGTTTCTCAAATACTGAATTTATTGTAAAGGCATACAAGAGACTGCGATTAAGAAAATGAAAATTTTATTTGCTTTCTATTGCATTCAAGAAAACAAAACTTTACCTAAAACTCTTGTAAATAAACCATATTAGACCAAGAACATTCCAGACTTTTATCTGAAGGAATCTGAGTCCACTCAGTAGTCGTGAATTCAGCACTCAAGTGGAAACACTATACAATATTTTTTGTACAAAACCTATAGTTGTCCCAAAAGCATACAGATTAGATCCAGAACTGATGCTTGAATAACACTTAGATCCGGTTATGTTTGAATGAATTCCTTCTGTTAACTTTAGACAAACATGAGGGGATAAATAAGTATCTGTTCTTTTCAGACTCTTCCCTTTATCATGGTATTTAGCTGTGTCTACTTACAGAACACCAGAAGAAAGAGAATAGAAAACAAAATTTCTTGGCATCATTTTTCATGGCAATGTTTCATTGGAGATTATTTCTCCCACAATAAACATTCATAAAATGGAACCTGATACATTTGGGTTCAAATTAGATAACTAAATCTTTTCCAAGGGGGAAATTGTACCAGTCATCCCACCAAGGTTACGTTCTCCAATTGTGCTTCCTCAGGTAAGCTACAGCTGTGAGGAAAAAGAAACATCAGGAAGGAAACAACTCTAGGGGTAAGCTAGACATTTGTATCTTGGACAAGACCTGGGAACTAGAAAAGTCAAGCACTCATGGTTTCAGAATTGTACAAGAGCTAGCTATTCTCTAGTCAAGTGCATTTCTGTTTTCTTTCCTTAGTCTTGCAACCTTGAGAGGCAGAGAAGGAAAAAAAAAGCTGTCAAGCAGATGAACTGCGAATAGAAGAATTAGGAACAGCTAACATATTTTTTGCAGTTCTTTTTCTGTATGCTCACTTTCCTGTGCTGATTACTGGTTTTCTCTGAACATCAGCCAAATCCTCTCCCTTCTTTCATGCTACCTGCCTTCTTCCTCCGTTTTTCTTGTTGCTGTGTACTTCTCATTTTCTCCTACCTTTCTCCTCCTCCTTTGCTAGTCTAATAAATAACGCCCACCATAACACAAAAAGAAAATGAAGCTTGTTAAAACAAAATATAATACTGACATAGTGCTTGGCAAATATGTCTGTTCTTTCAGCTTGTTTTTCAATAGTCTTCTGTCTTGCTTGTTTTCTGGGGCAGGGACAGCCTAACTTTTCAGTTAGACTAACTTTTTGATGTACTTAGCAGATGGCTGCCTTCTCAGTTTTTATGTTTTTTCTTTCTTTTTTTTTTTTTTTTTTCCTAAAGCACTTATCTAAGTGATATTATGTTCTGTTCTATGTTGAAGGCTGAACTTAAAGTATCTTTTTACTATATCTGGAGTTTAATTCAGCAACGCACTGAAACACTGACTTTAAGCATGACTAACACCCCTGAATAGCATAGGAAAATTCATGTAAGTAAATTTTCAGTTCTGTAAGAACACTTCAGTGAATTGGTATACATTCCTAATTTCCCCACTCCTTCCAGGAAAGCATCCTAGTCACGAGAATATTTGTAGCAATGTTGTAAAAAGGTATGAAAAAATGTAAATTATAAATATAATGTGTAATGGAAACATAACAGGGAGGTACTTAAAGAACTGATGATCCTGTTCTCATGTAGGACACCATATTTGAAACCAGCATTTACTACAATGCTATCTTGATTAATTTTTACAAACAGACATTCAAGAACCATTCAGTGCAAACCACTAACTGATTCAGAAATAGTTGCACTTTAAGGCATTTAAATTCTTTTCAGCTTTTGTCCATCTAATTTTTCCTACTAATGTACAACCATTCTGTTGGATATTCTAACCATGTCCTTCATTCTACTAGCGTCCACTAATGGCAAAAATATCTTCAGACTGATAGTTTTCTTCTTTAAACTATACTTCATATCAGAAAGATTTACTGAGTTGACAGTCCTTAAATCTGTTTTTACAAAACTTCTGGAATGATTTTAAAAGCATACTGTAAAAATATGAACAATTTAGTGAGTCACCTCAGAGAATGTATTTGTTTACAGAAATCTTTCTAGTAAATAATACAAGATGAGTTCCCTGAAAACAGTAATTATAGAAAAATATGTGCAATTTTTCACCTCTTTGAAAAAATAAGACACTTCGTTTAATAACAAATAATTACTGAAAAATTCAAGGGGGTCAAAGTACCACAAAGTGCAACCATTATTCACAGAGCAAAGATGTCATATTTCATTGTCTCAATCTAATTCTTCTCTTACAAGAAGAAAATTTTATCCTGTTATGTTTCCATTACATATTATCATCAAATAGTATAGCCTGAGTGGCAGATGGTTGCATTCTTACGCTGCAGAGTTTTCTGAACATTATCAGCATTACTGAAGAAGCTATTTAATAAATTAAAAAGTGTTGCATATAATCATAAATCTCATCTGGACAGAGAAATTATTGGTAAGAAAATTAATCAATAAATGTTTGCATAGGCATCAGAAACTATGACTGCTTATACTTCATTATGCATGAACAATGAATCCCTTTACACAAATCCATATGTAAGCTGAAAGCTTTAATTAGTACAGTGCCATATATCTGTGAAGAATTCCGATCCAAATTAGTTATCAGTAGAAATGTGCATGATAAATTTGAATTGTTTAAAACTGTTTAACTAGAACCTCCCAAATCTGCTACATTGAGAAGGAAGTCTTAAAAAAATGCAATCTTTCTCAGCATTCATCCACCAGTCCAGCTCTCTGTGATATGGAGGCTGCAGTAGAGCCCTAACACTGACATGGGAACATCTATGGGAAAACCAAAGAGAATTTAATGGAGGAAAAACATGTGAGAGCTGTAGTTCTGTGGCTGAACCTCCAGCTCAGACAAGAGAGTGGAGCAAAACTCTGCCCTGATTACTTGGGGTTTAGAAGTGTTGACAGAGTAAGCTGAGGGACAAGAGCTAACATATAGAAAGATTAAATTGCTGAAGCCTCCTACCTTACAGTTGAGATCTCTCTTATATGGTGCTAACGCCCCAGTGTTTTACGAAATATGTGCAGAGCAGTATGGAAAGAACACTGTCAAGGAAAGTGTCGGAGAATGAGGATGGTGGGAAGGAGACCTTCACTGTAGATGTGAGGACACATGGTAGGTGTGTTGAGACATGGGAAACAATTGGAACTGGGTGTTATCATGTATCAGGATCCACATGTTATTCTCCTGAAAACAACTGCAAATTTGGTTTGCTGTTGGATCAGAATCACCTTATATTCAGATAAATATGGTATCTAACAAACAGCAAAACAGGGGCACTATTAACAATGAGTATAAATTGGAAACCATGAATGGTAGAAAGTAGATAAAGGAAAAGCTTGCAACCTATTATACAATATGAAAGAGATTTTTAACTACACTAAGAACAAAAGAAATCCTAATAACATTACTTTTCCCTTACTGGATTGAAGTAATAAATCACAAATAATGCATCTTTCCCTTTTCTATTGAATAAATATTTCTTCTTCTTTTTCTGTAAAAAAAAAGAAATAAACACAGTCATTTCACATGCTGCTGATGAAATACTTTTCACACTAACAGTAAATCAGAAGCTGCAGCTCCTAAAGCTGGCTATTTTTAAAGCAACAGATCTGGCCAACCTCCTGTCCCAAAGAGTGGAAAATTAAAAGGGTGAGAAGCTTCGTAGTTTCTCAGTGTCAATTTCTAGTACAACTCAAAACCATTAGGAATTTTCAGATGACTGAAATGTAATGAAAAAAAAAAAAAAAGAGAAAGCTAATACAGTGTTTTAATTAAAAAAGTATGTAAATGTGATAATTCCATTAACCATGTAATTGTCACATTGATTCTGTATAAGTGAATCAAATAGCTTAAGTGGGACTTGATTTCTATAGGTTGATAAAGAGAAAATAGTTATCTCCAATTAAGATTTGTTTATGGAAATCAGACATTGTCCAAAATAAAATTATCTCTGAGATCAATGTTGCTTTATTTTTTTAACTTTGCCAAAAACACTTCTCACAATCACAATTCAGAAACTGACTTGAAATCTGGAGAGATTTCAGAGCAAAGTTATAAACAGTTTTGAAAAGATATGGTAGTATAATATGGTGCTCCAGACACTCAGGACATCACAGATAAGAGTTAGGACTGACAGTCACTGAGTGCACGAAGAACATGAGACATAAGATAAGCAGAGGACTGATATAGCAGACAAAATATAAAATCTCTGGAAATAAAGGAGCAGAATCAAGGTGAAAAATTTACTGAGTTATAATAGATCTCTGGAGCAGACAGTTAAAGGCTGTAGTTGATTCTCTGACTCTGGTGAGAAAATTCGTAGAAATCCCATACTCTGGGAATTGTGTCTGTATGTGCATGTTTGTGTGTGTATGGTAACAAGAGTCCTAACATTAAAGCAAAAAAAAAATTAAAAGATTCTCAGATGTCAGACTTGTTCAATATAGGAACTGATCAATTAATAAGTGTTATCCTGTGACAGTTGATCAATTAATTAGTAGTATCATGTAATGGTTAAAATATACATTAATTTGTAATACATTAGCAGACTCATGTGATTTGTCTACTGGCTTCAGTAAATTCATTATCAGACTATGTTAATAACTATTCACCTGCTGTGAGAAACAGCTCATTGACTGTTTATGTTTAAGAGTGCATTACTATTATTTCCTGGAAATCTGAATCAGAAAGAACTGTGACATAATTTACATTTGACTGTTTTCTTGTCTAGATACTGTAGGGGATAAGATATCCTACACCAAGTCCATATTATGCTTTTTCAAAGTCAAATGGACAAACAAGGAATGGCAAGTAATCAACAAACAGGATTTCAATATCAATTTTAGTCAAAGATCTATGAGAATATTTCTGGAAGAGTGGGGCTTTACAAGTGAATATATCACAACACTGTAAGTCACAGAACTTAATAGAGCACTTTTATTTGAGAAAGCTGAGCAGTTATAGTGTTGTACAGCTATTTGACTCGTGTATTTGACAGAATAATAGATTTAAAAAAGCAAAATCACTTGGGTTTTAAGGTCAGAAGAAGGTAAGTATCATCAGCCTAAAAAATTAGAAGGAAGATTCCCTGCAAAGAGCAGAATGTAGATGCCAGAGGGGAAGGCAGAGTCACCATCAGTAGTGACTGAGACAGAATGGTTGAAGAAGTCACTGGCTTTTAGCTCAGATCAGAAACTAAAAAATGATTGCCTCCAAATCAATCAGCGTGAGACTAAATTAATCCATTGGAAAACACCACTTCATGGTACCATGAAGTGTCCTAATGTCTCCTGATTAGGGGTAAATCCTTAGGAGTGAATCCTTATTAAGAAGATACATAAAGCCAGTTGCCAGTTCTCAGCAGGGCAGGGACTTCCAGGTGCAGAATAAAGTCCTCTGAAGGAGCTCTTGCATGAGCACTCATCCATCCACACAACTCAGACCACTAAAGCAAGGCTTAAATTCAGCATTTGGGTAATAATTTGTTTCCAAGATGTATTAGAAGCAGTTTTGCACAGTTATAATAACCTGGTTGAATAATATAGATCTCATCATGGGACACGAAAAACCATCTTGACATATCTTAGTCAGTTCAACAGTTGCTGCTGCTGCTGGCCCTGGTGGCTTTTATTTTTCTTTTACCACATATCAAGATATTAATTTATTTAAAAAATTGTCAGCAGAATGTTGTTTTCAGTTTTTCAAGATGCAGTGTATGAATTTACTGTGGGCTGGAAGCATATCCACTGACTTTTGTACACTGACTTGTAAACTTTGGAACCAATGAAAGATCAGCTGATCTCTGCTGTTTCTTGTCATTTAAAATGAAGCATTTCTGGAGTAAGCCTTAAATTTGATAAGAAATGTGTATCTGAGGAAAATAGACGCCTAGCAGCCAGAATGTCTCACATGATGCAGCAAATCTACACTGAATAGTCTTTTTGTGTAATGAAAAGTCATATTTGAATTTAATTGCATGTTTTTACCAAAACAGCACTTTATCATATTACTAAAGGTTGTAAGTTAACCTTTTACATTTTACTGCTTTGTATTTTAAACATGCCAACTTGATTGCAGGCTGCTTTTTGCTGTCAGTCTAAGGCAAACACTTTGAGCTTGTTTATTCCTATTGACAACAGGTTTAAACAGATTGGCATAGCTATACTGTGATCAAAGAAGTAATCATTTGTGGAATGACAATGCACAGAACAGTCATATTATGCACTGTGCTTTTACAGGTGCTGCACATTAAACTGAATATCACACTTGGAGAAAATCAGAAAATTAGAAATCAAGAATCATAATGTAATTTGCACTGTTTGACTGGCTATCAGGAAATTATATGAATGATAGTGGAAGCTGGCATTATAACACAGATGTAAGCCTTAGTCATGACATCTTTTAAGCATGCCTTTCTGATTGCATATTGAAAACTAGGGAACAGTGAAGCTCCTGAAGCAGAAACACTAGCAAAAAGAGCACTTTATAAATCAGAGATGATTTAAGAGCATGGATGCCTAATTGTTTATTTCTAGCTACTGTTGGTGTGCTTCTTATAGCTGTACATATATGTAAGGATAGAAACATTCTCAAGAAGAATAAAATGAAATTAGAATATTTGAAATGTACTTAGAATTTTATGAATTAACATTGCAATCTAAAAGGACTAGGAAAAAGCATTTAGAAATTAAGGGAAAAACAAACATTTATAGTGGGATAAAACCTACACCCTGAAGCTAAATGTTGCAAAGACCATCTGGTTTTACTTTATTCAGGGATCAACTATTTCTAATGTTTTAGTTTACTTCTCTTTTCTAATTATAAAGTAGCGTTTTAACAGCCAGAAGGCTGTTCAAAAAGAATGACCTTAGAACAACTTGGAAGCACCTTATCTGAGAATCGTCACTTTCCCAGTTTGAGTAGTGGGAAGGAAGGGGCTCCCCTGGGAGCACCGGACCTAAACACTACTTCTGAAGGTATCTTATTGTTCTGTAAGTCTAGGAAGTCAAGTTAACTGACTAATGGTTGAGAATACCTTCCTCAGGGTGCCCGGGTTAACATGCTGTAATTTGAAAGGACTTGCAATTTCACCTCTATGTGTGCCTCAGTGCATGGCTTTTTCAGAAGAGAAGTCTGGATGTTACCTTCTTTCTGATTGATGTCCTTCTAGTGTCTGAGAGAGGTGAACTGATTCTAGTGCCAACTTTCTGAAGATGGAAAGAGTAGATGAATGAAAGACAATTATTTTGCGAAGCATTGAAGCGAAAAGGACCAGTCCACATGAAAGACCTCTGGATGCCAAAGAGTTCAATAATTCCTGAATTTTCCAGAGGAACAACCTAAAGAAAGAACTAGGTCATTTGGACTGAAATGTCCTCTTCCAACCCAGTACCCAAAGTGCATGAAACATGTTCACCTTGGGGTTCCACAACCAATATGGTCTAAATTTTCTCTCATGGTAAAAAGTTGTATTTGAGCAAACTCATCTGTATAATTCAACTAGAGGAAGCGTCACATGGGATTAGACCAATCATCAATCTAGACTGGTATCCTATAGTAGCCAACAACAGATGTTTCAGAGGGAGATGGGAAGCCTCTGTGGTGAGAAATTCTGCAATGCCATGCAAGCGTTTCTTTCTATTCTTGGCATGAAATCTTGAAATATACTGTAAATTTCTTATTAAAAGTATAATGAAATGGACATTCGGCTTACTCTGAGGTAGGAGTGACATAGAATGTGAAAAGCATTGAGTCTTCGTTCCTTCTGTCATTTAGAAGAAGATTTTAGAAACATTTGAATGTTACTAAAAGAATTGGCTCTATATTATCAGTCTGGGCCTTTTGTATGCTGACTTCGGTCAGACTGGTGGGCTCCTTGAAATAAGCTCTTTCAGAAGGTCACAAGAAAGGATGCTCCTCTAAACTTTTGTGAAGGTCAAATAATATGGTCTTTCTTTCTAGATCTGATGTTTAGTTTCTTCAAACTGTTGCAAGAATGAAATATAAACCATAACCAATATTCTTATTTGCCCTTTTGAGTGCCATGAAAATACTGCCCATTAGGTCTGTCTCCTTACTGTCTGACAACAGTCTACAGAGGGAAATGATATTACTTAGATGAAGCCATTACCTTTTTATTATAGAAATCTCAGCTATAATTGTGAGAAGAAAGTAAGCAGAATTTTCTTGTGATGAAGCTCAGCTCTTGAGTTTAATGGGAAATAGAGAATATTTTGGCCATTTTTTACACTCTTTTAAATTCTACATCTTAGTGTGATTTACATTACCTTGCTGCAGTAACTAGTGCTGAGCCAAACCTATGAGGTCAGCAAATCTGGTAGATAATTGGAGGGCATTTTGCCTATTGTATACTGAAAAACAGGTACAGGCTTTAAAAAGGGCCCTAATTTGCTTAAATACATTTGTTCTTGAAATAGTTGATTTAAATAGACATAAGCATTGGTTTTGTTTACAGTCCTTATTAACCTTCCAATTAAACGAGCAAGCAGACTAATAAAGCCACCAACCTAATGTGTATCATAACTTTGCTAGTAAAAATTATAGAAATCCTTACATATTAAAACAAACAAACAAACAAACAAACAAATCCACTCTGAAATTATCAGGAGTTGTTGGTTCTGCTTTCAAAATGAAAAAAGCAAAACAAAACAAAAACAAGTAGAGACACATGAGGTAAAGATGTTCTGTGCTTGCGTTTCTGGTTAAAAAGATTTCAAAAACAAAATTTTAAAAACAGCATGTCAGAAAGAAATGGAAGGTTCATTCCTACAGAAGCATAAGGAGAACCTGAAGTTCAAATGATCAATGTATTTGCTATCACACTTTTCGTGGGACTGGATTTTTCATCCTTGACAAGCACAATTTGCATATTGCATTAAGGAGAACTCCAAGACGGAAAGAAATGCATTTTAATATAGCTTTATCACAAGACTTTTCTATTCTGTGTTTTAAGTTCACATATGAATTAACAGTATCCCTTGCTGTACTTTTCTCTTTGAAATGAGAGACTTCATTTCAAATCAGTGGAAAGAGGGAGGTCCACAGTGACTTCTAATTATTCTAAATTTTTTAAACCCCTTTGACACTACTGGCCTTTTTTGATAGAGCAGAAACATTAAGAGATTCTCAGTTGTTCACAGTCTGTAAAGGAATGTGCTGGAACTGTGATTCACCAGATTTGAAAATGTTTGAAAATCCATTGGCCTTCAAACTTGTACAAATTCTCTTCTGATTTGCAGCTTAAGACAAAGTACGTATTACACACTGGTTTCTAATTGTACTTCTTGAATTACATTTGATGTGCAGGGACATCAAATAAGTGCAGATTAAGCTACTCTGGTTTTCTTCTATTCTGTCTTAATTACCCTGCTGACTTTTACATTTCCCAGATGCTAAATAAGCTTGGCTTGTGGCAGATATTATTATACTGTAATGCAGATGTTTTATGTTGTGGCATTGAACCTCTTTGGTGGGAAATAAAATCCTGTGTGTAAACAGTAAGAAATAGAAAAGTTTATCTGAGGAACTTCAGCAGACCTTCTCCTAATAATTATAGTTTACAAGGCTTTCATAGGTATTAAGCAAAGAAAGAAAGCCTTGAGAAGATGCACTGATTTCTGATTCAAGCCTGATTATATGCACAGTGTAGAGGTCTGGGAAAGACCAGAAGCTTCCAGAAACAGGTGTACTAGTTATTGCATATTCCCAGTAGCTGTTCATGAATGATAAAATTTTAAATAGCCAAGCTATGTGTGAGGCAGTGATTTCCCCTGCTTCTCCCTGCTCCCTTTCAGACACAGGTGCAGATACAGGGTCAGTCCAAGAACTAATCAAGTCAAAGTGCAATGAGAAGAGACTATTTAAATGTGGGAATAAAAAAGAAAATAATCTGTGAATAATGGATGTGGGGACTGAACAGTATCTCCTATGAAGGAGTTCCTGTAGTTATTGTCTTTATCATCTGATTTGTGTATGTGGCATGGCCTCAAAAACTCTATCACTTTGAATATAATTTATACTTTTCTGTCTCAGCAAAACTGGGGAGTCCAGTCATCTACTAATCAAAATAGTTAATATTATGTACTGTGGAGACCTCAGCTAGTTTATTTGCAGCCCTCTATTTGGAAATGGATGAAATATTGCCAGGTTCTGAGAAGATACCCATTGTATATCGGGTAGCCTTCTGTAAAGGATGAAATACCAATTCTGAACAAAGGAAAGTCAGAAACGAGTTCATATGCATGCACTAAAGTATACAATGATAAATTTTAATTTAAAATCTTACATATTAACAAGAAATGGGCAAGTCTGTATGATGAATTTCAGAAGATGTAGTTGTAATGAATTTCCTTATGACTTATCCGCAGTACTTCAAAAATTAAAACCCTGTTTATTTTAAAGTATAATTTCAGTGTTCTCTTTATGTTCTGAATGTTTTGTTAATTGACAACAATTATACTTAGAGTTTGCTGTTAAGTTAAAAGTTTGATTCACCTGGCTTCCTAAAAAAGTGGAGAAATGTGAGTGATGAAACTGACATCCATAACATACGTATAGATATTTTTGTGTACACACATATGTAATCTCTAAACATATTTTAATGAGACATTCCCTGGTGAACTTAAACCTGTTTCATTCTCATGGTCTTCAAAGAGTCTGCTAAAACTACAGCAGAGTAACTCACCATTAATTATAAGGGAATCTAAAGGCTATTGAGGAGTACAAACAGATCATTACAGTATTAGAAGAATATAAAGCTTCTGAATATGAAACAAAGGCAAGAAATCATATTTAGTACTTAATATATTTAGCTGAATTGCATTGTTTTAGTGGCCAAAATATGCCTGAGGAGGTTACAAAAGATGTTCAGTGTAATATTTATTTATTTAAATATGTGCATACATAAACATACATCTGTATATACCACGTCTTCTTTTCCTTTTCATGTCCTTTTATGATGCTGTATTTTTTTCATCTTCCTGGTTGAGAACATAAGCTTTAGTCTTTCTGGAATTCATATTTTGCTGTTACTGGAGACTGCCTTGAGTGAAAGAATTCTTATGAGCAGAGGTAGATCAAAGCCTGACTGCTGAAAGATGAGAACAGCTTTCTCTTTTTCCAGACCATTATAGACAATTTCAAGGGCACAGGACCTGCATCCAAGCCTGATCTGGGGAACTGAAGAAAACCTCTGGTGTCTTTGGAGAATTTAGCAACAAGTGACAAAATCTAATGACAGACTACTGCTCTCTGTAGTCTGAGTGGAAAATATCTACCCTAACACTGACTCTTATGGCATATATATTCCTTTACCCATGCAGGACAGGAGACTTGGGTGAGAGAAGGCACTCCACCTATATCTACTTAGTGAGAAGAAAATAATGACGTTGCACAAGTTTTTTGTTTTTGCACTCGTGAACAAAGAATCCATCCTCTTTCATTTTCCTGAATATTCAGTTTGTGCTTTTTCCCCCAAAGTACCAACCAAAGCAATGCTATAGGCAGCTTTTAAGCGTAGTTTATGTAAAATAAAACAATAACAAAAAAAAAGAGATGGAAAGCCAGCAAAAAAATACAGCTTATTCTATTTCTCTAATTTACAACACTGGAGGAAAACAAGCAGGCAAATCGTTTTACCCGTAATTAACAATGGTAGCTACACCCTGGCAGTTAAGAGGTTATCTTCTCTGCTTTCACATTAGCATGCACTCTTCTCTCACTTTCTACTTCATAAGTCTCACTCTCTATACACAAATGAATGTATAATTTTGGAAGACTTACATAAACCATCCAGTAAAAGTCTACAGGCATAGGATAATTTGAAATCACGGAGTAGTAAAAAGGAGACAGCTTGTAAAAAAACAAGTACTTTAGACTGCTGAGTCCTTTTCTTGTAAAGAGTTTGCCTTGACTCTAAAAACATTTAAGCAACAAGTATTTATAGGAATCTATGCTTTTATTGTCTTACTGATTTCTGTCATGAAGTTATTGGGGTATTTTTACTATTACTCAGGAAGTTCTATGAAACTTTCCACTGAATTTTGAATTACATATTATTCCAAGCAAATCACAGTATATTTTTCTAGACCTACTATGTTTGTAGTGGGTTTTTTTTTTTTTTAAATATCATTTCAACAACAAATAACTTGGTGAAAAATGTTTTAATTAAACTGGCAGTGGTATGAACAGTAACCTTCATATTTAAATTGTCTTACTCTGTTTCTGAGGGAATTTTTGTTTTGTTTCGTTTTGCTATTACATTGCACAGTGCTAATAGGACATTTTGTGTTCCTAAGTTCAGTAGCTCCTGGCTTCAGCGAAAAATTAATATCTCCCAAATTCACTGTCAGTTTTTCACCAGCCCATGACAGTTCCCCTAAGGGTGGCCAACTGGCTATACCTCTTCCTTCAGCACCACTAGGTCAGCCAAGATAGAAGAAGAGCCCCCGAACACTTTGAACATACTGAGAACTGACAAGGGATGCTACCACACAGAGGTCTCCTCCAACGGAGTAGTTCTAGATCTGTCACAGTCCTGCAAAACATCTTGATCAAAGAGTCTTATTGCCAGGTCATGGCTGGCTGGATGGGCTCTTCATGACCATGCCAGAAGTGTTTAGCCTAGCCATCTGTTCCTAATTCGAGACTTGTGGTCCCAGAAATGTGGGTGTTAAATGAAAGAGATTAAACTTGCCGTACTAACCTGCATTTGCACAAAATGTGGAGGATGGTACTAGTGGTTTTACATATTAAATAATTAAGGGATTTTAATTTTTTTTTTTTTCTCAGGAGAAAAAAGGGCCATTGCAACAATCTAATCTGATAGAATATGGATTCTTTTCTTTTCTTCATAAACTGTCCATCAAGAAAAGACCAACGATTTTGTGTTATTTCTCTTATGCTCAATAAAGATAAAATGGGTTAGCTTCTTTTTTGATAGTCTAATTTCAGTTTTCATGGCGACTGTATTGTCCGCCTCTCTCCCCGCAAGCATAAAGATGATTTCTCCCTCAGTATTTTGGTCTATGTACTCAAACAGGACAGATCTGTGCAATGTTTAGTCACCTAAATAATCACGTTTCAATCTTCAGAAGTGCTTAACATTCACAACTCATGTTGACTCCGATGGGACTGGCAGAAACTCCACCATTTAAAAAAAATGTTTCGTATTTAGTCAAATGTATATATATGCTACATGCATGACCTGCTGATCTAATTCATATTTATATTAATATAAATATTTATAAATATATATTTGTACACATATACCTATACACACATGTATACAAAAATGTCATTTACAAATTTAGTCTGAAATAATGAAGGAAAACAGATCTAAGCTCTGTAGCTTTTTTTTTTCTCTGTGAAAATCAAAACGATATTTGGTCAGACAATCCATCTGTTGTGATGTAGTTTCTTTATGTGGCAATGCTGGCTGATATCACCGTGTTTGGCACGTTTGAAACTGGGAAACTGAGTCTCCACTGTGCAGTATTTTTTTTCAGCAGTCTGCTGTGATATTTAGATTACTGAAGACTATTTAAGGGATACTAGAAGCCTTGGGAACTCAAACCTAACTCTGTGCTATAAGGAATCCTTACTGTAATCTTGCCATTTGAGTATGTCAGCACATGCCAAGAGTTTGAAAAATCTCATTTATGCCCCAGGAGCCACCCTGAGTGCAATAGTCCTAGGATCACAGAAGTGATCCATCAGTTTTGTGCATTCCTCATCCCTTATACCTCAACTCTTGCCTGATATCTCCTGTCCTCTAAGATTTCTTTCTTCCTTTGTAACATATTCATAAAATATTGGCTAAAAATTGTTCTTTGCAAGAATATGTAGACATTCAGATATGCATAATGTACCCCTAAATAATATATCTCTATATACAATCTTTAAAAAATGTAGGCATGTAGTAAGAGAATGCTAATTGAAATATGGAGGCACTAAACACCTACTGAGAACACTTAATTTTTTAAAACATTACTGTGATAGCAATGTGTCCCCTGTAATTCTAGATAATATGTTTCTGATTACTAGTTTACTTCTGAGCTCCATAACGTGAGAACAAATGCAAATGCAAGCCTTTATCTGTTCTCATGGTCATATGTCATCCTAGCCAATTGGGCAATAAAACAGCAGGACCAGGCTGCTGTTAAATAATACAAAACGTGATGCATGAATATGGAAGTAAATGTTTGCTTATATAAGTTATTCCTATCTACTATTGTTCTGCTTTGCATTTCTGAGGTAAAAGACAAATTTAACAAACAGATTAAGTGGGTCTACATTTTGTATAAGTCAGTATTGTCTCTGAAATTTTAATTTTATGAACAGTTTCTCTGTTTCTTCAACAATTGATTTAAACATTTGCCAGATTAGTGGTTTTAAGACAGACATTGTGGCTGACATTGATAAATCAGACAGAATGTGACAAAACCAGGCCTATCACAAAGAGTTTGTCAATATTGTATTATATATAGAGAGAGACATATGCGAAATACACACACATACACACATCAGAAGCTATATATACATGTCTCTCTGAAGATGGTATCGGGGTAATTTTCCCAAATTTCAGCACCATAGTACCTAGTTTTCCCTCAGTTTATCTAGGGAGCTCTACTGGCTTAGAGGAGAGTTAGGCATCCCTAAAGATTGTAGAATGGAAGAAGACAGAACACACTGTGGCACAAGGGAACCTCACCATCTTGTTGGACTGTACGCTGCTGTAAACTCCACATAGCTCCAGATGTTTTATCAAAGTGTTTGAAAACCTGCTTTCTATCAAGATATTGTAATTCTGTCACCAGGATCCTGCACAGTAAGTATCAGCTTTGTCATTGATGCAGTGAGGATAGGGCCCTGAACTTACCAGTGTATTTAAAGGTAATTATGTGTCTGAGCTTGCTTTGGGTGAAGGTTTAAGTTGATGTCCTGTATTGGGTCAGAGTTTAAGTGCCTTAGCACCTTACAGAATCAATGATTTGGAAATAATGATGCTCTAGATCTTCTATATCAAAGGGATGACCTTTGGATGTTCAAACCCATGGTGTCACTATTGACATGTGCAGGGGATGATGTCAAAATGAGATAAATGCAAATAGTTGGCCACCAAAGCTCAGTTCAGAGTGATTTGAGTTCTGTTGCTTTCCAGATTACCTGAAGGTGGAAAATTGTTTGCTTCCAGAAACTGTCTTTATGCAGTTATATGTTTTATTTGATGCTTGTTTTCCATGTAGCAAAATTATTTAAGTTTAAAGCCTGCAGTAATATAACACAGGAGGCTTTTTCTTTTTCTTTTTTTTTTTTTTTTTTCATTTTAATATTCTGTGCAGTGCCTGAAGCCAGCAAGAGCTCAGAAGACCTGAACTTCTGAACCTATTTCTAACAGGAGCCAACTGTCATCATTCTTGCAGCAAAACAAAGAAAAGATGTAACCCTTGTACTCAAACAAGAATAAAAGAAGATACAGGGGGTAATAAAGAGAAGTAAGGTAATGGCAGTAAAACAAAAATAAAGGGAAATTTGAAGGAAGGCAAGTCTGAAATTCTGGTTGTTGCTGCTCCTCTGTGTGCACTTCCATTTTACAACTAGCCTTGTCGTCTGTGATTTGCTTCCCTCACTTAGGCATGCCAGTACTACTCTGAACACCAACTGTAGAACATCACATGATGGGCGTAATGAGAAATCTGCCCGTGTGTCACTTCTGTCTCTGCCAAAATAGAGGTTAAAATCTGCTTTCAGGCTGCTCACTCTAGACTGAATAGCTTTTCTGTCCTGCTTCAGAGCTGCATGACACCAGGAATGCCAAGCACGGCTGAGGAGCTTGACTTCAGTGCTGCTGTTGCTCTTCCACCTGTTTCCGTGCTGCCTGCAGTGGCCCAGCTGCTCTCTGTGCTGTGGGCATTCCTGGAGGGCTCCTGTGGGTAGTGAATAGCCCTTGAGAAAGCATGAAATCCTTGAGAATGCAGCAAAATGAGACTGTAACTCTCTGGATACACGAGCTTTCACAGATAATATTCTATACATTTGTCCTGCTGATTAGAGATGTTCTTTTTAGCAAGAAGTTAAAAATTTGAAAAAAACTTAAAATGATCTGAAAAAAAAAAAAAACAAAACATAAGACGTCCCTCTAATGTCACATTCCTCTATAAGGACAGTTAAACCGAACAATCTAGAAAGCTACCCAATTGTGTGTCTCGACGGATCTCTCAGGTCTGAATAACCACTGTGGCTGGACTTCCAAGAGGGAGAAATAAAGCTCTGGGAACACTGAACAGTGTTTTCTTTAGTCATTTTATGACAAAAATCCAAGAGTCTGAGTGGGCAGAATTACCATGGAAAATGAGCTCTGTCATTGGTATCCATTGTTTCCAGTTTGTACTTTACTTTTAAATTGCTGTTTGGTAAGGATATTTTCCTTGTTGGTAAAAAGAAAATTGAATTAAGGTCAAGTCTTGCATTTGATCCATTTTTTTCAAGCTGTTTATTTGATTCGAAATTACTGGAGTTCTTTTTTTTTTTTTTTTTTTGATACTGATTATCTAATGAAAGTGTCCTTAGTTCAACTCCATACTATTTCCATTTTCTCTTTGTTGATTTTTATGTATGATTAGCACAACTTTCAGAAAATTCCACCACTACAAAACATCTTGTTCTGCATAAATTAATTTTCTCAATCCAATGCTTTTGTCTCTTTGTAACTCTTAGAGTTAGATTATTAAATTATACTTCTGCTTCTTCAGCTTCCAGATCACATAGCAAAGCCACACGAGATGCTTCACAGTATTGCCTATTGGATGTGCTTGAAGCTTGATATAATTTTACCTAAATTCCTCACATTATTTTTAGAAAATTGCTTCTGTGTTATATATGTCTTTTTATGGAGCTATATCTTAAACCCAGCTCACTATTAAATATAAAAATGTAAAAGTGAATTGTCCACTTAAACTGAAATGCTATTTTATGAAGTATAGGCCATTTCTTTTATATGGTGGTATTAGCAGAATGAGTCATCCTTCTAAGAACATAACTGAATTGTCTTGTGGTTAACTGAGTGTAAGCTGCTTTCTGAATGTTTTACCTCTTATGTCCTCACCTCTGGGCTGAAAAGGATAACTCAGAAGATGTGTAGAGTTTCAATCTACAATTGTATCAACTGTGCCTACAAATTGTGCATCTGCCACTACACAGTATGAGCAAAAAACATTTCCAAAATCAAAATCTGGAATGCAAACACCTTACATTGTATTAGACAGGGCAAGGAACAGGTCAAGCTAAGCAAACAGTAATAACCAGTGGATATTAGTTCAAATTCAAAAGTCAGTTTTCAAAGACCGCTTTTGTGAACCTCTCCTAATCTCTTCAAAGTATGTTCAGTAGTGTGCACATTCAAACAGTGGAGGCTTATTTCAAACACTGACCCTGAAAGAGAATTCTGAATTTTGTATTTTACTGCCTACAAATAGCTCAAGTGATATTGTTTCTACAACCTGAATGGAAGGTCCATGTAATTACCAACCCAATGTACATGGGAAAGTAATGATCAGATATCAAGATCTGCTGGAAATAAACTCTGTTTATATATTCAGACTGTACAGCATAAGCTCTCTTCTAGAGCCCACACAGACATTGCCACCTAAGTAGCCTTTGCTTTGAGGTCCATTTCAAGTTTCCCAGCAAGGCTGTTCCCATATTATATAAGCTACAAAGCACGCCACAATTAGCCACAATTCTCGTGAATATCCAGGGACAGCAGGAACAACATTTATCCAGGCCCTCTCTCTTCCTTAACTTCTACCAGCAAAGTGGAATACTTAATACTTGAAGCTTTCTGCCGCACAGACAAGTGTGGTAATCAGCAGAAGAAATTATGAGGTCTCTTTTCCAGATAAAAATTGCTATCAGCGGAAACAGTAGTCAAATGGATTATTTATTCAAATGCAAAATGGTGATCATTTTTTCAGCATTGTTTTTTATTTAATGCTCACTATGATTACCACTGTAAAAAAAAAAAAAAAAAAAAAGGAAAAATTCTTAGTGAACTTCACTGAGTTTCTTGATATTCTCTCTGTTTGGTATATAAGCTCATTTTTTATTTTAAATTTTACTCTGAAACACCTTGTGGAATGAGAGTCCATCAATTTCTCATGGAAATTCAAAATTATTTACCAGGGGGTTCTTGGTAAGTTTTCAGATAGAGCACGAAGAAAAAGAAGACCAGTTTCCTTAAACAAATTAACTGAGAGATGCAACTTGCTTCTAATTAGTCTACCAAATATAGTAGTGGGTGAACTTCTTAGGTCTGCCCCAGAAATCTCAGATTAACAAGAATCCCACTGACTTGCATGCACAGAAGAGTGCAGGGTAGAATCCTTAAATGAATTAGGTGCCTTTAATCATAGGGAAAGTCCCAAAGGAGACACACTTTAAACTAAGACAGAAAAGAATTTTAGAACAACATCACCAGTTATTTTGGGGAAACAGACTAGGACTATAGTAAATCATAAGAAGAATTGCTTTACTGTATCACAGAGTATTTTTATAATGTTGTGCATATGTTTTTGCTGTCTTCTTCATTCAATAGTCCTACTTCACCATCTCTGAGCTCTAGGGTTCTATATTAAGGATTTTGACCAATTTAAAATATATTTTTCCTCATCTTTTTGCCTGAAGCCTGGCAATGTAGATGCAGATGCACATTTCCTACACAAAGTACATTCAAAGAGAAGCCTGTTGTCCAAACAGAGATTTATCTTACGGTGTTTGAATACATAGCAATGAAATAATCTCAGTTATTAGTACAGTCTTTTCTTTTACACTGAATAAAGCCTTGGATCACATTGCTTTTCTTCTTATTTTTTTCCTTGAACTTGTGTTCCAAATAAATTTAAACATATACATCTATTTTTAGTCAGAATAAGGATTTGTCAAAATTTCTTGGTGTAGCTTTCGTACCTCTTTCTTACTTTTCTTTGACTGATATGTTTGGAGTTTCACAGTTAATATATTAGAAGGTCACTGTTTTCCTCCCAGACTAAACACATGCAGAGAAACAAAAGGACAGAAATAGACTTTTCATGATAGAAACAGACCAGTATTTCAGTTCTTAAACTTGTGAGCTTTATACCTCTACAGAATGAAACAGAAGCAAAATATCCATCTACATTTTGTTTCTGTTATCAATAGAAATATCCAGAAAAAGAAGACATGGCAATTCCAAAGGAAACATTCTGTAACAAAGCCTACAAAGGATGTATTTCAAACCTTAAACCCTGTCAATTACAAGACAGTACGTACCAACAAAATGCTAGCACTGGAAGAAATAAGCAACAAATTATAAGTAAGTTTTATATCAAAGTGTTATTAGGTATAATTTGGCCTAATAGCAGAAAAAATGTACTATTAAAGACAGAGAAAAATCATATGAAAGAACTCTCTGTTCCACCTGATCTATGAAAGAATCAGAATGTCACTTTTTAAGGAACGAATTTCATGTAACAATTCCAACCCTTCTATTCCATTTAATAACATGCTGGGCCTGGCTTGGATGGAGTTAACTTCTTTCATATCAGCCCATATGGTGCTGTGCTTTACATTTGGGGCTGAAACAGACTTGATAACACACCAGTGTTTTGGTTATAGCTGATCAGTGCTGGCATAGGATCAATGCTTTTTCTCTTCCTTTCCAAAGAGAGTAGGCTGGGGGTGGGCAAGAGGTTAGGAGGAGATACAGCTGGGACAGCTGATCACAATAGATCAAACGGATATCCCACACCAAATGACATTGCACTCAGCAATAAAAGCACAGGGAAAGGAGGAGGAAAGAGGTGGATGCTTGTTGTTATGGTGTTTGTCTTTTGAAGTAACTGTTACATGTTGAGGACCTGCTTTCAGAAAGTGACTGGATATCTGCCTGCCAATGGGAAGCAGTGAATCAATTAATCTTTTCATTTTGCTCCTGTGTGCAGCTTTTTCTTTGCTTATTAAATTGTCATCTGGATTCACAATCTCATCTTCCTTCTATTTCTTCCCCATCCCATAGGAGAGAAGATTGAGCAGGAGGATTGGTGAGTCTTGGGCTTCTGCCTAGGGTCAACCCACCACACAGAAAGATGCAATTTTGTATTAAAAAACTCCGAAGATCCCCATCTTGGTCGGTAGGGAATTCATTAATATTGATATGTAAGACTGCATGAACAGAGCTGTTTT
The DNA here is from genome assembly GCF_037038585.1 of Patagioenas fasciata. NCBI lineage: Eukaryota > Metazoa > Chordata > Aves > Columbiformes > Columbidae > Patagioenas > Patagioenas fasciata. Next base: position 57,774,983 of record NC_092521.1, read on the forward strand.
CTGTAGCGCCCTAGTGTCTGCATAATGTTCAATGTAAGTCAGCGGGGAAGTAAATTAGGTTGAAATATAAAAAAAGTGTATAGCAGAACAAAACTTTCTGACAACTATTTCAGCCACATGCTATGAAGAATCGTATGTTTTTCCATACTAATTTTTTTCAACTGTTTTCCATATTAAAAACCAGACATTTCCTCTGGAATCGTCAAATGTCTGCCCACAAGAACAAAATAACTGTAAGAGTCCAGAGAAAACTGCTGGTTTTGTAATGGCTTGATGTAAATGAACCATTTCAAGGAATCATGATTAAAGTTTGTAAATGGTAAAAGAATGTCTTACACGTGAAGTGTGATGGAGGCCAGGTAACATATATTTATTAAGGAAGGAATTTATCTTCTCCAACTTATATATAGCCTTATAAAAGAGTTAGACATCTGTTATAAGCTAATCATATAGGTTTTAGGTTGTTTTTTTTTTTCTTTAGTTTTGGGCCCATCATCATCAGAAAGACATTGAAGTACTAGAGAGAGTGCAGAGGAGGGTGATGAAGCTGGTGAGGGGCCTGGAGCGTGAGTCTTATGAGGAGCGATTGAAGGAACTGGGGCTGGTCAGCCTGGAGAAAAGGAGGCTGAGGGGAGACCTTATCGCTGTGTACAACTACCTGAAAGGAGGTAAAACCTGCATGGAGGGTGTTGGTCTCTTCTCCCAAGTGGCCAGTGATAGGACAAGATGAAATGGCCTCACATTTTGCCAGGAGAGGTTCAGATTGGATATTAGGAAAAAATTCTTCACAGAAAGTGTTGTCAGGCATTAGAACAGGCTGCCCAGGGAAGTGGTGGAGTTACCATCCCTGGAGGTGTTTAAAAGGTATTTAGATGAGGTTCTTAAGGACATGGTTTAGTGCTAGAGTTAGGTTATGGTTGAACTCGATGATCCTGAGGGTCTCTTCCAACCGAAATGTTTCTATGATTCTGTTTCCCCTGTTGTCCATAGTGAAACATGAGCACTGCTAAAAGGGGATCCACCCATTTATCTTTAATAGCAGTCTTAAAATGAGATGAATCAGCTTTTGGATCTGCTTTTCATTTGGCTGCAAAGGAAGCCTGGGCAATTTGTTTGAATTTGTTGCTTAAACTATCAAAGTGAAGTGAGATGGATCCTAGCCTACTGAAGTAAAAAGCCTATTGTTTTCTGCCATACCCAGAAGACATCAACTGTCTGCACATCTTGGAGTTTCTTATTATTTATGAGTTTATGCTCATGGTCTTCTTCTGATCTCTACAGGTTGGATGTTAAAACATCCACTGATTTATTTTAGATCAGAAGGCCCATTTTGCCCACTTTGCAATCAGCAACTAGACATGGATAACGTATGATCTATAAAGGATCATGGTTAACCTATCTTAATGTAGCCTCTAGGACACTATGATGTATTTCTGCACCTGGGTCAGGAGGGAAGAATGGCTTTAAACAGTTAACTAGTATATGGGAAAAAGGAGAGGATCTAGCACTAATTGGAATCATTTTGCCCTCTGCAGCCTTGGAAATGCCACTAAAATCAGAGCATGAAAAAACAAAACCACCTCAAAACTTCAATGAATAATAAGGTCACTTTAATACATGTATACTTTTTTTTTTCTTTTTTTTTTTCTTTTTTTTTTTTTTTTTTTAATATGGACACGCCAATGGAGATTTGGAAGAACTGCTTTCCTTCTTCACAGGGAATAAAATAAATATCCAACATTTTTATTTGAAATAAAACAAAATGACAGATTAAAAAAATACATCAGAATTTTCTTTATTATATGTTGTAAAAAAAAAAAAAAAGCCAGCCTAAGCAAGTACAAATTACAAACTAGAGGTAAAACCTTTATATATTATCTTAGTACCTTAAATAATTTCACAAGCACCATTGAACTAAATCACATAGCCCAGATGTCAGTTTGGAAAATATCTTTGCTGGTTAAGTGAGGAGAAGCCTTCATTTTCCTAAAAAAATTCCATAACTGTGTTAGTACAAACATGTTACTTCAATTCTGTATTCATCTACAAAAATATCTTTACAAGATTAAAAGATTTTTAATTTTTCTTCTGACTGCGCGTGCTTTTTTTAAATTATTAATCAAAATGAAAAAAAAGGCTGCTACTCTAATAAGTTATTATCACTCATAATTTCTCCAAATCAATTATTTTAAAATACTTTTGTTTTGACTATAGTGTTGCTGAGGCCCTATGAATCTTCATTTACTATGCTGTTGTGGAAATCTCTTTCATTCTGATATTTCTTCAATTAATTGAACTGATTTGAGTGATTAAGTGTGTCAGAATAGAGAAAAAGAAGAAATATGTAATAAAACTGAGATCCCTTGTCTTATGAACTAGTCTACCAGATATGAGAGATTCACTACTGGAGTTTAAAACTTTTTGAGAACTAACTTTTTCATGGTACTGACGTTTTGGAGCACTCCAAGCATTTAACCTTTTGATGTGGCAAAAGTTTATGTGAGTACTCAGCTCCTTCAGATATATTACTGAAAGAAGACCTTGTAGATAATACTTAGTCTTACAAATTTTATTAAATAACAGAAGAAATAGTGAGGAATATTCCATTTGGACTAGCAGAACAAAGTGATAACATACAGGAAACAAGCTCCACATGAAGAAATACTGAAGTATTCAGTTTTGGAGGAGAGAGTCCTTTCCCAGTTGTGTATGTCTACGTGCTGCAATCAGCCCCATTAACTCTGCAATGAGCTGTTGCAATAGCATTGCAATTGAAAAGTGCATTACAGGAGACTAATTGGGTGGTTGACATATATTACTTGTTCCAGTCTCATGAATAATAAAGTTTCCTGAAGAGTAAGGTTTAGAACTTTTGCATATCAAAGCAACTTAACCCTGTGATATTTGCAAGACAAATCAAGGAATTGTGGGCAAGTAATACAGGGGAACTATCCTGGTCATCTCAGGAACCACAGTCACAAAGCTGAGAAAGAAAAGCAGGGAAGAACAATATTATTTAGGTGTCAAAGTTTGTCTATCAATAAGAGAAAAGGAATGAAAGAAAAAAAAGTCTATCTTCTTTTTTTCTACTGCAGAAATTAAATTTTCTCTTCAAATATAATACTCTAATGGAACAACTGAATTTCCCCAATATGATTAGATCAAAGTCTTAAACCCCAAACAAACTGGTTTGGTTTTTTTTCATTGTTGTTTTGTTTTGTTTTACTTCGGTTTTTTGTTTGTTTGGTTTGATTTTTTTTTTTTGCTTGTTTGTTTTTTTGTTTGTTTTGTGTGTGTGTGTGATAATATTTCATCAGACATTTCTAGAGGGTAAAAACTGAAAGCTAGAAGTAGTCAAAGATTTCGAACTTCACACACTTTTTTCAATCACTTTAAGAACAATGTAGTTTATAGTGTAACTAAAACAAAATCCTTTGCCAATACTGTTGCTGTCTTATTAATATGTTGAAGAAAAAGCCAAAGGCACTGTACTTTCAGTGAGAATGCATTTTTCTAAGTCTCTTTTAGCAGTCTTTTAGTCTACAGATTGGTTTCTTAAGTCATCTTGCTAGCATTACATCCCAGAAAGCATAACTAAGGCAAAAAAGGTAAACACTGGACCATAGAGGATATTCGTTCTAGCTTTTTACAGAAGCCCCAACATTCCTAAAATTTATTTAATCTTATTTAAACTCTGTCACTGCAAGAAAAAACAGTAATTGTCCATGTACTCAAACACATACTCAAAAAACCTTACAAATTATTATTTACCAGACTAATTGGATGCATGGCATCTTTATTACTTCCTACCTTAAATGGAGATGAAGGTCAAGATACACCATTTTTAAACCTGATAGCTGAAATATTTTCTGTGTATTTCACAAAACACTAAGTCTACCTGTACTGCTGAAGTCTCATTCTCTGAATTACTTCCTTGTGACAATTCTGTGTGAGTACATAGCTAATATTCCCGATTGCCTTTTAGCATTTCTTGAGACTGCTGCCTTCAGTTCTTATGTTAAACATATCTTAGGAGGAAATAAATTGCCTTTTAGTCAACTGCCAAAATTATGGTTTTCTTGTTACATTGACTTTCTCATTGGCTTCATTTAAATAATTGCTTTGTGTTTCAAATTCTATACATAACATTACAATTACATATAATTAATTCATTTTCTCAGATTTTAGAAAGATGCAAAATGCCGATGTTCATATGCATGACAATTCACATGGAGAGAACTTGCAACTGTCATACCAGGAAGGTAACCAAGGAAGTTGGACTATTCCTCCTTAGTTTGGCATGCCATCATTAGTTTGGCAATGTAGTAATTACCTCATTCTATCTCCTGTTCATGAAAAAGTTTCAAACTACTCCTTTGGAAAAGTCTGTACGCTGTGCATTTATTTCTTGCAAACTTCCTTATATGAACTAACTTCACAGACAGGTCCTTACATGGCACTGAAGACCCAGGAATAGACTAACAGAGGAGCAATGCAGATGATATTTGATGAGGTAATGCTTCTGTTTTGATACAATTGACTTCACATCCAAGAAGTATGCCGGCTTAATCACAAAAGTTCTCATAAAGTCACATAATAGCTTGTGTTGGATGTATAGCCTCATGACCATTTGTTGTGCTTTGATTAGATTTTTAGGATCTTTTTATTATTATTAGGCTAATAGATAATTTCTTAGCTCCACATACACACTACGCTCACTTCTGCTTGTAACAAAGTAGTACATGTAACAAAAGAGACATATAGAGGGCATCTGGGGCAAACACCCAGCCAAGGTAGGTCCAGTTTAGCTCAGGTTACTCAGGGATACTTAGTCAAGATATTACTGTCTCCAAGGATGGACATCCATGTCTCATTGCACAATCTGTTCCATATCGGACTAGTCTGCTCGTGAAGTTTTTCTCCTGGTACGTAAGCATGATTTTTCTTGGTGCAGCTCATGTCTCTTGTCTCAGTTTGACTTGGTGAATCTCAGAGAAGAGTCTGAATCCACGTTGTCTGCTGACACCCATTACATAATAGGAGACAGCAAGTAAGATCTTCCTTACCCTTCAATTGTTTAGACTGAACAAACTGAGCTCTTTTAATATGTCGATGCACATCATATTCTCCAGCCCAGCAATCATCTTTTTTGCTTTTCCCTGGGCTCACTCCATTACAATTATTTCTTTCTTGTACTAGAGAGACAAAAACTGGACATGGTAGTCCATATACAATCTCACAAGTACTAAGGAGACATGAAGAATAGGTTCCTTCAGTGGCTATGCTCTAGTCAATACAGCCCAAGATGCAGGTGGCTGTCTTTGCTACAGCGATGTGCTTCTCACATGCGTTCATATTGTTCATCGGGAATGCTTGACATTACATTTGCCTTTGTTAACCTACAAGAGGTTTCTGTCAGCCCATTTTTCTGGCTTGACAAGGTCCATCTCAGTGGCAGCCTTTCCCTCCACTCCATGGACCACTCCCACCTCAGATTGCTCTCTGATCTTGCTAAGAGTACATGCCACCTCACCATGCAGGCTATTAATAAAGACATCAAACCTTAACAGCCTCTGAGTCAATGCCTGAGGGGTGCCACTAATAACTAGTCATCAGTTCAACTTTGCATCAGAGATAAGTTGATAACATGAAGAAGAAGATAACAACTCTCATCGAATGGCTGATGCCAGTAGGAACCTGTCTGGGGATGTAACAATCATTCTTTGTTCTTTTGAAAGCAAAACAAAGAAAGAGGTGACGAAAGTCACACTGAACATGTAAATAAAACTACTCCTCAAATTTAAAACAGAATTATTGTAAAAGCTCTTTATCTGATTATCGTCTACCAAATTGTGATATCGTTAAACTGCATTTAATTAATCACAGATAATATGATAAATTTAATATGAAGAATCTGATTTATTTTGTGGGGTTTTCTAAACGATCACTTTCTGTAATTTTAAACTCAAACAATTCCGTCTGAGTATAGTTTTTAATATGCTATGTCTGTTAAGAAGAGCTCTAAAATTCATTAATGTAATTACTCTGTTGTTCAAGGCATTGTGATTGTATAATGCACAATGTTCATTTTTTAACAGCTGCAACATATTCAATAGAAGATTTATTTTTAACGCCTTGGCAACACCATGCCCAACTGCATCTGAGGTCTGTTTTATAAACTTTGTACAATATAGCTGCTGCAGCTACAACCCACTTGCTTGTTGTTTCACTGACAATTAAAACATGAAAATTCAGGTACTAGTTCTAATCAAAGCCAAAAATAAATGAATGGAAACATAAAGGACTTGAATGTTTATTTTCTACAAGAATTCAATTTTCAACAATCAGGATGTGATGTCATTATTGTAGATGCTCTAAATAATGCAAAGAAAAAGCTGTGCATTCTCACTAAAGCACTAATAATTGGAAAAAAGAAATACTTGTATGTGACAATTTCTTTCCTGTCTAATCAGATTACTAGTTCCATGATCGAACATCTCACTGTGCTGTTGCCAAAGAAATAGATCCATGCACAAGAAGGTGTAGGAAAACAGTTTGATGATCACTTCTGAAGGTCAATTCTGAACTGTAGCATTTATACTTGATAAAAAGTAATAAAATGACAAACTAATTGAGGCATCTTTCTGTTATTGCAGCCTAAACAAACAATCATTTGCCAACCAGAACCACAAGCAAGGACAGAACTCATAGTGTTTAAAAGGTGTTCTTAAGCTCCTGCTGCTTATTATTTTTCTCCTTTCTTTCCTAAGATCTAGAATTATTAAAGGACATTCATCTAAAATCTAGGATCGCGTCGGTCTATCATGAGTCTCATTGGGTGAGAATTGTGAGCTGCTGCACGGATGGACCTGTGTTCAAGGAACTTAAGAACAAGACTTGTAGTTATCTAGACAGGAAGAGTATGAGAGACTACACCAGACTTTAATTACCAGACTTTTAAAATCTGATATATAGGTGATTTCCTTTTCAGTGAGTTTCGTAACAGTCGTAGTTCCAAGAATGTGATGTGATTTCCTTTGGATCAGGGTGGATGCACCAGAATCCAGTGTTGCCTTCATTGAAACAGCTTTTTAGAATCATAGGGGAAGGGTTGTACATAGATCTTGTTCTGATATATGATAGACAGAATGAGCTAATTGTGCTTAATTGGCAATAATGTTTAATTACAAATATCTACATCCAGCACAACCTGAATTTGGGGTATACACAGATTGCATGTGATTAATAGAACCATAGGAATGTTTAAGACGTCTTGTACTTTGTGAGAAATATATAGTTTAGCACTACTGCTTTTTCTCTTTCAAATTTCAAATTTTATCCTGGAAAACAGCTACTTGATCTAACTGTGATTCATCACAGTTTATGTTGAAGTTCTTTTTGCATTGCGAAGATATTGTTTTATATTTCAGGACATAAACTTTAATTACCAAAATTAACAAGGGTAACAAAAATCTATCAGTTATTAACTATGTCGTATTTTTGAAATGTATGTATAAAAGTCCTTTTGTGAACAGAACAGTAACAGTGCAATAAATGTTACCTTACTCCCCATCTCAAGTTTATTATTTCAATAATTCTAAGGATCACAAAATTACAATGTATTTAATCAAGTATATTTTTTGTTTGTTTGTTATTCTGATTTTTTAAATTCAGCAATTTATGAAAGAGCAAGTTACTTTGTTCATAAAGTACTGTTTTAATCCGTACCCCAAAGTGCTTCTTAATCTTTTTATTATCAAAATGATTTTGTAGGGCCCTAACACACTTCATGTTGGTTACTCTTGCACATAGACTTCTAATGTTTCTCCCAAATCCTTCAGAGAGTTATGTTTTGCCAACTCTGCTAGTAATAATTATTCAGCAATTAAAATCCTCATACTTCCTTATTACCTCATCTACAACCCTCTCTTCCAACAGCGAAAGAACTATAAAGGGAGGTTCCACACCATAAATGACCTAGAGACTTCACATCACCTCAGACAAACTGCTTAACTTGCTTATAGAATATGGGAGGAAAGGGACCTACAGTGAGAGTGAGTCACATGGAAGAGATTACAGGAAACAAATATTTACTACTGCTGCATAAGTCAGGACAATCACTAATGAGTCTGGAAATAATGGGAGAAATGGCTTGAAACTCTGTCTGGCAGTGCATTGCATCTCAAATCTACTCCTTTCCCTCTTACCTTTTGTCTTGTACAACATAGAAAACATAGCTTTGTCTTCTAGTGAAAATTTGCGAAGCTTTCAGAATTTACTGAGTCCGTTCACATTGATGTTAATTTTTTTCTTTTGTTATATGAAAGGAACATCTGAAGGCCTCAACTGAGATAAACATCTGATTATACTTGACATGCTATATTTGCTGCCTTAACACTTTGCAATCTAAGTTTGAATGACAGAGAGAAAAAAGGTGCACTGTTTATCTAACTGAGATATAGAGAGATTAAGTTAATTGTACTAGAAGTCAGTGAGCAAGTTGGGTGAAGGGGTTGAATCCTGATTCTGGTGACCTCATGGAGCCCTGTCCACCATTTCACCTCTGCTGCAATACACTTTTCTGTCCTCTTCATGTATTTATCTTCATTCTTGTGGCTCTTCAGGAATCACAGGTAGCACAATACAACGATTCTTTTGAACTAGTCCCTGGACTTTAAACCAGAGCAATGTCATGGAGGCTACTATAGGGAAGAAAGCCAACCCTCCACAGCTGTTAAGAGTCTAGCCATGAGCTAATCTGGATCACTAATGTCTATACTGCATATATTTGTGCATGTGCATGTAAGGGCTGAGAGGTCTGAAAGTTACAGACAAAGATGTACTTGAATTAAAGAAAACCTTTCCAAATTCAACACCGAGTAGTTAGGAAAGAAAATTATTTAGATTTATTTAGAAATCAGTTACTGGAAAAGAAGAAAAGTAAAAAATGAGCAGCTGAGTCCCCAGTGTCTTCTGATAACCTTAAGGAATTCTGAAAATGCTGTTCACAAAACAATTGTTGTGGCAGCTATATTATCCATAAGAGATCATCTCTGATTTCCATTTTTCTCACAGAATTCACACTGATTTCAAGGCAAATGTGTCAAGGGGAAGAACTGAGACATACATGGACAATATATATGCCAATGTGTCAGGCTTCACAAAGCCTGTGTATTTATTAATAGTATAATTACAGCAAATAGCCTTCTGAGTGAAGGTTGAAGAAATTAATCACTTCAGATACTGACTGCTGAGAACATTTGCTATCATCTGTCAGTGATTTATTAAGACAGCTGCTGGGTGACAATGAAGATTTTTCTTTAGATAACATTTGAATACATCCAAAGCATGTTATATGGTGGGATTATTATTCTTTCAATTTCTTGTATCATTCCTCTTATCTGGGTAATTAGAAAGTAGCCAGTCATCTATTTACATACATACAGGATAGCATAGAAACAGCAACACAAATCCATCACATAACTTAATCCTTTTTTTATTATCGTTAATCTGATAATTAAATACCAGCTGTGATAATTGTCTTCATGTGATGTTTCCCATCTATATGAGTTACACTGAGGCCAGTAACCCATTCATCATAATGCAAATTGCAACTTTGAGCAGACACTAGTCCTGTTAGCGCTAAATTGAAAGGATGTGATGTTGTATAACCTGAGAAAAATGCAACTTTGACTTACTCTAGTGTGGAATCCTTTGTTTGGCCCTTATTTTTAGTATATGCCTTTGAATAAGCTTACTAACAGGAAGCAGTGCCAAAAAGTTGTTCTTGTTCCCTGAGTTTGTTTGCTGCTTGGACTATTTTGGTACTTATGTGAATGTCCATAGTCCAGTTACGGATTCTGCCTTCACCGTGAAACATAGAAATGTGTGTCAAGTTTGATTTGACTTTAGTGGTTTTAACACCAGTTAGATTTCATTTTCCTATTACATATTTTCTCTAGTGGTATTTCTTCTTCTCCCATTTACCAGATCTCCCTCCTCTTAATCAACTGAAAATCTTCCTCCTCCATTATTCAAAAACATTAAGTGGGTTTTGGAGAGAAAGACTTTTGTTCTATTCTTGGTAATACATCAGGTAGGCTTTGATTTTGAAAGAGTAGGAGAAAACTACATTGCTTCCAAGACCTCTCAAAATTCTTTGAATGTATTAAAAAGAAGGTAGCTAAGGAGGACTAGCTAGCAACTCATGTAAATTTCCAAAGCCTTTTACTGAATCCCCAACTGAAATCTACTAGAAAAGCTAGTTTTTGATCAAAACCTGACCAAGTAACATAATGCAGAACACGAGGTTATACAATCTGTGTTACAGAAACCAAATCTGAAAACAAAGGGGATCTTGGATTTTTTTTAATGTTTATATTAATAATCTGGAAAATAACTTGGATGTATGCTAGAAGAGCTCCATATAAAGCCAGGTACCATACAGAGAGCTCATTTAAATCCTTTTAAAAAAATCACTAAGTAAGATATCAGAATACTTGAGGACTGATGTTTAGCACAAAGGATATCCTAGTACCTTTACACAAATCAATATTATGGCCCCAACTGGAATATTGCATGCAGGCAGCACACGCCAGAATGGGAGCTGCAGGGAAATTAGAATTTCTACTCTCCCTATTCTGTAGCAAGGGAACAAAGAAGTATGAAACTATTAAGACATTAGAGTAAAAAACCCTTCGTTATTGTTGTCAGACTCTTCTCCCTCTCCTCCCTGCCCCCAGATCAGTAAGTTCTAAAGTTTAAGATTCAGCAACAGGAAGGCAGACAATAGTAATTTTGGAAAAGGTTATAAATATCATGCTTTCTTCCTTAAAACAATCTCATGTAACAATTTCTATGCTCTTATAACCTTTAGATTGCCCTTGTATCTGTTTATGGAAACAATATCAGGAAAACAAATATATAATGTAAAAATGACCTTAATTCTAGTGTCTTTAAAATCTGATTGGGATATTCTGAGAAAATGGCTTTTCTAAATCTAAGTATCTGCTTCATACTAATGTGATAGTTACTGGAGAAACTGAACTTTCAATGAGATACAGGTCTCCTTTCCTGCTAGTTTCATTAGTGATTTATTGAGGAATGTGAAATCATAGGGTATGTACCGCTAGGTCAACCTTGCTCTCCAAAAGTGGTCAGGTGAAGGACATTGAGGGAGTTGAGGATTTGTGACTTTGTGCAATAGGTCTATAAGGGTAGCTTTATAATCACAAACTATGGTGTTGTCAGTGTCTGGGAGTTTTTGGATTGCCCAGGACAGAAGGGTTCAAGATCATTGCTAGCAGTTCTCAGGATTATGAAATTTGATGTCAATCCATGGCTCATTTCCCAAGTCCACCAGAAAGTATATAAAAAATGTATCAAAACCTGAGTTAAACTATTGCAAAAAAGCTTTTGCCGTTCTTTGGAGAAGTTTGGCTGTATTAAACAGTCTAGATTCAGCTGGAAGTCTTCCAAAGCTACCTTTCACAAACCATTTTTGAGTGGTTATTTGTGGTTCCCAAGATTTCTACATATTGACTACCCTATGAAGTCAGTACACTTATGGAGAAACAAGGAGTCTAGAAACTTTAAGAAATATAGCTGAAATAAGTTTTGAAGTCAGGGCATCCAGTGACAATTTAATTGCCAATTTTCTAAATTAAACTTTTATTATTTATTAATTTGTTTGTTTATTTATTTTACATTTCTTAATATCAGGAATTTTAAAACACAGCCTTTCAGAGCTAGTTGAAAGTGAATTTACTCCCCAATAGATGCTTTTTTTTTTTCAAGTCAAATTTGGTCAACGTTCTCTAAGGGAAAGCATTTATTCTGATGAACTTGCATTTTTCAACGAGTTTTACTTTTTCCATTTGTATTTGCAAGTAGTGGATGTATTTAGGTCTGCTTAGTACTTCATTTGCTGAAGTGCTATCTTGCTCTTGGCTATTTTTAATTCTTTCCTTTGATACAAAGGTAGTGCATACTTTCATCTCTTTGTGGGTAAGATCACACACATATTTAATGAGGATACAACAAAATCCCAGCTATGATTAAAAAGTGTCCCACATCATCAAGCTGTCTTGTCACCACGTGATTTCCAAATGATAATAAATATACATAGCAACTTCAACTATGTCAGCGAATCAGGGGGTATATGTCAACATTTTAGTAATCAGAGTTTATACCATAGTACATCACTGACATTGACTCTAAATGCAGTTTAAATATTACAGTCTGCCATATCTGTGTTGAGTTCAGAGTCTTTTAAATTACTGCAGAACTTTCATTTGTTGATGTGTTCCAATACTTCACTGTTTCCTGGTAAAAACTAGTAAATTTTGAGCCCACTTATAGGAAAAAGGAAATATATTTGTGTATCAATAATACCGTGCTCAAAACACAGATGGCCTCACAATGCTTAACAGGTGATAATGTCTCCTAGTATAGAATTGTTTTCAATATTTGTGCTCATACTTTATAATCCCATTGAATTTCTAATTAAAATAAAGCTCTGATTTATAATTTAAAAATGATAAGAAATAACAGAAGGACAAAGTTATATCCAGACACCACTGAGGCCAATAGTTTCCATTTAATTGATTTTAGTCACATCTACCAAAGCTCAGGAAAGGCACAGATTAGTTGTAAGAAATGTGTAGTTCACAACATTCAAATGAATTTTTTCGAATGCAAAATATTACTACCTTGCATAAAGGACTGAAAATAAGCTACCCTGAAGTGTAATTCATAGATGAAAGAAGGCAATATAGTTCAAGTCTCTACTGAATCTGGCTGGAATGGAGTTAGCTTTCCTCACAGTAGACCGTATGGGGCTGTGTTTTGCATTTGTGGCTAAAACAGTGTTGATGACACAGCAGTGTTTTAGCCATTGCCAACCAGTGCTTGCACAGCACCAAGACTGTCTCTCCAAACCACCACTCCTTCCCCCAAAGGCTGGTAGTCTGTGGGTGAGCAAGAGGCTGGGAGGGTACAGAGCCAGGACAGCTGACCCCAACTAACCAAAGGGTTATGCCATACCATGTAATGTTGTGTTCAACAATAAGAGAAAGGAAGAGGAAGCAGGAGGCATTCATAGTTAAGGCATTTTTCTTCCCAAGAAACCATTGTGAGTGCTGTGGACCTGCTTCACAGAAAGTGGCTGCACATCTGCCTGCTGCTGTGAAGTAGTGAATGAATTCCTCTTTGTGCTTTGCATCCACATGTAGCTTTTGGTTTTCTTATTGAACTGCCATTATCTCAACTCATGAGCTTTTCCATCTAATTTTCTATCCATGTTCTGTTGAGGAAGAGGAGTGAAGAGGAACTGTATGGGGTTCTGGCAGTCAGACAAGATCAACCCACCACTAGGGCATATATCATACTTCCAGGTTTTTTGAGTTGCTTTGTTTTTGTTTTTGCAGGGATAGTGAAATCAGTGAAGAAATTTTATGCAATTTGAATGTGGTTTGGTTTTGGAAGTTCAAACTGAGCTGGATTTCCAAATCTTTTGACACTGACCTTTTGTTCCCTTGAAATCAAAACCATCATACCTTGGGGAGCTATCCCTAATTCTGTTAATTTAAGGGCTGTCTGCTGCAGGTCACAAAATAAATTGAGATTTACAAGCCTATCTGACTAATTTGCTTGGTTCAGACAGGAATGTCGATCCTCATTTTACTTCTAAATACATTAAGTGATATGCTAAGATACTTAATCCAGATCCACAGAACTTCTTGTATATTCAACTAAGTCTCCAAAGTGACCCACTGACTGTCTTCATTTCACACCCTTTGCATTTGGATTATGCAACATAAGGGGCAGACATTGTCGATCTATTACTATTTACTGTAGGTGCTGCTCCTTTCCTCCCTTACACTCGTTGTCCCATTTTTTTTGTTTGTTTTTCTTCTTCTTTCAGAAGACAGTACTTGGAAGGCATTACTTCTGAGCTTCCACATGTAATGGCACAGTTGTGTTCATGGTATTGCCAAAAAGACAATAATTTAACCCAAGAGATATCGACATTTTTCACTTGCTGGAAAGACTAACAGTTAGGAATGGTTTTGACACCAGAGATAATTATCTGTGTACCAAGAACAGGCACATACACTTTGAAACTCTCAGTACAGGACTTCAGAGTGCCACTGAAACTTGCTTGCTGCACACCAGGATCCCCAGGCACTTTTCAGCAGAGCTTCCCCCACCCAGTCAGACCCCAGTCTGTACTCCTGCTTGAGGTTATTTGATCCCAGGTGCAGTACATCATATTTATCATTGTTAAACCTCATGCAATTCTTGCTGGCCCAGTCTTTTAGTCTGTCAAGCTCCTCCTGTATTGTGGCTCTTCCTTCTGACATATTGACCTTTATTGAGTTCACATGGCAAGGCTTTGGTGGCTGGGAGGGTCCTGTGGGAATGGCTACTGTGAGAAAATTACAAAAGCTGCTCCCGTGTCAGACAGAGCCAGTTCCAGCTGGCTCCAAGACAAGCCCACCACTGTCCAAAGCTGAGCCAGTCAGTGACATTGACAGCATCTCTATGAGAATATCTTCAAGAAAGGGTGAAAATGATGTACAGCAACTGTGAGAGGGGATTGAAAAAATGCGAGAGAAACAACCAAGATCATTGAAGAAGGAGGATAAGGAAGTGCTCCAGGTACAAAAGCAAAGATTTCCCTGTGGTTCATAGATAGACCACAGTGACATGGGTTGTCCCCCTGCAGTCTATGCAGGGATCACGCCAGACCAGATATCCACACTGCAGACTGTGGCAAACCCTGAAGGAAGCTGTGGGCCATGGATACTCCATGCTGAAGCAGGCTTCTGGCAGGAGCTGTGGCCCATGATGGAGCCACCCTGGAGGAGTCTGTTCCTGGAGATCTGTACTACATGAAAAGGACTCACATTAGAGCAGTTGTTGAAGAATTGCAGCCTGTGGGAAGGACCCATGTTGCAGCAGTTCATGAAGGACTGTATCTCATGCGAAGAACCCCACACTGCAGCAGAGGAAGACCTTGAGAAGGAAGGAGAGGCAGAGACAAATGGCTATGAACTGATCACAACACCTCTTTCCATATCCCCCTGTGCTGCTCAGAGTGGGACTGTGTAGAAAAGTTAGGAATGAAGTTGATCCTGGGAAGAAGGGAGGGGTGGCAGAAAGATGCTCTTAGTTTTGTTTTTATTTCTCACTATACTACCCTGTTACAATTAATTGGCAATAAATTAATTTCCTCAAGTTGAATCTGTTTTACCTGGGATGATAATTGATAAGTAATCTCCCAGCTACTCTCCTGAATCACAAGCTTTTCAGCACATTTTCTCCCCCTGTCCTGCTGATGGAGATGGAATAATAGAGTGGGATGGTGGGTACCTGGTGGCCAGCCTAGGTCACCCCTGCACATGACCTTTCCTCCCAGCTTGGTGTCATCTGCAAACCTGGTGAAGGTGAGTACATTCCCATTACCCAGAAAGAGTACTGAACAGCATTTCACCCAGCATCAATGTCTGAGTAACTTCGCTTGTGATTTGCTGCCAAATTATACTTTGAGTCTTTAGCTACTAACTTTTGAGCTTAGTAGCTTAGGCTGTTTTCCACAGCCTGTAGTCCACCCTTCCAGTTAATATCTTAGCACACCCAAACCACCTGCTAATTTGATGTATAAAAAATTGCCAGTCAATTTAAGACTTAAATTTATTTAGTTAAATTTCTCTCAAAATTTCTCACTAGCTGGTCACAGAGAACCTGAAATCAAACACTCAACAGTTAAAAGCCTAATTGTGCTTGCATGAAAAGAGGTAGAAATTGACAAGCACGTGTTACGTATGGCAACACCATAACAAAGAGTCTATATTATCATTAAGTGATTTCTTACTGGAAGGAATGTTCCTGATTCAGTTAGGTTTTAGTATTTCCTGTCTGAAACCTTATCATCCCATCTTTCCTATCTGTCTTAATCATCAAGGTAAATAAACAGATTGCGTACATTCTAAGATTGACTGAACATCCAGTTGCCTTCAAATCCTGAAGTGCGTCCTCATTAATAGGTAGAAAATACATCACAGTCTAGAAAAAAGTTTGTTTCTTATTGCATTTTTTGTGAACTTGGAAGAAATTTATCACTTGTTGGTGAAGATTTAGGTTAATTGAGAGACTCAATAAAACTACCAGACTGAATCAAGGTTGTCTGTACCATGTATAATGTTTTAATTAAGGCACAAGTGTCCTTTTGCTGGCGCTGTAAAATAAATAGCTTAGTAAAGAATCACTTTAACATGAGCATATTTAGGATATATGGAGGAAATAAACTTTGACCTTTTTTGACAATGGAACAGCATTCTCATGCTAGAATTTAATAATGAATTTATTCTGCTTTGGAGAAGCAAAGCAACAACATCCAAATACTGTGAAATAAGGAAGAGACTAAATTATAAACTTAAAGTTTTATGCTGACTCATTTTAAAGGAAGGAATATTTTAAATATAAATATTTTCTTCTGAAATACAGCATTGTGTTATTACAGTTTTAATTTAATTAGTGAAGCACCTATAGATTACTATATGAATCCATTGGTAGCAACCCCATTGGCATCCCAAAGTTTCAGGAAAAGGGTATATATTTCTGTTACATGTCATCAGAAAATAATGCTCTTTCAACAAATTATTGCAGAAACCTGAATCACCTGGACCTCTAAGAGGTAAATGCTTGTGGTGTCCTCTGTAATGAGATTTTGTGAGAAGAACAAAGGTCTTCAGTCTGTACAAGTTTCACTTCACCTAGTCACTTTATGAAGAACTTAAACAAATATAACTTGTGTTTTCTATCATAACAATCAACACAAGATTCCATACGCTCACATTTACTTTAGTCAAATCATTTGTGTATAATGTTAGACATCAAGGTTTTGTATTCTAATGACTGCAGGCCTGAGTTCAAACACTTGTGTTTTCCTAGCAGGTAAATAATAATATTTGGTTTTGCACTTGATTTCACTGCCTTGTTTTAAGTTACATTGAAATTAGTCTTCTCTACTTTGCCTCTGAAATTTAATTGTGCCTGTAGTGTTTGTTCCCTTGACTCAAGCAGCTCGCTACTTGCCAAGGGGGACCCACCGGGGAGTCAGGAGTCCTGTTGTAACTGCACATTTACAAAAAATACACAAAGTCCTGTTTCCCTAAACACAAAGGACTACCAAAACTGGCAATGCTTTTCTTGCCTTCAGCCCTGATGTCATTTCAGAGCCTGACCTAAAGGTTTTCTCTTTAACCTGTTTTCAGGGTTACTTCTCATTATTCTCAAGGTCACTCCTCCCATGTATGCATATGGCCTTTTGTACTCTTCTCTGTTTTCTGACCTTTCTCGGTTGTTTCATTTAAAACCAACTCTCCACAGAGTGACTGATGAATCCCACAGCCTCTCTAATTACACTTAGAATTTCATTTTTTACTGTGAGTTTTTGTTTTGAGATCCCATTTTAGCACAAAAAGGAAGTTCTTGCATTGCCAGTGCTTTTAATGCAATACAGTTTGTGTAGAAACAAAGTTTTGATACCTATGGGTATTAACCACAGCTTTAACACAGTAGTAATTCCCTTTTGTGGCTTTTCTTAAAAGAAAAACATCAGGAGAAGAAAGAGCTGCTCGAGAAATAATTATCTGGAATCATGTTTCTGCTGCTCAACTTACAACCCTTGCAGCTGCTAAGTACCAGCTGAGATACAAAACATCAGACAAGGAATGTAAGTTATGGTGTGATACATGCAGAGAACAGACAGATTGGGCTACTAGTGTGTATAAACTATGATTGCTGAAGATCTACTTGTGCGGAATAATCTGACTAATTCAGAGGAAAAGAGTGGCTTTCAATAGTTTGCCATAAGTAACTATATATGAAGACCAACTCCAACTAGGGTCTCTGAGAAGCTGTGTCGTACTTTATAGTGTTGAATGAGGATCCAAATGAAACAAGTTGAAAAACGTGAGAAAATACATGAAGCAGTTACCATCTTAGTTGTCCTTTGTATAGCACCTGCTGCTGCTAACCTTAATGCTTACTGTACTTATTGCTCATGAAAAACAAAAACAGAAAAAGAAAAGCTAGTAATGTAAACACAGAGTAAGTTACAGCATCTCTTGAGAGATTAAAAAATCTTACTCAGTCCAAATAAAATTCACTGTTCTTACCACCATGTATATTTGCACACATACAGAAAAGTACATATACAGAAACATACACGTATGTTTTATCTGTAACTAATTTCATTCTTGATGCTCAGAGGTTTTACAGTTTTGTCTTTATTTCTGGTGCTTGATCAGCTGGAAACACACAAAAGAATAGTCCACGAGGAGAAGTTAGACTTAAAAGCAAACTGTTGCCAAAGTACACATGAAATCCATTGAAATGAAGGAAGATGGTGTTCCCACGCTTGGAGTTTGGCCCTGCAAAAGCTGCAAATATTGAGATAACAGCTAGAAAATGAGGAGCATATGGTTCTTTTTTTTTCTTTTTTTTTCCACCAGCATAAATGTCTGATAGGCGGTATTACGGTTAGTATTGGTAAATGGAACAAATTCAAGTTTAGAAATTACAGACTAGCTGTCAGAAAATGAGTACAGATAATGGAAACATGCATATGTATTCAGAAGCAGGATGGTGACTTTGTAGTTCAGTGACCTCTGTCTCATCTCCACACAGGACTTCTAACAAATTGTTCTGAATTGTTTTTCTGACCACTTGCCAAGAAAATAATACAATTATCACCAGGTTCCAAATGGCTTTACAGTAACCATGTCATAGTAAAACTATAAGTGGAATTACTGTGTCAGAAAGGCACTTTACAAGCTAAGGACATTCTGTGGCACAACACCTGAAACTACCTTGTGATCCATCTTGGCAATTCTGTCACATTTGCAAGTTATTACTTTCAACTACAACTTGTGGGCATTGCAACATTACAGATAAATGTTGACATCAATGTCCACAACCTGAAAGACCTCCTGGAAAACCAAGATGGAATCACAGAGACTCTCTTGTTTTCTTATCCCATCTACCATAGTGCCTGATGACCTACAGATCTAGCAAGGGGACGATAGGTTCCAGCATACCTGTATCCACTTATCTTCACTCACAGATTACAATGCTTTCTTATAATCCTGAAAGACAAGGTGGGATAAAAAGACATGGAGGTGAGGTAAGAATCTCTGGTGTGGGGATGAGTAATTCCATGCACTGGTAGATGTTGAGGGCTGGCTGGTGGGAAAGCAACTTTGCAGAAAAGGGCCTGGGAGTCCCAGTGGACAAGTTTAACTTAAGCCAACAGTGTGTGTTTGCAGTAATGACAGCCAACATCTTGGGCTGCTCTAGGAAGAGCATTACCAGGTTGAGACGTCATCCTTACACTCTGGTTAGCTCTAGTGAGGCCAGGCTCTCCAGTACAAGAAAGAAGCCTCCTTTAGATGATCCCACATTGGCAGCAGGATCCAGTTAGGGGTTAGACTATGTGATTTTAAGAGATGCCTTTCGACCTATTAATATGTGATTATGTGGGCTTTGAATGTCTCCAGGGAAGGAGACTCTACAACCTCCCTGGGCAGCCTGTTCCAGTACTCTGTCACCCTCACTGAGAAGTTGTTTTTTCTCAAATTTAAGTGGAACCTCTTGTGTTCCAGCTTGATCCCATTACCCCTTGTCCTATCATTGTTTGCCACTGAGAAGAGCCTGGCTCCATCCTCATGGCACTCGCCCTTTATATATTTATAAACATTAATAAAGTCACCCCTCAGTCTCCTCTTCTCCAAACTAAAGAGCCCCAGCTCCCTCAGCCTTTCTTCATAAGGGAGGTGCTCCACTCCCTTAATCATCTTTGTTGCCCTACGCTGGACCCTCTCCAGCAGTTCCCTATCCTTCTTGAACTGAGGGGCCCAGAACTGGACACAATATTCCAGATGGGGTCTCACCAGGGCGGAGTAGAGGGGAAGGAGGACCTCTCTCGATCTACTGACCACCCTCCTTGTAATACACCCGAGGATGCCATTGGCTTTCCTGGCCACAAGGGCACAGTGCTGGCTCATGGTCGTCCTGTTGTCCACCAGGACCCCCAGGTCCCTTTCCCCTACACTGCTCTCTAATATGTAATTTCCCAACCTATACTGGAACCTGGGGTTGTTCCTGCCCAGATGCAGGACTCTACACTTTCCCTTGTTACATTTCATCAGGTTATTCCCCGCCCAACTCTCCAGCCTGTCCAGGTCCCGCTGGATGGCAGCACAGCCTTCTGGCGTGTCAGCCACTCCTCCCAGCTTAGTGTCATCAGCAAACTTGCTGATGGTACACTCAATTCCCTCACCTAAATCATTAATGAATATATTGAATAATATTGGCCCCAGTACTGACCCCTGAGACACTCCACTAGATACTGGCCTCCAACTGGACTCCGCACCATTGACCACCACTCTCTGGCTTCTCTCTTTAAGCCAGTTTGCAACCCACCTCACTACTCTATTGTCTAGACCACACCTCCTCAATTTAGCTGTGAGGATGCTGTGAGAGACTGTGTCAAACGCTTTTCTGAAGTCAAGGTAGACCACATCCACCGCTCTGCCATCATCCATTCACCTTGTTACATTCTCATAAAAGACTATGAGGTTGGTCAAGCATGACTTATCCTTGGTAAAGCCATACTGACTGCCCCTAATGACCCTCTTATCTCTGATATGCCTTGAGATGACACCAAGGATAAGCTGTTCCATTACTTTCCCAGGGACAGAGGTGAGGCTGACCGGTCTATAATTACCCGGGTTCTCCTTCTTGCCCTTTTTGAAGGCCGGAGTGACATTTGCTTTCCTCCAATCCTCGGGCACCTCTCCCGTTTTCCAAGACTTGGCAAAAATGACGGAGAGCGGTCTAGCAATGACTTCAGCCAGCTCCCTCAGCACCCGCGGATGCATCCCATCTGGACCCATGGATTTATGGATGTCCAGACTAATTAATTGCTCCCTAACCCAGTCCTCATCGACTAAAGGAAACTCCTTCATTGACCTGGCTTCATCCGGCGTCTCAGGGGTACAGGGCTCCCCAGGACAGCCTCCAGCAGAGTAGACAGAGATAAAGAAGGCATTCAGCAATTCTGCCTTCTCTGTGTCTTCTGCCACCGGGGCACACACCTCATTCATCAGTGGGCTTACATTGCCTCTGGTATTAGTTTTATCTGCTATGTATTTGAAAAAGTTCTTTTTGCTGTCCTTGACCCCTCTCGCCAGCTGTAATTCTGAGGAGGCCTTGGCTATCCTAGCTGCCTTCCTACCTCCTCTAACAGTAGCCTTATATTCCTCCCAAGTGGCCAGTCCCTGCTTCCATGACCTGTAAGCTCTCCTCTTCTGCTTGAGCATACCCAACAGATCCCTATTCAACCACACAGGCCTCCTGGCTCCCTTCCTCGACTTCCTACGTGTGGGGATGCTCTGATCCTGAGCATGGAAGAAGCAATCTCTGAATGCAATCCAGCTCTCTTGGACCCCTTTTCCTTCAAGCAGTCTTGCCCATGGGATTTCCCCCAGCAATTGCTTGAAAAGGCCGAAATTAGCCCTGCTAAAGTCCAGGGTTGCAATTCTACTTGATATTCTGTTCCCACCACACGAGATGCTGAACTCCACCATCTCGCGGTCACTGCAACCCAGGCAGCCCTCAACCTTTACTGCTTTGACCAGACCCTCTTTGTTAGTGAGGATGAGATCCAGCAGTGCACCCCTCCTAGTCGGCTCCTCCACCATCTGCATGAGGAAGTTATCATCAATGCACTGGAGGAACCTCCCGGACTGTGGCTGGCTGGCTGAATGGTCCTTCCAGTAAACATCAGGGAAGTTAAAATCACCCACAACAACCAGGGCCTGTGACTGTGAGGCCACTTTCAGCTGCGCATAGAAGGCCTCATCAACTTCCTCAGCCTGATCTGGTGGCCTGTAATACACACCTACAACAGTATCACCCCTGCCAGCCTGTCCCTTGATCCTGACCCATACACTCTCAACTCGCTCATCCACTCCTGGGCAGGATTTAGTACACTGCAGTTGCTCTCTCACATAGAGAGCAACTCTACCACCATGCCTGGCTGGCCTGCCTTTCCTGAAAAGGGCGTAGCCATCCATGACCACATTCCAGTCATGTGAACTGTCCCACCACGTTTCTGTAATTGATCATAATCTCCCGACCGAACATAGGATTCTAACTCCTCCTGCTTATTCCCCATGCTGCGCGCATTGGTGTACAGGCATTTCAGGGAGCGAGTAGAGCACACCAATTTCTCCCTAGGGGCACAGGAGGCCACCCGGTCCTCATGCCTTTTAGAATACTGCCCCACTGGGACAAGCCCAGCTACAACCCCATCCCCCTTCGAGCCTAGTTTAAAACTCTCCAAATGAGCCCAGCTGATTCCTGCCCCAGCATCCTTTTGCCCCTGCGAGATAAACTTTTCCCACATAACACTGTCCTGACTGGAGTCTTATAAAACCAGCCATTATCAAAAAATCCAAAACCCTGCCTGTAGCACCAGTCTTGGAGTCAATCATTTAGAGACTGAATTTTCCCATTCTACCCCACATCATCACTTGAAGAGGGAAGGAGCGAAGAAAAGACCACTTGAGCCCCTGAGTCTTTCACCATCCTTCCCAAGACCTTGAAATCATTCTTCATTCCCCTCAGACTACGGGAAGCAGCTTCCTCCCCATCTGTCTGGAAGACCAGCAGCGGGTAGTAGTCTGACGGGTGCACCAGTCTGGGGAACTCTCTAGCAATATCCTCGATCCGGGCTCCAGGTAGACTACAGACTTCCCTAAGATGAGGGTCAACCCTGCATACTGGGCCCTCTGTTCCTTTCAGAAGGGAATTTCCTATTACAATCACCCTTCTTTCTTTCTTATCAGAGGTAGTCTTAAGTTGTGTAGTCAACTGCCTCTTCCTATGTGTTCTTGTAGGCAGGCTTGGCACCACCTCCTCACCTACCTCTTCTTCAAGACCCAGGGCCTCAAACCTATTACGGAGGGGCAGCTGGGGAGGCAAAGCAGGCAGGGAGGGGGGCTGCCCGTGATGCCGAACTGGAATATGCTTCCAACCCTCGTCTTCTTTTAGGTCCCCTACCTCTGTCCGACAGCAACAAGGGTAGGGCTGTCTCAGGACCTCTGCCTCTGTCTGAGGGGCAGGAGGTCCATCTCCTTTTCGGGGATACCTCCCTGGGGTCTTTCCAACTGGCACATCAGGGTGTTACTCCACCAGTCGATCTCCCTTTCGCACTCCCTGATGGACCTCAGCGTCTCAACCTCCTCCTTAAGTATAAATAAATGCGGGGCCACACACACATCCAAAAGTGATGGAGACAGGCTTTTCTAAGTGGCAACCAGTGACAGGGCAAGAGGCAATGGACATAGATTGCTATACTAGATGTTACTTTAATATATGAGAAACAACATTTTTACTGTATGGGTGATTGAACACTGTGACAGGTTGCCCAGAGAGGCTGTGGCCTTTCCATTCCTGTCCATCTGATTGGACATGGCTCTGAGCAATCTGCTCTAGTTGACTCTGCTATGAGAACTAGGATTGGACTCGATCTTCAGACACACTATCCAGCCTCAACCATCCTGCAATTCTGTGATGCTATGATGGGAGTAAAGCAAAAGGAAACAGAAAACACAGTGAGTCCTGCTATAAGTGGGAAAAAAAATGGGACTATGTAATATAGAGAGAAGATACGGACATATTAGGGAACTGTGGCATCAAGTTACAGAGGGTTTCTGGCAAATGAATAGAGAGAGGAATGACAATCTATTGGAGGAATAAACAAGGATAGGTGGAAAGGAATACAGGGGTCTAGGACAGAGTAAAGGTATGGTGCATGCAGAGAATCTAGAATGAAGAGATTGGGGGAGTACCTGCAGTTTTGGGCATGAGGAAAGGAGATGTGCAGAGTGTTATTCTGTTCTTAAAATAAAGGAGATAGGCACTAAGGGAACATAGATGTCTTGTAGGGTCCAGCAGAAGAAGGTGGGGAATCTCAGGTGAAGGTGTGGGTGAGTTAGTTTCAGCCTCAAAAAGGCAATGAAGTGGTTGAGCCATTAGAGTATCAGAATATTAGCTAACTCAGCCTTATGACACATCTTAAATAGAGGTGGGTTGTGATAAAAAGGAGAACAAATTCAGGTAGGGATTTGCAGGCTTGTCAGGATGAAGGCAGCAGGCTTCATTCACAGATAAAGAGATACTGAATGCTAGGCAAGCAAAGCATAGGATATAGGCAACAGACACAGAAACAGCCCAGATGGATTAACAGGTGGTGTGGGCACAGCATAGGGAAAAGATGGGTAGAATAGTGAAAGAAGGAAAAAATACGACTAAATTCAGTAAAAGTCAGCTGAATTCCAGTTCAGGCTGCTAAATTTCAGAAAGCAGAATCAGGAATCCATATGAGACTTTTGTTGTTGATTCAGACAGTTGTCAAGACCTGATTAAACACAGGGCAATCAGAAGATGAGACAATAATCTATGATTTGGCATGGTTTGGCTTATCAAACATCTTGATGACTGCTTAGGTTTAATCTAGACTTAGAAAGGCCCTTGAATCTGCTCTGTGTGAGTTTAGGACAGTAACTTCCCAGACCTGCCATGTAAAGAAGGACACGTGACTGTAGGACAGACACAGGCCAAGAAGCTCAATCACTGATGCCTCCTCTACAGAGTTAGTAAGTAGTAGTGCACAACGTTTTTCATCTAAGCACTAGTCTAACACCTTTGGAAAATGACATATAGATTAACTGTAAAGAATGTAAATGCCATGCAGACAAGGAATGATGAAAGTATATTAGATAGCCTTACCTCCCCTCCTTAATTAACAATCACCGGGTCCTGCAGGCTGGACAAGAAGATAAAGAAAAGACAGAATAGATAATTGTATGTTGATAATTAGCACGGTTTTCAATAAGAAGCTGAAGTTTGCAGCAGTAGTTTCCTGAGGGGTGAATTTTCTGCCAGCTGTGCTGTGAGAGAAAACCATACTCTGCTGATTCATGTGAGTAGCTCTTTTAAAATCAATTCTTGTGTAGCTGCATATAAGAAAACTTTAATCTGAGTTAATTCCACAAACAATGTCAATTTCTGGTATTGTGGTTGTCTTAATGGAGGTATATACAGGAATATAGTGTTTTGCTTGCTGATGACAGTCTTGAGTTCTAATGTATCGGTTATTTATATCTTGTATTTTCCTCTATTTCCGTTATAACTTAAATTATTCTGTGTTATATGAAGGTAAAAATTCCAGACAGGAAAAGTGAAGTTAGTTTAGCTACCAACAGTGAATTTTCTTGTTGAAGGATATCAGCAATGTCCCATTTTCTTGGTCTTATATTTGGGGAATTTGAAATATACTTTTTTTTTTTTTCTTCTCTTGGTTTTTCATTTTTTATGTTTATCATGATATTTAAGGACATGATCTAATTTGCTAAACTTATTTATGTATAGAGGAATATGATGGTGAGAAACTTTTACCTTATCATGTAAAACTACTTGAGGAATAAAAACCTTCTGTGGAATGTTATCACATGTAATGCAGTAGTGGTCTGTGTGTGTGCTGCTATCCCATGCTTCTCAATGAAAGACATCTCCATGCCTGTCACTGTGGCATAGCGTAGATAGTGGGTTTTCAACCTTTTTCAGTTTGTGAATCCCTAAAATACTTTTGCTGCTGGCAAGATTCTTATGAAAAACTTGTTAGCCTATTTAATACAGATGTATTTTTCTTAGCTATTTGTTGAGACACTTCAAAAGATGTTCAGTGGCAGCTGAGGATCCACAGACTGGAACTTGAAGACCATAAGTTTAACATGACCTTTAAACAAATATATGTCATTTTTCATACCCATATCCAAGGTGGCTATCAAGGATAGCTCTGTGGCTTTCTATAGGCACAATTAAAATTTTACTCTTTGAGTGCAATCTACACAAAATCAAGAATATGTCTACAACACCTCTCATAATAGAATCATAGAATCATTTTGGTTGGAAAAGACATTTGAAAACATTGAGTCCAGTCATTAACCTAACACTACATGTAGCATGACATCTGCTCACAAACATTCAGATGAAGCATCTTTTCCCTTATGAAATACTGATTGAGTAAAATAAAATATTCCATGGGCAGAAATAGGTTTACTCCGTATTTCAAAAAGAAAATTAATAAATATTTTGTTTTGATTTTGTTATCTCAGCTGAAAAATGTCTAAAACAATATGTTTCAGTCTTACTGAAATAAGATGTTTTCATAATTTGCCACATAAAATGTGGATGATATGGTATTCTTTCACTGAAAATATTTTATTTTTTCAAAGCTATAATTGGGTTAGTATATAGCATGTAATCATCCAAATGCTTATTTCTATTTTTAAATAACTTTTTGAAAATACTTTTCATTCCACTTCGGAGTTTCAAAATTCAAAACTAACAGTTTTCCGGGGAAGAGAAACCAAACTGGTTGTGAGCAATTTACAGAACTATAGAATATGGGTAAGAGAGATAAAGAGCATTTTTTTTTTTCCTCCTGATGCCTTGCTTTTCTCTGCCTTTTCCCTAGTAAAAGCTGCTTGTGTTTCATCAGATGCTTCACTGCAGTTTCTCTTTCTTTACAGCATCAGATTTTTTTTTCTGTTTTCTTCCTTTCTGATTTTTTTTTTTTTTTTTCCTAATGGGGACATCTTTTTCCTATTGCCCTATTTCTTGGTATCTGAAACATCTATTTCATCCTCACAGTACTAACTGGTCACTTTGGGATGGACAGTAACTCCATGAAGCTCTGTAGAAATGCTGTGGTTAAAACTTGAATACTCACCATGTTTAAACAACATGCATCTATCTAAAAATGAGATTATTGCAAAACTGCATTAAGAATTCATAGTTTTGATCTATTATTATATCTTCTCTATGATTTCATAGTTACCATCTTAATCATCTCACAACTGTTACTCAAATTAATATTTTTCTTTTCTCCAAACTGGCTTGAACTATTCAAGGAG
This sequence comes from Patagioenas fasciata, assembly GCF_037038585.1. Lineage (NCBI taxonomy): Eukaryota > Metazoa > Chordata > Aves > Columbiformes > Columbidae > Patagioenas > Patagioenas fasciata. The sequence goes on from NC_092521.1 coordinate 57,802,036, forward strand.
GGATTTGGCCTACTGATAAACATAATGTCTCAGCTCCGCAACCCATGTAAAGATTTTTTTTTTCCCCAGGTTTTTGGACAGCAGTTAGTACTGCTGTTTGCATTTTCCTGGTGACAGGTGAGGGCAATTCACAAAGACTAATTCATAGAACATAACATAGTACCTTTAGTGTCAGAAAATTCTTGTTCCTGAGGGTTCTGGGTTTGATCTCCAGACCTTGCTATGTCTCTCACCTCTTCTTCATCCTTTTTTTGTCAGTAGAGGGTGCACACGCAGATAATCTGTGAAGCCCTAACCATCCACGCCTGAATCTTCAGGAAAGTAATTACATTTGCTGAAGCCACTTTCCCAATTTTCTTAGGCTCAGCTGGGGTTCTGTGAGCTTACACAATTGTTTGCTGAACTACTATAGCTACAGAACAGACTTACATTTTCATAAAGCAGATGAACATCAAGTTCTTTAAGATCTGACCATATACCACATTTATAATTCCTTCTACAATAGGCATCTACAATCTATGTTCCACAGTCTTCTACTACTGTCTAGATTAAGTATTTCATTACTATTATAATGTGATGTATGTACTATTATGTATTATGATATTGCATTAGTACAAAAATTGAAGGGGCAGGGGACAGAGCATGAATAGACAGATTCATTTAAGTGGTACAAGAAGCAGCATCAGCAGATAAAAGGGGAAAACTCCATTACTTGAAAAGGTCATACTTCTACATACAGTGCCTAGAAACTTCTGGAGGCTGCTGCCTTATAAATCATTTCAATAGTCAGAAATAGAAACAAATTACTTTTGACAACATTGTAACTCATCGCTGAAACCTGAATGTACAGGTGTCAGATTGGACTGTATAGCCAGCTCCTATGTCAATATACTAGATGTGCTTTATACCTGAATTTCCTTTTTTCAAGGGAACACCTTTGGCACTTTCTATCCACTTAGAGAAGAAATTTAGATCATTCCTGCTGCATTCATGGCATTATATGAGTTATCCTCAGCAATTTTTAGAGCTGTGCTGGCCACTCACTGCTAGCACAGACAATATGGGATCACAGTGTAATGCAGAAACTGGGAATTATGTATTTCTGTAGAAAGCCGAAAATTCCCAGTTGAAAATATATGGAGTATAAATATGAGTATGAATAGAAGTCTCATCAAAAGTTATATTGCTACATTGACATTACTCATTTGTACACATTTGCAAATATTTCTTCAAGATCTATTTCAGTCTGTTAAAGTAAAATATAATTTTTTATTGTACATAAAATATCTGTATTATAAGCACATTGATATGTGAAATCATGTGTATGTTGACAGAATTTCTGCTCCTACATTTGTGAGAAACAAAGTTCCTTGAAATTATTTTGTTTCAGAGTTTTTCATTTTTTACCAGGAAAAATTATAATGTACTGTTGTTGTTATGCTAATTAATAAATTCTATATAAAATTATACAATATTTATAATATTGCATTTGAAAATAAAAGTAAGTAATGAAACATGACAGTCTTCTCTGGGATTTTATTTTGTCAGAATTAATTATATCCAACAGGAAAACCTCAAATTTTAACAACAGGTGTCTCCAAAGGGAAAATATTTTGTCACAAGAAGTTGTGGAAAAGTCTGCATTTTGGGACATTATTGACATCGACTTTCTGAAATCTTATTTCTTAGTGAATTAATCACTTTGTTTTTTTAAAAAAATACATGTCAGTTGTAAGAAGGTTAGCATATATTGTTTACCACAAACACCTAGAACTAGGGAAAGTATAAAATGATGAACAAAACACTGAACCTCCTTTCATCATCTGCTTTCCAACTCTGTCACCAGAATGGCAAACTTGTTAAACTCCTTACTGTTATAGCCACTGACACAGCCTTAAGGCACCACCAGCCCTGCCTGTCCCTTCCCACCGCGGGGCTCTCCCCACACTGCCCATGGCCTAAGACCCTGTGTCAGCCCCCTGAGCCATCAGCCCCTGTCCCAAGTGATGCTGCAGAAGGCCCGGTCTTCAGCTTCCCACAGCCAAGCCATGGGACCCACCAAACCAGACCACACATGGGTCTACTTCCTCTCCTGGCTTTGGCTTGTCCACAGGGATGTGCCTGTTGCCCAAGGTTGGGGCTGACCCACTGCCCCCTGACTGCCCTGTGTTTGAAACATCTTCTCATGCTTTTTAGTTTTCCAGTGCTCTGAATGAAAAGACTTTTCACTATGAGCCTCACAACTCTTATCTCTGAGCACCTGTCAGGCATGCATTTCAAAATGCCTCTGGAACTGGACAGCAACAGCAGAGAAAATACATGTCAAACTTTACCTTTCTGTAACTGGTTTAGCCTCTTCCTATTCAACAGTGGAATATGCCTTAATTATGGTCTAAATATAACATCGGAAATTTCAAAAGAAACTCCCCGACTATACTATGTTTCTCTGCCTCAATCTCTTTTCTAAACATTTTTAGTGGTAGTGTTGTTTCTTTGAATTTTTGAATTCCTTGACATAAACTCTGCCAGTGTAGCTTGGTGAAAAGATCTTGTGTCATTTTGTAAGTCACATTAATTCTTTTGTGACATATATTCTCTCTCCTTCTGTCTCTTCTACTTCATATATGGCCTCGCTTTATCTGTATGCTTGTATGAGTATATTCATTTGATATACATACACACTTTTTTTTTAAACGGTTTATAGCTCTGGGCCTCATAGGAATAATAGCTCTCTTCAAGGATAAGGGTTGACATCTTACTGATTATGTGGGAGTGTAACAACAACTACACAACACCTCTTCCTTTCCGATTCCACACTAGACAAATATGTTTCCATCTAATAATTTAGATTTATGATCATTGAGCGAAAGGCAAAGCTGAAATATACCAGTAAGTAGCACGGCCAAGTAGAATACATTGAGACAGAGATTCAAGGTGCAAATAGCTATTTCAGAAGCAAAACATATTCACAAGTTCCTTGCAGATGCCAGGTGGTATTATCAATGCCAATAACTGCAGGACAACTTCACTAGGAAGACCACTGGGATGTTCCAAGTACTCAAATTTTCCATAAGCCAGAGTTACCTAAGAATTAAGAGCCTCAGGATTCCATACCAAGTCCTCAGTTTCCTGTAGCTCTGGAGGTAACAGCAGCATTCTGGTTAGTACAGGGATTTCTGAAATCCTTGAAGTTCACATTGAACCTTTTCTGAGCCATGGTGGCTGTTTGCATTGGAGAAAGATGATGGGGGACCACAGCATGTCTGGAACAGCTTTCCCCAGCCTGTGGACTCCAGAAATCTGTCAGAAATCAAGGCAGGAATTGTTCTCTTCCATCTGGCTGGTTCAAAGTCCAGCCATCTGGGCAAAGAAGCCTTTGGTTCCCTTCGTTTTAGGTTATTTTACAGAAAAAAAAAATAAAGGCAGATTTAAGCACTGTTAAAAAAGGTTTATGAATGCAGCAGTGTACTCATCAAATGATATACTCAGCTTGTGGTATACTGTGGTACTTTGACTTATTTGTATTGCCCATTCACTCTGACATTCACCACTTGACTAGTAAAGTGTTTGGCATTCATTGTTTCCAATGTGGACATCAAACATGAGGTCTCTAGAAACAGGGGAAGAGTTTCCATCTGTTGTAGACATTCTGATTTACCTTCAGGCTCTATACTTGACTTTGTCTTTGTGAGGATGTCACTAAAGAGATCTGCCAACATGCTGCCCTTTTCCAAGTCTTCCAGGCCTTTCTCTGGTCAGAAATGTTCTTACAAAATAGATACTTCTCTGTTTTGACACTGTTTACATCAGAATACAGGCAAAATTGTGACATGAAGCTGAATGATGCTTTGCTAGTTTTTGTGTCAAAGTGCTGGGGAGGCTGGGATAATCACATACATAATTTTAGGGCAGCTCAGACTGAAAGCTGGTTTGCGTATCCCAGATTTCGTGCACGGAACTGGGAATTTGGCCAGCTTGGGGTTTCTGTTCCTCAAGCTGGACTCATGAAATCCTAGGATGCCAACTGGAGCAACTTGGGTATGAAGTTTTGAAAGAATGAATATGCTTACTTCACAAAACTGACAATTGCATTACTTCAGAGCATACCTAATTTGGACATGTAAATACTATTGTAAGAATAAACAAACATGGGTAGCTGCTATGGTTTGAAAGATAATTAAAAGAGGCAAAAAAGCTTTTTTTATTAAAGTGGTACCTGTTCACAAGCCTAAACTTAGGTGCCAAGGAGATGTAGCACTACTCAAAAGTGTGGACTCCTTGGAGGCAATTGTGTTGTGGGGAGAAAGAAACACAAAGACCAAATCAGTGGTATGCTGGAGAGATGTTGAGGTTGGGATGATGAGAGAATCCAAGCAAGATATCTTTGGAGCTGGCTACTGAATTAGATAGGGCAGTAACTAAGAAGATAGACATACCCTTGTTGCTAATTCTATCTGTCTTGAGGGAAGAGATGCATCAAAGTTAGCTAGTTCCATCATCATTTTCAAGCTAACGGAAATAACTCACAGGTCACTAAAATTACCTAAATGCTTCTGTAATAAGGGAGTTTATGCTTACTTTTTTTGCCTTTGAGATGTAGCATTTCTGAGCTTGCAGACACAGCTTGAGAGATTAACATTCAGTGAGTTGATTGAAACCTTTGTTGCAGTTATTTCATGACCATGAATAATCTTTCAGACAACAAAAAATTTGAAAAAGCAAGACCTAGACTTTTCTATTTTTACAAGATTCTTTTGAATGTCCCGTAGCAATATGTATTTAAAAGTATGACAGAATTGTTAATGTTGTGGAAATAGCACCTGTATCTATGTTGTGTGTAGATGCTCATGTAAATAAACCCTGATTATAAATTCTGATTTTTGCATGTATAGCAAGACTCCTGGAAGGATGAAGATTTGTGTAGGGGTCCTTAAAATATAGGCTGGGTGACCTCATTGCCTATACTCCCCCACAAAAGCAAGGTGTAAATTCAATTTTAAGGAAAGCTAACACTTTTCATTCTGTTTTAAAGTTCTGTTTTAAAGCAATTTCTTACCTGGCAGATGGGTAATTTTTTCTTCACTTACATCTGTTGAGGTGCAAATTAATTTTCACTCCACACTGCAAGTTATCCCATTTTGAAACAAGAATTGTAACAGTAAGGTATAAATTCATTTCTACGCTTTTACTGACTATGTTTTTACTGAATGTAGAAATATGTTGGACTTTACAAATACAAAATTGTTTTGAATTTGTGCTATTCTAATACTAAATATACCCAGAAGGATAAAAATATTTGTATTTGTACCAGTGGTTAAATGTTTAGCATTTTTTACTTTTCCTTAGAAAGATATTATACTTGGTTATATTATGATATTAATATTACTTTATATAGTTACTTTTAGATGGAAGCTAGTTATTTCTGTAAATAATCACACACTTGACAGTATGCAGAAAGGCAACTTTCTCTTTGAGATGGTTGTTAGTTATGATTAATTGTATTTATTTGCACTCTGTCATAAGGCATTATTATTAACAGGTCATGTGACTTTTTTATATCAGGAATATGTGCAATTGTGTTATTTGGTTTTCTACTTCAAAATGTACCTTGTCTATTCTCAGTTATATGCTTTAGCATTAAAAAAATAAAAAATTAAGCTTGTTCTATGTAGAAAGGTGCATGAGTAGTTTTGTAAATTAACATTGGTTAGGAACACAAAATTTGACAGATTTAAAAAAAAAACTACTCTATTTTTTCCAGAAACCTACATACATTCATAACTTTGTTCATACTGAAAATGCTAAAACATAAATTAAACTTATGATTTTAATTAATTTTACTAGAATATCAAAAATTTTATGCTTTCTTAGTGGAAAAATGCACTTTATAACTCTGGCAGAATAACTGGCACAAGTAAACAATACTTTTTTATGAATAGCAAGAGATTTTACTAACAGACACCAATAAAAATTTAGTCTTAATTTTATGTAAGTATATGAGCATATATTCTTTCCATCAGAATAAGTGGTAAGGATGTTGGGCCTTGCATCCATTAAAATTTTATGCAGGCAGACAAGCTGAAACTTAATATTTTAATGTAGTTTGTAGAAATGTCTTAAAACTAAAAATGATGCTAAAAAAAGCTGAGTCTGAAAGACAATTAATGTTTTAGATATAACCAGTATTTTATGTGTACAGTTATTGGATATATATATATTTAACATGTAAGGATATATTTATACATGTACATATGTATACATGTATGTATATATGTAAATTCACAAGTCGTGCTACAAACGTATGAGATCTTCAAATACAATGTTTACAATTCTATAAATTATGCAATGTTATGTCTTTCATTGATTTATTGCTTTTTGCTGTTGTTATTTGTTTCGAGTTGGATCAGTCCTGTCAACAGTTGTCCTAGTCTATATAGCCTCTGTAAATAATCAAATCTTAACACACAGGCAGTTACTCATCTCATTATATATAGTTGGTGAGCAATATATTTCCGGTGAGTAATAAGGACATATTTTCAAGGACTTCCATTGGATTTGTACTTGTTGCTGCCTTTGACTTCAGCACAGCAAAACATCCAACAAGGTTTAATTGCTTTCCTGAATTGAGGCCTTAGAAAATAATTTTCCACTTTCAAGGAAGTTTGAGAGAGAAGTTTAGGAAGATTTCTTTTTCTTTTCTGTTCCTGATCCCAAGTGCAAATACTCTCTATTCATATTAGCTGATTCACACAGTAAAAACGCGTGAAACACATTTTGAATCTCTTAAATTTGGCCACATCAAAGATGAATATCCACAGTGAAAGTCACTTCTTAAAAATTCCCTCTAAATTTTGGTCATCTTACTCATTTTTGTCCTGAAGTTTTTAAAAATGGGGCATAGGTATTTTTATAAAATGAAAGTGAACTCTGTTAAGTCCTTCCTTGAGAAAAGTTTTCTTGACACTTCGACAAGGGTAGATTTTGGCTATGTTTTGCCTGAAAAAAAGACTAGGTTGAAGAATGCATGCTTCAAAAAAAATTGAATAACTGAAAACATTTTCAGTTTGCAACACAATTCTGAATGTAACCTTAATAACAGCTGTTGGCAGTGTTTCATTTATTATATATAGTGTTTACACCCATTTCTGCTACTATGTTCAGAACAGTTATAACCACAGTGCCTGTTTCTTTCAGAAATCTAGTTTCCTTCAGTTTCTTTTTGTTTCACAGTGAAGAACTTCCAACTATTTTTTTTTTTTTACATGATGTTCTGAAACAGTTAATGTAGCTGAAGGATGGGTATTCACTTTGGTTATTAAGAATTCGATTTTCCTTGCAGAAAAAGAGTCATGGTGATGAACTGGAGAGCTCAATCAACGTGAAGTCTGTGCTCTTCAACCAGCATCAGTGATGTGTACGGTAAATAAATTTTCAACTTTCCTGTGCAAACTGTGGTCAGATCATATAACATTTAACTGAACAAGGAACCAAGACCAATATTATAGCTTATGTCTTTCACACAACTTGATTCTATACACCCTGAATATGAATGCATATTATCGGCATGCATGTTGCTATAAAGCTCAGGTTTTGGAGACATAGCTCAGATTTTTGAGGCATACTGTCAGGCTGAAACTCCTGAAATTGATTTTACATTATACGTATTTTAAGGATTCAGACTTGTTCTCGCAAAATTGCTTGCTATTATGTCAACATTTTGTGCTGAAATACTCACATTGTTAGGACTGTTTAATTGGTTCCACCATGTCATTCCCTTACGGGCTTTTTCCTATATACTACCAACTTACTAAGGAGACATTCAGAATTACAGCACCCCTGTGCACGTAAGGAGGTAAAAATGAATAGAGGTGCACAGTTAGTGGAGTACATTTGGAGACAAATGTGCTCTGGAAACCCTGAACATCAGTTGAGCCTAAAATTATTGATAATGATAACATCAATAGTTAAGACATATAGTACATGATTTGTAGTATGATTGTTGTAGTAACCTGGATTGCTTATCATGTCCTTTCAGTAAAAGATGAAATGACAAAATGAATACTTACATAATAAATTACTTTTTTGGTGAGTTTATGATTTATGGGCAATCTGGCTCTTCCCAGAATAGATGTAAATTCTCAGTTCAGTTACGTGGTAACTTATTCAAATTGATTAAAAAAAGGAGAAAAAACCCAACAAAAATCTGTTTATTTTCTGTTGACATTGTGAACTTTTTTTTTTTTTTTTTTTTTTTTTTTTTTTAAAGACTACTGTTTTAATGTACAGAAATCTGGAAGGGAGATTTATCATGTATGTATGTGTGTACTTTTTGAAAATTTACAATACTTTTAGTCTATAAAAAGTTCTCATCAAAAAAGAAGCTGCAAAATAAAATAACGTCTGTTTAAATATTACTTTATTTTATGCTTCCACTACAATTTTGCTCAAGTTTTAGTTCAAGACACTCAAAACAATTTTTTTAACAATTTCTCCTGTGATTATTTGTATCAAATTGTGCATTTCAAATTAAACAAAGAGGCATGAAGACCAAAAAGAGCCAAATTTGACTTAGATTCATTACAAAGAATGAGGGAAACCATATGCAGTCCTAGGTCTTAGCACCAGGATATGCAGAATAATATTGTTTCAGCTAAAGGGCAAGTTCAGTTTAGCTCTAAATTACAGCTATTGCTCAAAAGGCAACAGGATTAGGATGAGAGGCACACAGCACTTAAACTGTTATAATTACTCAGTGTTTTCCCTTCCTGGAGGAGGGTTTATACTATTTTGTTGTAGGACTTTCTAGCTTGAACACAAAATAAAATACCATTTTTTCTTACTTTTTGAAAATATTTTGGATAATAGTGAAATCTTCTTCCATTCTTCAGAAATATATGTTATGCGGTAATTATTAGTATTCATTCCTCTTAGGACTGCAACACAGAAAACTGAAAAACCTGAAAGGTTTGGTTTCTGCTGAATTTTACAATCTGAAAATTTCTCATGTCATTCTTATGGTGAGAGAAGTTAGTTAATCTGTGATTTTTACTACTAATTGGACATTCAAATTCATAAACTGCAGCTAACCTCTTTCTGAGATGGCTCACCTTCCCCCTGCTCCTCCCTGCTCCATCTCAAAAAGCTTGTGAAATGGAGTAGCTGTTGCTGTTATGACAAGATGTGGGTATTCCTGCAGAGATTAAAAATCACACTCCCCTTTGGAAGACAAGGGCAAAAGGGAATGTTGCAAGCTGTGTAACATCAGCAGGTTTCTTCTGATATGCAATATGATGTTCGAAAAATAATTTTGTATTGAAAAGCTAACACCCCTCAATAATAATAATACATAATCGTCATCATCATTTTTTGGAAACATGAGGATTGAGGGAGAACTTGCAAGTTTTACAGTTGTATAAAGCTTCTTACAAACATTCACGTTAAGAACAAAGCATCAAGTTCAAGCTGGTTTTAAGTGGGATTTGAAGACTAATATGATGATTTCACAGCTCTAAAAAACAATCCTCCAGATGAAACCTAGGGAATTTTATATGTGCATGTCACATCTCTCTTCAAGTACCATTCCTGTGACACTTAATTTTTTTAACTTTTCCTTTACTAGTTTCTTACACAACCTCCTCCAACAAGGCTAATAGGAATGGATTTTTTTATTGTAATTTAGTTCTTGTCTTGAGGGGAGCAAAGCAAAGCAAACCAAACAGCATTCCCATAAGCCTTTTGATATGTACAGTCTGTTTGGATTGTGATTTAAGCAGTATTGAAATGCCATGCCTCTTTCTGCTAAATCAGAATATATATGCAAAAATCATAGACCACAGGGACAACAAATATTTTTCTGGCATACTACAAGGAACCCTGTCTGCAAGTCAACTATATTGATTATTTATATGTCAGGCATTTCTTTAGTACTGTAAGGCATAAAAAAGTTCAACAATATGTATTAGACTTTTTTTGCTGCTACACCTTTCAAGGTCTATGTTTATCTCTTCTTTTGTATGCATTTAAATGAATCAGAGAAATAGAAGTTTCTGATGTAAGAGGTGAGAAATATTTGTGAGTGTTTGGATGCATGTTCATTAGGCAAAATCTTTTGCTGAGCTATTGTGGATCTTAAAATAAACTCATAGTAGTAGAATAGGATTATATATGAAAACATTTTTTCATCATTTCTTCACCAGAGCCAGGTTTATTTGTGCCAGCTGTAGCCTCAGTTAAAGACCTAACTGCTAATTAGGTTTTCAGTAATAATATTTATGTATGATATTCTCCTTCCAGATAGCCTGATATAATGAATTTATTGGTATAGGCTTTCTTTCATATCCCACTTCAACTAATTGTCTCAGGCTGTGATTTAAAGACTTTCTCCTAAACACAAATTATCCTGTAGTTAATATAGTTATAGACTAATCAAAATTAATTTAAGTCCTTTCTAAAAAATCCTAGCTTATCTACATTATTTAACTATTGGTAAAGACCTGAATGTTTTTTAAGCTACAAATTGCTTGGTTTGTATTTTGCTTAGGAGCTGAGGGAGGAAAAGGTTTCCTTTATCACTGCCCTAATCATTGTTAAATCCTCTTCAGAGCTTTGCAGGCAACCTGAGATGTAAAAGGAAGAAAAATATTTAGAAAATCACAAATTCTAATAGAGGGTATGAGACACATAACCTTGTGGAAGATTCAACAGCTGGCACATGTCTCTTTGTCTACCGGATCTCATTCTGTCACTCCTTTGAAACTGGTGCTCCTGATATCCTTGCAGCAGCTGAAGCAGCAACTTGTGTCCTTGCTTGTTCACTTCTGTGGCATTTTTTCACCCCTGTGCTTGGGAAAGGTTTTAAATAGAAAATTAACAGGAAAGGCAATCTTCCTCTTCTCTTTTCAGAGTCAATTCTTAGAGAAATACCTATTGATGCAGTCCACTTTCATTACTTCTGCTGGACATTTCTGCACAATGTCAAGAGGATGACTTACAGTTTTATGTTGAATTCTAGTCTCACTTGCGAGTGGACTCAGTGCAATACTGGTTGTACAGTTTGATCTTCCTATAATCAAATCTAAAAAATGTATTTAATCTTCAAAGTACATATATAATGGAAAAACCTGACAGACAGGGTGCTGGTAAAAGGGAGGTCAGTGGAATACTTCTGGGAATGAAAGCCAGCCTGAGCTTAGTGGGGATGTATGTCTTCTGGTTCCTGATGATACTTTGCATAGTTTCTTCATGGTAATGACATCTGCTAAAGTCCGAAAGACATGCTCTCATTACAGCATGTATACATGTGTAGCTGAGATAGGGGAAGACAGAAAAAAAAAAAAAAAAAAAAAAAAGCACTATATGTTGCTAGGAAATCTAGAATAGCTCCCAAAGAACCCACACCTGTGTTATAAAGTGGACAAGAAGAAAAAAAAAGGCCACCACCCCCCCCCCCACAATAAACAAAATCCAATACTACTTGTAAGATCTAAAACAAGAAAAAATTTTCTGCTGTTTATTTTTGAGACTCAAGACACATTTTTTTTCGTGCTATTCAGGTCTCACACCTTCTTTATTCTTTTCTTTCTCACTCACTGAAGACATAAGTGTTGCACAAATAGAAAGCGTAGTATGAAAGGAAGGATGAGTGTCATAATCCAACACAGCTAAAGCAAACAAAAGTAAAAAGAATGTCAACGTTTTTCTGTGGTTTCACCTCAGATATTATGCATATTTTTTATTTAGCTGTAGGAAGGTGACTTATTGTTGGGAAGTAGATTTTTGTAATGCATGTTGAACAGCAAAACTGAAGGAACTGCATGAACTCAATTATTCTAGACCATAGTCTTCCTTGGTTTGCAAGCTAGCATGAACAATAATACTCAGTTCTTCAGTCATATTCCTTGAGCTAATTTGGAAAGAGCTTTATAAAATAAGAAAAGAAATGTTGGAAAAGTTAAATATAAAGGAAAACCAGTGTATGTTTGCAGTTAGGATGCTGGTATCAAAAATACCAGTATATTGAAAAGTATTACTCTGCTCAAATTGAATTACAGAGAGCAGAGGAAAATAAAATCTTCGTTCACATTAGCTAGCTGAATATGCATTTGAAGATAGGAGTGAAGAACATTTGTATACAAAATGATAGGATATAAATATTATCAATAAAGGCTTTTTCTAAAATGTCTTTATAGAATAGTAACACTTGATATTAGGTGAGAAAGAGGTGTAAGAAGCCCAATGCCTTATATTTTAATGGATAGATAAGCCTTTCTTTCTAGAATACACTTTTTTTCCTGAAACACAAATCCAAAAAACCTTTACTTGGATTGTTGGCCATGGTCTTAGCACAAGTTTATTGGAAGGAATAATACAGTCATGTTGTATTCAGATGCATCCTGAAGGATACTGCAAAGACAATTTTTTAACATACTGCATTGCCCGTGTCTTTTCATGTTTCTGGTTTCTCTGACAGCAAATCTAATTATCTCCACTGTAAGGACTCTTTGGAAAAGTTATCTTGTCCAACCTTCCTGTTAAAGCAAGGTCATCTATAGAAGGTTGCTCAGGATTGTGTCCAGGCATCTTTTGAATATCTCCAGGAGTGGAGACTCCACAAAGTCCCTGGACAACCTGTGCAAGTGCTCAGTCATCCTCATGGTAAAAAATGTTTCATGGTGCACAAAGGGAACCTCCTTTGTTTCAGTGTGCACCCGTTGCCTTGACCTGTCACTGAGCACTATTGAAAACAGCCTGGTTTTGTCCTCTTTGCACCCTTGTTGTAGGTATTTGTATACATCAGTAAGATCCCTCCTGAGCCTTCTTCAGACTAAACAGCTCCAGAGTTCTCAGCCTTTCCTCTAATCAGAGTTGTTCCAGTCCCTTCATCATCTTTCTGGTCCTTCACTCAACTCTGCAGTATGTCCATGTCTGTCTTGTACTGGACAGCCCAGAACTGGACCTAGCACTCAAGGTGTGGCCTCGTGAGACCTGAGTAGAAGGGAAGGATCACATCCCTTGACCTGTTGGAAATACTTTGCCTAATTCAAGTCAGGATACCATTCACCTTCTTTGAAGAAAGGGCACATTGCTAGCTCATGTTCGAGTTGGTATCCACCATGATCAGCAGGACTTCCTGAGGGTACACTCTATTCCATCATCCAGATCATTGATGCAGATCTTGAGTAGGATTAGTCCCTGTATTGAACTCTGGGGTACATCACTAGTTACTGGCCTCCTTTATAACATTGAACATCACCCTCTGAGCATGACATTAAACGTGTTTTCAACCTGCTCATCCAGCCCATATTTCATAAGCATCTCTATGAGGATCTATCAAAAGCCTTCCTGAAGCCTAGGTAGACAATGTCCACTGCTACCCTCTCATCTATTATAATAAACCAGTTGTTTCATTGCAGAAGGTTATCAGCTTGGTCAAACATGACTTTCCCTTGGTGAATCCATGTTGGTTTCCTATAGCTTTCTTGTCCTCCATATAGCTGGAAATGGTTTTCAGGAATATGTGCTACACCACCTTTCCAGGGATTGAGGTAAGGGTGGTCAGCCTGTAGTCATCCTTCTTGTCTCTCTTGAAGATAGGTGTGACATTTGCTTTCCTTCAGCCCTCAGTATTCTTTCCCAGTTGCAATGATCGTTCAAAGATTAACGAGAGTGGCCTTGCAATGACATTGGCCAATTCCCTCAGTACTTCTGCATGTATCACATCAGGACTCATGAATTTATGTAAATTCAGTTTACTTAAGTATAATCTGACCCAATTCTCTTCCACCAGGATCACATCTCCCTTTCTCCAGTCTTTCCCCCCAGTCTAAGAGACCTGGGATTCCTAAAGGCTGGTCTTGCTAGTAAACACTGGGATAAAGAAGACATTCAGTACCTCAGCCTTTTCCATTTTCTAGGTCACTAGGTCCCCTGTGCCATTCAGCAGTAGGATCTCATGTTCTTCAGCTTCCCTTTTGCCACTTACATAGTTACAGAAGTCCTTTTTGCCTTTGACATCGTTCACCAGATTAAGTTACAGGTGGACTTTGGCTTTCCTAACATGACTACATGCTTGGACATATACATATGAGTTTGGAGCTATGGATAGGGGAATTTAAGTTTATGAGTCACCTGTGGCAGTCAAAGGGGTTTCAGAAAAATGCATTATAAAATCTTCTATTGATAAGTAATCAGATGTAATATAAGCTTAAAAAGTATATAAACCATAATTGGTGTATGTGTATCATGACGTAAATGGATCTCGTATGGTGGGGTTCAAGTGTGAGAAGACAGGAAGGTTACAGGAAGTAGTGCTTGGTTATTTGTGGAAAAAGGAAAAGGAAAACATTTGGGTAGGTCAAACCTTTGAATGTAGGCAAATTAGAACTCAGTAGTAATTAATTTTGTCTGTTTCACAGCAATTAAAAGACTTGCCATATGAAGAAGTAGTTTTAATTTAAAGGATAGCAAAGAGAAAAAAATAGGGGCTGAAATTAAAAGAATGGGTCAAGATATGCTATTTCATAAGCTCTGAGGCCATTAAGAAATGATGCCACAACAAGAATAGTCCTAGAAGTACATCAGATCAAAAAAGCTACCATGGAGTTTAATAACAGACCTATAAGATGGATTAGAGAACAGTTTAGAGGAGTTGTCTTACAGTGGTGTCCATCAACCTGGGAAAACAAAAGATGTGCCTGTGCAATTTGGTTGAAAATACATTTTTTTTTTCTCTTTTGCTTTGTTCCTATTGCATAACTGGTATTATTTTTGCAACTGCACACTAATAATAAAACTGGGGGAAAGAGTAGAAAAGTTGTTAACAGACTGAACAGGCATTGGTGATACAAAAAAACCCCATATCTGAGGCCCACTACAAGAATGGGGGAAATAGCTAATACTGTCTTGGGAAAGGTAGGAGATTAGGAAGTCATACTAACAGGCACCACGCAGTGAACAAAGGTTCAGCTATCTCTGAACGGGGTCATTGTCTTTCTCAGAGCTTCTGTTAACTTCTCTTAAACATAAATTGTAAGAAAAAACAGTACTATAGTACTGAAGAGAAGTAGGCCAGAAAGAAGCTATCCTTTTTCTTTATCACAGAAGCTATCCCTTTTTATATCACAGCATCAATGCAGTCTGGTGCAGAATATCACTAGTAGGATTTATCTCTCTAGCAGATAGTCAGCATTTGATTGTCTTGTCTTGAGGATCCTCTCTTCCCTTCTCCACTCTGCCATGTACACTGCTTTGCTATTTCAATTACGTGTAGATGACTACTGTCTAAATGGTAAATAAATTCAGACCAAGGAAAACGTCTGTTCCATTTCTCTCAGGATGTTACTTTTTTATCTATTGTTATTCAGTGCTCGAGCCATAAGTAACATTTTTCTTATCAAAACTAGAATGTATGAGGCAGAATTATTATTGTGGCATGTGGTTTAGTAGAAAACTGGTTTAACTAATATCCAGATTCTATTGGGTAGACTGGAAACTTCATTTCAGGGGTTTGATCCTGACTAGGTGACTTCTCACTCAGATAAAAATGTTCCATTTCTTGCCCTTTGTGGAGGAAAACAACAAGACATCTTGCAAAATATTTAAGTTCTACTATCCACCAATTTGGCCTAAATTATTCTGGAAGGAAAAGTAAGCAGAAATGCTTAGCGATTCACCAGAGAGGCTTTTCTGCTCGTGAAAATTATTATGTAAATTTCAGGCTTAAAGAAAGAACTACTAATAAATACTCAGGTTTTAGAAAAATCGAAGCTCAATAGGGAGTACTTTCACATGCTATACATCTTGATCCCTAGTACTCTACCTTTGGGAACAAATAATTGGATAATTAAATGTGATCTTAAGTAATGACCTTCTGAATGACTCAAAAAATATATGCACCTGGGAGATTTAAGTGGTATACTAAGTATCCATAAGAGCAAGCTGAAAGTGGTAATCACACTGAAAGCTACTGTAATTGTTAGGGGATCAATTGTCAAACACTGGCAAACTTCAGAAAAGTTAATGACAGATCAGTACACAGACTCATGTGACTGCAGTGATTTGCAGGTAATTAATGACCAGGTTAGAAGCTAGTGTGAAGAAAATAAAAAGCTATTTAGTTTACTTTCATTGAGTGACATTTGAAGGGATGCAGGATATAAATATTTCCCTTAGAGAAGAGTTTAGTATTAAAAAAAAATAAATTCATTCCTTCTTCTCAGTTGTAAAATTTAGCTGTTAAGAAGTGATAACTATTAATTGAAGTAATGATGAACTACTCCCCTCTGCCCTGGCTATAGGAAACCCCTCAGAGCAGCTTCGCCACTGGAAAAAGTATCTCAAAGATTAAGGGACAAAAAATCTCTGATTATTTTTCTTCTTTAGGTTTCCATTATGAAACTTTTTAGCAAGATAAGGAGGGAGTTTCTGCCTTGTACAAAGAGGAGGTTCCCAGTGTGGACAACAGTTGCACTAGATGACAGGATGCCAAAGACATTTACAGTGGGAGATGATAGGAATATTACGTCTTCACAGTGTCCTTGTTTTTTGCCCTTTGTATTGAGTTTGGCTAGGATGGAATTAATTTTCTTCATAGCAGCCCATATGGTGTTCTACTTTGCATTTGGGGCTAAAATGGTGTTGATAACATACCAGTGTTTTGGCTATTGCTGAATAGTTCTTGCAGGGCATCGAGGCTTTCTATTTTATCCCACTCTGACCCTGCAGTGATTAGGTTGGGAGTGGGCAAGAGGTTGGAAGGAGACATATCTGGAACAGCTGACCCTAACTGACCCAGGGGATATATCTTACCGTATGGTATCAAGCTCTGCAATAAAAGCTGTGGGAAAGGAGAAGGAATAGTTTTTCTGTACAGCAGAAGGAGGAATAGCTCAATATTTCTCTTAGTTTGGCAACATACTCCATTTGCTACCTAACTCTACACTACTGTTTAATGTTGAGGATAAGCGTCATTTTAGGTCTTCCTGTCACCCTCACCCAGCATTAGACAGAATATTCCTTAGATCCTGGGAAATGGCAGGACTGTCACAAGAGAAGCTTTGATTGTTTCACTCTCCCTACAAAAACCTTATTTTCTACAAGATAGTTGTTTCCTGTGGATACAGACCTGAATGACTGTGTCTATATAACTGGAAGATTTGCATTCTTAACACTGAACAAATCATCCAGGACAAATATGAATCTTCTAGGAAAAAGCTAGGTTTGTGTGTATATATATATTTGACAAACATATATATACATATATATAAATTTACATATATAAAAATATATATTTGACAAACAAAGTAAACACACTGCTTTGTATGAACAGAAGTACTTTCTATTTTTTCTCTCAGAGACCTCTGAGAGAGGTCTTTTACCAGCCTGTCTAATGGTCTCACCTTTTGTGTCAACTGACGTCATAAAAGAGCTCTCTAACGCCTAGAGCGGCTGCTTATATAAACAAGCAATGTCATGCAAGTGTCTCTAAAGCAATATGATGTCTCTATTGTTAAATGTTTTGTTTCAGCAGAAGAATACACCTAGTGCATTTTTAGAGGTTGACCTCTTTTGAAGAACATTTGACATATATTTGAAGTGCTATATAGGAGACTGGCATTTGAATGCAGTAGACACATTTAGTCTCTTGCTTGTTCCATTCTCACTCTTCCATCAGCAGTATATGTTCATACCCATTCTGGTTTCTGTCTCATTCCTTTGCTCTGCAGTATGGGTTCTTTTCTCCCTTTCTTCTGAACAAAGGCATCTGGTATCTTCCCCTCATTCATAATGCCATGCTTTGCTTTTGGTCCATTCTGTTCCTAGTTACTTTATTGATGGTGTATGTTGGATTCCTCCTACAGGTGATTCTGCTTCTGCCTGTTCATTTCAGGGAACTGGATCCAGTATCTGGCTGGCTGCATTTTTCAGTTTTGTAAGCCTCCAGATTAATGTGACAGTAGTACAATAAAAAACATTGGAATATCTGTTAGAAGATGCTGAAACCATGCTATAAATTACTTAAGCCAGTATTGAGGATTACCACACGTATGAAAACTCTATTCAGGACCAGATTTTTTGCTATAGGAATTAAGTCAGACTCTGAAAGCTCAATAAGTTATAGGAACAGAAAATTCCCTGTCAACAGTTTTACTTTCACTAGCTGTACCTTTACTAATTTTTATGACTATACTTTATCCCTATTATTTTATATTAGTAATAATTGTATGCATTTAGATTAAGAATGGGATAAACCATCCATTGGCACTGTTTTTTTCTCTTTTCTGTTTATCATGTTTTCATTTGATTAATGATGAGCAAATGACAGTTTTTTTCTTTACTTACAAGTTTTGAAACATTATATGAGCAGCGCTCTGAGATGAGAAGATTTTGCTTTCTTTTCCACAGAAGAAGGATAACTCTATTATTGCTAAGTTTTTGAACAGTTAAATACAAAATTGATTAATAAGAAAGCTAAAGTGAAGTGACCAGGGTATCAACCAATTAAAAATCACTACACTCACCCATTAAAAATGGACACAAGATTGAAGTGCTAAACAATGGAAGTGCTAAGCCTAGAAGAGAAAGTGGAACGATGGTAATAGTGAGGGAAGACAGTTAATGCATTTGGTACCAGCTCTCTTGGTATGAAATGCCTGATTGCTGAAATTTGATAGCTAAAATCTCTTAGTTAGAACAATGGTTCAAGGCATATACCATTCTTCATACACTTTTTATCATTCTTCATATGCTTTTTTTGCATATTTATCAAGGGACAGAAAGAAACAGGCAACAGGTGTGAATGGAATTGAATCAAGTCAAATGGAATGTAACAGAATGGAATCGAAGACAAACAGATCATGCCCAACACACTTGTTTTAATTTTATTTATCGTACTTTTTGGCACAGTGATATTTAGTTCACCAGCTTAAAACAAAGAGAAAAGAAAAAAAGAAAAACGGAAAACAACAATCATCTATAAATTTTATTTGAAAGATATATGTGTGAAGATTTAGGTCTTTGTAAGAGCTATCTCCCTCTGTTGTGCTTCAAAACTTAAGCCACTGAATTAGAGTAGAAATGTTATCTGTGACATGGAAGACCAACATTTAGATACAAATCAGGAATAATCGAAGATCAACTGCAAGGAATTACATTCACCAAAATGTTTTATTAAAAAACTAATTATAAATGAGCTGTTACATTGAAGATCAGTTATGAAGATTTTGTAAAACAAGAAGGGCCTATGTTTATTGAAAACATTATGTCTTACAAACAAATTCCAGAATGTCTTATGAAAATCTTGTTTGTTTGTTGGTTTTACCTTTAGCTGTGTTGTTGGACTAATGGAGCTACGAACATAATGATGTTGAATAGCATTGAAATAAGCCACAGACAAAAAGGGGGAAGTCAACATCTTCTCTTTCAGTGGGAATGTTGAGCTAAAATAGAACTAAATATACAGTAACTGAAATAAGGGCTACTCTTGCATAGAAATCGGCACTGACAACTGGAGTTCCAAGTCAACAAAGACACTCTGTTTTCCTGATTTTCTTGAATAAGTAACTGGACTTTCAAAATTGTTATGTTATATTCATAGAGTTTTGAAGATTTAGATCTCACTGAAGCTGTAAATGAAAGTTTTGTACCTCTCTAAATCAGTCCCTCAGTTGGTTTGATGTTGCTGAATGCTGTAAAATCTGAACTATGAACGTATTTACACACTGGTTATTTTGGAAGAAGTATTTAACAGGCAGAACTCCTGTTGAAAAGAATGGGGCACATTTGAAACTTCAGACAGTTTATGCCACCCTAAAATAGGGTAAGAACACTTCATTCAGAAATACTGCTCTTCATAAATTTGCACTCAAGTTATACCAAAGCATAAGCTTTCACTTAGCTGTTATTGAAGTCACCAGACATTTTCTATGCCATGAAAGCATTGGGATGTGACACCACATTATTGTCCTTTGTTCAGTAGATGATTTTTTTTTCCTGAATTCCAGATATCTATGAAGATTCAAGCACAAACAAGCTAATAGAGGTTTTTCTGTTGTTGTTGGCGTGTGGTTTTTGTTTCATTTTGATTTGGTTTTGTGTGGGTTTTTTTTGCTTGTTTTGTTTTGTTTGTTTGTGTGCTTGTTTTTACTTCAACAGACTTATTGGAGAAAAAATTGATAACAAGAAATCAATACCAAATAAAAAGTGTTCATAAACACATTGCTAACCCTTTTACAAGTCAGGAAACGTTGTACCAATTAATTTTGTTGCACCTGTGTTTCCACAGCAAGGATCTAAAATTTTAAACTACAGACCTGAGCACTTCTGAGTCATTTTTGCACTTTTTGCTGATGTCCTGGAATTCAATCCTCTGCAGAACTTAAGTAAACTTCATTTTTAACCAATCATGAAGAATGACCCCTTTCCCCTCTTCACTTCTCCTACATAATAATTTCATGGTTTTGAGTATCCACAGATTTTCTGTATCTTCAATAGTGAGCTAGGTTTTTAAAGGCCTTAATTTGCAATTAAGTAAATTCTCCAAATAGACAATTTAAATTCTTAACTTTGCCAATTTTAATATATGGTTTCCATGGTGATGAACTCCTAGTATTCTGAGAAGGATGGATTCAGATCATGGCTGACGATGACAAGTACATTTTGGATCCATTGCAGTGACATCTGAGGAGAACTGCTAGTGTTCAGTTTTATAATCAAGAATGAATTTTTGTCTGCTACAGGCCTCTTTGGTTTCTACACTCCATTGTGGCTATAAAACAGAAGATAATATATTCTGTCAACTGAATGAAATAATGCTGCTAGGTAATAGAGTTTGAAATGTTTACAAACCCATAAATGAAAACTACTCCATTAATATGAATGAATATAATCAAATCCCTTCATGATAATTGCTACATGCATAATATTGCACAACAGAGCTATTTTTAGCACATTAGTTACAGGATTTATAGATTTGGAAAGGCTGTGACTTTGCATAAGTATCATCTTCTGTTATACAAAACAATGCTTTTTCATATTCTTTCACTAAGTGTTAAAGATCTCACTCTGCTCTGGGCCAAGTCTGATTTTTAAACATGGAAGGTGACAGCATAGGTACATGTTCTAAATCATAAATATATTTTGACTGCTGATCCAAAAAGGACTGTTGTATCTTTCACACTGGCCAGTGATACAATGTGATGACAAATACCTTGCTACCCTGCAGGAAAAGCTACCAGGTCCTCTTTTTCTCAGCACTGTAACCCAGTAGTTCAGTGTGTCCTTTCACAAAGTAGGTGTAGCTAAAGTCTATTGGCAGATTAATTGTCTCAACATACAGGTGAGTGTTGGGTTGTTGAAGGTGCACAAGTGATGATGTCAGCTTTGGTTATTTTCTCTCTGAAGTGAAAGAGGCAGAAAAGATCCCATTTTATTTTAAGTATCTTAATAATTATACATCTGTTCTTGCCTGCTGCACCTTTAGCTTGTCACTAAGATAGGTCTTGCAGAGCAATTTTGGATATTAAGATGACAGGGAATGAGGAGGAAGAATTTTGCCCTAATACACTTATGAATGAGAGGGAAAATAGAAAGGAACCAGAATAGTTAGAGCAAAATATTAAGGTTTTACTTGAAAGACTGGGGGACAGTTATTATAGTAATTTTGCAAACTGCAAACTCTTTGGGAAGTTCTAAATTATGTGTATATCAACCATATAACACCTGATTTATTGTGGCTGAAATAGCATAGCCCTCATCAGGTGTTGCTAATGGAAGACAAACTTGATTTCTCTCCTTGTGTTCGTGCTACCAGATTTCAAAAACTGATGTTGTAGTCTAGTCTCCAGTACGCTGAAGAACCAAATACTATACACTGTGCTCATGCAGTGTTACTGAAAGTTAAAGATCATAAGATGATCTAACAAGACTTGGTCATTTATATATTCATTGCATATGTTGTCCACATTTTCCAACCCTTGTGTACCGTTATCAGCTTAAGAGGCTAGAAAAATCTGACCATGGTGGTAGGCCATGTGGACCAAGAAGTAATTGCAAGCTGTTTCATAAATCATCACAAAAGAATGGACCGCACACTTTAAGTGCTCTACATCAATACCTTCAGGTGAGATTTCTTTTTTTTTTCTCTTTTGATACACTTCAAAATTCCTTAGCATGCACATCTACTATAAACAAATGTTTCTTTAGTACAAGCTGGTAAACTTTAAATTAACATGAATAGTAGTTTCAGTGCTACTTGAAATAATTTCTTCTACAGAAAACACATGAACGAAACCATAAAAATTGAATAAGCAAAAGGTGATCGGTCCTATCATCAGACATTGAGTATAAAACCATTATTTGTTTGAGATAAATATATTAGAAATAAGTCATTGAATGTGTAGAGAAGATGATATCTACTTGTTTGTGCAAGGAAAAGCACTCATTTACTTCATTATCAAAATCTAAAAAAACCCGTATCTCTAGATTAGCAGATGTCATCAAAGACTATGCAGCCTTTAGGGGTATTTTCATTGTTCCTAAAGAAGCATAATTTGTTCTGGGAATTTGAAACTGCCACATGGAGCTACAAAGATATTTTTAAAACACTGTTGTGAAATTTTCACTTCAACTTCTGTGCAGCAAATCTGAGACAGAAACAGAAAAAGAGACACAGAAAGGCAAGTAGTTTACAACTTGATTGATTTCTGATATTTTAGTAGAGATGAAAAAAGTACATTGCTAGGGAAAAATGCTTCATTGTATAAGTAAGTTGATGTTCTCTTTGTATGTAATCATCGTCCCAAATAATCTATAGGGAATATTGTAGTTCAAAGAGGATTCACGTTACAAATAAGACAATGAAAGCAGTACCCAGCTCAAATTTACATGGCTCACATGAGAAAAATAATAAAAAATAAAATTAAAATAGAGTTGTTAGAAAAAGAATTGTGATCTTCCTGGCAAGAACATAAGCTGCAGTGCAGTTTTTGAGCTTTAGTTCTATATAATCATAGAACTAAAACCAACACATAAATCACCTTTAGGAGCATTTGTTTGTGATGTTTTCTGGCTGGTGATCACTTTTCAAGACCAATCTATTGTGTTTTCAGACAAGTTAATTTCTAAAGGCTGAAGGATAAAAGAAAAATACAATTGGTCAGAGAACTTTGTTCATGCTACTAAAAATATGTAGGTTATTTCAACCCTAGTAATAGTTCTTTTTCTAATGAAAATCTGGCACACAAGGTTCCATTCAAATTACCTTCGAAATTTCAACAGTTAGAGCTAAATTCATTATAGACAATAGTCTGTTATGGGCTGGAAAAGATTCATAATCAGACATAGAATGACACAGTGGATATAGGATTCATATTTTGTAAGTGCAGGAGGGCAGCAGTTAAATTAAAAAACTTAACAACTATTTCCAATGATCTAATTAGGCGAGAAGGTTTATGTCCCATCAAACCGTAAGTCTTACTTTCTTTTGGTTTGGATCAGAGATGAGACACTTTCATTCCGCCACTTCAAATTTACATGAAAACATTACTCATCCACTAGGATCTCCTGGAAGAGCCAGCTTGTTGCTGGCTAGATTTTTGTTGCTTTTGGAAGAATATCTTAGTCTACATCTTGGAGACTCAAGTACATTCTCCTCTTAATTTTATTTTAAGAGTGATACAGATATTTTTATTCCCCTAACCTTACTGTTTAAAGCCTTTGAACAGTATGACCACATCATGCATTTTAGAAGCATACCCAGCCTTGTTTGACATTACTATCAGACGAAGAATTCCAACATATATCTTTTCTAGCAATTAACTGTACTGATGTATCATCTTCCTGGTTTCAGACTTCAACCACTAGATCATGTTTTCTCTTGTACTGGCCATTAAGTCTAATTCACTTCCTCAGGTATCATCCTGTAGACCAAGACTGAGTTACGTTGATCAGTTGATTGATTGATTGATTGATTGATTGATTGATTGATTATACCAGCTTTGTGGTTCACAGAAGTGCTATAAAATAAGTTTGTCATTTTATTTGTCTAATATTCTTTCATGGCTATCTGGTAAAACTCTTGTCAACTCTTTGAGGTTTCCTTTAAAGAGAAAACACCTTAAGTACATACAAGATCTTCAGTAACAGTGTATTTCAGGGAATGCCATTAGAGAAAGTCTCTGATCTCCTATTTGGTATTTCCTTGCTTCCATATCCCAGGATTATGCTGACCCTTCCAGTTACAACATTTCACTTTTCATTTCATTATGTTTTGACCCTTAAATCCCTCTCAATTTCACTGCAATCCAGAATGCAGCTCTTCTCGTAAGTATGACCTACATTCCTGTTTCCTGGTGTCTGAACCTGTGTTTGATTACATTAAAGTTTGAGCTATACAAAGGAATCCACATTTTAGACCAACGGTTTGTCCTATCATTATTCAGCAATCCACGCATTTTTACATCATTGTAAATTTTTACCAACATCCAGAAAAATATTATTTTCTGCATAAATACTGCTAAAGACATTTACTTCACAAAGCCAAGAATAAATCTAAGGCATCCTGGAGGGAAAAAAAAAAAAAAAATATATATATATTCTTTGTGGATGATTATTTCTCATTTACAATAACTTTTGTAATCTACCAGTGAGGTAGTTCTTAATCCACTTACCTTGATTTTATATACGTTTCTCTTTCTCTTATTTGCACAGATAATGAGGTTTAAATTTAGTTGTCATTTTTCAAAGTATTTCTAGCTTAAATAAACTATCTTATTGTTTTTCTGTTATAAGAAAAATACTCCCTTGCCATTTTGAACTAAGAATTTCACTATATTTTTCACTTTTTACCTGTTTTCAGACTCTTTGGTAATATTCTCACATTCAGTGACCATTACTGACCAACTCAAAGGCTTGATTTCATTTTAACATTTAGTTTTAACATTGTGAGTCTCCAAAATTTTCCAAATGAACTAATCTATTCAGCTGGAAACATCACTCCTAACGTGTCCCATATTTGGGTGAAATGACTAAACAAAATAAAAAGCCAACCAGAATTTCTCTAACCACGGCCACCTTAAAAATGTAAGTTGCTGATAGTTTTCAACATCTCAGCCTCTTGCATGTAGGCGCATTTCAATAGATTGGAACAAGAAGAAAAAATTGACTCTTTTTTTTACCATAGACCTTAACTAAATCAACTCTTCTTGTTTGAGAGGGGGGCACAATCTGTGGCAATATTTCTGCATAAAATGTGGGATGATAAAAAAAAAAAAAAGATCATAAGCGTTACTATATAAAGAAAACCTTCTTCAGAAGCAGTTTTTACTCAGAGTAGGGGAAACAACGGCCTTATCCTAGTCAATGTTCTCTCTACAAGATTTCAGAGTGTCTCCATTGCCCAAAAGAAGAGTCCTCTATACTTTCATTCTATTAATGAGTATCTGGATGAAGTTATACTTCTAAGTCAGGATGGAAACACAGAGATTAACCATGTCTTTTTTACAATATGATAAATGGTATTTCAGGATAAAAGTACCAGTGCTAAAGGTAGAATTATTATGAAGGGAGCTATAGTCACAGGTTCTTAAATGGGATGATGAATATTGTATAATGTACAAATTATGGGATAAAAATATGTAACTACAGAATATTTAGTTTTCTTGTAATCAGTTCACATCTTGTCCCTTTGTATACACTTCACTTAAAACCACTAACCCACTAACCATACATTTACCAAAGTGTTAAAAGGTCTGACAGCAAATATACAAACTGAAAGAAATTATTTGGGGAAAGAGATAGAGTGAATTACTTCTT
The DNA here is from genome assembly GCF_037038585.1 of Patagioenas fasciata. Classification (NCBI taxonomy): domain Eukaryota; kingdom Metazoa; phylum Chordata; class Aves; order Columbiformes; family Columbidae; genus Patagioenas; species Patagioenas fasciata. Next base: position 57,827,845 of record NC_092521.1, read on the forward strand.
TCTCTATGGTGTGGCATATCACCTGACCATACAATGGTGAATTGACTGTGTAAGTTAAAAAAGATGATATACATGAGGAAGAAAAATTCTTTGTCACATTGTAAATGCATATCATGTTTTCTTGCTTTTCGAAAGAAACGTGAAACCTCCTGCTGCCATTCCACATAATATATAGTGAGACTGGGTTATTTAGCTTTTGAGATATTTCATCAGCAAGAAAGGTTTTTTGAGGCAGAGGGACAGAATAACCAATTGGATTCATTCACATTTACTACTTGCTTTGTTGCACACATAAATCATTCAAAGAGATTCAAAGAGAAAATGAAGTTGAGGCCAACTTTTTCTCTCATCTTTAAGCCCACAGTCCTCAATCTAACACCTTTCAAAAGGTAATGACAAATTTAAAGTTTAGCCACCATTTTTTTTGCCAGTCACAATTCTTCCCAAACACCCATACATCCTAATGTTTAAAAACAAGAAAATATATTTCTTACAGTATACTTTTGCACTTGAAGGAACAGTTTTCCCTTTTGTAAGTGTAATCTTACTTTCTTTTAAAGGCAACATTTTTATAAGGACATGGTAGCAACAAAGAAGTAAATTGTAAACATTTATCATCTAAGCATTGCATTTATTGATTTTCTCATATAGAGTACTTTGGGTATGTAGTGATATATGTTAGTACCAATGAAAAACGAAAGGTTATAACAGTTCACTGACTCTGGATCATCCCCCATGAGAGCAAGAAAACTTGGTTATAAAGTGCCCAAGTTGGGTATTATCCATTTGTTGTGTTTTAAATGCACTCTTTGAACCTTAAAGAATGCTGAGGGACAATTTCATCTCCTGGTGTAGTCCCACTGAAGTGAGTAGAATTGCACCAACAATTCAATTTGTCTCTCTGTGCTTGTGTATTTCTTCCTGTACTTGTCAGTGTTTATTCTTAGACTTCCCTCAGTAACTATGAAGTATGTTGGCATCATAATCCAAATTATAGAGTGTATCACCAAAAAACATCTCAAAGGTCATATAAATAAGAATTCAGCCATCTTCTCTGTCCACGAAGGGAAGCAGGCTCGAAAGCAGGCTCAAGCTATTTATCTTCTCGAGGCTAAGTCCAGGATGCTTTTTTTTTTTTTTTTTTTTCCCTTTTCCATTGTAATGGGAAGATTGAAAGTTCCTGACCATTCAGTCTGTTACTGTTACCTGCCCTTCCTTGAGTGATTTCTGTGAAGATCAGGCAAAATTATGACCAGGAGGTTTCCCCTGTGAAGGGAAGGAAGGGTCAGAAATGACAAGGCAGGGAAGAAATAGGCAGGGCTATGATTTTATATAGAGAATTATGTTGCCTTAGCAGAAACAGTAAGGGTTTTTTCAGCCCATTCTTAATGACTTTTAATGCTCCAAGAGGCATGTCATGACACTGGAAGAATTCTCTAGTTCTCCCTCTTAGGAAGGGTTTCTTCACACTTTCTCTAGTACATACAATAACTACAACATTCACGTACAAAATTTGCACATGGGGGACAAGGAGAAACACTCTGCATACTCCCAGAATGTGCTTGAGTTAATGCTAGTTTATTTCTCTGTTGCCCTTGAGTATATATATACATATATATATATACCTATACAGGGACTCAGACATCACTGTGATGGCAGTGTTTAGAGGACAGACAAAATAGGGCAGTTTTAAACTTCAAACTTTGGTAATTCACTCATTAGTAGCACACGAATGACAAATCATTAATTCTTACACATTGTTAATCTTCATAAGTATGTATACAATACTGTTGATATTAACACTTATGTACTGAATTATATTCCTATATAAGAATAGAGATCTGACATCATTTAGGTAGCACTGAAGGCTATGGTCCTTGGTGGTCCTTGTTCATCAATTTTTCTCACTTAGGCTCGATTTTTTTATGGAGCTAGCTGTGGGTTTGATATTGCTTATCTTATTTTCATTTGTCTTCCCAGCGCTCCTTCCTGTGTATTCAGCAGGATGCCTGCATATTTGCAGTGCCATGTACTTGCGTTTTCCTTTGGTAACTTCTTGTTACTTGAGTGTTTTCTATGTTCAACTATACATATCTTTATTCTCCACATTTGTGGTCACATCCCTCACGTATGTATATAATATGACACTCAGTGTTACAAAACACTTATATACATTTTTTAGTAGCACTATTTTAATATAGAATCATAGAGTAGTTTGGGTTGGAATGGATCTTCAATGAGCAGGAACATCTTCAACTAGATCAGATTACTGAGAGCTCCATCCAACCTGGCCTTGAATGTTTCCAGGGATGTGGCATCTGCCACCTCTCTGGGCAACCTGTTTCAGTGTTTAACACCCTCATTGTAAAAACTTTCTTCCTCTAGTCTGAATCTCCCATCTTCTAGTTTGAAAAGATTACCCCTTGTCCTGTCATAACACACCCTTCTAAAAAGTCTGTTCCCATCTTTCTTATAGGCTCTTTTTAAGTACTGAAAGGCTGCAGTGGAGTCTCCCTGGACCATTCTCTTCTCCACGCTGAACAACCCTAACCCTCTCAGCCTGATCTCATAGGAGAGGTGATCCATACCTCTGATCAACTTACTGACCCTCCTCTGGACCCTCTCCAAGAAGTCCATGTCTTTTGTGCACTGAGGGCTCCAGAGCTGGACACAGGACTCCAGGTGGGGTCTCACCAGAGCAGAGAGGGAGAATCACCTCCCTTGAACTGCTGGCCGTGCTGCTTTTGATGCAGCCCACAATACAATTTGCCTTCTGGGCTGCAAGCACACATTACCGGCTCACGTCCAATCTTTCATCCATCAGTACCCTCAAGTCCTTCTCAGCAGGGCTGGTCTCAATATCTTCAGCCCCCATACTGTATTGATACCAGGGATTGCCTCGACCCAGGGTAAGGATCTTGCACTTGGCCTTCTTGAACCTCATGAGGTTCTCATGGGCCCACTTCTAGAGCTTGTCCAGGTCCCTCTGGCGTTTCAACTGCAGCACTTAGCTTGGTGTCATCTGAAAACTTGCTGAGGGTTCACTTGATCCCACTATCTATGTTGTTGATGAGGATATGTAACAGTACTGGTCCCAGTACAGACCGCTGAGGGACACCAGTGTCCATCTAGACATTGTGCCATTGGCCACTGCTCTCTGGGGGTGACCATCCAGCCAGTTCCTCATCCACTGAACAGTCCACCCATCAAATCCATACCTCTCCAATTTAGAGACAAGGATGTTGTGGGGGATCATGTCAAAGGCTTTACAGAAGTTCAGATAGATGACATCTGTAGCCCTTCCTTTGTTCACTGATGTAATTAGTTACTCCATCATAGAAGGCCACTAGGCTGATCACATGACTTTGTTCTGGCTACATCTCAGTGAAAGTAAGTTACTTCATGCCTAACGTGGAATGAACATACACATTTGGATAGCTATGGTATTATGCTAATGTACTGCACATCTATGCCTCAGCTTGCTTCACTTCCAAGTGAAGCACATAGGATGTTGCTGGTGGAAAAAAAATACTCTGACTTCATATCTGTCTTTCTCCAGATTAGAAATGTTATTTCATTACCCTGTCATGTCTAATTTTTTTTTCTTTAAAATGACATTAAAATCAAACAAAATGAAGTCTTGACTTTTCTGGTGTGTAGATTGGCAGTGTCATTCCCAATGAATGGCCCTCAGACAGCTATGGTAACAAATCTCAAGAACTGGTGGGAAGTTAGCAAGAGAGAGCAGAGTCAAAGCTTCTGCTTTTTCTGACACTTTTTGGCATTCAATGCTAAATGCTAGGAAAATAAAGACTGAAATAATAAATGTAGGTTATCAGAGCACACAGAATTTGTTTTTATTGAGGTGAACTGACATTTTTCTGTTGTTGGCGTCCTGTGATCCATTTATAATTTCCTTTACTCTACCAAGTAGCATGCACTTTATCACCTTTGAAATGCCTCAGGCTCTAAGCAAGTTTACCAGAAGTTATGTTTCGTTCCTATCTTCACATCAGATTTTTCGTCAAAGAGAATGAGTAAATGCATCTGGATAAAATATCACTACTCCTCCAGGTGCCATTACAAGGCCTTAATTTACCAGTGATATGAAGTAACTGGTCCCTCTTATTAACTTCAGCTGATCATAGAACACATCTAACCTTCAGACCAAAGTTTCTCCTGTAGTTCAGTACAGTTAAATTCCTTTCATAAATACATATTTTTACATGTGTACTTCTGTCCTTCTTGCTTACATCCAGAGTAAGGAAAAGGCAGTCAGCTGCTTAACTCAAAGAAGCTATGATTGAAGTTTCATAGGAGATGGATGACATCACAGACCTGTCCCTAAAACCTCTTCATGAAAATTTTAAAGAGAATGAAGGATCTTCAGGTGTTGTGGTACAAGGACTATTTAAACTGATGTTGCATTTATTCCAGGTACGAACATTTGTATGTATTCACATGCAGAAAATTCTGAAAAAAATATCTTTGATACTCAGTAGCACAACTTCCTGAAGAAGCCTGCAGAGTTTGGATAGTGAGTCAAGAGAGAAAATATTCGTTTAGAGCACATCAGATTAGAATGAAAAGATAGTATGTTGAATAATGCCTTGAAATTCTAAACTGAGATCAGATTTCATTGACCTAAATCGGCATTTGCAGCTATGCAGGCATACTGTTTGCACTAGATTTTCTACCTTTCTCTCAGAAGAGAGAAGAAACAGGAGAGGAAGAATTGTTTGGGGAACTTTCATGCTTTTTTGTGGGTTTGTCTGACTAGCACCTGATTGCTAATGCTGATTCATTATAGATTTGTTTCTAGTGGAAGGGCAAATGCTGTTGCAAGTGTGCATAGATATAACTTCCACTGCCATTAATTTATACTTTAATCTGGAATCCCTAGGGAAAATCCTAATTTTTAACAAAAATCTAACAGTCAGAGATCTTCTTCAATATCAGTTTTCACACAAATCTCTCCTTAGAAGCTACATTTACTAAAAGGAATTGCCAAAAATAGCTTAGAGAAAAACCTGGGGAAAAAATACAACTTCTTTTCTAGAGGAAACAGAGAAAGCAAAGGGACTAAATCATGACCTAAAAGACTAACCTGTGATGAATCTTAGTAGCTGGAACCATACATAGGCTTATTATCAAAAATTAAAATTGCCAGATAAATTGCACCACATTCTAGCTCAGTGTCTCTTTGATTTCAAAGTCATTTTTAAACTAAGGTGATCTAGCTAAAGCAAGGACTGGATAACACAGTCAGTGAAGATTTACAGACAAAACTGTATTTATGTCCAGAAGGTGCACAATCAACTATTTTGCCAGTTAAATTCATTACTTCATTTGCCTTTGCAAGTTGTAGTTTGGTAACACGTGATGTGGCAATTGAAATGTTACTGGTCATTGTCTGATACTTGACATAACAGTATTTTGCCTCCCACTTGAACACCCACACAAATTATTTCTTTTTCTGTTTTAGTTAAAGAGACTACAAAGCTTAGTGGTCAATGACATCTTTGAGAATTGTCAGCAACAAAAAATGTAAAAGATAATGTACATAATATTTCTCATGCAAGAAATAACTGAAGTGATAAAAAATATTCTCCATGGTGTATACAATTTCTCAAAACTAAGATTTGGTCTTTGTTCTCTCTCCTGTTCTTTCTCAGCCTCTCTTTATCTCATTCTGTGTCAGATAAAAATTCTAAATGATAGGATATTAGCTATTAGTTGGCCTGTAACTGTCAATATTTGTCTAAGAATTTTATAAAACTTTTTTTTTTTAAATTTTCCCAGCAAGTTAAATTGATATTACTGTTGAAATTGTGGAAAATCTTTGTCTTACAATTAAAATTGGCATTATTATTAACTTTCCTCTTTGTTCCAAATAGCAAGATGTTATACCATACTGAATTAGTTGTTAGCATCACTGGAAAATTCACCTTGTGTAGTCAAGACAAGTCACAGGAACATCTGTGAGTTCCTGCCACCTACTTTCAGAGAACTCTGCAAAGTGTTCCTTTTTCCCATCTTTATCTGAGGAATACAATAAAAACCCAAATCAACAACACAAAGGAAAAAAAACCATCATTTGCATGGAACATATCCTCCTGGTTTCCTAGTGTGTCTTATCACTAATATTTGTCTTCCAGATTGTAAACTCTGTAGGGAATGGATTGTTTTGATATCTGTGTGTTGTGCAAGGTCAAGGATACAGTCAGTGTTGAGTAAATAAGCAAATAGTGGTCAATCACAATCATAAAAGCCACATATACAAAGATACATAAATATGTATCTTTGTATAAACAGTATCTAGGAGTTCAAAACCCATGTTCTCTGTCCAGTCAGTTGTTTGGCCCTAAAATGACATTATGCCTTCTGGAGCTTTTCCTTTTTTTTTTTTTTTCTTTTAATGAAAGATGCTAATGATGCATCAGTATTAATCCCCCTGATTTACTTTGTGATAACATTAAGCTTGATGAGCCTAGTTATTTTAATGAGAATGATATAATTTTAAAGTTTACTTTCAAGGACGCTTACAATAACATCACTTTATCCACCTATAACACTGCATAGAACAGTTAACAACAGCAACAAAAGTCCTCTAAGAAGAGACATTTCCTTTATTATTATCTGAATGTTGCATATTTAAAATTGTAGGCAAAAGCTTTAAAAGTGCTGTACAGTTTCCTTGGAGAATACAATGTCCTTGGAGATTTTTTAGTACATCATCCTCTGATATACTTCAGCAAAATGTAAAAGAGGCAAGTGGAACAGAAAACTGAGAAAGCTGAAGCGTGATCATCTAATATCTCCTACTATGTGTTCCTTCCTCAAAGAGCAGAGGATGTCTCCTTAGAACATTCTACAGGCAGGGCAAGAAAAATCAGTGACTGGACTATCTGGTGTATACATTCCTTTTGGTTATCCTAAGTTTGACTGTTGTACCATTCGCTACTGACGAAGTATCAGAAAAACACTAGAAGTCTTTGAATTCTGTTCCTGACTGAGTCATATTTCAATTTATTTGTTTGAAATGTTATACATAGGTGAAGAAGACTTCTTGTTATGTTTTCTTTGCAAAACATCAGCCAGAATAATTGAGCTTCACTCTAGTTCTCAAAAATCAGACTCAGGAAAATTACATTTATTGATATTTCACAGGATAACACCTATGTGTCAAATATGTCTTCTGCAGTCCCTCTGAATAATCCATTCACATTCAAGCAGACACAAATACTTACAAAACTACAGTTTTCAGCTTTTTGACAGCAAAGATTTTTCAGATTTTAGTGCCCGAAGAACTTGAAAATTGTGCAAACTCTCAAAATTCACAGAGAATAGAGGCTATCCTTGTGGATCAATTTGTCAGAATACAATGGAAGACTGGAGAGGAGGATAATTGTAAATACGCTCAAGTGACTGCGGCTGGGGTGTATAAAAATACATATATCACATTAATAGTTGTTTAGCCTTGTGTGCTTCACAAGTAGAACCTCTGTGTTTAGATAACAGGCCTGTGAAAGTCTTTAAGGCACCTTACCAAACATCCTTGAAATTCCTCCTCTACTGCAGGCAAAGATCAAAGCAGTGTGGTAAATTGCATCTGGGTGAATCCCTGACATACAGGCGAAACCAGAAGGCTCCCTGATCTTCTAGAAAGGACCGAGTTCTCCACTGCTTGTGTTCCTGCTCGTGTACCTCTGCCTTGGTCCTTGGGTCCTTTATGGAGATCCTCCAGTTAGCAAGGTAAAAAAATAAATTTACTCTTTGTATTGTATCTGTGGTTTGTGGTTGTTTCTGCAACCTGCCTGTGTTGGCCCACATGCAATTGAACTATATCTTTTAATTCCATGGAATGGAATTATCTTTTCAGGTAAACTCTGGTTTCAAGGACTGTAAACCATAACTCTTTTTCACACTGGGATCTCTCCTCCCCACTGCCTTCTAGAGGGTACAAATGAGGAGAATGAATAGATTTGACTGAATAGAGGAAGAGTGTAAATAGACGTGGACAAGAGAAGATCAGATGCTCCTCATGATGGAAGAGATAATGCCTGTTCAGGTAGAACATATGGAGAATGCCAAGAGATTTCATTTGGAAAAGGGATGGCAGATCAGGTGTATTTGTACAAGTCACTCCAAGCTGAAGCTGTCTTTGGCCATAAGCAATATTAATGAAGGCTCTGAGCTCTCATTCTCCATCTGCTCTCTCACCAGGGGTACTACTGAAGCTCTAGTGGTTAGACCTTGCTTTGTGGAGCTCCTAACACAGTGTATTCAGCCAGTGCCAGTGCTAAGTGCTCACTACATTTGGGATGCCCAGCTGCCTGCAGCTGGACTAGTCACCTCTGAATATCTGAGAGCTTGGCTGGAATTTTTGGTAAGGCAATTCAGAAATCTTGGTCTGGAGCATAAGATGTCCTTAATATTTTTGTGTTTACGTGTTGGCAAACAGCTTCTTTTTTTTTTTTTTTTTTTTTCACTTGGACTGGCAGAATAAATAGTCATCAGGATCATGCTCTGAAATCAGTGCATTTGGGTGCCTTCTGTCCTTAAATCTATTTTCAGCCCAAGAAGTAACACCACTGTTGGAGATATGGAGCTTTAATGCAAGTTACTCTGGAAATTACAGTTCCTGGAATCTCCAAGACCTGCCAGTTATTATGATCTTATATGGTAAACCGTAAAAGCTTTGAACTGTATGACAAAGCATAGAAAAGAGTTGGCTCATTTTGGAAAGAAAAAAAGATGAAGCAGTTCTATTCCTAGTTTGAGTTTTTAAAAATGATAGCAAAGAACTTTTTCAGCAATGGGACACACTGTCTGAAGTCACACACAATGCTTGGTAGAATAATGCTGACATTGATCTAGAGGACATTTTTGGCAGACAAATTTGCTGCGCTGGTTGAACCTGCCATTTGTTTGCTGTATGGAGCAATTCACCTCTACTGGCTGTACAAAGCCACTATACTGCAGTTAAATATCATTATCGTGACTTTTTGGCCAGATATATTTTCTGCATCTATAATAAAAATGATAACAGTGTGAAGAAAAAAACATTGCTAAAATATTCTTACATCTTTTATTAAATATATACAATGGTATTTATCTATGTATATCATATGTTATATGTGGAGGAATAAGGGGTTGATAGCCAAGATCTTGAAAGTACTCAACAGGAATGGAAATAGCTGCCTATAGTTGAGTTCTAAGGTTGGATTTGTCTCTTTTGGTACGGAGAGATACAAATTCTAACAGTAAGTTCCTGGGTTTTTTTTGGAAGAGACTTTTTGTTGTTGTGGTTTTTTGTTTTTTATTTTTAATCCTTCATCAGGAGGTGCAGGAAGAGGAAGGTGGACAGCATCTGGAAAACTGAGCTTTAATTTATTATGAACATTTCCTCAGAAAAATCAGAGAAAGGCTACCCTGAGTCTTCCTCATTGCTGCTGTTTTACTTCACCTACTTTTCAATTACTTCAGTCTCCTCTGGGCTTCCTACTGAAGAAATCACGCTATATCATGTTATTAATGATTTGGTCTCATTTCACGCTTACAGAAATCTGCTTTACAGTAGGAACTAGATTTAAAAAAGAAGGGACAGAAAGATGGAGACAGAAACTTAAATCAAGACACTGAGATTATATGTTAATGAGTATTCTTGATGTTCTGTAAACTGGCCACAGTTTGAATGTGGCATTCAGATGTATCATTACCAGTCAGAAGATGTATGATGTTAATATTTTTGAACTGAATTTGTGTATATATATATATGTTAGAATACGTGATAGGGAGAAACCAAGGCACTAAAAATTAAGTCAATAAGCTGTAATAGTCAGTCAAAAGCCACTGAGTAGGCAGAGGCAGTTTCTAGTTCTCAAAGTTTTATGTCAGAGGGTAGAGATGAAATGGATCACAGTGTGTATTAATTTGAAACTTCTAAAATATTTTCCAGTTTCTTGCTTCATGCAGCATCCTTTGGTTTCACAGGGTATTGTGATGGACATGGTACATACCTTGTTGTGCCTTGAACAGCTGGGTTTTGCAGCTTCTGGCAGGGAAGAGCAAGGGCTGCAGAGGCAGAACCATGTCTCTTCCTTGAGGCTTACCTATTCTTTGCAATGTGAAAGCCTCATTAACAGTGTATCTCCCTTGAAGTCCCATTAATTGGGCTTGAACAAAAGCAGAGTCATTTAGTAATCACTGACCAGCTAGGGGAAATAACGAATCACCAACTGCTCCTAGAGGACAAGCCACTCCTGGGCACTTATGGGACCACCGACTCATTTCTGAGACCACTGACTCGTTTCTGGACCAATCTCCTTAATTAGCATGAGGAGCAAGCAGAGCGTGGAGATGAGGCACCGTTTCCTATCTTACATACAAATGAACCAAAGTGTAAAAAACTCCTCACTCAAGATGCCAGTGCGTGGCATTGTGTGAAGTTTCATCGCACCCACTACCTTGAGAACTACAGAGATTGTCGCTGGATCTACGGACCCTTGGAGTGGTGAAATCTTACCTTCGTTCTGATATCTTAATCTATCTCTCTTTTCTCTCTCTTTCTAACTTTGTTCTGGGCACAGAAAGGTAATATAGTTGTAAGTTTTGTTGTTGAAGTCTTGTTAAGTTTTATGACACAGTTACAAACTTCTGCCAAGCTGCTATTCACTGGAATTCCGTTGAGTTTTAAGCAAATACAACCTCTTGAGTAATTGTTTTTGCTCCCGGTTACCCCACAGAATATTTAAAAGCTAACTCTGCCCTCACCCCACTGAGTGGCATGGGACAGATGTACAATATGCTAGCACAGTTAAGTAACATTGTAAAAATAAATTAATAACAAAATAAATTATATATTCTAATATAGACAAATTACAGTGTGCTACTTGGTGCATAAGCACTTTTTTGGCCTACAATTTAAAGCAGAGGTTTAGCAGCAGGTTTTAAAAATATTTTTATATTTGGCCTATGCTGGTTTTATTTTACATTTGTGTTGCATACTACAGTTACACAACAAAAATATCCCCCAAAAACTGAAACAAATTTGCATCTTCCAGTTCCTTTCACTGTGGAAATAATTTACTCTATTAGTCTAGCAAAGCACTTGAAAATTGTAAAAGCAAAATATTATTCAGAGTAACATAACTGAAAAAAAATATGGGGTAAGTTGTTTTGAGATATTATACGTTCTTTAATTACTAACTATAAAGAATAAAAGGGCATATTGTCACGGAGGCATCCCGAGGCTAATTTAAGGGACAACAGGGTCCAAAACAACTTCTATTAAACCGGTGAGAAACAGGGTTTTAGCACTCCAAAAGTGACTTAAATATAGGTTCGGTATCAGTTGAGGAAAATTATGATGGGCAGCAACTAGTACAACAGGCGGTCCACAGAGTGCATGCACGTGGCTTCACCCAAAACAATGCCGGAACCACCCCCGAGTCCCAGAGGAGTACACACTTGCCTGAACATGGTGCGGGATTATTCTTAAAGAGATACAGGTAAAGCGTACGCTCGCGATTCCGCGAGGGTAAATTTATAATACACTCGCAATTGTGCAAGGAAATAATTTAAAGTACGCGTGCAAATGTGCACGGAATAAAGTTACACTCGCGATTGTGCGAGGAAATAATTTAAAGTACGCGTGCAAATGTGCACGGAATATAAATACACTCGTGATTGTGCGAGGAAATAATTTTATACGTGCTTGTATTAAGCACGGGAAGTTACACGTGCATATGTGCACGGAAAGGATAAATATACTCACAATCTTGCGAGGGGTTTTACTCACACCCGTGGTGGCAAGGCAAGCGGGGTCTCCATCCCGGGGAGGTGGGTTCTCGGCGGCAGCATCTTCAGCTCGCAGCTCCGAGAGACCGGCTACAATGGGCCCAGTCTCGACGAGAGAGTCCCGTTTTTATACTGGCTGATCAGACCTGACTGTAGGCATTCTAGAAGCTTCTCTGTATCCCCACACCGTGTGTGGGGCGCCCCTGAAGCCTCCAAACATCCCCCGCACTGGTCACAGGTGCCCAGCGGTTCACTGGCGGCTCAGCAATCCCTTCTCCTAATGGCCCTGGCCAGGGTGCTCTGGGCCAAACAAAAGGAGCTGTTAGCTTCAAGTAGCAGAGAGAGGGAGATGTGCCTACTCTTTCCACACTGAAGGAGGCAAGGGGGGAGAGAGGGGGGTTTACATTCTGCCACACATATCCTTAGCTTGTGCAAAACAGTATTCCTCTCCTGACATTCTGTTAACTGTACCTATTCACACATACTCAGTATTTAATCTAACATGGAACCTATCTTGATAAAAAAGTATATATTTTACAGAAGTATATATCGTGGTAAAAAAAGTATATATTTTACAGAAGTCCACAAATATCTTAAATATTTTAAAAACACTAAAAGAAAAAAACCCAGAACTCACATCTAAATATAAGGAAAACAGTTTAAAATAACTCATGAAGGACAGGTCCCAAAGTGGTGGGAGAATAGATGATCAGTATTTATGAACATGGCAAAGGCTCATTACCAGCTCATGGTTACAAACTTCCTGGCAATAAATTTCAGCTTTAGAATACTACCATTTTAGTCATTCACTTACAAAACTCACATGCCAAGAAGTTGGTAAGCAGGGTTTTTAAATATATATCTTCTTTACTGAAGTAAGAATGTGGCTGTCATCACAACAAAACAGGAAAAAAATATCATCATATGGGTAAATTCCTAAGTCTCTGTACAACACAATTACTCTAAAAAGATGTGTAAAAGTGCTCTCTACAGCAATCTACTGAGCTCTGGTATTGTGATACTATTGTTAGAGATTAATGAATGGCCGTGGTAGACTTTTGAAACTACAGTGATAAGCCCTTAAAAAAATGCGTTGTCTTAGAATTAGTACCCATTGTCTTCTTCCTTGTCTTCCACTTGAGAAGCACCTTGTGTACAACACAGAGTAGGTATCTCTTTGACCATCAAGTGCTGTGTTCCTTTGCCACAAGAATCATGGAGAGTCAGATGGCATTTACAGACAGCTGGTGCTATATCTTTTTTTGTAATACATGGGGAACACAGGGTGTCTAACCTTCGGTCTATCACTAGAAAAATCTAGTCATGCCATGTTGCACAAAGAACCTTTGGGATTTTTGTAATTTAATTGGGGGAATGACCTGAGTTAGAATTGATCTTCCTCTGATGCCATTTGATCTGGATCAGGCCTCCAAGCTGTTCAGCTCTTTGATTACATGAACAATTTTACTGGTGGAAGGGAAATAAAAGTGAGGGGAAGAGAACAAGGGATCAAGAGGAAAAGTGAGGCAGCTTCTTTTGATGGCAGCACCATTCTACAGTCTCAGCTACCCTGGATATAGCACAACACCATGGCATAGAGTCACACAAGGTATCGTTCATGTATATGACAGCCTGGTCTGAGAGGAAAGAGACTTCCAAATACTCCACACAAAATTTTATATCTTGCCAGGGGAAAATTTCTGACTTGGGTCTCATTAGCTTCTTAGAGGAAATGGAAGATTTGCCCCATATACTTCAGTTTTATTAAATATGCATTTTGTTCCCTCTACTCTTTCTCCTCCATTCTGTCCTCTGCTTTGAGTTTGTTTTTTTGTTTTTGTTTTTTGTTTTTTTTTTGTGTGTTTTTTTTTTTTTTTTTTTAGATTTTCTATTCCTTTCTTCTTTTAGAGTTTCTGAGAGGGGAAAAGGCTTAAAGGTTATTGCATGTGTATTCCAACATCATAAAGATTATTTCTGTGATACCTTAAGACAAGAAGACTCAACAACTACAGCATAAACCTGTGCTTGAAATTAGGTTTTGCTGGCCTTCTGACAGCTTCAGAGCTCTCCACAAGAATATTTCAGTAATTTCTAGGGGGATGATATAGCTCTGGTGAATAATTGCTAAAAGACAGGTTTTAACATAGAATAACTCTCTTAAATCATTGTCACCATCCATGTAGAGTAAACTAAAGCTACTGGACAAGAAGGACATGTGCTATCAGCAAGGATTATGGCAGGCCATATGTATGAAAACTTTTTTTTTTTTTTTTTAATGAAACATAACTGGTTGGAATCTGCTGCTGCATTCTGCAGCATAGCAACAACTGCACTCCTTCAAAGGATAAGGACAAAAGGGCTCAGTAACAGTATGTTGTGTCACTGTCCAATTAAGAAAAGCAAAATAAAGTTCCTGAAATAGCTTTCGGTGAACACTTATTACATGCCATAGTATATTTAGTTTCTTAAAGGGCCATTAGTTGTTAACATACTGCAATTAGCCCTTAAGTATGTGATTAATATTCTGCTAAATGCTTAGTTAATGTTATTTGGCATTCATTACCAATGAATAGTTATTTAATTGAAGGCTGCTTCCTCCTTGGCAGAGTGGCTGATCTCCTTTTGCCCCTTCCATGATTACTTTCTGCTATTTGTTTTTCTTCAGACCATTGCCTTTAAGGCTGTCGAATTATTCTTCTCTTTGTAGTTCACTCATCTAAGCAGAAAATAATCAGTTTTTTAGACCGTAATACGGATTCAGATAAGTGTGCGGGGATTATAGATGCATCAAAGCACACCAAATTAATTCAGCAAAATATATCTTAACCTCCAATATACAGAATCTGATGAAAGAAACTAAAAATTTAACAGCCCTTTTTTTAATGTTTCCTCCTCCTTTGTTCCCTTCCTCTGCTCCCTTCTTCCCTAGTATCACCAGCTATAATAGATGTGAGCAGAGCAAACAAGGCAGAGAAAACACAGCAACAGATAGGTATGATAATATGATTGTCTTATGGAGGAAACTTTTAAATTGCTTTCCAACACAGCAGACTTGTTTCTGCTGTTTGCAATGCAAAGCTGACACAGAATTGAGAAATTGTGGAGTTATGAATCATACCACTCTCATGAGGTGGACACCTATTGGTTGATATTTGCATTCACAATTGTCCTCTTTTAGTTTAAAATCAGAGAGCACAAAAGGAAATTACCAAATACCCAAATTAAGATACATAAAAGGAATCCAGGATTCAACAGCAGCAATAATCTGTACAATGAAAAGCCAGCCACCTCAGAAGTCTTTCCTGTTGTATAGGCAAAAATGACTAATCACTAAGCACAAAATAGTTTTGAAGAACCATTATCTGCACCTATGTTACTAGGTGATCAATAAACAAGCACATTCACTTAAAGTGTTTCTAACTGTTGAATGAAGTTTGAATATATTCACTTTTCTATTAGATTTATTTGTTTGATTCAGAAAGAAGATGAGTAATAAAGAATTATGTAAGCAATAATATTGTGTAAAAATATTCCCAAGTTACTGATATCAATTTCATTTTTCAACCAGTTCCTGCAGATGAAAATAATCTCTAGGCTATATACCATAAAGAGTTAAAATGTATAATGTATTTATTAAAATATGATTATCTACCTATCTTTTAAAACTTTATGAAAGCAATGCAGTTGTTTTCCAACTCTGGTTCTCATGTATAGTCCCTTGCACCATGAAAGAATATGCCTACAACACAGTGAAATTTTCTTTCCATTGGCATTTTAAATTATTTTGTGAAGCACTCCTGTTCATTCTTGGATGTTATTATATAACAGTTTAAAGGTCCTAGAACTCTACATCTGCCAGAATGTGCTGATTCAAGAGAGTACTGCATTAACTCTTTGCATTATTTACTCTGACCATTTCCTGGTTGTTTTCAGAGTATCCGATGCTTTGGTAGTTTTAATTTCACTTAACTTTGCTGTTCAGCTGAAGAAAACTCAGAAACATTTCTGATTATCTTTGAAGACTCATGCAGTGCTAGAAGACAACTGGCATGTCAATCTTTAGAGAGGTCAAGGAGTTAGGAAAAAAAAGTCAGAAGATTAACAACCAGTCAGGTTATTTCAATTCCTCAGAAGAATCTGGAACAAATAATTCAGCTATCTATTTACAAGATAACAAGGAACTGAGCAAGGCCAAACTAACTTCTTTTCTTTAAATTCTACATAACAAGGATAAAGATGATAACAGGTGTTATACGTTATGACCTTTTGCAGTTACAATCCACTCTGAAAATAAATCTAGGGAAACACTGTTTTGATAGAAGTACTATTGGATAAGTGTAAAGTGCACTTCAAATTTTATCTGTCAATGGTTCATTGCCAAAATGGAACAAAGCATTGAATATGATTAATTCAGGGGGAATCAGGATTTTCAAGTTCTTCAGTATCTTCACTGATGATCTTACTGATTAAAACAACATATTCGTTAACATTTTAGAACCACATGGTGATAGAAGGGACTGTACAAGGCAGAACAAGATCAGAATTCAAATCTTCTCAGCAAACCGATGTCTCAAAAGGTAGCATGATGCTCAGAAGTAAATAAATTTTCTTTTAGGCAGGAATAATTAGTTATATAATCAGAGAATAGGAAACAATAAGATGGCTAAACAAGATGAGCTATAGTAGAATACAAACTGAACCAGCATCAAAAATAACACCACCTTGTGAAAAAAGTGAATATTTTACTTGGATACATAGCAGATGTTTTGCATGCTGCAGTTTTTATATGATTCTCTCACTCTGCTCAGACTTGAGGGTATAGGAGGTTGATGGAGTGTAGTTTCGGTATTCTGCTTTGAAAAGATTGAGGGACAAGGGGAAAAAAATTAGGATTTTATAGACTTAAAGAGAAAAAAAAAACCAAAAACAAACAAACAAACAAACAAATCCAGTTTTTAAGGTTTATAAAAAGGGAAAGGAGAAACATGTTCTCCAGGTCTATGGTGACTATGGATACTCATAGTAATGCCATAAGATATTGTTACTTATCAAAGCCAAAAAAAAATAATAAAAAAAAGATCTTTGAGAAAATATCTTTTTAATCCTAGGAATAATGAAACAGCAATGAAATAAATCACCTAGAGAGATTGTGAAGTCTCTAACATTGGATGCTGCTAGGAACAGTCCACTGAGATATTAGTTTAGTGGAATACAAAGAAGGGTGTACAATGTAACACCTCATAGCCCCTTTCACCTCTTTTTTTTTTTTTTTCTTTCTAATCAAGGATCTTAAACTAGGATAGAGGATTCAGGAAGTCCAGGAACTCAAGTTAGCACCTCTTATTCTTTTTTTACTCCCCCTCCCCGCTCCATGATAATTATATGAGGAATGCTGATATCAGTCATGAAGCACAGGAGAGACATGAATGAACCAGTTTGGACAAGAAGTCGACGTCCAGACTTCAGCTCTTCTCCTGTGTCCTTTTTGTTGTTGTTGTCTGTTTTTTGTTTGTTTGCTTTGTTGTTGTAGTTTGGGTTTGGATTTTGGTTGTGTTTTGTTTGTTGTTGTTATGTGTGGGTTTTTTGTTTGTTTGTGGTGTTTTTTTTTTTTTTCTTTTAAGGAGTATGGTACAGGAACATTCCTGTTAGACTGAATGCAGGGCTGTTAATTAATACTTAAATATACTTATTCATTTTTTGGGAACAATAAATTAGTCAAATCAGGCTTGTAGATGAAACCTCTCAAAAGGACAGTCTACAGTCATTTAGATGATCCAAACTTGTTTTTCAATCAGATTCACCGATCACTTGTACTCTTTACATGTAAATATACAATTAGATGGAGTTATAGGTTGAGCTCTGAAGCTTAGAAGGTTGGTCCATGGTTCTATCAATGCAGTTTGTCTCTATCAGGCCAAGGCAGCCTAGTGCCCCACCTGACTTCTCTGTTGGTGTTCAGTGCTCTGAACTGTTTAAAACATGAACATATTGACCTAGAGCTTCAGATTAATCTGATCACCAGCACTATGACCATGAGGAGGCTAATGGCATCCTCGGGTGTATTACAAGGAGGGTGGTCAGTAGATCAAGAGAGGTCCTCCTTCCCCTCTACTCCGCCCTGGTGAGACCCCATCTGGAATATTGTGTCCAGTTCTGGGCCCCTCAGTTCAAGAAGGATAGGGAACTGCTGGAGAGGGTCCAGTGTAGGGCAACAAAGATGATTAAGGGAGTGGAGCACCTCCCTTATGAAGAAAGGCTGAGGGAGCTGGGGCTCTTTAGTTTGGAGAAGAGGAGACTGAGGGGTGACCTTATTAATATTTATAAATATATAAAGGGTGAGTGCCATGAGGATGGAGACAGGTTCTTCTCAGTGGCAAACAATGATAGGACAAGGGGTAATGGGATCAAGTTGGAACACAAGAGGTTCCGCTTAAATTTGAGAAAGAACTTCTTCTCAGTGAGGGTAACAGAGCACTGGAACAGGCTGCCCAGGGAGATTGTGGAGTCTCCTTCCCTGGAGACATTCAAAGCCCGCCTGGACACATTCCTGTGCGACCTCTCCTAGGCGTTCCTGCTCCAGCAAGGGGATTGGACTAGATGATCTTTTGAGGTCCCTTCCAATCCCAAACATACTGTGATACTGTGATACTGTGATACTATGAACAGAAAACACTGTGGCTTTGGGGGTCAGTGCAGCCAGAACTACTCTACCTGGGTAGTCACTGTGAGTTCGTTTGTAGGAAGATTGCTTCTGCAGTGTTTTAAACAGGTCACTCTTCATATTTGAGATTAATGTCTGCCTCCCAAAGCTTGACCTAAATACGTTATTTTAAGCAGTTTTATCCAAAAAAAAAAGCCTCTCTCTCCGATAATATATCACTTAAAATTGATTTGTTGTTAATTTGGATTATCCCTCGTCAGTAAACAGAAGGCACTGCTGTATACATTCTGTTGATTTGTACCTGTCTGTTGTGGGTTAATGGCATGATTAAAAAACATTTCACACTGAGTTTCCAGCATCAGAAAAGCAATATTATTCAGTGGCTGACTTTTACCTTAGGCTTAATGTTCAACTAATTCCTGTACAGTTTAACTAGAAAGAAGAATACTAACCTTAACAAACACAAGTAATTATATTTCGGCAATGCATAGTATTAGAGTGGTATTTTTTCAGCTCTTCACTCCCTCAGTAACTTCCTGCACCTTAACTTGGCATCTCTTTTTTAAGCTTACATCTGACATTTCAGTAGCTCTGAGCATTCAAAAAAATGTCCCAAATAGTACTGATTTCAGCTGGTTAGACATTTCAGACTAGGACTTCCGAATGGTTGCATAAACTTTGAATGACCTCGTGTCATTACTTTACAGCTTCCTCTGACCCTTCCTCTATTTTTATTATATGCCAAATTCAGCACAGGAATACAACCTACACTTACTAGTAGCAGTACTGAATTGGGATTTCAGCATCTTGTGACCTACCATTGTAATGATTGTTGCCTTTTACCTTTTCAGGCTTCTTTCACCTTAGAAAACTTAGTACTTGCTATAGAACCCTTTAAAAAGTGTCTGTCCTCCATAACTGCATCCGAAAGAACCATAAATTTCCCAGAAATTTTTTTAAGCAAATTGGGAGGAAAAAAATCCTTCAAAGGCTGCACCAGTCTTGATTCCTGACTTCGTAGTTGTAGCCATCTTAAAATGAAGAAAGAGAAGCCATAACAGTTATTAATACTGTTTTTTTGTTAGGAAATGTGGATTTTACTTTGAAATGTTTAAGGAAAGAAAAGGAGTTTTTTTTCATATTTGCATGTTCCTTCCCTTTAAGCAAGAAATACCTCACTGAGGAGATAGTTATTTATTATAAACAAGCTCATTATGCAGAAATCCTGAAAATATGTGTAACTGTAACAAAATGAAAGATGTCTGTTTTCAGTACAATTCCTATATGATCTCTTGGCTTGCTTAGGTGGTGGAGGCATCATAGTTGCACTGAGAGACAGGAAAGAAAAAAAGACAGTTATTGCATTTCATACACTCCAGCTGAACATTGAGCCCTCCAGATTCCCAC
Organism: Patagioenas fasciata; assembly: GCF_037038585.1. Taxonomy (NCBI): domain Eukaryota; kingdom Metazoa; phylum Chordata; class Aves; order Columbiformes; family Columbidae; genus Patagioenas; species Patagioenas fasciata. The sequence continues at coordinate 57,847,715 of NC_092521.1, forward strand.
CGTGAAAGGGAAAAAAGGGTGCACAGCGGGCAGAAGAATATATTTCTGAGCAATATACTCTTCGCTGGATATGCAGTGTTTTGTACACCAGCTGGTCTGTCATGTTTTCCTCATGCGAGAAAACAAGCTCGCAATAAGATAACAAGCTCTTGCAGCCTCAGTGACATATTTTCCATAAATCACTAGACAATCACTAAATAAAAAAAGTGATACTCAATGTAAAACTGCTCATATGGTTGTAATGCTCATGTAAGTCTTCTTCCAGCTCTGTTTTTCCTGATGTCAGCATACAGCTAAAGCAGGTCTCACAACCAGGTCCTTGCTTGCTCTGTGTTCTTCTGACCATGGCTTTTTCACTAGCAGTTGCTTCATGTCCTTCTGATTTAGAATCAACAGTCATCACCACCCGGCAGCACCAAGGACCTATGAACACCTCTTCATTTCAAAATCTTACCAACTGTTTCACCTTCAAAGTCAGGTTTCTCACACAGATTAAATCAAAATAGACAATGGTCAAGAGATACAAAACAGTATTAAAACAAGCACAAAGACAGAAGCTAAAATCTGCCTAATGCACTCTGCCCCCCAATATATTAATTATATGGGCACAGTATGGAAATCTTTAACAAACAACCCCCAATATGACCTTTGTAATAAGAGATCAATGACAACAATGTGGGAAGAAAGAAATGTGTGTGTGTCCTTTTTGAACTTGAGGGAGTGCAAAGAGTCGAGCACAATTCACATTACATTACACTTCACATTTTCAGTGCCTGTACTTCTGTCTGGCTGCCTGAGTAACCTCTGGATTTCACGGTAAGTGTAAAATGCAAGGTTAAAGAGAGATGACCATTTGGCCTTCATTTTATTGTAGATTGTTGCTAGAATGTTTGCCTTTGCTCTGTTATTTGCTTTTGGTTAAGAGCTGAGCTCTTGTGGTTCACTCAGATGTGCCCTGGAGTCTTCTGTCCTTCCAACTTATCACCTGACAGCAATGGTTGCATAGTGTAATTAAAAGTCAATGCTAGCTTTTGGGATACATGCTATAATAAAAGAACTATCTGAAATTAGGACTTAAATAATGAAGGATTCAGGGACGACAAGTAGGCTGGTATTTGTTATGCATTTTAATAGAAGAAGTTTGCAGCTAATTGGAGGTTAACTAAACCCTTTGGACACATTTCAAGTCACGTCAATCCTTTTTTTCTCCCCAAGGAATCTGATAGGCCATGCAGCTTAGTACTGCCTTGTTCTATCTTAATTACCACATTGAGTTGTGCTAATGTAAGTTTACTTTGTGGGCATGTGTTATGATTTTAACCTAGGCAAGAGTTTCTACTAAAGGCTTCAGAATTTAGTTTAAACACCCCTCTATCTGCAAATAGTAAAAGAAGGAAAAATTAGAGATCAATTTGCTTCTCAAACTAATGCACTCTAACTTGTGCACGTGTATCTGGATGATGTAGGTCACCTCAGTTACTGTGACCCACCCCAGTAACTCATAAACAAGGTCTTCATTATTCTGGGTTTGAGACATGATTAGACCTGATTTTATATCATATTACACATTCATTCACCTGCAAGAACCGTCCTTGCAATGAACACGCACTCTTTGTAGTGGCACTGAAGAGACTCATCAATTTTGAATATGTGAATGGAAATCTATATTATACAATGTGGTTTTGACTACAAACATGTGGCTAAGAGGGAAAAAAACATTATGACAATCCCATTTATTTGCTCCTTGTAGAATTTTTGCAAAGCTTGGTCAATGAACCCAGTAGTCTGACCTTCATAATTCAGGCTGAAGTTAGGGAGAAGGAGAAATGCTTTAAAAGGAAAATGAAATACAGATCTGTTGAGTTTCAGAAATGTCAGCAGAAAATGCTGAACAGTGCAAAAATCACAAACAGGGAAAAATCTCTCAGAGTTCACCATGCATATTCATCTTTTCTAAAGAACTAGCAAAAGAGTTGAGCTTAAAAAAAAAAAAGAAAGGTGAATTTGATCTTTTTAGGAGCTTAGCATTTAAAAACTGGTAAAAAATATAAAGTCTTCTCTAGTTTTTCGTAAGTCTGGAAACAAAGTGGTTTGTGTGATTATATACAGACTGAAATCCAAGTTTTGGGGTACTTCTCTATTCTATAGACATGCTGACACTCTTTTACCAAGAATTCTGCCGGCAGCAAACGTACATTTCTCAGCAACCTCATGTGTTTCTCTCCCTTTCCCGCCTCCAAGGAATAAATGAAGTATATTTAAAATGTGTGTACACACCAAAGATTTTCGTTCATAGAACTTTCATAGCTGTAATACATAAGTTATATTTCAGAATAAGGAAAAGGCATGGGTACAAAACCTTTCTGCTCTCTTGAATTGTCTATTAATTGCTATAACAGTCCTCTGACCTTCCAGCATCGCTGTGCACTGTTCTGCAATTCAAGTAAAACTCAGAAAGTTCAGCTCCTCTTAGTAGCAGATTCCACTACTGTGGACCACAGAGCAGTACTGAAGTTAGAAGAGTTTGGGTGACACACACCATTTGGTTCAAGACATGCTCACATGTACTTGAGATGCATTAAATTCCTGCAAGATCAGGAGACAACAGGAGACCTTAACCAGTTTCCCAAGAAGTTCACACCTCCTTGTCCTTCCAGGTAAAAAGTCTAAGGAGAACCCTGCCCTAAGTGTCTATGTGTTTAACTCTCTGATTTTAATGAACATTCTCCTCAAGGAAGGAGGACTGCTCTTTCTTTGCGGTAGTTTGCTGGGGCTTGATGTGAGAAAGATGATGGATACCCTATTCACATCAGATGCTTAGAGAATGTGCAAAGAATGACATTGAATAAAATTAAGTGTTCTGAGTGGTGGATGACAGAGCATGGGAGAAGGAGCAGGAAATAGCACTGGACTTGAAGAAGGGTAGGACAGAAAGATGCTCTTACTGTATAACTAAAATATAACCTTAGATCTCTTACTTGGTTGTGGCTGCAACAGGCTGCCTTGCTGTTCTGTTAGGGCACCACGGTTTTGGAAAGTCAGGGTAAGCAATTATTCCTTGTCATCCCTTTCCTGGTTGTTCCTCCCTTCCCCCTCTTCCTTCCTATTCGCTTGTCAAGACCAAGCTATTGTTCCAGTTCTACTGTCAAAACTCATTATTTCGTCTCATGGTCTCACAGTCCAGTACTAAATATTTCCAGTGCTGAAGTACTCCTTCTGCTATTGCTTTTTGAAAATACTTCTGCCAGGAAAAAAGTAGTCTGCCCAAGTACAAAAAAGGAGACAAATTTACTGGACAAATAATAGCAAAACAACTGTGCCGATGATACTTGAAAAAATACTGATAAATACTTCTGAATGACTTCAAGAAACTAGAATTAGTAGTAAAATATGTTACTTTTAGTATTTAGCCTGAGCTCAACCACTTTTCATGGTTAAATATGATATACTCTACATTTTTGAGAGAACGTTAGCTGTTTTCAACAGTTCTATAAAGGGATAAAATCAATTTTATTACGTGTTTTCTATCTAATTCATACCAGAACATAGATCTTATGTTTCTATTCCTTAATTTAAATTGACATTAATAAGAGATTAATTAAATTGTCCTATGATCAGTCCTTTTTATATTTCATTTGCATTTCTTATCTTTACAAACATTTTTCCTACACATGCTTTCTTGTATTCTGTGCAACAGAAAGATTTTTTTTTCCTGCTTTTTATTTTTTGCATTCATTCACATGTTCTTTGACATGTTAAATCAGCAAACACCAGTCTGTTCATTTTTCAGTAGTTTCCCTCATTCTTACCCTTAATTATTCTCACTTTAGTCTCTGTGCATTGTCCTTCATAAGTTGATAGATTCACAATTCTGCAATAATTTATGCTTCCTCTACTTGCATTAGCTTACCTGTTCCATTTTTCCCTTGGTTGAACAATCACCATCTGTCTATTTTTTCTTTTTTTTATTCCACAATCCCACTTTGATTTTAATACTGACTTGTAAGTTATAGCTATAGAAGATTTTAAATTTATTTTTCCTTTCATCTCTGACTTTAATAATTAGAGAAGTTTTTACCTAGTAATGTCAATTTAGTTATGCTCTTGCTGATTAAACATAATTCTATTTTTCCTGGTTTCAACTCTATTCTCCCTCTGAAGACTGGTTAGCTTTTTAACACACAACTCCCATATTTTTTAACATTTCAGTATCTATTAACCTCTGCTGCTTGACTGGCAGTTGAAACTCTCATCTGAATCTTGAAATATAATTGTAAGGATCATGAAAAACAAAGGTAACAAGAATGGCAGATATGAAACCATACCGTGAATACACCTGAATGGTGCACAGAGGTCATCCCAGCAATTCATCTTTACTTAGAGTCCTTTTAACTAATTAGTTACCTTTTCCACTGAGTACCAACAGTCTTCTCATATTCATAATTTTGTTTTTAATTGTCATAGAGTGGAAAAAAAAAAGATGCTTTCCTTCTTTTTTCTTCTTCCCCTTGAGAAGCTCACTTTCTCTTTAAAAATCCTTCGTTTAGTTCAAGATGAGTTCAAGTGGCAAGGAAAATACTGATTGTGCATCGCTATACATTTATGAAGTGATTTCACAAAAGTGTTTGTTGATAAGTAACAACTCCACATTTTGACTGTTAATTTGGAATAAATTACGGTAGTATTATTGAAAGTCTTCTGGAAAGGAGACTTATATAACCTTTTGAAAGAGTCATTCCCTGATTAATTAAAAGTTTTGCATGATATTTTCCTGTATCACGGCCATCCTCACAGGTGCTTTATGTACGTATGTTTTTTGTGCTCTGGAATTACTTCAATTTTCATAACACAGTTTGCACAACTAAGCCTGATTTAAAATGTCATATCTCTCTAAGTGGGATTAACAGGAATCTTTCAACAATCTTTTCTGGACTTTTTTTCTTGTATAAAATGATCAAAAGTATGAAGCCCAGGTCCTGTACCCTAGGAGGTGGACAAAAAATATCAGAAAGTACATCACATTCTCTTCATTGCTCTCCCTTTTTGTGAAGCAGCTGGCTCTGTGCCAGTCACCTTAAACAGAAAAAGAAGAGCAGGGCTGTAGTATCTGATTATCTTTGACCATTTTCTACCTCCCATTTACTTAATCTCTGAGAACTGGGTAAGCAGTTGTTGCTTTTCCCCTCTGTTGACACACAGGCTGAATCTTGCGTTTTGTACAGCTGAACAATGGCAATGCCAACCTAATTCTTGGTGAACTTCTAAGCAGTTTTTGAAATATCACTGCTGCTTGATTTGACGTTATTTTTTCATGCTTGCTATGCAAAATTCTGGATGATGTTTTAAAAACAAATTAAACTGAATGGTGTTAAGCAAGCAGAAGAATCTTCAGTAAAATATGTGTTATCACTTCCCATTTTTTTCAGAGAAGAAGCATCAAAAGATCCAAACTTCACACATATTTCTTTGCAGAATATTCTGAGGCACAGTGGTATGTCATTTTGAAATCAGATGATAGATATAGCAATGCTTATCAAACAAATACAATTCAATTTCAGGTTGACATGCAGAGCTTTATATAAAGACAGTAAACACAACGTGCTCATGGAATAGGTCAGATACAGCTTTATATGCAAGAAGTCAGATCCAAAAAAAAATCAATTCCATGCTTGATTGGAAGCAAGCAACAAGAGAAAGACAAAGAAAGAAGTCAAGAAAGGCAAAATATGCCTACTGTATTTAAGACAAACAATAAATCAGAGTGTTTCTATCAGGTAATTCGGTACAATGGCGTTTTTCACTGACATGAATGATATTAAACAGTATACTAACACTTGGGTTACATAGTATGGTAGTCTATACCACATTATTATATTGAGGTGATTGTTTCATTAGTAAAATGCAATGTTATTCTTCAGCAAGACAACTGGAACCAAGGTATAGTTATAAATATAGGGACAATTCCCAAGATAAAAATTCCAATGGAAATTCAATAAATACTCTTTAAGATGAGCAGTGAGCTATACATGAGAATGCTTTTGTCAGGATCACTCATTGCAGTGTGGAAGAATGCCTCAAATTTGTAGACGTACAAGTAGACCTGAGGTTAGATTTTGAAAGGAGTATTTGCTTAATCCTACCATCATTCAGACATGTACACATTTATTTTTCTATTCATTATTAAAAAGCAAGTGTGGTCATCTGTGACATTTTAGGGTTAACAAAAGATACACAATGAATGTCCTGAAAAATGACACAGACTTGCAATTTGTTAAATAGATACCGATAGCTGCCAAGTTTAGAAAATTTGGATCTAGAGCCTCTGGCAGAGTATTCACAAAAATGAGATAACCAGTACAATTCTGTACTCTCTAAACTGCTACCCTGAATACAAATGAGTGAAAATAACTGCAGTATCCTATTTATTAATGACTGACAATTAAATCCATTGGGTCAAGATGAGAAGCTGCCTTCCTTCACATTTGGATATTATTAGCACACCTATCCCACCCATGCTCATCCACTGGGGGTGGAGAGGAAGGATTTAGAATAATTTACTGATAATTAGTATTTTTAATAATAAAAATATTTCTGCACATATAGGCCGTAAGATGTTTTATTATCCATGGAAAACAGACATTACTTCAACCATAGAGAAAAGAAAATTGATAAAAACTCTAAATAATTGAGTCTATATAATAAGACAGTATAAAAGAGCATAAACTTTTTTTTTTTCTTCCTTGAGAAAGACCATTTCTGAATAATGAAGTTATGCATCAATGCACTGAAAGCTTCTAACAGACAACATGGGAAAGAAAGGCATTGCTAACTCTATCAGGCACTCATAAGAAACAACAAAAAAATCCCATGTAGAGGGCAACTATCTCCAAAAGGATTCACTTATTTCTGTTCCTGGTTTCATCTCACAGCTACATGACTGAAGATGTAGAAGGAGTAACATCTTTCTACCACTACATTTAGCCTCTGAACAAGATTTCACTACATAAGGGAAAAATAAATTTATAAAAATATAGCATTCAGATGTGATTTTTCCTTTATTTTCTGTACTAGAAGGAGCAACACAAAAGAAGGTGATTTTTGTAATATGTCCTGGTTTTTTTTCTTACTGAAAAGACAATATTATATGTCTTTGGGGAACAGCTAAATTTTTTATTATGTGTATAAAACTTTCAATTCTGACCATTAGCCAGACTACTGAATTCGAGTACAAATACTAACATAGACCAAACATTAGATGATAATTCATAGTAATAACACTAATAATCAAATCAAGAACAAAATTTGAATACGAATTTCTTTATCCAGAAGTTAAATTTGATTTATTCTCTTCCATACCCCTCCTATGAGGGCAAACTGTAGCTGTTGAACAGTATTTTACATTAATTTTCTTTCTGAAAGCCCAATCGTTTAAGTATATCCATGCTACTGTGTTTTACATTAGAGCAAATATGAGAATAGTAATTTTAAGCTTTGTGACAGCCTGTAGCTTCTGCTGTAGTTGCATCTATAGTCTTGAACCATCACCCAATTTATCTTTTGCACAGATGATCAGAACCACATACAAACTTGCCTCTTCAAACACCTTTAAATCAGAATTTTTCACTCTAAAACATCTGCAGAAACATATATGCAGAATCTACGCATGTTTGCCCTGAACAAGGAGAACAATTGGAAGGTGCAATGAAGAAGAGAAGAATTGGCTTGATAACCAAAGATTTAACTCATCCTTTTCTCTGTGTAGTATGATAAGTACACCAGGCCATATGATGCCAGTGATTGCAACTACCTAGCCACATAAAATGTGTCATTTACCAGATAGTCTGAGCTGGCAGTTCTCCACTGATGCTGGTGTTCATTTAATCTCTCTACTTCTGCTCATGAGCAGAAGGAAGTAGGGTTATAGATGTGGTTGTTTAAATGTCTGAAGAAGCCCTTAAAATATTGTCCTTTTAGACAACCAGTGAACTATTACAAAGTATGATTGAAGTCCATTACTTTACGCTGCTGTTTTTACCTCTGGTGTGGGTGTATTTTAATTGTTTCACAGATAACGGACTTAGGTGAAACACTACCAAATAAGTGAAAACGTCCAACAAAGATAGCACATCTGAACTCATTAAAACTGCTTTCAAACAATCATTGTTCGTGCTTGTGGGACTCCTGAAATAGTCTTGTCAGATTTCACTTCCCATTGTCATGTATTATGAGAAAGCAATAAAATGAAAACTTTTCCTCAAAGTTGTAATGACATTTTCACGGTCTGCCATTATGCATTGTCTCCAAAATTAAAGGACAAGTTTTCTGATTCTTAGGGTATTTAATTTATTGTTTCTAATGTACAAAAGTTCACTTAATTTCTAAAACCAAGAAATTTAAGTGCCTTCATCACTTTAATTTTTTTTTATTATATAATTTAAAATTCAAAACATCTACATGTGTGAAATGCTACACCTCGTATCAGTGTATGAAGAAATAACCAGCAGAGCATAGTTATTACAGATGATGCACAAATAAATCTAGTAAAGCAGTCCTTATGAAGCCTATGATGTAGCTCTCAGAGGCAGATCCAACTGTCATTGATTTCTTCAGTTATCTTTGTGGGTCATAGCATTAATCCACTTACAAATCCAACTTTTCAGTTGTCAGGTTCCTTTCCAATGTAAGGGTAAATAGCAACAGAAAGGACAGCAAACAGTAATGAAGTGTAAGCCAGATTTACCTAGTACAGATCTCTGATGATAAACAAATACGCACTGACTTGCTACTTCAAAACCAGAAGGACCTGCTTGTGTAGCATTTAACAAAACTGAAAACACGCTTGGCTTTTTCCGCAAAACTATCCAACCTTTCCAGATTTACGTTAGGGTCATACTAGAGCTGGTGAAGAACAGTGACTACAGCTTATTTAACACCCTTGAAACTGTCTCCTGTAACTGAGGGTGGGGAAGACAGGCAAGTGAGAGCCATAGGCTCTGAGATAGGATCATGTATTCTTCATTAAAAATCTATTATGCTCAGAGATATGGCCCACAATAACATCAGTTCATTCAGATACAGTTTGTTGGGGAAACTGTTCACACTGACATTAAAACATTTTTCCTAGTATGGGAAGAGAGGTAACACTGAATACTCTGAATCAGGATAGTCCTGGGGTTCTTTTAGATGAGTTCATTTATACTGGACAGCACAAGTCTGTGTAAGATGTATGTGAAGCTCCATTGCCCTCTCATCTCCTTATTTCCCCCAAAAATTGTGAATAATGAACCTAATGGATTCTGTGTCTTTTGGACTTGCAACCACTTACCTAGAGCTTTGGTTAGCTCTTCACCACCAAAAAAAGTGGATTTTTATAGTGAGATAAGACACACAAACTAAGTCATTTTGCGAAAATATGGTAGAGACTCCTACAGCTTCAACACAGGCATCTACAGTTCTAAGACTGCTTGGTTGTTTCGCGGAAAAATGAGCTGTAATTATTTCTCATATTTGTAATGCTCTGTTAAATCAAAGAAACTAACAACATATCACTTTTCCGTCAATAAGGATAAGGTCTTTCTAGTCCATTACTTTATCAGGCAGAAAGCAGCAAGTCTACAGTGAATTCTGTCTGTATTGACCTGAGCTTGGAGCTCACTGTTATTAATATTAACACCTCAAAGGAAGGTGTCTCTGAGAGGATAGAAGCTGCTGAGATCCTTTGCTCTCCTTGTCTAGTCTGCAATGCCATGATGTCAGAACTGCTGGGGGTGGGTTTACAGCTGATCAATTTACTGGTTTTAGATTGCAACTTGCACTTGGTTTTTCTTTAGGACAGCAAAACTGCATGGTGAAGATGTAATGAGTTTCTCAGAAGTCTTATTTCTGACAGAGTATTTTATGTGTTTATGCACATATATGTGGGGTTTTTTGCATCTACCTGCACATATAATTTCCACTCCACCAGTATGTACTACGCATATTTACTGAAATGCATTTAAGTATATCACAGATACAGCAGTATGCCTATGTAAGTAGAAAAGGACTTGAGAATTCAGATGGTACTTGTATTAATATCAGCATTAACTCTGCATTCTTAAAGTCTACTCTACAGTTTTTAGTGGATTCATTTTTAAGTGGATTCTTTCCCATTCTTTTAAGAAGTGTTCATAACTAATGGACAGAAAGTTATTCCATGGAGTTAGTTCTGCACTTACAGAACATATGCATAGCCAGAAAGAGAGAGATAGAGAGACTTATACTGTCTATAAAACTCTTCTTCACCTACTGGCTATCTAATAGATCAGATAAAATGTGCAGACTTTGAAAGGAAGGGATAATTTATGGGAAAGATAATTCTGTTCTGCTTCTGTATTGTGTCTCTAGTGGGGCCTGTTTCTGCAGGTAATAAAACCAGATAGTAGCATATGCACATAGATTTCCTTCACACACAAGACTGCCACTGTATTTCAGGTGTTTAAATGGCCTTTTCCACTTTTTAGGATGCTCACTAAAGAGAAGAGAGGCCACCTGCTGCATGCGACTGCTCAACAGTTCCCCCACTGAGACCCTGAACTCTTCAGGCAAAAACGCTTTTACACTTAATGGGTCACTTGGGCTTGGCTGCTGAGTCTGCTGCTGCAATGCCTCTGCATCTCCCTCTAAATGTGTTTGAGTGCATAAAAATCCTTGACTCCAGACCGCATCAGAAGATAGTGTCTTCCTGCTCTGAGTGATGAAATCACTCCAGACGTAAAAGATGGCACTCGAAGTTGTATCTCACAGAATAAACACTTGAAGTTATGCAATGCTGTGTTTGGGGACAGGTAGCTTGATGGATCAAGCCCTGTGGCTTACTCTGGGGGGGGCTGTTAAGTGGTATTATACATCTCTGCATCTTCTTGCACACAAATACAGAGAGGTTGAAATTAGACTTTTAATTCTGTGCAAAGATAGTGGGCAAGGTAGAGGTGGGGGAAGGGAAAAGCAGGGAAGGATAGGTAGATCTATTGATTTGAGTATTAATTTACAAGGTAAACAACATGTGGGTAGTGTCTTTTTCATAGGATCCTGTCTGCTTTATTCAATGCTCGTCTTTCACAGGATTACACTTGTAAAGGTAGAAATAAAACCACATGGAAATAGTATGAACAAAACAGCTGATTATTTTGTAAAATGCAGGAGAGATACTCCAGAAAAACATGGAGATTTTGTGACATACTGAAAGGTAGGTCATGCTGAAAGTGAATGGTCAGCCAGATCCAGATAAAACAAAACTCAACTGGAGTTCAGGCTGAAATTGTGAGAACGACATCAAGGTTTCCCTAACACGGTCAGTAAAATACTTATTAAAGAGAATCACACAGTAGCAAAGAGAGAAGTAATACATTATTTAGTGGTTCCAGGAAACACTCTTATTTTTCTGTGTATTTCAACCAACTGAATCTTCCATGGGACCCAATTCAACTGGTCTCAAAGCAAAGCTAAAAAGCAGCAGTTGCTCTCAATCTTTGTAGCCCACATATTCAGGACCTTTTCCTTGGAAGGTTATGGAACCTTGTGTAAAGCTCTAGCTGGGGTTTGAATATATTTATAAGCGGAACATAATATCAAACCTGTCCTCTTAAAAGTATGAAAACCCATTGAAGTTGGTGATAAAGTCTGAGAAATATTCTTCATCTGGAGTGAAATGAGCTTGGCAGCATGTGTAGCTCTGAATAGTAATCTACATGTAAATCAGCAGCAGCCCCATGACCTGAAAAACATTCTGTGTGTCAGTAATACTGTATTATCTGAAGAGGACTTTCTGCAGCCAAAAGACAGGGCAGAAAATACATATTGATACAATTGTATATCTATTTTTGGCACTACAAATGCTCACTGTCAAATGGGAGTCTAACTCCAAGTGAATACGGCTCAGAGATCTACTGCCAGCACAACATCTCATTAGGGCTGCTCTCCTCCACCCTCTATGTTCTCAAGTAATGATTTTAAACAGAATATTATGATTTAAAATATATTCTCACCTCCCACAAGAATACATTCTTCTTTTTCCTTGTGTAAAAGTTGTTGCTATTGAAGAATTTGTTCTTTTTAACAGCACATGTTCCACAATTTGTTGTTTTAATCTAATTTTGTCTGTTTATCAGAACACAGCCAGGTTTTGGCTTGAGGGGTGGGGGAGGGAGGGTGTGGGGTGTGTGTTTCGAGTTTTAAAAGAGAGAGGACAAGTTTTGCTTTGAAGTTTATGAGCTTGACTGAACTGAACACTATGTTAGTTTCTTCCAATGTGCATATTGGGTTATCAAGAAAATACAATTTACCTGTTGATAGAAAAAAAAAAGTAATTTTCCGTTTTTCAGTAGGGAGTATTTTTATGAAGTTATTTTTTCTTTACATTGCAGCTCTGCAGTTAACAATCCTTTTACTGTAGAATAACGTTGACACATTCTTGTTACTCACCACAGGGGATATTCACAACCGTCTGCTTCAGGCATATAAATTAGGCATCTCTAGTTTCTCAGAATTACCTTCCTGGTTGTGTTGACCTCATTTCACAAACTATGAAAAGGAGCTTCAGCTTTTACCTTAGATTCTTTGACTGGAACATACACTGAATGTCTAAAGCAACTGGTTTGAATGCCTGTTTCTCTCAAGTGAGTTAATTAACATTGCTGGCTACTGAAGGATATTCATCCTCAGTGAAGTTACACACTTTTGAACAGTGATCTGTAAGCCTATCAGTTCTGGGGGCTCTTCGTATAATCATTGCACTACACCTTAAAGTCATTGCTTTCAGTGTTTTAAGGTCATTGGATGTTCCCACAGCTGAGTTTGGACTCCAACAGTCTGTGCACGTCAGGACACAGCAGAACAGGAGAAGACTTTTTACTACAGAGATCTGCACCATGTGCATCAGTCTGTTGGATCAAGTCTGCCTCTCAGGCATCATATGAAGCAATGTTGACACCTCGTACCATTTCTTAAACAAATTAAGCTATGCTTATGCAAATATTTTAAGAGTCACAGCATGGTGGAGTGATTTGGGTTGGAAGTGACTTTAGACATCATCTAGTTTTGACCCTCCTGCCATGGGCAGAGAAGACTTCCACTAGACCAGGTTGCTCAAAGCCCCATCCAGCCTGGCGTTGAACACTTCCAGGTATGGTGCATCCACAGTTTCTCTGATCCAGTGCCTCACTGCTATCATTGTGAAGAAATTCTTCCTTGTATCTAATCTAAATCTACCCTCTTTCATTTTACCCTTTGTCCTATCACTACATCCCACATAAAAGGTTTCTCTCCAGTTTTCTTGTAGGACCCCTCTTAAGGTACTGAAAGGCTGCTATAAGGTCTTCCTGGAGTGAACAATCCCAGCTCTCTCAGCCTGCCTTCACAGGAGAGGTCCTCCCACCCTCTGATAATCTTCGTGGCCCTCCTCCAACAGGTCCATGTCCTTCTTATGCTGGAGGCCCCAGAGATTAATGCAGGACTTCAGGTGAGGTCTCACGAGAGTGAAGCAGGGGTGAGAATCACCTCCCTTGACATGCTCGTCACATTTCTTTTGACACAGCCTACTTGGCTTTCTGGGCTGCAAACACACATTACCAGGTCATGACAAGCTTCTTATCAACCAACAAGCCCCCAATGAAGTCTGAATTTTATTTTTCCTTTCTTTCTCCTTACTTCCTGAGGCAGGAGAAGGTTTGTTAAGGTCTGTCTCTATTCTTAAATGGTTCAAAAATTGTGTAAGCGATCACAGTGAAGTCAAAGTGTTTTGAGTAGGCACAAAAAGATTCTTTCCTTTCAAAATTATGATCTGCTGTCACAACTTGTGCTCAAACCAACACTTTCTGATTTGATCTAATTCTGTGAGAACCATTGTGCCTGCTCTTTTTCTCCTTAGTAGTGCCTACAATGGTTCAGCTTAAGGAGAAGCAACTGAGCTTCTGTGCAGCCCATAGGTCCAGGCAACTACCTTTGCTTACAATTTTATGACTGGCAGATACAGCTTCGAATAAGAAGATGTGGAGTTGATAAGCGTAAGAAAGCAGCATGGGTTTCACCCTGAGACAAAACGAGTCTGCTGCTCTGTTCTTCCCATCTCTTTTGTTCTACTGTATAGGTAGGTATGCTAGGTCGTAGCTTGAGACCCAAATTCTTCTCTACATCTACATATCATGGATTGGATGTGGAAAAAGTGCACAGTTCTTCCTCCTTGATATTAATGAGTCTGAACATATTTAAATATACTTTGAGACAGACCAAAAGAAACCAAATTCTTCTAATCTTTCCTCACAGAAAAGAAGTGCTATTCCCTTACTGCAAGCTGTGAAAAATACAACTCTCTTATATGTGAGATTTCTTTTTTATGACCTCTAATGAAAATCTCCAGATAACAATTATTTCCTAGAGTATCCAAAAGAGTATTGTACATCTAATTACATGCTTAAAATGTTCTGAAAAAAAATTTCCTGTGATTTCTAACTTTGTACCAGAATTATAAATATGCCATGTACCTGTCCGAGAACTTCTACCATATCACTCACGTATGAGACACAATCAGTCATACAGTTGCAGAAATTATACACATCTCTGAATATGAATAATTTCTAAAAAAAATCTGACTTACATTATTATGGTTGTGACTAAGAGGTGACCTAATCACTTGAAATATACAGGGTAAATGCAACCATTATAAATGTTCTGGGTGACAGGAGTTAGAACTGGTTAGTTTGAATCATTGAGCTAATAATGAGAGGTTTCAGAGATATTTGGTGTTTATAAAACCTTAAAAATAAATTTTGTCTCCTTAGAAAATGCGTTTCTGATATTAGGTCTTCCACTTCATTAAGCACTGGATGGTCTGGTGATATAAGGTATGGTAAGATAAATTTTAAATGAGAAGAACTTTAAAGAAATTATACTAAAGTTAAAATATCTGTTCCCTTATTATGCAGTTGTCACAAGGAGAAAATAACTGAAAGGTAGTTTTTCCTTCATAATTTTACATTTAAGAGTTTGAGGTCACCAGATGTAGCTTCAGATGGCCAGTGACTGCTGTAAGTACTTTACGAGTGAACAAATTTCAGAATATTTCAGGGCAAATCTGATTTATAATACAGTTCTGAATTTCTCAAGGCAAAATAAGAGAAATAACTTTCCCTTTTCTAGATACATCTACAAGTAAGGAGAAAGGGAGAGAGAGCATATATGTATATATGTAGACATAATTATGTATATATTTCTGGTGACATATATTTTAATTACACATTTGCATATGTAGATGTACACAGATATTTTGAGAGACAAAAAGAGAGGCAAGAAATATTCTATTCTGATGTTATAAGTCAAAACAAATATTTTAATTGAATATATTACCTTTCATGAAAAGTTGGCTACAATAAATAAATTTTTAAAAAGCAAGGGAGGTATTGGGGGAGAAAATAATCTCAAATTTTCTCTAATGTCTTTGTTTAGCAGAGGCAGTATATTCTTAGGGATGCAAGCTGTGGGTACTACAGATCTATTGACATCTACAATTGCTGTCCTTAGGGTTGCAAACTTAATTCCTACATGCCTTTGCAGAAGAATCCAGTACAGAATGTTATCACCATCACTAGAGAAATGGTACTGTCAACAATTGCCTGTGTGATTAGACACTTATCTTTTGATGTTCAGTTTCCTTCTGCTTGTTAACCTTGTCAGGGAGGGGCACAGAGGAGAGCACCAACCAAATGAAACCTGTGGTAATTACTGTAATTCGAAAAGAAATACATTCACCGGAGGCAGGCAGTTCCACCCTCACAATCAACCTTTCTGCAGCTCAAGAAAAACACAAACATGGCCTGGCTCAAACAAATTAGGCATGAACAAATGTTGCACATTAAATGAGTTAAAGGACCTTGCTGAAAATTACAAGGGCTGCTTAGGGAAGCAATGAATCCCATTAAGGCAGAAATAGGCTTAAGAGAAAGTGGGTTTTGCAGAGACTTGCATATATATTTACCCTACTTGGTTATCTTACCCAAGGCAATTCTGGGCACAACACTGCAGATGTATCGAGATGATAATAGTATGGTCTTCTTTGGGAGACATTCAGAGGAAAAAAACATCATCAGTTTGATGCTGCAAAACTACAACTTTATTATAATAGCAATAGCTGGTTTGTCTATAGCACTTCCTGTCAATTTAATTCCAAGTGTTTCACAAAAGGATTTAGAAACATGCAAAACAGTTAGATGATTTAGAAACCTAAGAAACATTTGAAGTTGACTTCTAAAAAAAATAAATCTTCAAGCAAACACACAGTCTTCAACGTAAAAGTCACATTCTGTTTACATTGGCTTTCCCCAAAGTGCATTCCTATTGCACAGCATATGTAAACATCTATAGCTGACGAAATTGTTCCTCCATTACTATATCTCCTTTAGTTCATCAGTACTACTAAATGATCCCATCTGCAAGAAACATTCTGTTTTACTATGCATTAACTTTTCCTCCCACTACATTTATGGGAGGACTAGTGGAGATTATTTTATTTTAAATTGTAATGGCAATGGGTTTGCTCCATTTCCTTTTTTTCCTCAGCTTTTATATGAGTACAATTCATGAAGAACAATGCTATGACAGGTTTTTTTCATCTTGGTCCTTGGTCCATTCTGGAAGAAAAACTAAAAGCAGGAATACATTAAAACCTGTGGGGTTTCCAGCACTGTTTGAAGGTGGAGTCAGTAGGCGAAAGGGCAGAATGCCATATGAATGTGTAAAATATGCATATTTGTAAATATGTTTGGAATACAAAGGTTAAAGAGAGGACAAGCTGAGCTAAGTCACAAAAGCATTATGAAAGGATGGTGAAAATACAGATCATAAGGTGCCATGTTCAGCATAAAACATGCGGCATGTAATACATAATAAGGGTTATTCATCAAGGGCTTTGCTGCAGCCTGTAACCTCTCTGCAATCAAGACAACAATAAACTCTACAAAGTGGGACCAATTTCCATCAGGGTGAGGGTGCCCCCTCCCCCTCATCTTTATTTTTAAACGCATGATGATCGCATGCGAATGGTGTAGACCTGTTACTGTGAATGACAAATAACCACTTCCAAAAGGACATTATAGCTAACAGCACTTTAGGGGTCGATTTTGTTCCCCGTCATTAAAATCCCCATTCTGTACAGAATTAGGAAATATAGTCTTGCCACAGTAGCTTGTTGTCCAAAGAATAAATAGAGCATGTTGAGTTAGGCGTAAGTGCTGTTGTGAAAGTGATCTGCAGTACACAGATTTGAAAAGATAGTGAGGGATTCTGCTGCTTAGAGATGTCAAAGAATTTGGGAAGGGAAGAGGAGGGGTTCAGGGTATTCAGCCCACACACTGCAAAGGTAGTTGTAAGGGTTGCTCAGCTTCTAAATTTACACTGTTTTCATGGTTATGTTTACACTCTTTTTTTTTGCTTTGTGCAGAGCTTGCTCTGTTGGCATCTGGGACAGAAGAAAGATGTGTGCTTATGTTACCTCAGTGCTGAACCTCATTTCATAACGAGGTCTCAGTGCTCTGCTTGCAGTGCCAGAGAGCTGGCAGCTCAGGCAGGACAAATTTGCACCTGCTCAGAATACTTGCAGAGTTTGTCTGTGTCTGGTGAGAAAACAAACATGGCAAGGACCATAGTTTAGGTGGTTACACCCTTCTTTGAGCAGTGTCTTGCAACTGTTCAGAACTACACAGGTCCAGTCTCTTGTGGACTACCCTTTTGCCAGGCTCCCTGCTTCTGAAGGATGTCTGAGAAATATAAGGAAGGAATAAAACTGACTGAGAAAATAAATGTCAAAGTGGAGGAAAAGTGTGGATAGACGTCCCATCAGAGCTGAGACTTCAGCAGGACACTGTAAGCAAGCTTCAGGCAGGAAGTATCCCATGCTAGGGGATATTAAAGCACATTAGGAGACACAATGTCTTGCTATCTTTTCTTTAAAATCAAGCAGTAGACTATGGGAGACTGAAACATGAATATAATCTCCAGAAACATGTTTAAATGGCAAAGTTAGCAAAAGATGGTGGAAACAGATATTCTGTGACTGAAACAAGACAAAAGAACTAGTCTCACAATTTATACAACTGATGAAGGTGCTGTTTATGACTGAGATCTGCAATAAAATATTATTTTTCAATTAAACCATGACAAAGCAATTAGAATTTGCAATGGGGTTAAAGTCCCTCAGTCCAGACTGAAGCTTGCAGAGTTTGAAAAAATATTTGCTGCTTTGGAAGGGGAAGAGGATTCAATAAATGGCATAAAAAAAGAGCCTTCAGCAGATGAGTGCAGAGCACTGAGGGGCAGATTCTGGACCATGAGATGGAAGCCAAGGTAGCCCCAACAGAGAGTCTGAAGGAGCAGCAGATTTAATAGCATGCATCTATGGTGCTGGACAAGACTTTTGTGTTCGTGGGAGGAGGGAAATTAAAACATGTTTAAACTATTAAATGACAGCACCTGAACTGAGCAGTCTGTGTTAAGTGCTTGGTCTATGCTAGGTGCATAGACTCCATACACAGATAATGGCAAGAGAGCAGTATCTGCAAGAGCAATTCACCCCGTCCTATGATACATGATGAATTATACATTATTGTTCTGTTTTGTCCTATACTGGCCTTCATCATAAAATGCACCCAAGAAATGAACCAATCACAACCTGAGTAGCATGCAGAAATCTATGGGGTTTTTTTACAGTAGAATCATAGGATCATTTCAGTTGGAGGAGACCCTCACAATCGAGTCCAACCATTAACCTAAATCTAGCATTAAACTATGTCTCTGAGAATCACATCTATACTGCTTTTGAACACCTCCAAGGATGGTGACTCAACCACTTGCATGGGCAGCCTGTTCCAATACCTGACAACCCTTTCTGTGAGAAGTTTTTCCTAATATCCAATCTAAACTTCCCCTAACACAACTTGAAGTAATTTCCTCTTGTCCTATCACTTGTTACTTGGGGGAAGAGACCAACACCCTCCATGCTACAACCTCTTTTCAGGTAGCTGTAGACAGCGATAAGGTCTGCCCTCAGCCTCTTTTTCTCCAAGCTAAACACTCCCAGGTCCCTCAGTCGCTTCTAATAGAACTTCTTCTCTAGACTCCTCACCAGCTTCATTGCCCTTCTCTGAACTCTCTCAGCACCTCAATGTCTTTCTTGTATTGAAGGATCCAGAACTGAACACCAGATTTGAGGTGGGGTCTCACCAGTGCTCAGTACAGGGGGATGATTTCTTTCCTAGTCCTGCTGGCCGCATTATTCGTGATACAAGCCAGGACACTGTTGGCCTTTTTGGCCACCTGGACACACTGCTGGCTCCTATTCAGCTGCCTGCCAACCAACAGCCCCAGATCCTATTCCACTGGGCAGCTTTCCAGACACTCTTCCATGAGCCTGTAGCATTGCATGGGGTTGTTGTGACCCAAGTGCAGGACCTGGGACTTGGCCTTGTTAAACCTCATACAGTTGGCCTTGGTAGTTTAAAGTCCAGCTTTTCAAAGTCAAGGTACTTGGAACAGGACATACATTTCTGTATACTTAAAAAGTGCACAAAAATTACTACTTGAGCAACCTATATTGTTAATTTCATAACATAATTAATTAGAATTAATGTAATGACAATACTACCATTATGATATTAATTTCCTGAAGTAACATGTAAACCCATCAGGGATTAGGCACAAGACATAGCACTGAAATGGGAACTAAGATGACACTACTATTTTATTAGTTCTCCAGACTTCTTTTAATTTATAAAAAACCTAGTTACTGATCTACTGTTATTCTGTCTTTGTCAGAGCAACTTACATGTATAACAGTGTCCTTCTAGAGTTAGATTTTATGAGTGTTTTTGTTTTAAAATTTCAGGCTTTTGAAAACAGGACAGAATTCAATCCTACATGTTTTTCTGAAGTTTTAAATTGCTGCAGTGCAGGTCTAGTGACACCACTGAAATATTTACATGGAAGTGGATTTGTTACACTATTTAAAATGAAAAGTAAAGCTGTCTAATGAAGTAAATGAAGTAAAAATGCAGTCAAATGTAGACCTTGTCAATCACATAGATTAACAAGGGTATGAACAGTGCCTTCAAAATACTGTAAGTAATCAAAAAGAAAGGATTATTTTGAAGATTTTACTGCCCAGGGAAAGCTGTTTTCCTCACAGGAAAAAATATTTCTGTAAAGATTCTTTAACCCCAAAATAGGAATCAGTACATCTTTTATTAATATTTTCTATAGAGCTTGTCATATTTGTATCTGTATCTTAGGAGCATTCTCTCCTCCATTAAAACAGTCAAAAATGTTAGCTGATGTTTTTCAGCTGACATCAGGTCAACAAAACATGGAAAATAGGAAACACATGAAGCTGGTGAAGGATTTAGAGGGGAAACCATATGAGGAGTGGCTAAAATCACTTGATTTGTGCAGCCTGAAGAAGAAGGGACTGAGGAGAGACCTCACTGTGGTCTACAGCTTCCTCACAAGTGGAGGAGGAGGGACAGGCTCTTTTCTCTGGTGACCAACAATAGAACCCAAGGGAATGACAAGAAGATGTGCTAGGGTAGGTTTATTTTGGACATTAGGAAAATGTTCTTCACCCAGAGGGTGGCAGAGCACTGGAACAGGCTCCCCAGGGAAGTGGTCATGACCCCAAGCCTGGCAGGGTTCAAGGATCATTTGGGCAATGCCTTCAGACACATAGTGTGAACTTTTGTGCCTGTCCTATGCAGGGACAGGAACTGGACTGGGTGATCCTTGTGGATTCCTTCCAACTCAGGACATTCTATGATTCTATATAAGAATAGATAGCAGATCTAACAAGTTAGGGTCACTGATCACTGCACCCATTTCCCTTATGCTTTCATTGCCTCTGTGGCAGTGCCCTGTGCATTCATCTGCATGAAGTTGCTTTGGAACGGATAGTACAACGTGGTTGCCAAGCAGCTTTAACTCTAATATAGTTTTCTTTAGCATTCAACTAGGCTTCAGCAGTGCAGACCATCATAGATGCTCCCCTTAATGTACACTTAACTTCAATGTTTCCTCAGTTAGGAAACAGACCTCTACATTTACTGTCCGTATTTTCAGTGCTTTGTATGAAAGCTGGCTACTTGAAATTCTACTTCTCTTTCTACATCTTGACACCCTGATGCCGTGGAAGGATATAAATAATAACAGGTCACAACTAGAAGAGACATTCCCAGCTGAATTGGGAATGTGGAGCGTAAACTGCTGGGAAAAAAATGACTGTCTGTTCACCTGATGTAATATCTTACTTAATACAGTAGCTCTCTAGGAGAAGTAATGTAATCCATTAAAAACAAACAAACAAATAAAAAACTTTAAAAGAACAAATTATTTTGTTTTGCCAAAGATTTCCATGACAGAAAAAATGAGAAGGGGATGGTAGTAAGGGAAGTTACTAGATTTTTAGGAGATGATCAGGTATAAACCTGAAGAAAACTATATTTATGTAAATAAATATATATCAACAAATCAACTTAAAAAACAGCATTTAAAATGTTTTCTCTGAGGTAAAATTATTTGGTGCACAAACCAACAAAAACTGCCTATAAAAGAACAAAGAACTGGTAGCATATGTGATTCCTGTTCTTTTCCAAAATGTTAAACTGCAGGATGAAAGCAAACACAGACGATCTCTCCTCAAAAGTTTTTCTTTTAATTAAAAACTGGATTAGAAAGCAAATCAAACTACAACCTCCAGCTGTCTGTACTAATAATGCAGGAAACATTCTTTGGGAGGAAACTCTAAAGCTGTGGTAATGACAAATGAAAGAATATATGCAAGATTGCATTTCCACCTCAACCTTGTTTTGAGAATTTCTGTGAGACCACAAGCTTTTAAAAGTATCAGGCAGCTTATTTCCTTGTCATATTTTAGGATCTTAGAGATGCTTTCAAGAGGAAGGAAATTGTTATCTCTGCAAAAAGCAAAGTGTTGTAAGTGACCTTATAAACCGTAGGGTTTCTTTGTTGTCAAAGAAATCAATAATGTAACAGTGTGTTCTGATATCAGAAAACAGCATTCATTCCTGTGATGTCTCAAGTCTGTAAAATGAGCTGAGACTAAATTCTCTTGCATCAAGAAATTTAATTGGCTGAGAACATATATATATATATATATATATACATATATATATATATATATATTTTACCATAGTAATACTTAAAATACTTTCAAATTTCATACAACACAGAACTGTAATCTATAATTACATTGTAAAAATAAACATAATTAGGTAGCAGACCTATGATCTGCCTGCCTGTCATTAACAACATAATCACAGAATTCATGTCTGAAAATAGGCCTTTTTGAAGCTGGTCAAGAGTCTTTGTTTGATGAGGAAGATTTAATAAACCTTTAGAAAAAACATATTTGTTTTTTTTATGTTGGTTTAATCATGATTTTAGTTTAATATAGTGTTGGATCAGGGGATTATCTAAGTTACAGGTGTTCTTAAATCTTAATGACTTTCAAAAGATTTTAGACTTTTGGGTGACTTAAGCCTTTTAGAAGTCCTTCTGCCTATTAATTACATTTGTTTAGTAACATGAATGAAGCCTTGGAAGTTTTTGTCCCACTAATGTAAACTTACTTACAGAAGTCAAATAGGTGCTGCTTGAGGGATGATATCTAGAAGATGTCCATTCAGTCTTTACTATCTTCAATCTGTTACTTGCAATTGCAGAATAGAATTTAAAGCAAATTTGAGCATGCTCTTTTTTTTTTTTTTTTTAAGTCCCAAAGAGGATTCACAGGGCTGCTGTTTTATGGTAATAGTTTACAATATCATCAGCTTCCACATGCAGCTGTGTCTTACCCAAACAATCACCAAGATTATTAATATGCAGAGCAAACAGTGAAAGACACAGTATGAATCTCTGTAGAAGTTCTTCGGGAATGTATAAATATTCAGAGTAAATATTTGCTGGTTTGATAATTTGGTAACTAGCTTTCATGATATGAAAATTTATCCACTATGTCTGGACTAAGATTACCAAAACAAATCACAAAAGGACTTCTCAGAGATTTCTGATGATAAAGGCATTTGGCTAGCTCTGGGGTGGACTCCAATGAGTAATTAAAAGGTTAAATATTCCATGTCATCCCCCTGAGCTATTTATTCATGCATTTTTCAAAGTCAGTTATGATTCATATGAAAGAGATCTGTTGTCTCTGTCTGGTTAAGATTCATGTCAATAAACTTCAAGTCACTTCATGACCTTGTTTGCTGCTGATCCTATGTCACGTCAAAGTTTTGGCAGAAGATCAATCTCAAGTACGTTTTCACCTTGCAAACCCAGCTTGACTTGCTTTGTTCAGTCTGTGATCTTCTCCCTACACCTGTTGATATTTTCGATCATCTCTACAGGTCTTCTTTTTTCTACAGCTTCTGTATCCTTAAGTATATTCTACAACCTGTGCATGGGCAGGAACTTTCACAAGCAAAAGTTCATTGTAGAGAGTTGATTTCACTGCTTTTGATGTACCCAAAACTTGACAAAAAAAACCAGACAAATGAAATTTGTTAACTAATCATATTACTATTTCTTTAGTCCTTGTTACAAAAAGGGAAAAATATTGCCACATTTGCCTTTCTGAGTAATATTTCTGGAGTCTTTTAGAGGAACCACTGTAAAGGGAGATGGTGAAAGCCTTGCTACTAGATCCAACCAAAGAAAAATTTTGTCATCCTGCAAAGTCTAATAGCTACATGCAAAGCCCAAAATTGCAGGTAGATCTGCCAGTTCATCTACTAGAAATGCATGTATTCCATTAATCTTCAAATCTGTTGTCACTGGAAGGCAAAAACGAAAATGTACACTTGACACACTTCTAAAACACTTCATTGCACCTTAGTTTATTACATATAAGTAAGCCCATAATCAAGCTCAGAGGTATCCAAAGTATGTTTTCTTTATGGGAAATTTGCTTAAGAGATCCCTTGGTCTTCATAGGGTTGGTGTTTAGCAAAGAGTTTGCAGTCCTAGCCTGCAGGACCTGAAGGTGATTACATCTTGTGAAAGTTTAGGACCTATTTGTTTGATGCCAAGGGTTAGTTGCTAACATCTCTTTCAGCCCTTGAAAATACAGCAGAATTTTAGAAATTTGCCTGTATTCAGTGACTAAAGGAGGACTTTTAGGTGGTGAGAAGGAAAGCATGCTGACAGTTTCTAGTGAAATGAGCAGAAAAATGCATCTAGTGAAGCTTCTAGCGAAAAACAGCAGTGTAGGGAGATTTCCTTCTCCTTAATGTCTTAAAATATTATTATAACTCTCCCAATATGTATAAAAGCATTTCTAGTCACTATCACCCAAAGTGATGGTGAAGGAGAGAGTAGAAGGAAGTAGAGGGACTGAAATATCTTAAGTTTGCCCTAATTGGATGAGACTGCTGGGAGCTGGCCCTCCACTGTAATAAATAGCTCTTGTTTATTGCTTGAGTGAAAAGGTATTAAATAGAAAGTTATTTTTTCTTTTTTCTTTTTTTTTTTTTTTAAACTCCAGTGCCTGTAACCCTCTAAAACACGCTGCTTGTAAGACATCTAAACTAACTTTGTTGTGCTGACATTATTCATCCGTTGGGCCCTTGCAGTCAGGAGGGGTCTGGCTCTTCAGAAAATGTATTAGCCAAGGGAGACAGTGAGAGTAAGGTCTTCACCTGGAGAAAGGCCACAAAATGCATTAAACGTCAGCAGAAGGCATGGATTTCTGTTCCTGTATAAGGGAGTTTGGCTTCTGTACCATAAACAAATCAACCATAGGGGAATTTAGTTGTAAATCAATCAAGATTTTTGTGCCCAGAAAGCAAGAGGGCTATAGCACCACTTTTTGAGTTGTAGTACAATGCCATTACCAATGCATGTTCTCTGCAAAATCAATGAAGCTTCACTAATTAGCATGGGCTAGAATCTGGTCTGTGTGTTTGTGGTGCAGAAGGGAACAACGTGATTCACAGGTGCTTCTCTTTACTACACAAGACCTCCTTGCACAGTTAGTTCAACTAAAACCTTTTATAATATCTGAGCTTTTCTTGTCAATGAAGGCTTCTCTCAAAGTAGGTAATATCTTTTATTACTCCCAACAGCTATTTCCCTAAAAAGTCCATTCAATTTTTATATCTCTTATCAAAGGAAGACAGTAATTTTCAAGATACAAGACAAAAAAATCTGCAGGCATTTGCTTGCATTTTTGAACTAAGGAAAAGTTACCAGCTCTTCTTATGTGTATACAAATATACATCTAAGTATGTGCATATACATATACAAATCTATCACATTTGTAGCAAGGTATATACTTCATGTATATTCATCTTAGTGACACAGTCTTATAAAATCTGGAACTCCCTTTTTCTCACACTGTTTCTTAAGCATGCAATTTCTATTTTCCTCTTTGCCATTTCTAATGGATTTCTAATTATTTTTTTGTGTGTTTGTTTCTATAGAACTGAATTTAGATATTCACGCATCAAATAATTTCCATATACAACGTATACAATGTATTGTCTTCACATGGCTATGGTTTTGCGTAAGTAAGCACCAGAAGTGTTGGAGAATGGCTTGGAAATGGGGGACGTGGGTCTGTGGAGCAGTTGTGCGAGCAGAGCCTATTCTGAAGGCCTTAGCATAAGCAGCAAGACTAGGCCGCAGTGGGAACCGCTGACTGTTTCAGTAAAATCAGCAAGGTCACTGAGACCTTGGCAGAGTTTCACAAACAGCTTTCAAGAGCACAAGAATGTAGAATAAGCATAGCTAGCAGCTGCAAGTAGGAGGACCATGCAAATGTGACTGTTAGAGCTTAAGCCAATTGGTAGGTGACAGGTATGCATAATTATCATGAACTGTATAAGTATATGCTATTCGGGCTAACAAATCGAACTATGCTTAATCACTCATATTGAGTCGACCTGCGTGTTCCTCCGCCGCTCAAAAGTGGCACCCGAATGGGGAGCTGAAGTTTCCACTTAGAGCGGCGGATGTAGAAAAGCACCGGTTAGCAGCGAACTGGGGGACTAAGATCGACAGAACGCTGTTCGACACGGTGTGTCGTTCCGAAAGCCTGGACCGTCCAAAAGGGGTCCGCCATCTGCAGGGGTTATTGGAAAGGCTGCCACAAGGTTAACGAAGATAATAAGGATTACAAGGATTACAAAGATAACAAGGATAACGGGAAAGGTTGAAGCGCCAGTCGGCGACATGGATTTTGAGGTAGCCCTAAATTTATTTCAGCACTTTTTAGAAAAACGGGGTGTAGATTTTATCAAGCAGCTATCGGGGTTAGTTATGTTAGGAAGAGTGAAGTTATGGAGCGAAACGTATTTTCTGAAGAACAAGCCGTAGTTAAGCTCCTCCTACATATTCTCTCTGTCGGAAGACTTAAATGGGAAGAAAGCAACATTTGTAGACTGTTAATTTGGGAGAAACTGAGAAGGCTTTTAAACGTTGACTTTGGGATGATAAAGGGCAGAAATTATGGAATAAGGTCAGCAATGGAGATGATAAAGAAGCTAAATTATTAGTAACTACATGGAAGTTTATAAAAGATTTTAAGGCTGAACAGTCTGCTGCTGCTGGAGTTTTTGTAGCGTTGTGGCCTGATAAGAATCCTGAAAGTTGCTGTGAAGTCTACCCGGTTCATGTCTTTGATGCCCTCACTACTCCATCCCCCGCTGTGCTTTCAGCACCCCCCATTGTTCAGCAGTCTGGGGTGCAGGGAGGAAAAATGCCGAGTGGGTGGCCTCCTACACTATTACCGAACCCTGGTGAGAACAGCGAGTCCAGAGGACTGGAGTCAGACAACTTTGCCCAAAGAATCTGTGAAAGCTGAGAACGCTAAAGTCATAAACAAGTGTACTGTCAGTCATTTTACCAACTTGTATCTGCCTTTAACATCTTTAAACCCTCCAACTTCCGTGAGAGAGCAGAAGGAGTTGCCGGATAAGAACTGGGCAAAAGAACTGTGTGACAGATTAGATCAGCTATTAGGGAGTGAATCCAACAGTCAGCAATATCAAGCTATGAGAGAGGTGCCTGAAACCAACAGGGCGGCCAAATCGTTTGCAACTATTAATCAGGGTCCCAATGACAATTACATGCAATTTATTGACCATCTTCAAGAGACCATCAATAAGCAGGTTGAAAACTTAGAAGTTAAGGAAGCACTGGTGTTGAAATTAGCAGTAGAGAATGCTAATGTTTGCTATGAGCATGTTATTCGTGGGTTTCACAGTACATATTACGTACTTCTGTGTATTGCCCCTCTGAAAATCAAGCAGCTTGTCAGGAATGTGAGTTAATTGTTTTACTAGTTGTTTTTAAGTGTGCCATAAAACCTTCTGCCCGCTCTTCCCACTCGCACTGCAAGCAGCCCTGTGTTTCCCCCTCTCTCCCTCCCTCTTCTCAAGGTTTTTACTTGCAAGATGGGGTCAGGAATGATCGTTTTCAGTTGTGTTCCTAAAAAATCGGTATTGGGAGGTGTTTTAAAACATAGGAAAGCACTCGGACAAGAAATCATTAAATCATTTCAGACAGTTTTACAAGCGGGACGATTTGAACTTCAACAAGCTGTGGGAGAATTGACTGATAACACACAGGTCAGAAAACTTGTTAAAGTCTGCAAGATGGTTTCCTTATTAACCTGTTTTCTTTGTGGGTATCTGTTTAAGCATGTTGCAATTTTGGTAGGTCTTTGTTATATGGTACGATAAGTTCACAGTCTGTTAAATCATGAGACTCTGTTGACTCAAAAAGTGCATCTTGTGATGTTACAGAAGATCATGAGTAATTTATCTCTTTACTGAGTGAATGTGATGGTAAAATTTTTGTGTGTAGTAGTAAAAGCCTTGCCCGGTTCAGCTTGCTGCAACGGTGGGGGGGCGGGTGCCGATGGGGCTCCAGTGCACACTGACCTGTTTTGTCAGTGAGACCCGGTGGTACCTCTGCCTGACTGAGCAGTAAGCAGTTCAAAGGTGCAATGCAAAAATTGAGAGATTGTCTTAAATTAATGTAACTGTGATCTATCTGCATAATTGAACTTGGTATTTGGTTTTCATAT
The DNA here is from genome assembly GCF_037038585.1 of Patagioenas fasciata. Taxonomy (NCBI): domain Eukaryota; kingdom Metazoa; phylum Chordata; class Aves; order Columbiformes; family Columbidae; genus Patagioenas; species Patagioenas fasciata. The sequence continues at coordinate 57,875,832 of NC_092521.1, forward strand.
CTGAGCTCAGTATTTTAATTTGCATATTTCTATTTGGTACCAAAAGAATTTTGTTTGGGGAGATATTTACAAAATGGGAACCAGTTCTGCTGCTAAAATTCCACCTTGCTCCCCCTTAGGATGCATCCTTGTGCATTAGAGTAATTGTTTATATTATTAGCTAGTAATTTTGAGACCAGAAAAGAACTGTTAAATCTGCTTTATCACTCAAAAAAAAAAAAAAAAAAAAGAGACAAAACGCTATGATGAACTTGGTATTGTATGAGGTTGTATTTAAAAGTTGCTAGAATATGAACTGATTTGGAATCTAGGAAAATGGTATAATGCATTGATGCTTAAGATACTGTGTTTTGACATCTGTAAATTGTAAAAGGTAAATGGGGCTGAGGAATGTAACAACTGTTGAGCTAATTGGAATTGTGTATAAAACTCAGCTCATTGTAACCAAGGAGTTTGCCAGATCCTCCCACTTCATGCCAGCGATTACACCAGCTGCGTGGCCTTGGTTATATCTGAACTGCAGCAAGAAGAGAAAGAAGAAAGAAAAAAAAAAAAGGAAAAACCTGTTTGCCTGCTGCTAAGCAGAGAAAGGGAGGCTTTACTCCCCCACGCTCTGTTTTTTTTTTTTTTCCCGGAGTATTGTCATCCATCCTTGTTGTGGCACTTCTCGGCTTCGTATCAGGGGTTGTTGGTGTTGTTTATTTTTGCTTCTGTCTTGTTTCCTATACCTCTCTTGGGTTAAGATTTGCTAAGTAAATTGTAAGCTCAAATAACATTTTCTGAGAATTCTGTTTAGTTGCATGTCCTACAAGAAGCTGCTTGGATGGTGCAGATCTGCTTGTGCAAGTGAGAAATCTCCAAGGAAATTTTGAATGCTGTATTTCCACTACTATTAACAGCCAATGTTTCGATAAAGCAAATACTACACTGATAGATCTGAAACAGAACTTGGATCCGGTAAGGGAAATCAATATCCAATAAATATGACAGCCAAAATGGAGTTAGAAACTTTGAAGAATAAATTTATGACAACTTTACAGGCTGACTGCATTCGATTGGACTAGCAGATTTGTCTAGGAAATAACCTGTGGCTATTGTGGGACAGTATGATGAGATTGCTGGCAGATTGATATACCGACTGTTATATACCAATTGTCACTCTGACCAAGAAAATGTAGAGAATGAATTTAAGTCTTAATAGGCCATGATCCTTTTGTCATATATGTACCAGCTGTGACATTTAATTCTGATTCTTTTTTTTCATTTGTAATCTATGTCTTTGTAAATTGCACTAGCTGGTTTTCTTAACAGCACAACTTTTAGCATGCATAAATGTAAATTGCTGCAGAACCTGCAAGTCTTTAACATCAGGTCATAGGCCATACTTGTATTTGGTCTGATCCTACATACTTGCACAGTTTTTGTTGATAGTTCTGGGAAGTCTCATAAAGCTGTAGTGGTTTGGTGTGAAGATAACGATTGGCATCATTCTGTAAAAATTATTGAAGGTTCAACCCATTTAGCAGAACTTGGCACAGCTATTAAATTACTTACAGCTATTTAAGGAGAAACCTCTAAATTTGATTTGTGATTTTGAGTACATAGTCAAGATCCAACGGACGTATCTGATTCCGAACTTTTCTTTGTTTGTTTGTTGGTTTAAAAAAAAAAAGGGGGGGGGGAAGTAGGGGAAACACCACAAAACCAATTGTCAAAAGCATTGTACGTGATTAAATAATTTGCAAGTATGACCCAAAACCATGCTAAATCAGAAAGAACCTACATTAGTTATGGTCAAATCACTAGTCAATGGAAAAGGCCACATCAGTTAATAACCTGGGGAAAAGGTTATGTTTGTGTCATTACAGGCCAAGGATTGAAGTGGATTCCCATGAAATGGATCAAGCCATGGCTAAATAAAGACAACAAAGATTCAATGGATGCAGATGGACAGGAGGGAGATAAGTTGTGAGGACTGTTTCAGATGTCAACCATGGATCCTAATTCAGTTTTATAGATGCTCACAGACCTGGAAGATAAATCGAAGTCAATCCATAAGGAAATTCAACAACTTAAGGACTACACCCGGAAGATTAAAGAAGATATAGGGCTTTTCGGCTTGGAGGGGTTAACAAACTGGCTAGGGTTAGAAGGGTGGTTTAAGAGCTTTTTGCAAAGTGTGTTGCTTATCTTAGTTATAGTAGCTATAGGGTTATTGTGTTTAAGCTGTGCTCTCTCTTGTTTTAAAAGAATGTTTGAGCAAATAGCGAATCAGGCTCTGCTCGTACAAAAAGAAAAGGGGAGAAATGTTGGAGAATGGCTTGGAAATGGGGGATGTGGGTCTGCGGAGCAGTTGTGCGAGCAGAGCCTATTCTGAAGGCCTTAGCATAAGTAGCAAGACTAGGCCGCAGTGGGAACCACTGACTGTTTCAGTAAAATCAGCAAGGTCACTGAGACCTTGGCAGAGTTTCACAAACAGCTTTCAAGAGCACAAGAATGTAGAATAAGCATAGCTAGCAGCTGCAAGCAGGAGGACCATGCAAATGTGACTGTTAGAACTTAAGCCAATTGGTAGGTGACAGGTACGCATAATTATCATGAGCTGTATAAGTATATGCTATTCAGGCTAATAAATCGAACTATGCTTAATCACTCATATTGAGTCGACCTGTGTATTCCTCTGCCGCTCAAACAGAAGCTTTTTTTATATTCTTGAGACTAGCCATAATCACAATCTATATCTAAACTGACTATAAAATATACATGGTCCTTAAAACACAAAGTGTTTGCTGAGAATGTGTATTTTGGCACAATTTTATGAAAGAATGACAGAAGAGTTGGGGTTTTTTTATACATTACCTATGCTTCCTACTTTTCTTTTCCTCATTGACCCAAACTATAATGCAAAACAATGATGGGTAGGTTTAGTAGAATTTGTTTTAACAGCTTCTTTATACACAATTAGTTTAAGTGGAGAAGAAAATTATGTAGGCTAAATATGGGAATATTTTCCAGCCCATTTACTTGTGAGTCTCCTCCCTAGGGTACTTAATGAGAACAATGCCTATCTTATTATTATGGCTATTTATCTCCTAGATTTTTCTCTTGCCATTGCTACTACTGAAGACATTTGGCCCTGAGTGGCTGGACCAACTCCAGACAATTTGGGATGTCCTGATAAAGCTTCAATATTACGTTTTTAGTTAAATGTGCTGTAAGTATAGCAGATGGGTGAAACGCCTTGTCATTTCTTTTGTTTTAGGTTTGCTATGAAACTTTCTCATTGGTTTATAGTATCTTGTGAACTTGACCAGGTGTTGTCTTGATTAATGGGTTGTTATTCAGATGAGCACCCACCATCAAAATTAAAGATACAACTTATCTCCCCATAATGCTGAAGGGAAAGTAGATTTAAATAGAAATAAAAGTTGCTGTAGCTCATCAACACTCTTAAACTTGCTGCATACCATAGTAAACGAGCATGCAGTCAATCTTAAAAGAAACTTCCAACAAAACTGGGGTCACTTTTCAGCTCATCACTGAATTTTTTCATATGTTGCAGGTCAGAAAGTTGTTTTTTTTTTTTTTTTTTTTAACAGGAGTCACTAGATGACATGTAATAACTGCTATAATCCTATTATTTTTCCAATATCACAGGTGGAAAAGTGTGAAAATCTGAGGTAGAACTGATTTGGGATTTTTTAAGATTTTTTTTTTCTAAAAAAAAAAAAAACTATGCTGAAATTTAAAACTTGTGAGAGGCAGGAATTTTATTACTTTTTCTTTTTTTGTGAGGAAGGTTTAAAGTCTTAGAACTTTAGAGACCTTTTCACATTTTGTATGTGAATGATTCCTTTTCTGAAGTCAACATTTTCTTTGGAAATTTAATTCAATTATACTGTCAAAAGTTAATACAGGCTGAAATAAAAATTAGGGTTTTGATTTATTATAAATTGACTTTTTGTCTCCTTTATCAGGTTGCAAGAGTTTTCAGTTTTCATCCTAGATTCAGATTCACTATTTATATTTAGTATTGCAAAAATATTCAGGGTTTGAGATAATAGTTTTCTAACCTTCTCCATTGAAGCCTTAAGATATGTAGAGTGTTTAGATGAACAGGGACAGAAAAATTACCTCGCTTTTTCCTGTCTCTGGTGTCACCAGATTTATGAGGTAGGGTTTCTGCCACTGTACCCTAAACACCACAAAAGTACAGAGGATGCTTTTCACTGTTTGCTAGAGGGTGAGGGGGATGAGGAGTGAGGACTAATCATATCCATGGATTTGTTTTGGATCTGCTCATGCTCCTGCATACCAAATAGAGACAAAATACTTGTGCTTCTTGCTATGTTTCTGAGTTTCAGAAAAAAGGCATCTGAAAAGAATGTGTTTGTAACTTAACTGGGCACACAAGAACGCTATTCCTTTCAGTGAAATGAATTGTCTGAAGTGAGCAGGGTTAAGAAAGACACAAATATTTTACAAATGAAATGCTGAAGGACTATAAGAAACAGGAATATGTGACTTGAACAGTATACATTTCTAGAATGTCAAGATGTTTCTCTGAAACAAATGACCAGCCATGACTGTTAACAGTTAACTAACTGTACAGTTGAGAAAAGAAACCTAAAGCTTTTCAATCAATGTTTTGATGAAAGCAATAACATTCTAAAGGCACCACCTGGATTTTATGAGTTACTCAACACACAAAAAAGACTGCCTGCTAAGACCAGTAATCACACAGTGAAGACCATGTAACATCCCCTGAATTTAAAAATACTTGAACCATCAAAAGATAGAGAGAAAAGATATTCTATATAAACATTATAAAAGGCTTTGGAAATTCTGATAATTATATCAGTTTTATGACAACCAAAGGAAATGAGCTGAATAGCTTTCTATTTCAGTTGTCTTGTTTTAAACTTTCACCAAAACCAAAGTTTTTAATCTATAATTGAAAGCAATTGAGTTAGATGTTACAGAAGAAAACAAGAAGATATGTATATGCTTGAACTGTTCAACTGAAAAAGGCCATAAAATGAAAATGCAGAGTTTTACTGATGTATGAAATAGAAAAAATTAAACAGATTATCAGATAAATTCTACTCATTAGCTACAGTTTTTGAAATACTGGACCAGACCAATCGAAGAGAAAACTACTGTCTAGCTATATATTGTAATTTTAAAGTGTTTAACAAATACATGTTTTTCAAAACTAAACAAGAGAGGAGTAGCCATTCAGATTTTATTTTATTTTTTTTTAACCAAAAGAAGCTTATGCTAAAATAATTTGTCTTGGAAATTCAAGGATGTAAAGAAAAGAAGGCCTGAATTCAGAGTTGTTCATACCACTGCCTTGCTTGCAATGTCTTTTTCTTATGCATTGAAGATGATGATGACCTACAGGACACCTGACTAATCTTTCAGTTAAAAGCATATCATGATATATATACACAAAGAAACTTGGAAGACTAAGTCATTTTCCCAGTTGAGTTACTGCTTGCAAAACCCCTAATTTCTAAGGTGTCTGGGGAAAAAAGGTAAAAATCTTATTTTTTTCTAACAATAATGCTATCTAGTCTCAGTAATACCTGAATTCCTCAGCTTTCACCATCGTGTGGTACAGGCTTCCTTCAGTTTGCTCATGTTTTCCAAGACCAGTAGGCTGGGTGGCTTAACTCAATTTCTCTCCCTTTCCATCTCTCAGTCAGTTATTGCTGTCGCCATTCATTTTTATTTTTTTTTTCCCCAGTGGAAACAGATAGATTTGCAAAATCAAGCATTGTACTAGCAAGTAGTTTGATCCAACCACTTTCTAACGTCCACCTCCTGCAGCATAGAAAGATGAATCGCTACCCTCCAGTTAGTTATAAAAACCAGAAGAATGACTCCTGAAGTAGCATGAACCCAACCTCCAACCTGTGAAGTTATTCCTAAACTGATACTGTAACTAAAAAGCTGTCAATGAGAGACACAGAACTCTGTATCTGACGAAGTGGTAAGTTGACTGTATATATCAGGTACTTGTCATGACATTTTCTTCTACCCTTTGTGATTCATCTTTATAGGAAAAACAAACAAACAAACAAACAAAACAAAAAACAACCCAAACCACAGTTTCTCAATGAGTTTTGGGAGGAGGCAATTTTAAACCAGAAATCTTTCTTCCAGTTCCATGTTTAGCTCTCTGCCATGATATTCTTACTTATTGAGTTTGGTTCAATACACCCAATTTGGTAAGGTATGGTATAAAAAATGATAGTAAAACTGTACTACATAGAATAAATAGCGGGGAGAGAAAGATACTGTTTCTCTGTATTGTTTCAGTTTTGAATTTCAATGTTTCAAAAGAAAAGCGTTTTTCCTATTAACTCTTTTCACTATAGAAGAGATTTGAGAGCTATAGAAGAGCTTATTCTCAACTAACATGACCAGTGTGCTGGTTAATATTAGTGTATTAGTATTGTTTTATTTTATTCAACTGTGTTTATCTCAATCCAAGTTTCTCCCTTTTCTTTCTTACCCTTATTGGGGCAGAAGGGTAGAGGGAGCATGAGGGAGTGGGCAGTAAGCAAGCATTTATCATGGCTGTATTGCTAGCTTGGGTTAAACTACGACAATCAGAAAGGAAATCACTTCAGACCTGCTTCTACAGTTCAATATTCACTTTGTAACGAGTATTAGGGCTATAACTGCAAGGACAAGAGCTACCTACTAGCAGTTAGAAAATGGCAGTGAGCCCAGAAAGCACTTAAGGTCTAATCCTGCACTATTAAAGTCGTTGCTCCTACTGACATTAATGTTGCAAGATCAAGAATCTTGCTACAGTTTTCATTGGACAAAGCTGATGTTTGCAGGTATTACTGATGTTTAAACAGGCGGAGCTGTATTTATTTTCTTGCAATGCTTATATGTGTGACCAAATTTTGATAGTATTGTATTTTTTTTTATATTTATTATTTGATCACTGATGTCTTAAAAGTCCAGCAATATTTTGGGTAAACAGATATTAATAGTTATGCTTGGAAAACACACTTAAAATGTTTTAACTATCAATGTATGTGAGAAACACATCAATAAAAACACCTTGGTTCTAAAACATGGTTATATATCAACAAAAAATGACTTTTTGAAAACGTAGTTTAACTATATTACCATGGTGTAGATATAAAAACTAGAAATATCTTATGGTTGTTTTCCAGTAAGGTGGACCAAAGCAATTTTTGAGAAGACCAGTGAAGACCACATTATTGCAGGTTCTGTGAAAAATGAAACCACTGGATCAACTTCATATTGTTTATGATATCCACAGAAAGAAAATATATAGTGATCTTTTTTCACTCTCCTCATGTGAAAAATAGTCACTGCTGTGAAAATTCCAACTGTTCTCTGCAAAATTAATGACTTTTGTACATGGAGAAGAAGAGTGAAAATAAGTGATTCCTCCAGCAGAGCACTGGAAATACGGGATAACTATTATTTACTATGTTAAGTTATATATTATTTTGTCCAGAAGTGAATCTACTAATCAACTGAAGAAAAAGAATTTATTGAAATATTATACGTTACACAAATTTACATGTTCTTCTGAACAGTTCCAGAAACTGCTGTTGTTAGCTGTATTTCAAAATTTATAATATAGTTAATAGGGATAATGGCTGAAACATAGCCATAGGGAGACGTGCAGCTCTTGATGGAGATTATTTACTGGTTTTGGTTTTTCTTGTAGTTACTTGTTTGGTTTTCCCCTCAACTCCCATCCCTAAAATACAGGTGTAGGATATCTCAGGATGGTCAGAGAGTGGCACGTTATATTGGCTGCTTATTCTCCTAGTTATGTTGGGGTTCTTCATTTAAAAGACACTGATTAAAAAAAAAAAAAAAAAAAAAAAATTAAAAAAAAGATAAGCTGCCAAGGCACTTTTTAAAAAGCTTTTCTTGTAGTTGCCACGGAGATGCTACACAAACATAAATGGGATTTGGATTTGGTAGATGGCCTGTATAATTCTAAACAGGAAAAGAAATTTATTGCATTAGAGGTGAATTTTGACATGGTCATGTATAAAAGAACACTTTGTACATCTGACTTTAAAACAAATGGTAGACATGGCAACAAACACCATCAGTTTTGTAAATCAGAGAAAGGAATGAAATATGATTTCAAAATTGTATTTAAAAATGCTTCAAAAAGTGATTAACCTTGCAAAGAAAGGACTGTTGTAAACCATTTCTAATCCAAACTGTTTATTTCTGCATTACAGACAGATGTTTTGTACCTGTAGTTCTCAGCCTGTGGTTTATGCAGAGCCACATTGTTCTGTCTAGTCTAATTTCCATTGTTTGAAAGTAATAAGTAAAATGTTAAAAAACAAAACAAAACACCAAAAAACAACTGCCCCTCAAAAAAATAAACAACAAACCAACCAACCAAAACAAAACAAAACAAAACAAAAGCCAACAAAACCAAACCTCTAAAGGTATTATTTTAGCTTTTACCTTAACCTCTTTGCTCTCTTTCTCTAGTGTGCAGAAACAGCAAGGGGACATAAGAAGAAACAATCTACTGAGTGCCAGGCCAGTGTAGAAATAGTTATTCTCAGTCTTGCTTTCTTCAAAGATTTCTCCTTTTCTCCATGTTCTTCTCTTAGTTATTTTTTTCCATTAGAAAATACTGTTTTATGCTTAGCAGTCTCTGACTATCAGAAAACCATTGAAAGCACAAAGTATGTCAAAACTAGATCACATCAGAAATGTACTGCCTTCTGTCTTCTTACTGTCATTTTTTAACGGGTAATTCAGAGTGGTGCCTTGATTGAATCTTATCTAATTATTCCTTATTTTCATTTTAAACCTTTTACACTATCACTCAGGACAGTTTCTTTGCCTTCTTTATTCTGAGATTGTTTAGAAATCACACAGGCTAGGACTTGTCCTAAAGTTTTCCTCTTTCATGCCTGTGTTCTCATTGATTAGTATACTGTAAAATGAGTTTATATGTATTGCAGCAAACACTGTAAATAGGTCTGGAAAAGACCTTTGAAAGAGGCAGGTCAGGGTCTTTTATATATTGCTTGAAGATAAATACAAATTATAAAACTAGATGGTCAAGTAGCATTATTTAAAATCAAAAAACCCACATATTTTTGTAATTCATGAAATAATTTCTCTTTGGTATATTTAATAGACACATACTATAACCCTGCCAGACAGTTCATATCTTAAGAATTTAGCACAAATTTCTATCAATTCTGATTAGAGTCTCTTCATATTATTGTAGTATAAAAATATTCACCTTATAATCAACAGTATGTGTTCCTGATCTTTTTTTTTTTTTTCCTCCATGTAACTGGAGAATCTGATTTGCAGTTCTACTTGCTGCCATTCTTTGAGGTATGAAGTCTTTCTGGAAGCTAAGAAAAAACCACATAGCCTTCTGATCAGTAAGGATGTAAAAAATGACTTGATTATTCCTTCACACTACAAGCAATAGAAAATGAATGTTCCTTCTATTCAGCTCTATTCAGTCAAGGTAAAAGAGCTCTGTTTTTCTTTTCCTGCATGTGGACTGTAGGCTTAATCCATTCTTTTCTCCAGAGAAAATAATAATAAAAAAAAGCAGGGAAATATCTGCCTAAATAGGAGTCATCATATTGCTTCCTGAACAGGGAACTTTTAAGACATCATTCATACTGCCGCTTATTCCCTGGAATATTGAAATCTAATGAAGAGTAACTAAAACAGACACTGTGCCCATGGGCACTCTGACCTTTCTCACCTGTTTCTGGATTGTATTTGGAAAGAGGATAGAGGGCATAATAAATATCTCTGGGACAGGTTTGCCAGCTCATCTGGTCTGTGCAACAGCTTTGTTCTCTATGAACCTTTTCTTTTTGTTCTTTTAGCCTTTCTACATCAAAACATAAGATTGAGAGGACTACAACACTAAATATAAATAGATTTTGCAGGATGAGTTTTGCACTGAGTGAATCACTAAATGCTTTCTCCCTCTTGCCTGGGGCTAGTATTTATAGGAAAATAGTTGTACTTTAATAAATGTGGAACTACCTCTCCCACATGAATGATGTTTGAATGACAGTTCCAGCATCTAGAAAACAGATAAGCAAGTGTTAGAAATGAGGTTCAACAGTAAATTTGTTCTGACATGAAACAAGTTAAGCCTTGGAGGTCTAGACAGTCACTTAAATTTGACAACTTTGTGCTCTTCCTTTGAAAGTAATAGTTACAATAAGATATCATGGTATTATGCCACGAAATAATGCGACGGATTTCCCCCAAAAGTTAATTATATAGTGTCATGGTTTTGTTAAAAAACAAGTTTCTCTTTTAGTGAATTTTGCCTGTCAGCTAGAGCCTTCATGTTAGCTGCATTTTCTTGGAGAACCAGACACATGTTTTGATAAATCTAGCAATGGAATGCAAACTTATTGATAAGCATGGGTGGACATCTCACGAGAGGGGCAACGAGAAACTGGTGACCAAGAAACTGCCCAACTGTGTATAACATTCCATTCACGTGAATACTTCATATAAAAGTGGGAGATCACGAGGATCTCGTCCCTTTTTCCCTTTTTTCCTTTTCCCTTCTGCTTATGGTCGACATTAGGAGAGGGCCTTGCTAGTCGTCCGTGCAAACTGAAGCCTAGTGAGAGACTGAATCCAGCTCCGGTTGGCTGCAGATTCTAATCCAGGATTTTGGGTGCTGGCTCTGCAGTTGCTGAGACTTTCAAGATCGGTTTTATATATTTTGTATTATTTTCTCTATTCTTATTAGTAGCACTAGTAAAACATCTTTAACTTTTCCAATTCTCTTCTCTCTGTCCTTCTTTCCCTCCCGATCGCCTGTTCTTAGTGGGAAGGGGGGAGAGAGAGGGGCAAAAGGGGGAAGTGGCGGGGAGAGGAGGTTAACAATACATCTGCCGGGGTTTTATTGTCACCCCACAATCTAAACCCTTGACACATAGTTAGAGAAGATGCACAGCATACAGATGACACTTAACACTTTGTTTCATTAAACTTCACACATTTGTGTTATCACCGATTAATATGTGGTACATCCAACAACAACAAAAAAAAAAAAAAAAAAAAGAAATCTTACCAAAGAGACCTTTGAATGGTACAATCTCATGATTGAGATGAAAAAAAAAGAAAAAGAAACGTCAGCCTCTGTTGCTATAATGAAAGAGTTACCCCGACGCTTTCTAGACTCTCTACATGCTTGAATTACAAGAGGACTGCACATTCCAGAGAAAGCTTTTTGTATCTGTTTCTTGTGTTATTTCAGCTAAGGTGGCACCTTAAGAAAATAAACCTTTCACTAACTGAAGACAAAGAATCACCATCTTATATTGACAGCAGGGAGCTGGAAATGTGGAATGTATACCATATTGTGTTATACAATTGAACAAAATGAGAATGGAGTTTCTTAACTGGCAAAATTCTTAAACTGCAATGCGAATAGAAAAAAGGCAATTGGTGAGATATGTCTGCAATTATAACATTTTTCTTTAATAAATATATCATCTTCAACTATAGTTTGCAAAAAGAAACATCTTTAATTAAAATATTATATAGATATAAGATCAAATATGAAGGACTGGGCAATAAGCACTGAAGGGAAAAACAAAAAGAAGCCAATATGTTTATTAAACTTGTTATATGTGGGAGTGAATGAAGAAGATATTTCAATAGGGCCCAGTGATAGAAAAGAGACTGGACACACATGTAAATAAAAGAAACTCCTGTTTAACTCTTTTTCCTGTGGGGGTGGACAAACACTGGAGCACATTGCCCAAAGAGGCTGAAGAGCCTCCATCCTTGTGATATTCAAAATCTAACTGGACACTGTGGTGAGCAATCTGCTCTAGCTGGCCCTGCTCTGACTGGGGGATTGGTCTAGATGGTCTCCAAATGTTTCTTCCAGCCTCAACTATCCTGCAGTTCTATGATTCTATTTAAATTATTTTTACACACTTCTACATGCAGAAAACATACATCATAATCCAAATGGTATGTCAGTTGAGGTGTTTTAATATGGTAAATTTTCCCGGTAGTGTTTGCACTTGAAAACATATAGAAGAAATCAATATTCAACTATATCTTATTGTTTGGTTTTTTAAACATTTTAATTAAAAAGTAGACACTCTCTTTAACCAGCTTCTTTTTACATTGTAGATTTACTCTTTTTTTTTTCTTTCTTTCATATTTTGTGATATTTTTTCTCAGAACTCCAGTTCTTTCTTCTTGAAAACTTAATTACCATCAAGAACAGACATTCCACAACCTCTACAGATAATCTACTCCAATGTTTTAACATCTTCTTTGTAGATAGTTTTTCCTTATGTCTAACCATAATTTCCCTTACTGCAAGTTGGCTATTGCTCCTTATTCTTCCAGTGTGTCCCTCCAGGAATAGTCTGGCTCTATTTACTTTACAAACCAACAGGAACACCAGCAAGTAAGCAGCAAGACAAACTCCAACTCACAGCATTAGGCACCCATTAAACAAAATTAAGTGGTGGTGACATAATATGTTACTGTGAGCTAATGAAGTGACTATAAAACCATGGCTGCACTCTCTCTGCCTGTTCCTACTTCTAAGTAATAAAGAACTTTATCCAAACTGTACATTTTGATAGAGGTATATGAACAATGAATAATGAGGTAAGATAGGTTAACTTAAACCTCTTTCATAGTTCCTCAGATTTATGATGATCAGTGAAAGTGACCAGATGTAACTGAAGACACTTCTTAATGTAATGAACTGAAACAATTATAAATGGCAAAGGGACAAAATTTTATCTTCAAATACTTAGCTTCATCTGGTGATATGTGAGATAAATACATTATGGCACTTGAAATCAGAGACTGAATTTGCTGAAATGAATGATTTTACTTGTGAGTTTGCTGCACTTCTAAAGTACAAGAAGTCACAGAGATACCATTATGAAGGAAGATGACCATTTTGATGCTGTTTAGGAACTTTAGAATTTAATAAAACAGATCTTAGAAAAGGGAAACTGCATGTTTTAGGCCAGAAAAAGATCGGTATTACACAGTAGCAGCAGATACAGAAAATAAAATGGGTTTAGAGAATATATATGCAGAACTGCATGCAGAGATAAGCATATCTCCATCAGCAACAAGAGAGGCAGGTTTGTTTCCCAGCAGTCTCCCAGATTCACAGAATTTCCTAGGACTAATGGGATATCAACTCTCACTGCAGCTTGAATTATAGGCATAAACACGAGTGGATGTGCATGCATACACACACATTGGTATGTGTGAGAGCGCATGTACAGGTACATAGCAGAGAAAATAAAAGCAGGCTACGCTTGTTTCCACTATTTAGCTTCCTCCTTTTCTCCACAAACCTCATCTTGGGAGACTTGGAAGAAAAATAATAATTCATGTTTTCATTACCATGTTTCACTCTTTTGCGGTACTTCATGGCCACTGAGGTCTGGAAGAATCAACACCAAACTGCTTTTCATTGCAAAGATGTAGCAGAGATGTGCGACTATTTTCCCTGGCTACAACAAATCATAGACTCCCTGCAGGAAAAACACCCTTGCTGCAGGGACTGGTACCAGGTCACAGAATCACAGAATCACAGAAAGTTAGGGGTTGGAAGGGACCTCAAAAGATCATCTAGTCCAATCCTCCTGCTGGAGCAGGAACACTTAGATGAGGCTACACAGGAATGTGTCCAGGTGGGATCACAGAATCACACAGAATCACAGGATCAACTGGATTGGAAAAGACCTCAGAGATCATCAAGTCCAACCCTTGGTCCAACTCCAGTCCATTTACTAGATCATGGCACTAAGGGCCATGTCCAATCTCAGTTTAAAAACCTCCAGGGATGGAGAGTCCACCACCTCCGTGGGCAGGCCATTTCAATGCCTGATCACTCTCTCTGGAAATAATTTCTTTCTAATATCCAGCCTAAATTTCCCCTGACAGAGTTTAAGCCTGTGCCCACTTGTCCTATTGCTAACTGCCTGGGAGAAGAGACCAATCCCCACCTGGCTATAACTTCCCTTCAGGTAGTTATAGAGAGTGATGAGGTCACCTCTAAGCCCCTTCTTCTCCAGACTAAACAACCCCAGATCCCTCAGCCTCTCCCCATAGGTCTTGTGTTCAAGTCCCTTCACCAGTCTTGTTGCTCTTCTCTGGACCCACTCCAGCACTTCAATATCTTTCCTGAACTGAGGGGCCCAGAACTGAACACAGTACTCCAGGTGTGGCCTCACCAGTGCAGAGTACAGGGGAAGGATCACTTCCCTTGTCCTGTTGACCAGGATTTGAATGTCTCCAGAGAAGGAGACTCCACAACCCACCTGGGCAGCCTGTTCCAGTGTTCTGTTACCCTTACTGAGAAGTAGTTTCTTCTCAAATTTAAGTGAAATCTCTTGTGTTCCAGTTTGAATCCATTAGTCCTTGTCCTACCTTTGGTTCTCAGTCCTCTTCTTAAATATAAAAGTGATTTGAAGAACTCCTTATCAGGAGCTGATGTCCTTGTGGTTTGAACATCCTGGAACATGTGTAATTAGTTGAGTTTGTTTAACATATATCTTAAGATTATCAGATAGAGTATCCTTTAGATGAACTTTTCTCAGGTGCCCGTGTGAAGACCCTAACCCATGAGCATATGTAATACAAGAAAATGATTGTGTAACCATATGTAAATTACTAACCAACCCTGAAAAGGGGATGGAAAAGTGGGGAGCTACTAACTAAATTCACAAGTGTAAATGATGTAAGTAGTGTGAAGAAAATGTACTAGCTTTGTGGTTTTACTGCCTAGTGCCTGACATTGCTTGGTCTCTTAATAAAATGATATCTTGAATCTGTGTGTGTGTTTGACTGTTTGCACTCTGGGTAAAGAACCCTGATTTTGGGAAAACAAAGTGGTAAATATTATGTGAAATAGCATGAAAGTTGGAGAGTTTTTGTTGAAGAAGGCTGTGTCCAGAAAGGGTTCAAAATGTCAGCCTGAATCACTATTTCCACTCAATCCAATATGATTTTCAAGACACATAAATGGAAATGAGAAAGAAGATAACTTCCAACAGATGTTAGCAAGACTTTTTTTCACTTAGCACATAATAAACATATGGAATGGCCTATCAGGCACTATTGCTGAGGCAAAACACAAAGATCATTCAAGAAACAATTAGATGCTGTTCTAAAGAAATTGAATACTTAACATGGATGAGCCCTGATGGGCTAATAGTCCTGGTGGGTAAACCTCTCCAACTATAACATTTTATACTCTTATATTCATTCAAATGTAAATAGCACTTCAGTAGCATCTATCTACTTCTGGGTTTGGTGGAGGTACTGTTTGATTCTTTCTCTTTTTTCACTAGGAAAAAAATAAATCTTTGTTCGGCACTTTTAACAGAACAAACACAACATCTGCAACACATAGTCTTCTCATTTCCTTTCACTCATGTATAACAGAGAAGCACAGGAGATCTGTGATAGCAGCAACTGAGTTGCATTTTTATATGATAAGATATATTCAGATATTTGAAGAAAGACTACCTGTCTCAGACAAAGTTACTCAAAGCAGCTTATATAAAAATGTGGGTCCTGAACACTGGCCTCCAAATGAAAAGATGAAACACCTGCTTGTGCTTTCTCTTTCTTTCACAAACCCTGATATCTTGCCCTTTTCATATCTGTTTCTCAGTAACAAGTAAAGCAGCTTATCAGAGTGTTTCTTACAGGACCATATGGAGACCACAGGTTTCTCAGCTGAATTATTCATCACACTGGTGTTCCTGAAGTAGATTTAGGATCCATTCTTTCACTGATCTTATTTTTTGTCTAAATGTAGAGTGGCACCAGATGATACATTTTGTCTTAGTTTTGCTACGTCCTCTCTGTCAGAGGTTAGAAACCCAAAATATCTAGCCAAATACATAATTTCTACGCCTTAAACAAAATATTGCTCTATTATTTGAAATATTTCAGCTTCAAAAAACCCCTAAAATTCTATTTGCAAAAGCCTCATAAGCTTGAAAGCCACCACAACAAAAAAATTACTCAGTCCTCTCCTGTCAACACCGATTCTTTCAGGTTGAACAAATTATTTCCTGTCTTTTTAGAACCACTGTTGAACAACAACAACAAAAAAGCAGCTCTCAGCACTCCCCTAATTAAAACCAGCATGAATTAACAAGCATTTGCAGTTTCAAAGCCATTGCCACAGGTATGTTGATGTTGTAGTGAGATACCTGTTCAAGATCAGCAGGGCAGGTAGGTGATGTACCTTAATACTATTTCTTGAGTAAGTGGTGGACTCTTCACGTATTTAAGACTAATGTAATGCCAGTTCAGAAATTATAAGTGTTATGAAACAGAAAACATAGCTTTCATTATGGAATCAGGTGCACAGACGAATGATGAAATGAAAATGGAACAAAACAGCTGGTCAAACCCTTGTCATGACAAAAGGTCAGAAGATAACAGTAAACTTCAGCTTCCACAGACTTTTTTATTACAACAGAAATTACATTTACCTGTGTACTTTTGGTTAAAAAGATCCCAGACCAGCCACCCCTTCACCCAGTGTAGTCCCAATTGTAAGTTACTCTTACAGTTTTGCTTAAGAACCTGTAAGCAGTCAGCAAACCAGAAAAATTAAAACAAATTAAAAAAATGTACCTTTTCTTTGACTTGAAGTACCAGTCTCCCCATAAATATCTACTGGCTAATCAGAATTTTTAAAATGTTTCTGTCATTTCATAAAGGTTCTAATTTTAATAATGATTTATTTTAAAAGCTATATTTAAAAAGAAAACAAGCATTAGAAAAAGTTCTAACAGTGAATGAGCTCTTTGTAAAAGAGGCCTAGAAAGAAATTTATTGACAGCTGAAATATCCACAGAGGACAGAAAATAGTGCACCTAATAGTTTTGTCCTTGGAGTCAGATAGTAGCAACCTAGCTTTCATATAACAGTGGAGTACATTTCTAGTGAATATGTGTCATTATTTTCTTTCTTTATATAAAAAAACAAATACTTTTTGGTATTAGCTTTTGTCTTGTCTTCTATCCTTCCTTCCCATTTCTCTTCTCACTGTCAACAGTCATATTTCTAATTGATAAGAATGAGGACATAGGTTTAATAATGAGGTAAAGACATAGTTGAAATTTATGTGAATTACAGCAACATTTTCACTTCCAACAGCTAAATAATAAATAAATATGAGTACTTTCAATATTTTTTTTTTCTTAAGTATTTTTTAATAGTTTCAGATGATCACTAGCTGATTTAAAACAATACTTCTACCCTGTTGTAGTGCTACACAGCTGGATGTATGTCAGAATGGTGGGCTAGGACTGATTAAATAATACTTGTCTCTAAAGCATTTGCCAATTACTCCAATCAGCAGCAGGTCTTACTTTAAGGAGTACATTCTGTAACAGAACCGAATGCCCTATGTTCTCAACCTCATTGGCTGCAAAGAAGGTAACAAAATTCTAGGTTGAACCTGGTTGGAAAGTAATACGATAAAGATGAAGCTTTTCTTATTAGAATTTTACAGCTTGTGAGCTTCCACCTATAAGCAAGCTGTTGCTTTGCTCTAAGTTTAAAACTCTCGTGTTGGTTTGTTTTAGTACAGGCTCATAACCCTCATAAATTAAGACTCTGAAATTGTTAGTATGTATTTGTCTTGTAAAACTACTAACAAAAATTGCCTGTTGTAGAAAAGTATTTAATTCTTGAAAAGTGAAGTGAGAGATATCTGTTCCAATGAGAAAGACATAACTAGGTTACCTTTGTAGAAATGAAGAGAAACATAATCAAGCAAAGTGATATTTTGAACACCAGTTTCCACCACTTCTTCTAGGTTATGTCTAATGACATATTGGACATCCTCTGATCACACCTTACAGATTAAACAATTCCCTTCTACAGATTCCTTGTTAAGAAGTAACATTGAATGGACAGCCTTTTCAGACATTATTTTTAGCAATATGTGACCAACACTGTAAGTTGCAGTCAGAATAAATATCTTTGTGAACTCTGCTGAAAAATTACAGAAGACAATCTGTTCATTATAATCAATGATTTCAAAAATGTCTGTGACTTTAAGACAGGTAGTAAAATGGTATTTGGATAGGAAAAATGTAAGGGAAAGAGGGAGGGCTCCTGTGGGTATAGATGTCAGAAGCAAGGCCAGAAAGCTCAGAGGTCCTGCGTACTGTTGTATCACTCTAAACACACCACAGCCTCTGAACAAAAGGTTGTTCAAAAAAACTATCAGCATTTTGTGTAGAAAATCACTCGGTCCATACCTTTTAGTTCTAGCTGCACCTTCAGGAATTAACATCTCTCTTGCTGGAAGACCCACGCCAACATGCTCCTTAACAAATGTTTCTGCACTTGTTTATTCATTTTTTTGATGACATTTTGAGATTAAGTATTGCTGATAGTAGCCAGTGAAGAAAAAAAAGTGTTTCTTCTGGGGGTTATAAAATAAAAATTTTGCAGTTCTGAAATACGGAATGACTTTTGCGATGTTTTTTAAGTCTTCTGTTCTAATGTAGAATTATTTAGTTTTCTAAGAATGTGGTGTATGAACACCATTCAGCAATACTGCGATGAAAATAATAAATATACCTTAGTGCAAACCCTGCCCTATTGTAACAAAGCATTAGAAAATATGTTCATTTTTAATTGTTTTATTTCTGGGATTATGTCTGCCCAAGGCAAGAGAGAATTGAGTATGTATTTCTCTGGTGTGCAAAAAAACATTTATTCAGAATATATGATAATCAACCAAACATTCTCATAAACAGCAGCAGCACTGAGCTAATAGTTAATGACAGTAAGAGCCGATAACCTAATGATGAAAAAAAACTACTGTGCCTAATTAATAGGTTGTAACACTTTCAGGGGAACTGCATGTCTCAGAACAGTTCCCTGAGCTTGAGAAGTGGTGTGTTTTTATTTCATGAGGCAGGAAAGGGTCTTGACAAAAGGGATGCACAAGAGGTTATGACAGTTACTTAATACAGGCTGCATCTTGCAGACGGGAGTTCCTGCTTCCGGTAAATTATATTTAAATTATGTACTTGTGGGGCAAAAATTTCCTGACTCAAGAACAGGCCAGGACCTGCTATGAGAGTTAGTTAGACTGAACATAAAGATGCAAAATGGAAAAGCAAGCAACATAGTAGTAGGAATCAGATAGACAGGAAAATCATGTAAATGTACACAAAAGTGTTAAATGAAATAGGTGAGCAATGTCCCTTAAGAAAGGAGAAATCCATAGATGAGAAGTGTTAGATTTCCTTTTGAAGAGGAAAGGTTATTCAGTTATTAAGCTTGCCATCACTATTACCTAATTTTTTTTTTTCTAGCAAAAATTTTCAGAGAATGTTTGTTATTCACATACTTCCTTGGTCACATGAACAAAAAGATGTTGAGTGTGATCTTCTTTAAGTTTTAAAAAAGCACAGACATCTCACTGCTGTCAAATCACACTTAAGTGTTTAATAAATAGAGCCAACAGGCTCTCCAAATAGGTTCAAAAAGAACAGGCTTGGAGATACACTAAAAGATAAAATGTTACCAAAACGAAGCAGTTGAATGTGAAGTGGTAGTTGTACACAGGAATGTTTCAGGACTAAACAGGATCTAAAAGAAAAACAGCAAACAAAAATTCACTGCAGTTTCACAACAGCCTATGCCTTTCTCTTGCTCTTCTGTGACTGCAGCAGGGAACAGAAGGCTGCAGAACTGCTGAGAGCTGAAATAGCTTCTGCTAAATCAACTCATATAGGTCTTGCCTCTTATTTTAATTTAATGGAGTTGAGTGAGATGAAGAGGTTTTAACATACTGAATGACAATTAGCAAGGAATGATTCTCAAAAGGTTTGCAACTTCATTGTTTTGAACTTATCAAAGCCCATTTAGTCAAGGCACCTCAACCAAAAGACTCAGGAGAAAAAGTTTCTGAAAACATTTCTTGTGCTTCCTGGTTCACCTGGATTGAAAATATCACATGAATATTCCTTTTCTCACTTTATTGAAAACACTTGCAAGGAAGATTATTGATAGTAGTCATTAAAAGGGAAAGGTGTTTTTTTTCTGGCTGCAGTAACAGCTGGTTGCATAATTCAATCCAATTAATATGTAAGGATTCACATATGGGTGGGTATTTTATGGATGGCTGGAACAAGTGACAACATTTAACAAATGACCTAAAATTGGTCTCAGGGCGTTTCTGTTTGTAGCCCTGAGAAACCTGAGGGTTTTATACACTTATCTGTATTTGGGGCTTGTCTTTCAGATGCAGGTTCATATTTACTAGATTTCTTAATAAGCAGGTGTTACTTTTAAATTTTGTGGTGCCTTCAAATCAGTATTTCCAAAAATCTAATTAAAAATATCACAGAAGTCTAAAACTATCAAAAGAAATCCCAAACAATGAAACCCATAAAAACATCCTAAATGCAATCAAAGATTGAACATTTATTTTAGCAGATAATCAAAATGATTTATTTCCCAGAAACAGAGAGAATGCAAAGTTATATATAGACTACTCACTCTAAAGACTCATGAAATTAATGCAGAGAAGTCTGTGAGTTGAATGAGCACCATGAAAGGTATTTCAGTGAGAAAGAATGGAGGACCAAACTATCTTGTGTTTCTGTAAAAGAACAGAACTAAAAAGCTCTCTAAAAAGTGTTTTCTAAATAGGAGAAACTTGGTATATTGCATGTATTACTCTTATAACGCCCATAAAATTTCATACTGATATTTACTTCTGTATCACAACCATTGCTCTCTGAGTACTCAACCACAAAAGAAGAAACAAGCTTAGTTTTCTTTGCCTTGGCTTTGCACCATCAGCATTGGTTTTAACCTTCAAAACTTCTGCACTCCTGGGGTCTGAGGCTTGCAGATTTTTTTAGGCTTTTCACTAAGATACCATAAACACACTTGAAGAAGTGACATGTGCTATTTGTGGGGAAGCATAAGTTACATGTTATACCCCAGAGAGGGAAGAGCAGCTGCTGCAGGCAAATATTTGTATGCACCTGAGCAGCTTCTCATTTAAGGACCTCTCCAAGTGAAGTGTTGGGCTTGGCTAAGCACTTTAAACACAAATCCAGCTCTTTTTTTTTTTTTTTTTTACGATTGGCTGAATTTACTTCTCCAGCTGCAGGATAAATGGCTTGGTAATAAATGTTAGCCATTAACTATGGCAGTTAGCACAATGAAGATTGCACTCATATAACAATACAAGATAGAAGCTGCGATTTCTTGCCTGTGTGGCATCTCCATGAGCCATTAAGAACAGAGAGAAATTCTGCATTTAACCTCAAGGACACAAAGATTTGTTGGTTTGTGTCTGAACCTTCACTAGCTCTCATCTCCCATTTTTTTTTATATCATATTGTGTCAAAATAAATAGACACTGTTATGTCAAATGAGATTTTCAAATTGGCCTGAACTAAAAAAGAAACAATTTCAAATTCAAGGAAGTGGTAACCTGAAGCAAGGTGAAAACCATCTTTTTAACTTTGCTCAGCCAATTCAGTCTTATCTGAGTTCCCCCTCAATTTACTAAACTTTTTTTTTTTTTCTGTAAAATAAAAGCTTTGATTAATCCTCTGCAAGTATATATTTATTTTGACTTATTAACTTTTGCTGTAAACATAAACTATATAAATCAACATAAAAAATAAAATCTGTGTTTCACTGCACTTTTTGCCTGGCAGATTAGGTTCTTAATCACAAAAATCATATCTAGATGCTACAGCGGTTGACTTCTTGCTAGCAAGCTAAATTGAAAAAGAAATCACGCTGGCCTGGACCAAGAAGATGAAGAAAATATTGGGACCAAAAAAATGTTTTGAAAGACTAAAATATTTTGTTCTATCCAAAATGGACTTTATTGCTAAGGAAGGCTTCCAGAATTATCACTCTCCACAAAGAACTCCCTGCTTTCACCTGGAGTGGGGTGGTGATTTTATATGTGCAGGACTCCACTCACTCTGCTTTACTCTAAATAGTATGAAGTAGCTCAGGTCAAACTAGCTTGACCTCAATGTTCATGTGTGGCATCTTGAAGAACTGAAAAAGAAAGCGTGGAAAAACACCTTTTTTGTGTTTTCTCAAGAATAGTCTGTTTTCTAATGAAAACCAAACTCATTTCTGAGGATGAAGTATGTGGTTTAGACTTCTGATTTCTCTCTATCTAAGCTTGTTTTCCTTGTCCTTAGGAAAAAAAACCAAACCAAACCAAACAAAATCAAACAGTTCTTAAGTTTCCTGCTGGTATTGTTTCATTCAAAATATTTACCTTTGTTTGGATTGTATTATTACTAATATTAGAAGCTTTTTCTCTTCAACATTTAGTTTGTCTGTTTTGAACTTTGCTCAAGGATGTCAGTGAAATGCCATTCATGCCACAAAACAGTGGTACAGTCAAATGTTTAGGGACTTTTGGAACTGACCGTTATTGACTATGGAGTAGTCGGAAATGGATAGCAATTCATTTTTGGAAAGGGAAAGACGATGATGATCTAAGTTTTGAATTGACTGAATTATGCAAATTGGACCAAATTTGAAAGTATATACTGAGCCAAAAAAATCCCATTGATTCAAAAATCATTTGGAATGTGAAAGAGATAATTGAGAACAAAGGTTGTGTTTTTCTCAGTGATAATAAGATAGCCAGTAGAGAATGGGAAAGGACAAAGTTCTTCCTTGGAGTATAGTCTAAGAAGTGTCCATAACTGGATGACTGCCTTCTCCAAACCAAAAGAACTGGCCCTTCTTATTGTGCCAGCATGAAAACAGATTTGTAAAGATGGGAGGAGTGGGGTGGGTGTTGCTTTGTTTGACATCCATGCATCCTGTGAGATGAGTGTAAGGAGGAGGAAGCTGCATATTGAGAAATACTTCATTGTCAAGATCATTTTATGTGGACAGATATGCCAAGAGCAAACCGAAAAGTAGAACACTGAACTTTGTGTCGCTCATCTCCAAATTCCTCCTTACTGGTCACCATGCCTCCCAGGCACAGCTGAAGCCCATGTGAGAAATCCAGGGTCTGGTCAGAAAGAATTCAGGTGCTCACAAACTTGTCATAGAAATGGGTGCTCCAATTATATCTATGAGTTTAGATTAATACTTCAAATTTAAGACAGATTTCCAATATTTATAATTATCCTACAAATTAAGAAAAACTGTGCTCTGAAGCTTAATTTAAAAAATACATTATACTGAAGATATATTAAAAACATGCAAGATTTTATGAGTTCAGGCAGGAGGAAAATATCCCTACATTGCAGGTCGCATTAAGGAAAGTCTACTACAGTGCTTTTCTACTTGGTAATATTTTTCATTATTTTTGTGTGTTCATCAGAGCAAGAGGGATAATTTATGAATCACAACAGCTAGCAAAATGCAAATTTGCAAGTATCTTAATTTTCAATTAGATTGGAAATTTGTAATAACCAAAATATTATAAAATTCACTAAAAATCCCTCTTTCAGAAAAGGTTATTTTAAGATTTTTTTTTTTATTATTTCAAAAACATTTTCGAGTAAAATAGAAAAAAACTTTAATTAAAAAAATCATTACACCTCTCTGCTTATCTGTGTATTAAATATTGGGGAGCAATTTATTAGTCTGTGATACTGACAGCTGACTAGAGAAGATTTAATAATACATTCATTAAAATACTGAGCAAGAGGGAGTAAATGACCAGATTAAACACTTCACTTTGCTGACCTTGGTAAACTGTACACAGATTTATCACAGTAAAAAATAAAATAAGATTACAGTAACTCGACATCTGAGCCATATTTACCGCAGCACTAGCTTCAATTTCGTGTTGTAGAGTGGTACAGTCATAGATGACTGAAGCTGCCAGTTAAAAGACTGAAACAAAAATTTAGTATTCACTGAGATGAATATCCCATAATTTCTCTTCTCTGATGTACTTCATAAAGCCCTATGGTAGTACTATATAATATGTAAATCAGATTAATATAGGACCACGGTCTCCAGGACTGTCAGTACAGTAGTTCCCTGCAGTATTAAAGTCCACAAGACCTGATTCTTAATATATTCATGAACAATGATGAAAATGCATGTTGCATGCAAAAATAGCTGTACCTTTTGGAAGGACAACCAACCAGATGCTTTCATTTCTAGGTTGGCAACCATGGGGATGCAAGAAAAGTGAGGTGTTAGTCCTGGGACTTTACACCTAGGATTTTCAGTAATACATGTTGCTGTGTTAGCAGTACATATAAAGTTTTTTAAAAGTTTCTGCCATAGAAAAGCCATGTTTAACTTCTAGTTTAAGGATATGTTTCGTCTTGTACATGCCTACTTACAAATAAAAGCATATATGGTGGGGTTTTTTCATATAACTATTGTTTTGTTTGAGACCACTTCTTTAAAAAGCAGCTTTTTATAACTTGCCTTCTGGAATAATACTGTTAGAAAAGGTTTTGCTTCTGTCCTATTTGGCTGAAACACTTTACAGTGTACCGGTTTAGCTACAGTTCTCTGGTATCCCACAGACAGGGTATGTCAGGCAGCTCACAAGGTTCACCGATGGATTCAAGATCAGGGAAGCACTTTCAGAAGAACCAATGGGACAGAAATCATCTGTTACCTTTTTGAAAGTCTATATGTTAAGTAGAAGTATACTTTGGATAGTTTCTGGGCTACCTTTTTCTGCAGTATAGAAATCTGTCTCAGAGTTCATTTCCACTGAAGAAATAGCACAGCTGAACTTCTGTGAATAATAGAGGTGTGAGACCTTGCTCAAAAGGAGTAGAGCTTTCACTAAAAGATCAAGTGGTTCATGTGCCAACACGTCAAAACTCAAAGGTGTAGTACAATAGTTAAGCTGTCAACATGTTCTTGTCTTAGTTTAATTTTTGTTGTTGTTTGAACAAAGCAAAATCACAAATTAGAGACAGAGAGACAGAGGTCTAGGAAAAAAATTGCAAAATTAATAACACTGATCTTATGATATACAAGAAATAACTATTTTGATCCAAGTTTTGCAAAAAAGAGTTATAAGCTATTTACCTCAAAGACATGCTTACATGTTTTCCAAATCAAATCAAAACAACAAAGCCAGAAACACACTAGATTGCAGGAAATATGATTTCAACAATGCAAAATTTTGGTTTAGTTGATGCTACACTAAGCCTTTTTTATTCCTCAAATGAAAATTTCTGCTTTAGCCAAGCCAATATTAGTCCTTCTTAGTGAGAGCTCACTTGCCTAGTGAATGGTAAGTGACAGAGTGAATAAAGGTAGCAGAATTAATTTCTGTTGATTGAACTATCACCTTTTTCATTACAATACTTTTTTTTTTTTTCCCCACAATTTAAGATTAAGAGAGAAAATAACGCTGACTACAACTTCTCTTCTCTTCTCTTCATGCATGCATGTATAGACACAATCACAATTGCAACTTTTTTTTTTCCTGGTCAAAAGTATTGTAGCCTGGAGCAACTGAAGGAATCTGTTGAGTTGTGTAGTTTCCATGTTGTGTAAATTATTATATTTCTTTAATGGAATTAATAGGTTATCAGAGCCTGAGGGCTGTTTGTTTGTTTGTTTGAATTATATATGTATTTTAAAGTATAGCATTCATTAAACGAAACAGCACTTTCTGCTATATCCTGTTACATACGGAACAAGATATATTGATCGTAAGAGGTATTGCAATCTAACCTGTTTGACTATTCAGCACATAGAAAACAGTGGGCAAAGTGGGTTCTATGAATCAAAATGAATTAGTTATGTACCTTTAGGAGACTTTAGTGCTAATGGCAATTTTCTGGTAGAGCCATTGCCATTAGGTTAGACTACCTCAGGTAGTGTCACAATGATGTCAATATACCATATATATTGTCACAATAATGTCAATAATGACACATAATAGCATAATAATAATGATCTTTCAAGAACGAAGCTTTATGGAAGGGTTATTCTTGTTTATGTAATTGAGAACCAGTCTTCGTATGGGATCCTGCAGTACAGGGGAAAACGAGGAGAAGACGACATATCAGGTACAGATCACTTAGTGAGCTGAAGCGCTGAACGCAGGCACTAGGAGAATGGGTGGAGATTTCCAGTCTGCTGAACACCATCTACTCCATATATGTGGGGGTCACGTGTTGGAGTGACCTTCTCTCCAACAGGACCATCTTTGTCATTCTCTTTCAAAGCAAATTAACTTTGTTAATCCAACACTTCAGAGAGGGTCCATGCAGGTATAGTACTGCTCCTGCTCTTTAGGATCAGAGCCCATGAATACATGTCAACTTTGCATTTATCTGTTTGTAATTTTATGGTGAAAATGTTTTCAAATAGAGCAGAGGGCGGGGACATTTTTTCCACATAATTCCTAACTTGAGATGTTCAGTTGACCTTGAAAAGTTGTAGCTTCTCTTCTGTGTATTGAGGATAACACTGAGTTCTTAGGAAAAGATGGTAATGTCAGAAATTACAGCCTCATAAAACCCTTAATTCTCATCATAAAAATAATATATAAAGTAGAGAACTATGAGGGCGCCTTACATTTTGCATTGCCAGGTTTAGAAGCACTACAATAGAATTTACAATGCCTTTTTATTTGATAGTGGGTAAGAAAGAAAGAAAGAAAGTATAGCGTAAAATTGCTGTGTTACAAACAAGTGAGTTTTCAGGAGGCAGAGAAGGGGAAGCTGGGAGCACAAAATGCTGGGTTTTGGGGCTCTTACTTCATCTTTAGAACAACATTGCTAAGAATCCCAGATGTTCACTCCAGGTTAAGTTTTTAACTACATGATCGTCTAAAATTTTAAATTCTGCTCATTATGAGCATGCTTTTCTCAGAGTATTTGAGAATGCAAATAATACAAATAACTTTAGGAGTTTCTGCAGACACAATTGGAGAGTGCAGAAAGAGCTCCTCTGGGCAGCAGGCTACAGAATAAATCCCAAGCATGTTGTGGCCAAGGGGAGTTTTCCTGCTGATACTAATGAAGGCAAGATTTCACCCAGTTTCTCTAGGAAGATTTCATCACCTGTCTTCTGAACAGAAGTAGTCATCATCATCATCATTGTCACTTTCCATTCTGACTGCGACTGGCTTTCACAGATAAAAGTCTAACATGCCTCTCTGTGCCTGACACACAGAAGATATTAGTTCGTTGCAACTCCCACCTGTAGGACCTGTCTCTCTTGCTTGAACCAGGAAAGTTCATATTTGTGTTTCCAAATCATGTCTGAAATGGCGGTTGCTGTCATATATGACACAGCAAGTAGGTCTAAAATTATCCTTTTTTTCAACTTAGGGACCAGAATATAACAGATGTTAGCTTAATTATTTTCTTAAAAGACTTACTGAAGATGCTTTGTGTGCAAGATGTATACAAACATACGAACAGGAGTAGGTTACATAGAGGATGGAAAGATACAGAAAGAAAACATAAACACAAACATTCAAGGTCAAAAATAAGAGGCCAAGATGCACACAAAGGTGATTTTAGAATAAACGAGAACAAATTTTCTTTCCGCCATAGTCACTCATCATCAGTTGAATATTTTACCTAGGAGGGACAGGCTAAGTCTTGTCACACTTTGCATAACATGCTGGCCACCAGAAACTGCTGAAGAGCTAGACATCTTGCCGAAACACTTCTTATTCTGACCCAGCTAATGGTAGACTTTTGTTATGTGACTTTCATGCTGAATTCAAGGAATAGATATATGTTGAATAGAGGCTGCATATTGCCACTAAGATGGAAACACTGAAATGTTGTATTTGTTTACTTGCAAAATTGGGGTTTATAGAAATAGCTCTGGTTTTGCTTCAGACATTCACAGTGCTCTGGTAAATATTTTCATACATGCTTAATCATTCATATATCACTATGTGAGCACAAAGTAAGTCTATAAAAATTTTAAAACAACCAGTTGTTGTTCTGGAAGGCAGCAGATGCTGAATATTTCACAGATACCTTCCTCCCATTTGTTTGGTTTCACTGTTTACTTGGAGATAACTGAAATACATTTTCTGAACCTCAGCAGTACACTTGATCAGCACTCTAGTGGCAGATGAGCTTCCGTGAAATAATGTCCAACAGGTGTGAAAGGGCAGAATGGGGTGTTCATTGAAATGTTTTATGGATGCCTGTTAATTGTATTCTGCTTCTTCCAACACTCACATGGGAATCTCACACACACTTGTCATCTCTACAACATGTGGTAAGGGATGGGAGGTCTACTGGCTGAAGAAAACTGCCCTCTTCCTTCTTCAAAGCCTGACAAACAGTTCACTCATGGTTGGATGGGTTTATTCCCAAAGCTAGCAGTCAACTGTAAAACTGTGGTAGAGTGTGTGTCCTCTTTATGAACGTATACCTATCATACTTCTTACTTTTTTTTTTCCTACAGAAGAAAGTGTTAGTTACTTTAATTTGTATTTATTATTTTAAGAAAGATAATTTGTCACTTTTCTGTAAGGGCTAGAATTTCAGCAATTTTAGTCCTTATTTTACCTTTAGTATATTTAAAATGGCTTAATAGAAGGGATATAATAATGAACTTCTGCCTTTCGATGTGAATTACTGGTATGCTAATTGGTTAAAGTTCTTAAGCTTTTAGAGTAATTGAAGTGTTGGGTTGAATCTTATGAAGAATTAACTACTGATATTTTTAGAAAGTAAATTAAAGCTTTTATACTTTTCAGTAGACTAGCCTTCTAAATATCCTTTAAGATTTGTATGCAGTGTCATTTTTTAGAGAGTGTTCTCAGCAATGTAAGCCTCTTAGATCTCCTTCACAATATAATTCTGAATGCAACATGTAAAACATTCCAAAACCCAGTCATACTTTTAAGTTACAGTATTTTGCCATATGCTTAAGTTATACTAAAACAGACACATCATTTTAGTGAGTAAGTATGATGAATCATGCAACATCTTAGGCAAACACATTTCATGCCAGATATTGTCCCTAGACAGATATTCAGGTCTGATAATTTCTTTTGGACAAGTCTGGTACTAAACTAATGGCTGACAATCCAAAACTTGTATATTAAATTACAAGCCACCCTGTCTCTCACCCCTACCAACAAACCATAACAGAGAATCTCAAAGAAAAGCATCTCTAAATACTGTTAACAAGTCAGCCACAGCTAATAAGTACACTGTAATGCTGATATCAGTGTACAGAACTACAGTTACTGTTTCTTCAAAATTAATAAAACCATAAAGGACTAGGGGAACACCATACATGACCTTAGAAGTTCTATTCAGCTAAAACAGGATGGACTGCAATGAGCAGCAGCTGTTGTAAAACACCTACTTCAGAGAGGCAGCTACTAGGTTTTGCTGAATTTAAAAGCCCACTCTGCAAATAGCATGTTCAGAACATAAGTATTTTTTATCATACTAACTTCCTGTGAAAAGGTCAGAAATTTAGATTATGAAATGTAAAGACAATGTTTTCATACTACTGTTATGTCAGATGTTTCATTAGCATGCTTTGTCAGTTAAAGAGATAAAAAATAATCACATTTTAACTTAGAGTTGATTTACAGTATGAGGAATAGTAAGACAGCTTTGTAGTGAATGGATACTTATGCTTCTTAAGTCCTGCTGAATATTTTTGTTAATATCTGTGTTGAATGGTAAGGTTTTTCTGCAAGGTGAAAAAAAAAAAAAAAAGAGGTCTCACCATATTTTAATAAGAAACTTACTTTTTTCTTGTTGTAAATGTCTAGTCTGAGTATTAGAAGTACAAACTCCCTTTACTTCTCTAAGATTACCAGGTTCACACACTTTGGGTGTGGCTGTGATATGCCCACACTGAAATGTGTAAGTTGGGTGCAAAGAAGGTGTAACTGCCCTAGGATGAAGACCCTCCTACAGTATCCAAGCTCTGTCTCATTCACATAATGCAATTTCTTCCTGGTGATGCTTGCAATGGACACAGATATCACAGAATACCCACAGAGCATTTCTAGTCTCTTTACTATAAAACAAGGGGTTTTTTTCTCTTTTGCTTTGGCCATCTATGTGAATTTCACACCGCTACAATTATTATGAGAGAACATCCCTGTCAGCTCTGCCCCTTTGAACTCCTCTTCAGAGCTCAATTCAAACTAAGAGAGTAGCAAAAATGTTCCAAATCATCCTAGATGACAACATCCTGCCATACTGGGAAGTTTGATCTAAAATGGGACTTACTAGCTTACTGAAAAGAGAACACAGGCAATGAATTAGTCAGAGTTTCTAGTCAGCAACCTTTTATACTGTATTCCATCCCAGGATAGTTGGTTCAGGCTCAAGTACTATATTTGTCAACAGTAAACTAAACCTGTTGCCCAAATCCCACACTGACAGTGTTAAACCACTTGTATACTGTTATGGCTGTCACTTAAGGCAGTTAAAGCACAGAAATTCAGATCAGGGATGCCCCTGTATTCTTAACACATCCCCTTGTGTTTTTACTTTTCATGAACTCAGAAAACAGGCAATGCTGTAGGAATTACTGGGGCTGCAACAACACCTAGGCACTGGGGAATTGATTAAGAACAGCATCAGTGATGCAGCACCAACTCTGGATTTCCTTTATTTGGGCTTAATTTAAAACATTTCTTGCAGTCTTTTATTTCAATGAGTTGATTTTAGAAAAGCAAATCCCATGGTCATGAGTTAGAGATTGTAAAGAAAGGAGCCTATTTCCCTGATGTGATATTGCAGGTGACCCCATTAGTCTTAAACCGGCAGGAAATTAGCTCAGTGTTATTGCTATATACACTGATTTTGTGCCTTTCTTTCATGTCTTCAGTGTGTTGCATAAAAAGAGTATCTACAAACAAAATAATGAAGAAAGATAACATCTACTTTAATGACCTTAAAAATTTTCTCACCCAAACCATGTATTAAATACACAAGAGAGCATTTAGAAGTAGTTTTTGGGCACTTTAGTAACAGATTGATGAGTGAAGTTCCACTGTGTTAAATAAGCTCTGACTTAAACAGGATCAGATTGGGCCCTTCGATTCACTCTTCAAAATTACAATCCTAAAAACATCGATCCTTTCAAGTATGTTTCTACATCTGCCACCTCTTGAAACTAGATATTTTTTGAGGCCAATCAGCCTAATTTTTTCATGTTGTTGTTAACAAAAATATTGTCACAGGCAGAGGTAAAGTAGGGTAAAGTGTTTGGCCTCTTATAAAAAAATAATGGTCTTATCACGCTGCTTGTGTTTATATTTGACAGTGCTCAAATTTCTATTTCTCTTTTGAAATTAATTTCCCTATGAATTTTTCACCCAGAATCAAGCCCCCTACTTCATATCTTAATAGACTTTTCCCTCTTCCTCAAGTTATTTTTATTTTGAAAATATTTATGGATGTATGTGCTTTTTCATCCGAAGAATTACTGCAGCAATAGATCTTAGCAGATATACTTGTCTCAGGCACTTTAGTTGTTACTGGAGTGAAAAAACAAACAAACAAACAAACAAACCAAACAAAACAAAACCAACAAAAAACCAACCTATTGAGATGAAATCCAAATGAATTATCTTACCACAATGCGGCATCAGTCATATGTCAGTTTCTGTGGTGTGAATTATTAGAGCTGGAGAGAACCCTGATCTTTTTCTTGTGCAGTGGAATCTCATATGACTTCATCATTTCCATGCGGTGCTCATTACAGTGTCAGCAACTATCAGTAATGCCTATGTTCCTGCTTCTCTTTCTCAAAAGTGTTTCTACTCTACAGATGACCTTGCTTTTTGAGAACTTGCATCTCACATTTGAAAATATGTATTAACAGTTGTTCAAATTAATCCAAATTTTACTGATACTTCTTTGTCATTATTTTTTTGAAGCACCCTGCATTACATTATTATAAAACCACCAATGAAGAATATAATGCCTAAATGTATATTAAAATCACTAATATAATGTTAAATTAATCTATGTGAAATGTCAAAAATACTTATACCCATCTATTCAAAAATAATGAAATTAGATTTCCAAAAATTAGGATGTGAATATTAGGAAATGCTAGAGCTGACTTGAATTTATCTCTGTGTACGTGTTACTCTAATTATAGCAAGATTATACTTGATAAAAATATTTTATAAATATCAGTCAGTCTTCCATGTGCCAGTACCCC
Organism: Patagioenas fasciata; assembly: GCF_037038585.1. NCBI lineage: Eukaryota > Metazoa > Chordata > Aves > Columbiformes > Columbidae > Patagioenas > Patagioenas fasciata. Next base: position 57,908,043 of record NC_092521.1, read on the forward strand.
ATGTCAGCAAACACAGAGGAAGCAGTTAGAGACCAGATGGTCTAACTAGAAATGTGTTGTTTACATACACTTGTGTGGTTTCATTGTGTGTTGTGAATGTGCAAACCTGGTTCACATGCCTGTAGGCAACAGTTATCCATTTTTGTCTCATTTTTCAGTAGGTAGTTTGCACTGATGATACGAGTTTCTGGATTGATACCATTATTAACATGATCAGTTCCCTGTTGAATGAATACAAATTAGTTTCATTTGGCAAACATTTATCCAAACTTGAAAAAGTAGATTTTATCATCAAAGCAAATATCTGTTCTTGTCCTATATTGCATGCTCAATATAAAACTAAGTCATAACCTAGATGCCACAATGACATCCTGTTTTAGTTCTTAATATAGAATCACAGACTCGGAGAAATGTGGAGACTGGAAGGCATCTCTGGAGACTGTTTAGTTAGACCCTGCTCAAACATGATCAGCTAAAGCAGATTGCTGAGGACTGTGTCCAGTTGATTTTTTAAAATCTTAATGAACAGAGACTCAACAGCCTCTCATGCCAACCTGTTCTAGTGTTTTGGCACTCCCATCGTAAAAAAATTGTTTCTTATGTTTAGATGATTTTTTTTGTATTTCAATTTTTTTCCCACTGCCAATTGTCTTTTCAATAGGCACTACTGAAGAGTCCAGGTCCTTCTGATTAACTTCCTCCCATCAGGTTTTATATACATTGATAAGAACTCCCTGAACCTTCTCTAGGCTGAACAGTCCTGGTTCACTCAGCTTCTCATATGACTGATGCTCCAGTCTCTTGATCATCTTCATGGCCCATTTTGTTTGTCAAGTCTCCTGGAAACTTGTTCTCCTCAGGACTGTACCCCATGAGATTCTTCAGGCAGATTCCTGAAGAGGAGAGAATCTGCTCTCCTGAAGTCCGGGGTTGTATCTGCTTTTTACCTTGCGCCCTCCTCTCAGAATCCTGAACAATGCCATCTCATGGTCACTGGAGCAAGTTGCCTCTGATATTCACATATTTGATGAGTTCTAATTTATCTGTGAGAATCTGGTCCAGAAGAGCATCTCCCCTTGCTGGTTCCTTGATCACCTGTGACAGGAAGTTCTCAGTGCACTCCAGAAACCTCCTGGATTAGTTGTGTTGTATTGTCTCTCTAGCAGATGCTGGAATAGTAAAAATCTCCCATAAGCACTGAAACTTGTGAGTGTGAGGCTTCCTCCAGTTGTTTTAAGAAAGCTTCATCTGCTGCTTCTTCTGGATCAGGCAGTCTACAGAAGCACAACACAACATCACCATGTTGTTGTGCCTGCTAACTTTGACCTGTAAACTTTCAACTATCTCCTTTTATTTTGTGCTGTATTAGGTTTGTGTGGTAAGGTTTTGGTAGTGGGTGGGCTACACTGATGGCTTCTGTGAGAAACTGGCAGAAAATTCCCTTGTTTTTGATAGAGCAAATGACAGCCTGCTCCTTGACTGCTGGCCAAGGTTGACCAAGCCAGTGATGGTGGTAGTGCCATTGAGACAACATATTTAAGAAGGGACAAAAGAAAAAACCAAACAACTGGGCAACAACAACAGCTGGAAAGAGGAGTGAGAAAATTTTTGAGAAACAACTCTGCAGACACCAAGCCCAGTGAAGAAGGATGTGGAGAATTTGTTCCAGGCACTTTGGCAGAGATTCCCCTGTGGCCCATGATGAAGACCATGGTGAAGCAGGCTTGCAGCCCATGGAGGACACCACACTGGAGCAGGTGGATGCACCCCAAAGAGTCTGTGACCCAATGGGAAGCCCACACTGGAGTAGGCTCCTGGCAGGACCTGTGGACCCATGGAGAGAGGAGCCCACGCTGGAGCAGGTTTGCTAGCAGGACTTGTGACTCCGTGGGGGACCCATGCTGGAGCAGTTCATGAAGAACTGTACCCCATGGGAAGGACTCACCTTGGAGAAGTTCATGGACAACTACCTCCTGTGGGAGGAACCCCATGCTGGAGCATGAGAAACATGTGAGGAGTCCTCTCCCTGAGGAGGATGGAGCAGCAGAGACAATGTGTGATGAACTGACCAAAACCTCCATTCCTCAACCCCTGCACTGGGGCCGGGGCGGGGGGGGGAAGGAAGTAAAGAATTGGAAGTTAAGTTAATCCTGAGAAGAAGGGAGGGGTGGGGGGAAGGTATTTTAAGATTCTTTCTCATTGTCCTACTCTGATTTGATTGGTAATAAATTAAACTAATTCTCCAAGTTGAGTCTGTTTTGCCTGTGATGGTAATTGCTGACTGATCTCCCTGTCCTTGTCTTGACCCACGAGCCTTTCATCGTATTTTCTCTCCCTTGACCAGCTGAGAAGGGGAGTGATAGAGCAGCTTGGTGGGTACCTGGCATCCAGCCAGGGTCAACCCACCACATAGGCTCATATTCACATGTGCTATTAATTACAGGAATAGAAGTTTTCCTTAATTACTTCCTGCTTTCCTTCATAACTTCTTCAGTCTGTAAACACTCCTATTGTGAAACTGGATGTCATCAGGACGATCCCTTCTTTAACTGCTGGAACATTCTTCAGAATAAGGATGGTGGCACCATTTCAAACTGCAAAGAATCTCACTAGTCATCAGTCATATTAGAGGCTTTGGGACTGCTGTCTGCAGTGGTGTTATATCTTTTGTTTGATTTACATCACCATTTGAAAGAGAACTGATTGTTTTAACTGTTCCTTAGTCTGCATCTCAGTTAGACCCAGTTCAGTAATAGATTCTGCTGTTATGTTTATTTGTGCTTCTTGTCTTTGTTCCTACTTTATCATACAAATCAAGATATTTCCTCATCCTGTAATTTGTGAGCTTTAATTAATTGGCATGAGATTGGTTTTGTATGACCTGCAAGAAATTCTATCTGTAGCTTACTTGAACTTTGTGCATCCAATTACAGTATCTAGATTTTAGGTAATCATAATTAGTACTATATGTTAATGATAAAATTTCAAGTTAAAATGAAATACACAACTGCATTCTAAAGCTACTTGATTAATTAGAGATTTAAACATTAAGTTCCATTTACATTTTGGCAAAACAGGATGCAGTATAATATTTTCATGTCAAGGGAATACTTGTTATTAGTAATTAACAAAAATTAAGTATGCCTCACTTGCAGGCTTTAAAATAAGAATGGAAGTGAGGCAGAATAATAAACAATTTCATGCACCTAGCAAGCAAAATAATTTATTCTAAGTAAGAGTGTGGCTGGCCTGGAAACACATTACATTTTCTTCTTTTCTAGCAGCTGCCTTTCTTATTCAATTACCAGGAGTCATTTTGTTAAATGTTTAGAACACATACATGATAAGGCTATACAGCTCAAAAAAAAAAAAAAAAAGTGCATGTTCACTACAATGTTCAGACAAAGACCATGTCTCTCATCTAAGCACTTTCCGAAAACACTTTAACTTTTACTGACTTCAGATAGTGATAAGAATCCCTTTATCCTTACCTTAACATAAACTGATCCAGTGATCATTTAGGGTAATAAATACATAGCTTTGGCAGGCTGCTCCAACTTGGGCGTCAGGCAGTGTGAAAGTAAAAGATACAGTAATTCAGCAGTTCAGAGATTCTAAGTGGAATCCTGTGTGACAGGAAGATAGATGATGTTATGTTGATCTGAAAGAAGAAATAAATTCTCATAGTCTGTAGGGCAGAGCTAGTAGTCTGTAGTCTCACAGTGAGTAGGGCAGAGCTAGCCAAAACTCAGATAGCAAGGGCTAAGGCTCTGGGCATACCACTTTCTTTTCTGAAGCACAGCATTTGAGCTGTCTCCATGCTTTCCAAACCTCCATGGTTCTCTGGAAAATTGTCCTAGTAGTAAGTACCCCTCCCTGCACAGAGATCAAACATGTTATGAGACTTAGTCTGTCCCCTGGTTTTTGCATTTTAGACACCAAAGTAGGTACTCTGAATCTTCCCCTTTGGTAACAAGGAATTAGGTGATTGCCTTCGACAGCGTAGCTGAGTGAATGAGCGACGTGAGGGGGTAGGTGTTTTTGGGTGGTTTCCTCTTGACATGAGGAGATACGAAAGTGAAAAAAAAAAAAGGAAAAAATGAGTACAGTATTTATTCTTGCACAGACCACGGTTAATTATGTCCTAGGAGCAATTAGATCCCCCTTCTCTTACTCCTTGGCCACCCAACTATAGAATAATATGTCTAGCATATCCAATGACCACACTGAAACTGGGCTATTTTGCCAACAGGAATTAAAGGTCCATCAGGCAAAAATAGAACCTACTAGGTGCAGAGGCCGTATCTCAGTAACCAAAGTGTTCACTGCAAAGAGGAGGGTACGGAGATCAACATATATGTAGCTGCCTAAGGTCATATGTACAGAGAATCTTGCTGCTAAGTTCTAGGTGACCATGACAGCAGAGACGTTCTGCATTGTTCTCCTGGACTTCTGTACCCAACCTCTACCTATCTCAAATTTGATGCCACAGTCGGTGGTCTTTGTCTCATCCTTTTTACCAGAAGGAATGAGGTGAACAGCTTTCTGGTGACATAACTGAAATAAACAACTTCTAGTACTACTGATCTTCAACAGGCTCTTCCTGTGGAGTAGGAAGAATCTGGGAGGGAAATGGGAAAATTAATCAGAAAAAAAAAAAGGAGTGGAATAGACATCCTGCTCATCAGTCAAGTTGTCTCAGTCTAATCCTGGCATCTCTAAGTATTGCCTGAGGCAGGCAGTTTTCTAATTCTTTGCTTTCACTGTCTGCATTGATTTGTTTGTGCTACTTATTGACTGCTTGATGTTAGTGTCCCTTTACATCAACACACTAAGACTTTGTAGTTTTGTTATGAAAAACTGCAGCTTCTCTCTCCTCATAATTATTATTCAGATGTGTCTCCCATTGTGGCTGAAAGAAGAGAAACTTAAAGGTAAGATAGAATAGGCTTAGAAGAGTGAAGGAGTGTCTAATGCAAAAGAGAGACTGAAGTTGTCGGAGGAAGTGAAAGGGTCTAAAAGAAAAGCTCAGGATACAAAAGACCAGCAGTAGAATAAAAGGGAAAACCCAGGAGGAGCTAGAAAATTTTACTGTTATGGAAATCCAAAGAAAGGGAAAAAAATGAATTGGAAGTGTAGAAAAAAGGAAGATGGTAAGGATATGAAAAAGCATGAGAATGAACCAGGAGAATCAAGAGGAGATGAATTAAAAATAAATATTTTTTTAAAAATCAAGATATTTAACATAAAGTGATGAAGAACACACATCTTTGCATTTCCTTTATACTGATTTGGATTTATTGGACAGGAGGTCCATCTGATGGTCAATTCTCCGGTTAACAGAACAAAATATCTGCTGTAGTTCACAAAGTAGGAGAGTCAGTTTTAAGCCACATGGGCAAGCATGCTCATAGCTATTTAGCACAAGATGTAAAGACTGCCCTCCCACATGCTGCAGTTCCCCGATGTAGCTATGTGATATACTTTCCCATTGGTGTAGGAAGAAATGTCCCCAAAAAACAGTCTACCCTGTTCCCTGGAACACATTTCTTGGATATCAGTTCCTATCACATAAGTATTGCTCAGTCATTAAGTTTTCAATCACACTAGTCATTTGAAAACAATATTAATCCAGAAAGAGGTCACCTTTAAGATATTTTCCGTAGTATTGATGTGCTGACTTTTTTTTTTTTCTTCTTATGACAGACAGAATTCCTCAGAAGCACTTTTTATCTCAGTGGGTTTTTTTAGAGTATTTTTTTTTTTCAAATTAATTTTAAGGCCTCAAAATGTGCTCATGTGTCAAATGAGATTTTTATAATTGTCTGACTAGAATCGGAATATGAAAAGAAACTCTGGAGTAGCTTATTCAGTGACTGTTCAAATAGTTTTTCCACTTGCAATTTGGAAACCTCAGTCTAAATGCCAGTGTCAATAGGCTGTAGGTATATTAAGGCTTTCCTTAAAATTAATACTTATTGAAAAGTTCTGTCAAAATCAAGTAGTACCTTAAAATATAGCAAAACAATTTTAAAAGGTATTCAAACTTCAACTTGGAAAAGAAAAAAAAAAGTGTGTTCAGAATCATTTCACCTTGAATTACATTACTCTGGCAGGCTTTTTGGGTTTGCAAAGGAACCTCTATTACCAAAAAAAAGAAAAAAAAGAAAGAGAAAAAAATGCAGTAACCTTCAGAAGACATTCAGCAGAACCTGACAAAGTTTTGATTGAAGAAAGATTGATTCTCCAGTTTCAGACATGCACTGAATTTGCTGAGGTTCATTGCTGTATCATAGAAAGTATTTTCAGCCCTTCTATCCTAATGAGCTTATTAGTAAAAGGCTGAAAGGATCACAGACTGTCTATCAAGCAAGATTGTCAGTCATATGCTGTTAGCAACTCTGCTGTGATTTATATACCATGCTTACAGAAGAGAGAGGTATGAAAAAATGAGCCTTTTTGTGCCCTATGACCAGTGCAGTGGGACAAAATAAAATGTGCAGCATTGTGTTTAAAGGGTGGGAAGGTAGGTAAGTTCTGGATGAGGAAGTCATAGGAAATTAGATAGAATGGTACCTTTCTCCTCTTGTTTCCTCCAGTGGTAATTATATTGCATAGAAGAAATTGAATTACCAGCAGCACTAATAGTTATAGTGAAAAAATATGCTATTAGATGCAATTGAAAAGTGGAGGGGTGCGGGATGGGAGGGGGGAAAGCTCAAACTCAGCAACTGGCATTTTCTATGTTCCCTTTACTCAATACAACTAGACACAACTGATTGTCAGTGCAGTTTTTGTCCAACAGACACTTTTTTTTCATAGCCTTGCTTTGTTTTGTATGTATCAGCAGGAACTGTTGATAACTTCACTTACAGAATAATATAATTTAGGGGAAAAATGTTGGAATAATTTGGTTATTACTGAAAGATTTTCAAGTAGTTAAAAAAGCAGAGTAATTGTAATATAATGCTTCTCAGCAAGGCTTGTACCTAAAGGGGATGAAAGTGAGGCTTGCAAAAATTACAGATAAATTATTAATTAAAGAGAATTAGGTCCAGGTTGATCTGAGCTTAGATGAGCTGAAAGCCAGACACACAATTAACTACCACCTCAGTTGGGGTTGTCGGATAACCCCAAGAAAGTCTTTGGGGCACAGATTTATCTTGGATTAAAACAACCTTTCTTTGTGCCTCCTGGCAGATGTTGCTTTGCCTCCCACTCAGTAAGACCTCATCTTATTTGAAATGTTTCCTGAGGTGACCCTACAGATCTGTCAATGGCTCCCTGCTCACCACTCCTCTTTCCTCCTGGAATATCCGAGTCCTGATGATAAAGATTGCTTTCTAAGTTTGCAGGTACCTTTCATACAAAAGGGAAAATCCAAGGCTGCCCTCTGAAAGCTTCTTTTCCATGGATCCAGTTTTACACTGCTACTGAAACCTTGCTACATAAATGCCAAATCCTTCCAAACATACTTATTTTCAACAAATTAAGATTATAAATAGTTTGTAGTAATTTTTCTTTAAGAATTTTGGTGTTCTTTTTTATTGGCTAGACTGTGTGTGACTAGAATTTGAGAATCTTTTAATAAGCTCACCTCCCAAATGCTGCCACAGCTGGATAATTACTGAATACAACAGTTGCATCCAAAAGTGATATGGCAGGGTATGGTATCAGTCCAGAGAGCTAGAGTTGGTAAGGTTGTAGTTCAGGATTTTGTTCGACATTGTAAATATGCATCAATGGAAGTACTTGTGAGTGACTCAGCTTTACACCAACTGTTATAAAAACCTACATAGACTTTGGTGAGAATAGTCTATGTTCATCATTTGAGTAGCTGTCCCATCATGGGAATGCTACTGTTGACAACATAAACTGCAGCCAGCTTCAAATCCAGCCAATAATCTCATCCATAAAGTATTTAAAATAGATAGGCACTTAAATTTAATGTCATAAACCTGTGTGCATTTCAACCATGCAGAGAGAAAACAATGTGAGTCAGAAAATTTCAAATTGTCAAAGGCAGTTTGTCTGCTTCTTCAGCAACATAATGAAGTCAAGACAAATAGGAAGAGGGAACCGGTTGTGTTTTTTTTGTGATTTACCTGCTCTGTTGTCCACTCCCACTACTTACCTAAGCAGGCTACTTTTTCTTAGAAAGTAGCCTACTGGCTATTTCAAAATCACAGAAAGGGGAACCTTACCTCTTCTTCGTGATAAATAGAAAAGAACAAGATAAAAATTTCAGACAATCAAGAAAATAACTATTTCTAGGAAAGTCTTAAAAAATTATCAGAGCACCTTACCTTTCTGAGAACCTGGTCAGACACATTCACCAAGTATTCATATTCAGTGTCTGCTGCATTACAAAAAGCTAGTGGTTTGTATTTGATTAACAGAATGGATTAATTAGAAATCCAGCTGAAATACAAAATTTGTATCAAGAAATTCCCAATGAATAAAAACCCCTTCAAATTAGGATTCCATGTATATTTAAAATATTTTGATGAAATGAACAGAGAATGTTTCAAGCCATGCAAAAGCATGTATTTAAGATATGCTGTTTTACATATCAAATATGTGTTTTATGTTGCATTATCCTGCTGTCAAGACAAATGGTCATTACTTGTTATTTGTCTCCATATCTCTCTTACTAAGAATGTTTTTCTTTGTTTTGTTGATTAGTATTGAACATTTATCACAGTCACAGCCTCATAGTTTAGCTCTTCTTGTCTTAAACAAAAAAGAAAGAGGAGCATACATAATAGGAATGTAAAATTTTATAACCTTGTCTTAGAAAGCAAGGCATTTAAAATGCTGCTGCAGGAGTTCTGCTTACATAGATAAGGCATATGGGTTTAGTAGAGATCTAAATAGATAACGCAGAATTAAAACTACTTCACAGTATACCGTTTTGCAAAGCTTTGCATATCAAATACGTCTCAATTAAAGCTATAATTAATGATTATTTTTAGCTTTATACTGGTGGAATATGAGTCGCTATTTCTGACCCAGACCCCACTATAACCAGTATTTGCAAAAACGAAACATTTGCAATTTCAAATTAAAAGAGAATAGGACAAACAAACATATGCTAAAGACAGGAATGAGGCAAAAAGATGGACCAGACTTCATGCAAAACAAATGTTGAAATTTCTTATCAAATTGGTGTGTTGTCAAAAGTGATCAGGATGTGGTTTATGAGGTCAGATGATATGGTTTTATGCATCACAGTATAAAGGACATCTGATCTGCTTGAAAACTTTGGTTTCACTAGTTATATTTGTTTGATTTTAGATTACTTTTGAGCTGAAGATCCCTGAATTAAATTTTAGAAAATACATTTTAAGTTAAAAGAACCTATTGGCAAATCAGTGCTGTATTTACAATAATCTCAGTATTTTTTAATTAAGAAGTTTAAGAGAATTCTTGTTTTAGTTATAAAGCATTTAATTTGAAATGTGTCATTTTAAATGTTTCGTTTTATCATGGAAAACACAACACAGAACTTAAGGAAGAGGGAGATATTCCTGCAAAAAGTTGAAAATTCACCTAGATATTCTTGAAAGTGAGATTTGCTTTCAGATCAAACCATTCACCCTTCAAGACCTCAGTGCCTTTGATTTCCAGGACAGTGGTTGTGTATGTTTTCCATTGTTTTTTTTCTTAGATCATCTATACTTTAATAGAGTTTTTCAGCTCCTCTAATTTCTGGCTAGTGGCATATATATGGTGCTTTTTTGTGTTGTGCTGAACACTTGCAGTTCACATTGTCCTCAGTGAGATTTAATGGTCAATAGTTCTACAGATAAAATAATTTCTGACCTTTGCCTGAAAATCTACACCCAAGGGAATCCTGCTGTTATTCATTTCCCTTTCTAGACCCTGCACAAAAGAGTTTGCTTGTTTACAAATAATTGAAGTCTTTTGCCTTTTAGTTTGACTGTTGAATTTCTCAAAGCTCCATGACCACACAGGGAGCAAAGCTATATAAATAAAATAATAATAATAAATATAAAGAAAAATCAAAAAAAGAGAAGAAAAAGTCTCAAGTGGTTGAAAGCCAATTACACTTAGATATTGGAAAGACCTCCCATGGTTAATGAATGGATAATAGTATTAACAGGAAATATACAATGCAATCAACTTTCATTTATTCAACATGATAACAGAAAAATTCAAGTGTCTGTGGAACACATACTTTGACTGTATTAACTAAAATTAATTTTTGACAGGAAATGTTTAAAAAGATTGGGTAGTGGAAAATAATACAGATAATGGCAATACAGTATGGCATGCCCTGTTTGAACACTAATTTTCCTTTGATATTCACCTAATTTTACTTTGCTTTTGTCGTATGACTGATACTAATTTCTCAGGGTCCTTGAGCACATGCTTAACTGTAAGTACATATATTTGGGCATATGGTGCTTAAATACTTCAAACAGACATTTACTCCAAAGAAAGATTAAATATTCACATTACATAGCACATAGAATTTATCCATGTGCAATCTTAAAAAGGACTCTTGTCTGGGAGTACAGATAGGGAAAGGTAGAGCTCACTGCATGAAAGGTTGTCCAAGAGACACTGAAACAACTGTCACAAGCACACCCTATTCTGCATGCAGGCCAAGTCATGATGACTATTTCTTCCACTTTGTGAAGAAATGAGGCTGTAGGTTTGTTAACTGGATTTCCACTAGTGATATTACAGACTGATAGGATTTCTTGCCTGGGACATCCTCAAGAGTCACTTTAAATTGCTGATACAGTGCCATAAAATATAAGTCTGGTGTTTTACTGTACATATCAAATTAGCCCTTTGACACTGACACTTGTGTTTTCAGACCTACTGCTTGAAAATCTGTTCAGGAACAGTTCCGACCTTAAAATGTTAAAATCTTGGTAGAATAAACAAATGGAGACGAGAGTAGAAATAGACACACATAAATACGAAAGTATTTGCCCAAGGGTGGTTGCCATGTTGATTAGGGAAACTTCCCTCTTCCAGTCAACAGGCTCATATATTTTTTATGTCAAACAGCCTCCTATGTTGTCTGTTTCAAGATTTCTAGACTCTTGGGATATATCTTCAGACACAATTCTTTCACTGAAAGTGAGCTAATAGTTATCTGTCTGTTAATATCATAACTACTAACTTCAGTTGTAATGTGCCTGTTAACAAAAAGCTCCTTAAGTTCTCACAGGAAAATCTCTAAGAAATGGCTTTAGATCAAAACACTTTCACTTGCTACCTATTCTTGCAGAAATCTGCAAGGTTTTGAACACTGTACAACGAGAAGGACTGCAGGTTCTCTCTTGAGTGTCCTAGAGAAGATGCACAGCTGGCATCTGGAATGAGACAGAGCATTTTCTGCTACTGTTATAATTCATGGGTGAATATGTACCAAAATCTTTAGTTGGGGTTTTCAAAAAAGAGAGGGAAACTCATGGATGGTATTTTCCTGTAGCTTGTTTTAATATTATCATTAAGCAATGGAGTATTAAGACACAGAGAATATGCAGGAGCCTTACCCAGCATTTCAGTTTTGGGTGGCTGGTGCACTGAGGGTGAATATTAGTCACAATAACCAACTTACTATCAGTCATAGTAACTAACTGCATTCATGAGATTAGAATATTATTTTCTCTGAACAGATAAAAGAAATACTGTTAAATTAGGTTGAAAACAACTGAAGTTTAGTTTTCAAAACAAGTAAGATGCTGAGTACTATGTTAGAGGTGAACTGACCATTTGTCATGGTTTAACCCAAGCTAGCAATGCAACTACGATAGCCGCTTGCTCCCCTGCCTCCCTCTCTCCCTCCCCCCTGCAAACAGGGGAGAGAATTGAAAGGGAAGGGAGAAAATTGGATTGAGATAAACACAGTCGAATAAAATAACAAAATACTAATACACTAGTAGTAAATATATATATAAATAGAAAATCAAAGATATTCAATGCAATTCCTCACAAACTGTCCACACTGAGCAGCCAGACCAGGAAGCAGCACCTGGTCCCGAACAGCTGATCCCATAGATAGAAAAAGGGAAAAAAAGGCAGAAAATCTCAAAGGCCTTTGCAAAACAACAAAAGGCCAAACTAACTGTTCCAAACCAAACTCCCCCAGCTCCGATTAATGGAGTGAAGAAGAACACAAGAGAGAGAGAAAGTACCCGAGAGCCAGAGAGCAAGAGAAAGACGGAAGATCCCGACTCTCCTTAAATATGAAGCATGATGTTAATGGGATAGAATACCCTTACTGATCAGTCTGTATGTCAGTCAAGGTCTGCTCCATTTATGCCCCCCTTCCTCGATGGCTCACACTATTGGGCAGAGTGCTCAGAATGTCCTTGGCTCTCAGACCAGAGTAATTAAAAACATTAACTCTGTTCTGGGGTGTTAACTCTTGCTCTCAAACTAAGTCCAAATAATGACCGTACTAGCTATGAAAAAGAAAGGTTTCTAGCTGCATGAAGAAAATTAACTCATTTTCAGTCAAACCAGGACACCATTATACATTCCATTTTCTTTTACCAGAAATGTTTGTACAAACAGGTCCATTTGGGTGAGATAGCCCTTAATTCTGACAGAGCACTATGGTGTACTACAACAGTACTTTATATCCAAGAGGTGGATGCAATTTGTCTTGCAGTACAGGGTCTATAAAATTCTGTTTTGTCTAACCCATAACTGAGAATAGAACATTACTTTTGTCCTTGAAAAATTTTCTAATGAATTTCTGGAGAAAAAGTTCACTACTTTAGTTTCAAATGCATTTCCTGCCTGCTATTGTGCAGAGCTGGTGAATGCAAGAATAGAAATTGAACTAAATGTAGCTAGTACTGTAGAAAATTTCTTGTCCAGTTGTTTTTATTTTTTTCAGGCATGGCCGCAGTTTTGTGCTGAAATAGCAGTCTCTGATCATCTGTTTGTTGTCGTCTAGATTCTCCTCTCAGCTTTGATTCAAACTGAAGTGAACTTAATTAATGTAATGGGAACAAAAGAAGTAGATTTCATGTCTTTCAAATCTGTAGATGTACCTCTTCCTTTACCTAAGACTATCAGTTTCTTATCTTAGTAGTTCTAGAAAGATCAAATGCAAAATGGGAGAGGAACTGAGGGAATGAGAATGAGAGAAAGAAGTGAAGGAAAGAAAAAGGTAAGGTAAACTGTTTACCTTCATGTTTAGTAATGTTCATGAGAAGAGAGGAAACACAAGCAAGAAAATGTTGCAAAGGAAATCAGGAATCACTCAGTAATCATACAAAAACGCTTTCTGAAAGCTTTCTTCAGCACATAAAGATGGCTATTTTGGCTTGATATCATATGATAGGTCAGTCATAACAAGTTTTCCCGTCCTCAGAACCCTTAGCTCTTGTGACAGTAGATGTTTGTGGGATTTGTAAGACTGACCTCCGAGCAACAAGTGTTGCTGTTCTGAATATCTGTTGTTCTCTCCTGTTACTTCGACACAATAGACCAGTTCCTCCACAGGGCTTTATACTATCCCTGGATCACTACTAGGAAATTAGGTCAGCCTATTAAAAATAACCATCTGTCCGGTGAGGATCTGTCTATAGGAGCAGCTCCTTATATCAAACAGCTTTATTCTTTGTCACATTTGGATTTTGTACTGCTAAAGGAATATGTCAGGAAAACAGCATTTTGAGGAATTTGCAAGATATTTTAATACATGGTTGAACTGACTTAATGGTTTAGAGAGGGTATATGAATAATCTGTTGTTTTATAAAAAAAAAAAAAAAAACAGAAAAAAAAAGTACTATATTGAACAAACATGATTGGTAACATAGTGAAAGCTGCAAAGGTAATCTGAGGATTTGTGTTTAACAGAATTGAATTTCAAGGAAAATCAAGGTTATGCCCACACTGATAGTTCTTCCTACTCTCCCCCCCCCCTCTTTTTTTTTTTTTAAGAATGAGATTGAAGTTTCTGTGATATAAATGAAAGCTTAATCTACTGGCAAGTTTGTTGTTCGTGATACATGAGTGAGTTCTCTCTTTTATCTGTGTGAGTTGACAGTTTAAACATTCCTCCAGCACAGGGCAGCAAAATAGCTTTAACTTCATAAGATTTAATATCATTGATAGCTTTAAGGTATGTAACAGGTAGAGGCTTTTTACCTAAGGGTTGATGTTGTAACTTTATGCTACATGTCAGTGAATTTTGCAGAATGGATGTCTTTGATTAGTTCATTTTCCTTAAAAAAAGCTGGATGAAGGGAAAAGAATGGATTTTTTTTTTCTTCTCTGAAGAGAATAACTTTCATTTACTTCACTCTGTTGTGCCAAGTAGTGACAATTAGTTTACTAGGTAAGATAAGACTGGCTGTAGCATAAAGCATCTGGTTGTTATAGACTCCAGAAAACAAATGGATTAGCGACTAAAAAATGTTGCAGCCCAGAAGAAAAAAAATGACTAATTTGTTAATTTGGTGGCAGAAATTTCAAATTATATAAACTGTTTTCCTAAATTGACTGAAATAGCTCAGAGTAACTAGAAAGCCCTACATATTATGCGTCTGATTTGAAATGCAATAAAGTTAATTGATGTTCTTATTTGGATCTTCAGAGAATACAGATCTGACTGATGTCAGGAGCTGAAATACTGTCCAGTGTCTTGTTTCAACAGTCCATATTCATTCAGCAAAGACTTAATCACATACTTTGCTCTGGAATGAGGTGGTATTTATATGTGCCTAAGTACTTGGTTAAACAGGGACTGAAACTAGCAATAGGTATGGTAGTTATCATTTAGTATCTGTTGATTAATCTGGTACTTCAGGCCGGTTGTTGGTCAATTAATATTATCCAGGAATACTGTTTTTCCCAATATGTATCAGAGGGTGTGAGCATGAAACATACCTACTTGGAAGGGATTATAGATAAACTACTTATATATAGAAGAGATTTTTTTTATTATATATATATATATATTTTTTGTTCTGTATTATTGACTTGATCAGGAGAACATGATAGTCAAATTTTGAGTTCAGTGATATTTCAGACCTGAAAAGGTTTGAAATTTAAGCATGGCAGCATTCTCAGAAATAGAGTAAAAGATCAAAAACACAATGGAAATTTTCTGTCATTGCAATATCTTTAATATTTTCTTCAGATAGAGAGGTTCTAGACTTTGGGGAGACCTTTACCTCACAAAGATCACAAAAGGTTTGATTCACATAAGTAAGGTATCGAGAGCACCTTGGAGAAACAGACTCATATAAGAGCAAAGCAGCAATAATTTATTGTAGACAGATTCTTTTCGAATACAAGAAGAGTAACAAAGGGAAGGAAAAGGCCACACCAAAACACTGATTCACTCTCAAAACTGTCATGAATAACTACAGTCCCCAGATGCTTCACTTAAGGCCATTCAATTTACTTGTCTTTCTAAAGCCAAGGAAAAGCTATTAGCTCTCTTGTAAATGTTAAAATACCTTACAATCTGCTGTTCAGTCTTACTGAAATTATTACAACTTAGTCATGCCATACGTTCACATATAGCTTCTAATTCATAACACAGTCAACACTAAACTTTCAAAAATATGAACCAGGTCTTACCAAAGTAATGACGATAAGCTTAGTAAGTGGGATTTTTTATTTTTTTTTAATAAATATGTGGTTTTGAACTATTTCAAGAATTTTCAAGAAACAGATTGAAGTTATGTAAGTATGTTTTTCCCCACACAGAAAATCAAGATCCTCATGGAAGCACTGGTTTTCAGGAGCTTGCATTCTAGAAAATATGCTCATACAGTTTCATAATAAAACTGTGGGATTTGTGAACATTATGGTGTCCATTTTGGAGTTAGGGATGAATTAATTTTTATTATCATTTTTTTCCTTGAAAACCGGGCTCTCAGCAAAATGGCAGTTCTCACGTTAAACTTCACATTCTTTGAAAAATGTGCTGAATTGTCAGAAAAACAAGCAATCAAATCCGGACCTATTTAAATGAGTATCTGCCAAGGACTGATATTTCACCTAAATGTTTCTCAGCAACATTTTACACAAGGAATATAAACATATAAATATATTTTATATTAACCAATCAGAGCACAAATCTCCTGATTCTAAAGCTAGCAGCTCTCTAAAAATAAAGCTTTTATGTCAGTAACTCAAGAGAAAGTATTTCTCATTCTGACAGTGTTGTTGTTTCAGCCGGGTGCTGCACAACACTGAGATAGGAATTATTATTAGGGATGAAACACATTGTGTTGTTCAGACAGAGACTCATACCTGCCTGAAACACTGCTTCCTCCCAGCCTGCCCGCTCTGGGTGCCCAGGACTGCAGTACCTGCTTGGTGGGAGCAGCCAGTGAGACATCAGTTTTACTTGTTGCTGTGCTGGGGAACAAGATGCATTCAAGAGTGCAAAGAGCCAGCCCAGACCAGGGACCAGCACAGATCAGAGCAAAAAAAGTCCACAGAGCAGAAATTCAGTCTGCTATTTATTACTATTCACATACATTTAGATGAAAGAGTTCAGTCCTTCAAAGAGAAGAGAGCAGCGAGGGATATGAAATATAATATTGGTGTTGCTAATGATACTGAGATACTGAACTGTTCAGGCAGTGTTTTTTTAGAGTGCAGATATATTACATTATGTCATCCATCATCATTCCTACAAGAGACAGAGAAAAATGTTGTTGACCTGTAACTTGTACTAGTTTGCTTTGAACAGATTGGTGTTTTTGGTTTTAATTATTTAGATTAAAAAAAAAAAAAATCACTTTGTGTTTAGATGTCCGTCTAGCAATGAAATGCCAGCCATGAACTGCAGCAAGACTTCCATTTCAAAAGGCCATTTATGTTTCCACATTCTAGACTACAATAAGGAGGTATCTGAAATGAAAGAATTTTTCTCTGAACTAAAAGTATCCTATTGACAGATCTTGACACAAAGCTGGAGTCTAAGCATTCAAGGTACTTATAACTGGGGTGCTTAGACTTGATATGTGTAAGTTATAGTAAATACAATTCAAGGTGTTTAATCCAACAAGTTAAGTTTGTATGCAACTCAAATGATGCAGGGGACCTTTGTTGGCACTAATTACATGATGAAATACTAGATCAAAGACATGAACCATTGCCAAAGTGGTCAAATGTTGCAGAACTGACCTATCTGATCCTGAAGTGAATGTGAGCATTAATTAGATATGAGTTCAGTGAATGCAGCAGCAAGCACTCAGTTTGAAAGCAGCAATATACCATACTACATTTCTGCAGTAAGTATGTATAGGAAGAAATATTTGAATGTACACAGAGCTGCCTTAGTAATTTTGAAAATACAAGGGTTATGTCTATGCTGCTTTGATTTCATTTACTGTATTCTTATGCAGATAAAATGACATAACTGCATTCATTATTAAAGAGCTGGAGAAGCTTGTATTACTATCTCATTTAGAACTTATAGATAAAATCTCAAAGTCCTATTTCAAGCAAATGTGCTGTATTTTAGACTGATCAAAAACTCTGAGATGCTTCACAAGATTAAACTGTATGGAATAAAAGCGGCACTGATAGCACAGTGCAGCATGTGCTTGTTTTGAATACTGCCATCTCTTGAATGGAAAATGATCAAACAGCATCTTCCACTCATTGACTAGAACAGGAAATAAAGGCAGTAGAGACTGTTGAAACTGAAAAGAAAGCTGTGTATATGCAAGATATTATAAATAGTAGGATATATTCAATAGCACTCTAGACAGCTAACACCACTGTATGTCTTAGCCTAATAAAAATGACCATAAACAAGTAAGGTCTCTCTACAAAGCTTATCAGAAACCTGATACCCCTAATTGCTGTGCCTGATTCTACTGTAACCAAGAGATAGAATCTTGGTCATTGATCACGCCTGCCTGAATTGCACAAAATTCAGGAACAGTTTATGTTCTCTAAAAGTAACAACAGCAGAAACAGTCTCCTTATTTATGTAACCTGTGAGACTAGCTTTGCGAAGGGCCCAACCTCTCCATCTGGAAGATGAAAATGAAGGTTTGAGGGAATGGTGAGGGGAGACCACAATGAATGGGAAAAAAAGGGGTGCTGAAGAGCAGGAGATGGGAGTGAGCACAGGGCAAGAGAGAAAAGTGAAGCTGCATTCCAAGTCTGTTATGTCCAAGTTAAATTGCCTGGGGATAGAGATCTCATGCAATGCATCCTTGGCTGTACCACTATTTGGCTTCCTGTTACAAACCAGCATTGCCAAGAGACATTAAGCAGTCATATTTGAAAACACTTTGCAGGTGCCAGGCTGTAGTCTCCCCTGTGTTAATGAGAATTTGATCATCTACTGTAGATGTAACATACAGCAGAGGAGGAGCAGAGTCTGTGAATCAGACATTTTTGTACTGAGGGCAGATCAGTGGCAGAACAACAATAGGATGTCTATGCATCTTTTAAAAAATCACTGAACACTGGGCCAATCTATTAAAAACTGATACTTGTGCAAGTTAATTGAGACATCTGGTCACTTTATCTTGGCCATTGATGAGAAAATAAAAATGGCAAGGCCTGGAATCTGGACAAATTTTGAGATCGAATTTTTCTACTATTTAGCAGTTTTCTTATAACAGAAGTATCTGGTTGATAGCTAATCTAAATACATGTTAGACTCAAAGCCAGAGCTGTGTGAATTCATTTCTGTTTTGGAATGCTTTTCTTTTTTTTGTTTTTTCTTTTACAGTTCTGCGTGGGAGAAATACAATGCTTAGTTCATTTCAAGAATCAAAAGGACCCTGTCTTTTCTTTGAGTTATTCCCACTCCTTTCCTTCCCTCATGCTTGCTTTTCCCTCTCCGTTCTCCTACACCACACACACAGGCTCTTTGTGAGCTGCACATTAAACAAAAAGGTTAATGAGCATAGGGTTCAGGTACACTCAATACTCTTGCAGCATTACTAATGCTGTGGTCATGGGCTTGGAATGGCATCCTGGCAAATTCATTCTTTTGTGATCTCTGCGCTGACAGCAACTCTGTTGTTTTCTGTGCTCCCTAACTGCATTTTTGTGCTGAGCTTTCTGTCTCTATGAGAGTATGTTTTTTGCCCATTCCATTACTATTCTCTGTGAACACAACTGAATTATTTGTGAGAGCAACACCGACTGCCATGTGGTGAATATGTCAGTGCCAACAAACTTCGCTAAACCTTCCTGCAGATATAAGAGCAGCAGTGAGGCTGATGGCAAAGGGGCAAGCAAAAGCTTTGAACAGGAAATTGTCTATCTGAACTCCACTGAGCTGGGGACTTAGATGAATGAAAGCCCCAGAGATGTCTAGCAACAATTTTATCATCTTCCTTCCGGGACTGGTTACTACATTAAACATCTATGAAATTTAGACACCTCTCTGCTTTCTTAAAAAGTTGCCAAATACTTAAACATTGTATCCCTATGAAAATGAGAAATGCTCATTCTGGAGATAAGAACATGCATCTTCCACTGAAAGTATGTCTGCAGCTCAGATATGAGGGATCACCAAGGGCAGGCTGGTCAAGTGAAAAAATCAAATCTGCAGATCAGGGTTCTGGACTGTTTGAATACATAAACAAGCACAGACATGGCTGCAACACTCCATGGCTGCAAGCAGAGGCCTCCCTTCAGCTCCCTTATCACAACAACATTCACCAGCAAGCCAGCTGTTGGAAGCCAGTTGAACTCCACTGATGGAGAATGTGTTCAGGGACCTGGCATGAGGTTTGGAAAGACAATGACTTAAAACTACATAGTAGCTTAATTTAAGTACTGGTTAATGGTGAGCATCTTCTGTATTGTGCTTAATGTAGTTCCAAACTTGTAAGTGGCTAATGGTAAATTTATTACTAAAAAAGTTAAAATCCAACTTTGTTATGAAGTACTTGCCTTGATATTCTTGATACTACTTAGACTGAGTTCACATCAAGAAAGAATGCCAGCAATGACATGAATCTGAAGTGAGAGTGTCTTTTTGAGCAGGAACAACTCTAGGACAGCAAGACAGGAGCTGTAAGAAGAGTGATTGAAAAGGAACTTGACTGTAGTATATAGAATTCACATAGGAGGAGAGGTTTTGAGGTGTCTGCATCCACCTGCCAGATATTTTTAGTTTTTGCAGAAACCTGGAGGTAAACACACATTTCTCACATAGTTATCACACACAGTTGGTTGGTGTGTGAAAGGAAATTCTGTCTACCATTAAGGTGAATAAGCATATCCTGAGATTCAGTGCTACACCCTACAATAAGGTAGCTGCTCAGTTTGTGAGGGGGGAGAATAGTACCCAGCCAGGGTACAAAAGCTTTGGGTGTAGTAGGACTGCTGTGCCACATAGATCTGCAGGGGATCAACCTCCCAGCACATCTTAGTGTGCAGTGACTGATGCATCTAAGTACACAGAGGTCTGGAAAAGATGAAACCAGTTGTTTTTGTTTTTGTTTTTTTTGCATTAATTGCTTGAGAAACACATAAGGGAGAAGAAGCAGTAATTTATATAACTATACTGCCTCAAGCTCAGCATTGTGGTAGCAGTTGTGGCCTTAGTACCTCAAGACCTTCTGACAGAGTGAGAAAGGAGAGGTTCCCACAGTTCCTGTTGGCAAAATACTTCTTGTGTTCTGCTCACAGGAGCAGAATTTGGCCTTAAGCTTAATCACCTGGAGGCACGTGAGAAAATAAATGCATGTGTGCTTCCTTTGAGAAATTTTTCTGCAAATGTGTCAGTTGCTTAGCTTTAAAGCTCTGGTGGATGTAAAGATGTATAAATACTTCAAAATGACAGAGAAAAAGACAAAGATTAAGAATAAACAAAACCAGAAATGGTGACTGGTACTGTGCAGAAGTATAAGTATCATGTGCATTGATAGGAACATCTTTGTTGAAGAAATAAGACATGCTGCAGTCTTACACAGCATGATTAACATGATCTAGGAGGAACCATGCACATGATGACCCTGAGTCTGCTGAGGCTCACAGTCAAGAAAATGAGGCACACAAAATAAGTGGTTCAAGAGGATTTAACAATAAGATTCAATCTTAGCACACATTTAATACCCAGGTTCCTTAAAAGAAAAAAAGGCAAGCAAGGTACCGTATGTATAATTATAGAAAACTAACAAAAGCTGTTATAAAAATACACATCGTAACTAAAAATCTGCCAGTTTTTATGGTAGATCAGAATACATAGCAATAGTAAAGTCTCTCAAATTACATTACTTCAGTCCTTGTCTTATCCATAAGACCTAAAAAAGGCTTTGTAAATTGACCTGAAAACTGTTTGGTCTCATCCAACTAAATAGAGCAGAGAAATACTTTTACAGTATATGACCCTTTTCCATGAGTGCCCTATATCTTACTCAGTCCATATCTGGAGGAGATATTGCATCAAGTGACACTGCGTTCTTGTAGTGCAAAAAACAGTCCACTAGATATCATATATTCAGTGGCTTGACTGGAATACAGAGATCTTTCTGTTAAAGTAACATATGCTTCTACTGATGGATTTTCCTACTTATCCTACAGTTCCTGTTTGAGAAAGGTTTGGGAGCTTTCTAATTCTAGATGTGAAGACATTCAACCTGGCTATTAACACAAAGGTCTACCACTTTGCCAAGAGAAAGCTTACCAGCTCATAGCTGTTTAGCATCCCGCAGTATCCTGCCTTCTGTTCATGTGCTATTTGGCAGATTATTCTGAGTTTGCAAAAAATTAGTTTAAGCATATCCAAACCTTACTAAGAAAAAAAAAAATATTTGCTTCCTCTGCTCTGCCACCTTAAATAAAGTTTTCCTGCAGATTTTGCTTTTTTTTTTTTTTTTTTTTGTAAATTAGTATTTTTGTATAAATCTTTAAGGACTGTTCTGGATTTAGGTTTTGTATATGACTAAGTCCCTCTGGCTTTTTGGGTTCCACTACTGAGGACAAAGCTGCTTAGTATGTGACCTCTTTAACAGAGTTAAATCTACACTAAATGAAGAGCTCCTCTTGTAAAGGGACATAGCAGCAACTAACTGTAAGTCACAGCTAGACAAGGTAGATTTTCTAAAATAAACTGGCCTTGAAGTGCAGTTGTAGATAGAGAAGAAAAGTTATTGAATCAGAATGTCATCTCAACAAAGTCTTTGCCAGAGCACAGAAGCGACCATCTGTCTTCCTGAAATCTTTAAAGCATTTGTCACTGCCCCATCTCATTGACCAGGGTCCTGTATTCTTTCTTTCCTTGCCCTTTCCTCAAACAAGCATCATTTCTTTTAAGCCTGAGGAAAAGTGTGAGAGAAATCATTGTTAAATGTTAATGTGTGGTGAACGATATTCCCCATGCCTTTCCAGGGAACACCTTCCCTCAGGAGCAAAGCCTTTTACAGCTCTGCAGGGTCATTATATTGCAGTCCAAACAATGGAAATGCCCCTGATTTCTTGTCTCTCCAGGGTTTAATGCATTCTTCCTCCCAGAAACACCACACTTACAAGTGAAGGAACTGAAGTCTGAGCAGTGAACATGAAAATACCTTCAAAAATGCATACATTCTCCAAAGACCTATGTAGACTTCCAGTCAGGCTGACATGGAAAGTGATTCAGGATCTCTAGATATTTTCCACTTCAAGTAACTGGTGGAGAAGAGACTGTGAGGAATGTTTAGGTCTTGACCTGTTTTCCTTTGTCCTTTTCTGCCTTATGACCCAAGCAAACCCCCGTATTGATCCCAAAGAAAATAACGCTATGGCTGAAATAGGACTTGACAAAGTGAAATAAGGAAACAAAATTACTAATAGTCCATGTGCATTTACAGAAAACAAATCCTGTCAACCTAACTTAATATTTTTTTATGAGATTATAGATTTTGTTGGTAAAGGTATTTCTATTGATGTAATATCCTTACATTTCTGCAGGGCATTAGATAAAGTAATACGGTCTGAATACTCAAAATCAAACCTGAATACTCTAAATGGTCTTGGCCATGATAAACTGAAAAGTCTCATAACAAGGCAGTAAACCAGCAAAACAAACAATACAATATGCATTTAATGATGGTGAGACATGAAGTCAGAAAGAGCAAACTCCTTTTTCTGAGAAGAGATGACAAAAGGTTTAGCAGTTGAACCTTTAGTCTGGACAGCCTGGCAGACAGATATCTTCATATTCAACATCATGTATCAGCATTTCTACTGATATGATTAATAAGAAGCATAGAAGAAACTGGGAAGAGCTCACAAGATTTTCTTCCTTAAATGAAAGTCAATTAACATTAGTCAATGTGTTCACTGATCCTTCATTGTACAGTCTGGACTAGTCCTGTTTAGCATGTTGCACACATTTCTGCAGTTCAATGAAATCTTTCATTGCATGTCCCCTATTTCACATATATTCTACCATCTGTGTGTTGAAACTGAAGATTAACCTCTGAGTTCTATGCGCATACAAAATTAAGTCCCAACATTGTAAGCATTCCCCATACTGCTCTTCCGGGCATGTAAGTAATGCTATAGCTTCTTAAATGCTGTCAGGCAAAACTCCTGAAAAAAAGTACTTGCTCAAGAATAATTAATTTTGAAGCTTTATTTGTTAATTTCAAAGCACAGAGGGATCTGTTGTACTTCCATAGTTAGAGCTGAAGTGAATTTTCAGATAAACGGGAATTCCTGCAATTTCCACACTCAACCTTCAACTACATAGCCAAGAAGTAGCTCATGTCCAGTGCTGGCATTCACTGAATATTCAGCATGTATTTCACACAATTCTGCATCCTACTGCACACTCCTATTTCATACTACTGGTTCATGTAACATCCTTCTCATATAACTGTTTATAACTTTTCTTCAGCTATGTAGGCTACAAATAAAGAAAGAAAGATAAGAAACAGATTGGATTGAATATTTGCAGTGCAGTGCTAGGTAATAATTTAACTCATTTGTTTAGGGATATATTCGGCTAGCTTTTTGAACACCACCATAGTGAACAGGTTCCATAATACTAGTTCAAGCATATTCTCCCCCACTGTGATTATATACCTAAATAATTTGACATGACGCAGCTATAGATAGCTTCTCTCTTATCACATTGGAAAATCAGAGCCTTTAACACAGCAGGAAATAAAAGATTTAGTGGTACTGGTATGCAAATTCAAACACATGTTTGAATCTTTGCAGACCTGAGGCCTAGGGTGGTGTTTTCGGTTTATTTCAGACATGAATAGGCAGACAGACATCTTGCTGGAAAGACACCGAGTAATGGAAATGTATCATGCCGTCTGTTGGCAAACCACAGTGCTGCAGCCGGAAGGTGTACAAAACCATGCCACATGTTACCACCACCAAGCAAATTAGAAAAAATCACAGGGAGTCCTCAAAAACACGCAAGCGTATAAAAGAGCAATTGGCACAAAATCTAAATTTGGTTTTCTCTTTATTTGCTCACATCTGCTAACTGAACACATTGCAATTTGATTACATAGCCAAATTACTGTTTCCTCACGCAACCACTGTTGACAGATTAGTTTCTTCCAAGCGAGAGCTTTCCTGTGTCTCTGCAGATACACTAGGTTAGAATGAACGGGCATAAGCAGTGCCTGCTGCCCTGATTTCTGTTTGTAAGACAACACTATGAGAATATAACAAGAATTTCTTTATTTCCATATATAATAAATGAATGTAATAGAAAGATTTTATTAAGATTGCCAACATTATATATGTAAGTTGTAGCATATTTTTCTTGTACTATTTTGTACACAATAGGAGAATTTAGGTATGTAATAAGTAAAACACCAGAATGCTATCTGATTTTGTGGCCTCTAGCCTAAAAAGATATTTTTATGTGCACTGAATTTATGGTCAAAATATATCAAAAATATACCAAAACCAAGTATTCATATTAAAAGATTCTTTTACCCAATGTATAAAAATATTTACTCTTTTTTTCAAATAAGCTCTATCTAATTATTTGAAAAATAACAATACAGCTATCCAAGTTTTGGATCCAAAATGGGTGGAAGTGCTTCTCTGAGTCCTTGAGAACCCTATCTAAGCCCAGAGTGACATCTTGCTCCTGACAGCCAATGTTTACTTTGTAAGTTCAGTAGCATCACTATTGAGCAACATACTGTTTTTCATCCTACGTAGAGCAACTGACTTTTCTTCTACTTGGTACAGAGAGTCTTGGTGCCCACAATACTGAACTTGATTTCACTCTTAGAATGAGCAACCTAAAAGTTTTCTAAATATTTTACTGGCCTCAAAGTCCCTAGAACTGTCTACATTTTGTTGTTATAGTAATGTTCAGGGAACTTTAGTTCCAAGTCCCTTAAGTGCTGAGATTGTCCCTTAAGTGCTGAGATTGACATGCTGCTGACACCATCTGCCCTATAGGCTTATGCTTTTTTTCTGTGCAAATGAGAATGAGAAGAAATCAGAAAGTGTCGCTGCATTTGTGAACTTTTATTGGTATAGATTTGGGGTGGAGCCAGGGGACATATTTGGAGCCAGGAAATTGAAAGTGCCCTTGAGGTCTATAATATATTCAGAGTCTGAAATATTTTCTCTGAATGGGAAATAGGATCACCTAAGACTAATTAAAAGTATATAAAACATATAGTCCCTTAATCTCTTCCTGTGCCATAAGAGAGAGTAAACAAATCTTTTTCTGTCAAATGAAGCTGAAGAAGTCTTTATAGACAAGAAAATGCTGCCAAGGTGTACATAGTGTTTCTTGTGCTTTGCATTGCAACTTCAAAGATGAGCTGTTCTGCAGTTTCTAGCAAGAATATTTCTTCTTTTTGTGACATGGTAGGATTCTTTTGGAAGGAGTAAAAGAGCCCCAGATTATTCCAGCTTTTTAATTTTATCATCTGACTCTGAGTTTTGAAATATCCTGGTTTTATATTGTAGGAAAAAGACTGACAATCCTTGAGTCTTATGAGATCATGGAAGCCATGGCAGCATGAGGAAGTGTACCTAATATTAATTCCATCTTCCACAAGGAAACTTACAAGCAAATAAAGTAGTTAATACAAATATTCTAGCAATATTCCTCTGGTGGGTTGACTTTGGCTACCAGATGCCTACCAAGCCACTCTATCACTGTATACCCTTCACAGGACAGAGGAGAAAACAAGACGAAAAGCTCATGGGCTAAGAAAAATACCAGGATATTGCTTACCAATTACCTTAATGGTCAAAAGAGACTCAGGGAAGGTTTATTGAAAACTAAAAGCAAAGTAGAATAGTGAGAAACAAAGTCAAAACTAAAACCCCACCTTCCAACCATCCTCACTTTTTCCCAGGCTCAACTTCACTCCTCCATTCATGACTCCTCTATTTACCCCCATCGGAGTTGCACAGGGAAATGGGGGCAGTCCATGAAAGTCTCTTCGTCCTTTCCACACTTTTACCCTGTTTCAACACAGATCCTTCCCATGGGCTGTAATCCTTCATTAAATGCTCCAGTGTGGGTCCTTCCCACAAGCTGGATTCCTTCAGGAACTTCTCCAATATGAGTCCTCTTCATGGGGTACAGTCATTCAGCAACAGATTTCTCTAGTGTGGGTATTAGGCCACAGGTACTACCAGAAAACCCATTTTTGCATGGACTTCTCTCTGTGGGCTACAGTTCCTGCCAGGAGTCTACTCCAATGTGTGCTCTCCGTAGGCTTCAGCTTCTTTCAGGGTACGTCCATCTGCTGCAGCATGGCGTCCTCCACAGGTTGTAGTTTTGGTATCTACTCTAGTGCAGCCCTCTATGGGATACAGGAGGACAATCTGGATCACCATGGTCTTCTCTGTGGGCTGCAGAGGAGTCTTTGTCACCTGGAGCAACTCCACTCCCTCCTTCTTTTCTACCCTTGGTGTCTGGTTTCTCTCACATTTTTCTCACTTCTCTCTCACAGCTTCTGTGCAACATTTTGCTGGTTCTTAAATACACTTTCCCAGAGGTGCCACTATCTTGGCTGAGGGGCTCAGCTGTGCCCTGCAGTGGGTGCACTGGAGTGGCTAGAATTGTCTGTGTCTGGGATGGGGCAGCCCTGGTCTCTTCACACAGAGACATACCCAGCAGCTCCCTGTGACCAGCACCTGTGCACCTAAACCTGGTACAATCCCAAAGGTCACCGATGCAGTCCAAGGTCCTACGATATCCACACCTCTGTTCAGTTGAATCAGCACCAGCAATCCCATGTGAGAAAAAGTTCTGCTAACTATGTTTGCTCAGAAAACAAAAGAAGGAAAATCAGTAGTTTATTCACACAAATTCTTCATTTTCAGAATCAAATTGCAATCTAGCTTGCAGAAAGAGGGCGGTGGGAAGACAATGTGGCATTTGCAGGTTGTCACTTGCACTTATAGAACTGGGATCAGTTTGAATTATTGCTCCTTTACCGCAGAGGGTACAAGGCCACTGTAACACAGCCTGTGGAATTTGATGCAATCCAAAGAGACTAATATTTCCATATCCTGAGATATCAGTCTCAGTAGTAACTCTGCTTATCAACTTAAATGGCAGTAGACACATAGGTGGGTGCTGCTTTGGGTTTGAAACACTGTGAGGCTGGATTTGTGTCTCTGCTTTCCCCAGCTAAATTCTTACACCTAACTATAGACAGTTATATATTCAGTTAAATAGGGCAGTCTGTTCAGTCTGAGCTGTGTTATACAAGAAATCAGCTGTCACTTTCCTGAATATTGACTGCTTTAAAAGGCAAATGTATAGGCTAAATGTATGTATGTGCACAAGGTTTTCTGCCTGACATATGTCTTGTATACTACGAACTACTATCACCATAAACTATATGGTTGCAAGAACTGAAACCAGCATCCTCTGGAGACAAATGTAATGTTATATTTAGTATTTACATTTATGTTTGACATTACCATAAGCAGAGTTTTCTTTTATTCTCTTGAAAATAAACATTAATATCATGGAGTTCAGAGAGGATTTCATTATTGTCAGTCTGTTATAAACAGAAAGAGTTTAGAGATTAGGCTAGTACCTGGTGGAAAGGTGAATACAATATATGCAGCTATCTCATTTCATACATATATAGTTTAGAACTGCACAAAACACTAGAAGAAATAAATGGCTTATTTTAAGATAATGTAAAAATTGAAAACAAAAAAATATATATTTATTTTACAACACACACCAACAAATTTATGTTTTAACATTTTGTTATTAATATCTTAAATCTGCTTTCATCATGCGTCATCTTGGCCATGATCCTACACATCCTTGTGCTCCTGAGTCTCTCCTTCTTATTGACAAGTTTCTTAACAGCTACAATATGCTGTGGGAGATCCCTTTTTGAGCTTAGTGCCACTTATAGTGACATACACATTAGCTAGAGAGTTAATAATTGTACCTTATTCAGGGAGTTAATTGTAACAGTATAACTAAGTTCACCAGTTTTTCTGGCTAGTTTCAATAAAGAAGACACACACTTCTTCCTGGAGTTTTCAATCTCTTCTAAACATGAGAGATGTCATTGATCAGGTAAGGCAAAGCACTAAATCAACCCGTTAGACAAAATGTCTTTGTGTTCCTTCTTCAGCACGTATTCCCTCATAGTACATAAATCCATAAATATACACTAAAACCCCTCAGATTTCTGTCTCAGACCTTCAGCCTTATCATTTGTATATTCAGTATTATCATAAAGTGATAAATTACTACCACAGTGTTGAATTTATATTGTCAGTTTAGTTGCTTCCACGTACTACCTTCATAAAGACTAGCAGTGTTAGAAAGACAAACTGTTTAGCGGCTCAGAGGAAAGGTAAAGTCCCTTTGTGCTGGTTTAAATTATACTCAGCATTTAAAATATGGTGAGATCACACCTAAGATAAAGGAGGAGGAAAACCAAAGAAACCATGCAGAAACATGCCCTGCTGGCAAACCACTGGCTTGCACTGTGGAGACAGCTGTTCTCCAGCCCCCCTGGCTGAATTGTACTGGGAAGGGCTTCGATACAGATGGGAAGGAGGGAGTAAAAGAAAAAAAAGAAAAGCCCAGACATGGCAACACCAAAGAAGACTATATTCATGGTGAGATTGAGAGGAATAAATGTAATAAATTAAGTGTTAGGCAAGTGTCTGCATTTTTATTGAAGATAAATAACGAGTGAGAGAAAAACATTCTCTAGTTCCCTACTTTATCATGATAGTTCTCAAATTAAACTTCATATGTATCTTTCTAGGAATATCGCAGATCTCCTACCCTACATTTAATCTTGCATGATAATTTAAAGTAGTACAAAACTAAATGCTGAATGTTATAAAAGTTTACCCTGCAGGCACAGAAACATAAATGTGTTTCATACAAAATAAATAATCACATTGCTATTCTTGTGAGACAGTTAATATCCATTCAATACATGTGCACTACATCTAAATGGAGATTTACTTTCTTTACTCCTTTCTGGATAGAAACAGATAGTCTTCTCTATCTTCACTCTTATCTCTAAAACTCTGCTTCCCATTATAACAAACTTTTAACACAGTTGTGTCCCTGTATTTGGCACCAGCAGCTTGAGGGATCTGTGTACAGTAAACTATCTAAAATGAGTTCTGAAGGCCTGCAATTAGATTTAAATAGAGAGGACATTGCTAGCTTTGGCAAGAATCAGTCTTAACAGTGCAGAACAAATGAACTTCTTATTTATTTTCAGTTTCACCAAGTTCTACCTAACTGAGGGTAGCCTTTCTTAACATCTACCTCACTAAAATCTGGCTTATCTATGCTAGCACTGTATTATAATACTTTTTTGCATTTTATGATCAAAATTTTATTTATTACTTTGCACCCAAATATAAAGTACCTAAAGAAAGAGGTACAAACCAAGAAGCTGCATATTACTTTTATCTAATCTTTAGTCTTTCACTGAAGGCTTTCTTAAATTATTTCAGCTCATTTATCACAGCCTGTGCATTGGAGCAACTCCTACTGCAACATGCTTCCCTGTCTAGACTGATTTTTGAGCACACATACCAACTGATGTATTTTTAAGACCTAGATGCATTTCTCCCTTTATTTTTTGGGCAGTGAGGAATGTCCTTTCCTGCCTGTGTGAATGCTTTGCCATGAATCCCGTAACACTTTGTGACAATGTGACATGGATGACACAGGACAGATAAATCAAGTCCATGCTCCTTCCCTAGAGGCATCTGACATCAAGTGCAGGAAACCACTGTGGGATGTGTAGGTTGTTGTTTTATAGCCACCCCAGGGTCAGTTACATGGATGCATTGAGTACGCATTAAGAATCATTTGATACGCTGTACTATGCTCTGCCCCATGTTTCAGTGATCAGTACAAAAATTATGCCAGTCTCTTTGTGTCACTACATATGGCTATGAAACTTGCTAAAGCCTTCCTGGTTTTCTTGGTTTGACATACTTTGATCTTTATTAGCATCTTGATGTGTCTAGTTTCACACAAGTATATTTCATATACGACTGTATCTATATAAATACACACATGCCTGAATCACATCTGTTTAGTGAAGTTGAACTGAAATCCTGTATCTGTTCTCCTTTCAAATAGGTACAGGAATGGCTCAAAAGAGGCCATAATAGCAGCAAAAATGAAAATGAGTTAGTGTCTTTGTAATTCCCCAGCCCACAAAACTTCATTTTTCAGAGAAAAAGACTGAAGAAAACTTTGCAAAGGGAAGCTCACATGTCCCTTTTGGCTCATTCCCTATGAATATCTATGCAGGAGGTAGCATTTGGCACTTAAAAACTCAGCAAATGCGAAGAGCTTAAGTGATTGCTTTTCTCTTTGAGCTAATGTCAGGCTGCTCTTAGTAACCACGTAAAATGGGGCCCGTGATATGAATGTACAAGCTGTAATCAAGTGAATTGATCTCTGCAGTTACCCAGCAGAAAAAAAATGTGGAAAACAACTCTTTGTTCCAAGTAGAATTTAGCAAAGGATGTGCCTCGAAAGTGTGTAGTTGGGACAAGGATCCAGGGATTTTGCTTTCCTTCCAAATCATTCTCATACCACCAAGGCTCATAAAAAGGAGCAAAACAAAAACAAACACAAAAAAAACCCCAAAGCAAACCAAAACAAACCACCACCAAAACAAAACAACAACAAAAACCCCCAACAAACAAAAAAACCCCACACAAAATAAATATCCAAAAGTGTGTTTTGTAATAGATATATTTATTCTTTATCTCATCCATTTGTGAAATGGTCAACATGAACAGTACCTTGTGTTACTTCAGTACTTCCTACATTTCAAAAACAAAGAGCAGAAAATTGAAATAAAAAAGTTTCTTATATTTTGAATCTTAGCAAAGGTGAATAGATGTAAGGATTTGGGTCAAATTCATGCCGGGAATAACTTCTACATACATACGTGAATGGGAATCCTTACTGTTTATTAAGTGAAAGCTGAGTTTCTGGTAAAGAGGTGGGTCTGCTTGGACTCTGGACTTGTCTTTTCTGTTCCATTTTCCTGTCCCATGAAAAACGTTATTGAATTCTATTAAGTTTTAAACAATTTGGTGTTCTGATTTTTTTTAATGTAAAAATCTGGAAAATGGTTGCAAACTATATTTGGAGTTTTCAGGTAATTAATTTTATTTCTTACATTTGAAACATCTTGGTTAAAATTCAGCTTTTCTTTTTTTGTTGTTGTTTTTTTTAAATTTAATTTAATTTAATTTTATTTTTGAGCTGTTGGGTGTTTTTCTAAACTTATTTTCCTCTTTCCAAATGCTCTGGTTTCTTCTAGTAGTTGGTGCTTCTGACTGAACCTTGACAGGTTGACAACCTTTATTTTTGGGCAGCAGCAGAAATTCCTTAGAAAAATCCTTACCCAATTTGTCACTCTGATAGGCATTCTTTTTTCTTCCTCTATATCCTTACCTTTTCTTTACTATTCTGTATTATAACCATTCTGTTATCCCCCCTATGTGTGAAGCAGAACCACTATGCATACCTCTAAGGTTAGATTAACAAAAACGTTATCAACAGAGGAACAAACCCTCATAACCATCTACAGCTTTATAGCTCCACTTCTCACTGTCATTAATGTTGTTAATGACTTCAGAGTTCATAGCCCTGGCCTGCTGATCTTGAACAGTCTATCCACACTAGGATTTATAACTATTTTTGTAACGACCCTTAAAAAATGTCAGCTAAATTCGACTCTGACACACTTCATTTCTGTATTTTAGACAGTTGCAAAATTCAATTACTTACACAACTTTCCGTATTGAAACGTGTATATGTGTACCCATTTAATTCCAGACAACCTCTAATCCACATTTAACCTATGAAGGTATCATGCTACAAATGTTTCAGTTGAGAAATAAGAATACCATGTAGGCATGCTAGGAAGATATGCCTTCAATACTACCCTTGTAGCACACTTGCTGAAAAACAATTCCTTCTGGGGAGCATGCATGGCTCCCCAGATCTGAAGATTTGAAGAAAAGCACCAATTTAATAAACATTTGCCAATGTTCTGAAGAAAAAAAAAGTTCTGAAGAGTTTCAGAATTTGAAGACAGTTGGTGATTCCCTGTCCAAGGGGGATTCAGCATTTGCCAGGGTATATTAAAATGCAACCTGGTAGCTTTCAACAACAGGTCACTTCACTGCTAAGGTGGTAGTCAGACACAAAGCCTAAAGTGTTCAAGAAGAGACTGGACAACACCCTCAGACACATGGTGTGAACTGTGGTGTTGTCACATGCAGGGACAGGAATTGGACTCAATGATCCTTGTGGGGCCCTTCCAACTCAGGACATTCTATGATACTAAGGTTCTAAGGAGGCTGTTGTTATGGAAAGCCAAAATACTGCCCACTTATTAAAAATATGTCTTGATATTTTTCCTTTTTTTTGTTTATGGCTCAATTAATCTTTGGATAATAGAAGATGTTTGGACTTGTGAGACCTAACATCTCCAATTTTCCACAGCATCTGTGGAAATAAGTGTTGCAAAGAACACATTTGTACCTATTTGGCACCCACCCCTTTGCTTCACCTTGTAAAGGACTCAACTTCGTCCTTGTACCCTCATTTTCCAGATGAGAGAGGTAAGGCAGGAGAGATGAAAAACCATTCAAAAATGAATCCGAAAGTGAGAAAAGAGGCCTGTCTCTTGGTTTTTAATCCATCTGTGCCTCTACAGATTTTCTACACTCAATATTAGGAAGAGACATGAGACTGGCTCTGAAATTATATGCACAGTTTATTTGAAACTATTGGGGAAAAAAACAAATGCTGAAAAAGAATAATTCCTATTCAATATTATAGCATACAGCCAGGTAAATAAATACTTTCTAACTCTTAATTGATACTGCTGTCTCACACAGCAGAACATTATGTATGGTATTATAACAGAAATGGAATGAAACCCTTTTAATATGTAACAGGAGGAATTTCATTTATATTTGTCTCACAACTGTGGATTCAAATTGTGATTCTTTTTTCTATCTAAAGCCTCATATGGGTAAATTCATAGACACTGTATAATCACAGAAGGGATGGTTGACATTTAGGTTGGAGCCTGGTTTGTGCAAAAGAGGAATCTGCAGTCTTTTTGTTCTTTTAGTCTTGAAAACTAAACTAGAACTTCACTAAGTATTATATTCCTGAGTCCAAAGACATAAATCAGAAACCTTTCCAGAAACCTCATTTTGCAGGAAACACCCATCTCTTGAGCTTCTTCATGCTGCCTGGTTGCTTTCCACATAAACATTTTCTGTTTAAGTTTTGCGTGCCCAGACTGTCTCTATCTGCATGTGACCATGGTGCTGAAGTAGGATGAAACCCCTCAATAGAAAAGAAGAAAATATATATCTTTAAGAGATCACAATATTAGAAGTATTCTCAGAGCATGCATAAAACAAATAAAAGGTTGACTTTCTTAGAAATGTAGCCAGATAATGAGGTAATAGTGAGTTTATTTATGCTTTGCTATTATACCTTTGTAGTTAGAATGTCTGCTCAGAAACCTGGATACTGAGGTTTAATATTCTGATCAATCTGAGAAGGTTTGAAACCACATCTCACTTTTGCAAGAAGGATGTAGAGTAGTCTGGGTGGGAACAAGTGTAAATGTGAACTTGTGGCAAAAGGTGTGAGGGGAGAGGAAGTCAAAAAGAAATGGATGAAAGATGTTCTCTTTATTTCTGCAGCAGAAATAATGTAAAATTCAAAGTGTATAGGAGTCTTAATAGAAGAAAAAGTCTGATGGGTGAAGTTAACAATGAGGGTGTTTAGCTGGCAGCAGGAGATTTAGGTTCTAACATCTGCTCCCCAGATTCATTCTATTCTCTTTAATCTGTTGTGCCACTTGAAAAACGCTGTCAATTCTGGAAGCAGGAGTTGGCATATAGGACTTCTCTGCTTTCTGGCAGTTCTTCATATTTTATGACATTTTACTGTTTTTGATGTGACATATTACAAAACATGTTCCTGTATAGTCAGCTTCATTCGCAAAACATCCTTCTTGATATGAAGTTAGGAAAAGCTATGCTTTTTGTCTTTCATTTTTTGTCCCTTATGACCAGACATTTTTCTTGATAATTGTAGTACTGTATTGTATTGTTCACTGATGATTTCTGTCATTGACTCTCTCAACTCTCAACAGAGGTAGTCTGCTGCTTGACCTGCATGTTGTTACTCGCTCAGAATAGATTTGAGATAATTTTCAATGTAGGCATTTTTCCCTGGGAAATAAGAAGTTAATTCCTCCCAATAGGTGGTGTGTTCCTGGACTGAGCAGAAAGTTTGAGTTTTATGAAACCAATTTGCTAAAAATACAAGGAAAAGAAATCAATTTGCATCAATTTAACCGAATCAGTTTCCTCAGAGAACTCATGCAGGGAATTATACTATTGCATATGCCTTGTTTTCACTTCCTTCAAAATAAACCAAATAAACATTTGTGTATTTCTAAAACATACCTGTAAGTGCAAGAGATTCAACTCTGGGGAATTGATATCTACTACCAGTATTGTACCAACATATGCCGAGCCCTTTATTCTTTGTGATTTGAAATTAACATCAACGTATTGAAGATAGTTTACTGATAGGATATTCTAATGAGAAAACAATTTACAATCTGCTTTCTGTTTGGTTACGAGGGACGGGTTTTCAGAAATGGTCATTAATGCTGTAATCATATTTGTACATCCATTTATCTCATACATAAAATTTATAACTGTGTTTACAAAAAATTATTTAGACTGCACATCACTATGGATGCTTTTACATGCTAAAGTGGATTTTGAGAATTCAGTAGATTCAATGCATTAATTTAGGTCATGCCACTTAGGTGCCATACAAATACTAAAAAAAAAAAGGTCTCTTGCCCATTGTCTTGTGCATGAAATTACAATAATACCTCCAGAGGCTGTAGCATATCTAGTGATAACTTGTATTTTTATAATCTTAAGTGATTTTTTTGTTAACTTCTTCATTGTCGTGATTGAAAACAATAACTCTAGGGCAATGTTTTAAATATGTCAGTTACTAACTACATGTTGTGAGCAACAGAAAAAAAGGAGAAGGTGTCACTGTATTGTTACATAATCCCATGGATTTTAGAGGCACATTACAAGCAGAGTTATGTCATCCACAACACCACACTGAGGATGATCTTTCATCTGCTTATCTATGACTTGCAGGGCTTGTGTAGGCACTATTTCCACAGGGCCTCATGCCTTTTTCCATATCTGTCCCCACATGCTGCTGAAGATTGCAGTAGTTTTATTAGCTCTGTTCTACTAATGGGGAATAGGGAAGCACTGAATAACATAAGAGGTTAAATGGTTGAATCGATGAGGGTTGGTAATTCTCATTATTGACTGTCATAATTACAAGAATGAAATATAACTGAAAACAATGTTCAGAGAAAAATGTATAGAAGGAAATTTGACAAGAGGTCACTAAAATGAGGAGTGGCATAGAGAGGGCAAATAAGGATTCCCTGATAGGTGTTACGGTTAACACAGGAATGACTGGGCATTTGTTGACGCAAAGGGAAGTTAGATTTGGGAGAAAAATTTTTAAAAATGAAAAAAAAAAAGAAAAAAAGAAAAAAAAAGAAAAAAAAAAGAAAAAAAAAGAATGGTTCTTCATTCATTGCTGCAAATGTCCTGGTTACATAATGTTGTGGATGTTAAAAGTTTACATAGGTTCATAAATAGTTAATTA
Source organism: Patagioenas fasciata (assembly GCF_037038585.1). Lineage (NCBI taxonomy): Eukaryota > Metazoa > Chordata > Aves > Columbiformes > Columbidae > Patagioenas > Patagioenas fasciata. Next base: position 57,944,210 of record NC_092521.1, read on the forward strand.
GTGAAAGAAACATCTCAAAAGAAGATTTGTGTTGAGAGTCAGAATATCACAAAGTCCTGGAATATACTGAAAGATATCAAGTAAATATCACCATGTGCTTGTCTGGCTCTTCTGCTTTTTCTCTAGCATGTGCTAATGGCTGCAGTTAGAGATAGGAAACTGAATGGAAAGATCTTTGGTCTTTGTTCTCATGTTCTTTTCTGTGTGCAGGTGTCTAGAGAAATGCAGATTTGTGTACAAATGTTTTGACTAACAATTGTGTAGGCCTGTGGTAGAGAAAGAAGTTTAACATGGAAGGAACTGAAATCTGAATTCTAAAACTACTTTGGAACATATTTTTCCTCATAGTCCTCCTACTCTCTTCTATAAATGGAGCATGAGATCCTGTTACTTATACTGCTTTTTTTCTTTTTTTTTTTCTTTTATTTTTCCACAATTTCCTTGCAATCATTTCTCAAATTGCAGTGCAATTGGCACACTATATCCTGTTAGAGTGGTGGTTAAGAACTCCCCCAGACAAGCAGGCTGTTTGAATCCTGTTCATCACAGCCACACAATGAGGAATCATGTAGACTACAGAAAAGTCAGTCTCTCCAGCAAAAGTTCAAAAAGAACTGCTCGATAGTAAGTGAAATTCAGTACAACTCAATCATTTATTATGGAGTTTTTGCCACTCCTTAAGAGTGGTTTTAAAAAAGAATATTTAATTCCACTTACATTTTAAAACACACAATTTTCATGTGAAGTACAAGCAAAGCTCCACAAGGAAATCCTCACAAAATTGTCTTATCCTAATCACATTATTAATTTTGTGGGAAAAAAAATGACAACAGCTTTTGCTCCTGCCTGGATTTGTTTTAATTGCAAACATTTTTAATTCTCCATTACAGTTAACCCTAATATGATTCATGCCAGAGCAAACAGCAGAGGTGCTAAGGGTGGGTAAAACCTGGATGGCTGGAATGAAGCCATTCTCCTCTCCTACACTATAAAAATAATTGAAATTAAAAATTTGTGTGAATGGATAAGTGCTAGCTGCCTGACAAATAACCAAGCAATGAATAGTATATGATGTACAGTTTACACCATAGGCTCACAAGGCACTATAGGTCTTCAGCTCTGCTGGTAAGACAGAATGGAAACAGTCTATCAGTATAAGAGGGAAAGATCTTCATGTCTGAAGCTCGCAAACATTGTTTAGGGCTGGGAGAAGGGAAGTGGGGGAAGAGGAGCAGGCCTGTGCTGAGACTAAGAGCCAAAAAAAGGAAATCAAGATGTTTATTATTTCAAAACCTTATACTGTGCAGTAATCTGGACATTTCAACCAAAAGCGAACAGATGAATTTATCTGAGAAAACAGAAATGCAAGGTGGAAACTTTGAGGCTTAAGCAACAGCTAGACATTAGAAGCACAAGACAGAATCCCTCAAAAATCCTCAGTGCATCACATGTTTGTTTTTTTTTTTTCTACATGATGCCGCAGTGCTGTTCAGTCTGTTTCAATGTTGACTGGAAATTTCCTCAGCAGGTTGTAGCTGGTTCAAGAACTGTGGTCACTTGAACACTGCAAGGAGGCACTGAGGGCCAAGGTAGGTTGCACTTCAAGATACCTGGTCTTGAAATAAAACATCTTTTGTCTCAACTTTCAAACCAGGAATAGTAAAAGAGATTTAAGTTTATGTGTTTATCTTCTATAATAGTTTATTTTGTGACAGAGCTTCTGGAAATCAAAGGTAGAAGGATCGTTGCCAGCATTCCTGCTTCAGTTTCAACATGCTGCATCACATATCATAGCTTGAAAGCTATCATCAAGTGCACTGATACAGTCAATTCAGTGAATATTTCTCACATGATGGAAGACCAGTCTCACTTTGTGTCTGGGTGCATGTGCGTATGCCTCTCACTTGAAATGTGAGAGGAAAAAGAGGTGATTGAGAGTGATGTGTATTTTATAGTGGCGGTGGGGCTTTGGGAAATTTATTCATGAGGAAAATGTTTTTGACACATGCAGGTTTTGAAAGAAAGGTGCATGATGTACATGTTGAAAAGATAACTGAAGAACAAATGTAGATAATCTTGGTTCATTTTCTGAATGGTTTGTTTGCCAAGCAGATTTTTTCAACCAAAACTATTTGCTAATTTAGATTGAAATTGGCAGTTCTTTTGGGAATAAATAAAAAAAATGTTTGTGTGAGACAGAAACTAGAAAAAAATTGTCTTTCCTTTTTAAGAGCAATGTTTGTAGCTTTCATAAAATACAAAAAGCAAAACATTAAGGTTGACAGAAATATTTTCAGCTTTAAGATAATTTCTTTAAATGTGCTTTGATTTTTGAAATTTTTAGAGAAAAGAAATATTTGCATTTCTGCTATAAAATTTTCTGAGATTACAGGACAGATACAGATGTCTTATGGTGAAAGTTTCTCACATCATGACTATTCCCAAGTATGAGGTTAGGAATAATTGTATGTTTGTTTCAAGGTTAAGAAAAAAATGACACTGTCAATAATACCTTAAAACAGAGTATAAATAAAAGTATAAACTTATTTAAGCAGATCCTGATTTGTTAAAAGTTGCAAGTACATCATCATAATTTGTAAATCTTTCACTCACACAAACCATTATTCAAAGTCTTAGGTCAATTATTGGTTTCCATGCAAAGAGACAGAAACAAAATAAAAAGGGAATCTGAAAAAGATAATATATCAGTTCAGGTTAACCATTTTACTTTCACTTAATAGAAAGCACTTTAAGGTCAGTTGCATTCAAAAAGCTTGAATACAATGCAAGTAATGAAATTTCATATATTTCTCAGAACATTTTAGTCTTCAAAGCTCTTTAACAATTATTCTGTTGGCAGACTACCCATAAATAAACAGTTTTGTAAAATCCGTTTATATTTTTGCCTGCTGTGATGATAAATACAAAAACCAAAAAATTAAACAAATGTGATAGCTAAACATAGCAAAAACATTTTCCTTTCTGTATTGTTTGCCATCCTTATTTATTAGGTAGCTATCTGGATTTATTTCTCACAACAGAAAATATTTCTCAGAGCAATTTTAGGTTAGAAAATACTTTCTGAAGATTACAGTATGCATTCTACAAACAGACAGAAAAAGTCCTAACAAAATGGATCTGGGTAGAAAAATGATCTGAGATGATGAAGGAAAATTACACTGTTGTCAAAATACTATTCAGTATTTGACAGCACTCATTTTAATGGTAGAATAGAACAGCCTGTTTGACCAAAAGCTAGAGAAGCTTTTTAGCTATTTGACACATTATTTTTGCCATAAACCAGCTTTGAGTGAGCTGCCAGTCATTGGTATCTTATAAGAAAACAGTAAATATCCCAGACAACAGTGAAAGCCAATCCTTAAAGTCTTTCAAACCAATCTCTTTGGAACACATTTATCTGGGGAACTTGGTAGATAGTTTCTTCATGTTCTGTATGGATAGGCGATATAAGTATTAAAAAGGAATTTATTGCTGAACTTGAAACAAAGAATTCTTGGCTTGCACATTCAGTAACCTAAGCACTTAGTAGAATATTGAGTCTATGAGGAGGTCTACTTGATTTGACCCATTAGGCCTCCTGTGCTTTGCTGTGGAAAAATCAGAGGATTATTCAATGCCTGAAGTCATTAAGAACAGAGTATCCTTAGCAGAGACACTGCATAACAATATTGCAGCTTCCTCTACATCTTGATTTAGTGAAGTGTAATGCTACTCAGCCTCAGCTTGGTCAGTTACATCACAGTTAGGTGTATCTTGAAGAAATGCAGAAAGTACTCAACAAGTTTCTCCCTTTATTATTTTTTTTACACTTTGTTATTCAGCAGTAACTATTCATAGTATAGAAACGTTCCCAAAAATATATAGCCATGTACGAGTGTTTGTGTACGTAATACAATTCTATATTGCCAAAATAGAACAAATAGATGTCCTGATAGTGCTTTCAGAGGCTAGGCGGCCAGGCTAGGCAGCAGATGAGAGTAACATAAAGTAATAATTAGAAAATTACAAGCAAGAGTAGCAATAAACAGTGGGCACATCTGTCTAGCTACTGTCAAGCTTTTTGTGAACAGCAAGACAAATCTATGCTTTAAAATATTACTTTGTTATGAATATTTTAAATACCTGGAAAGGAGGAAATGTCACTTAGAGGGATTGCCACTTTCGAATGATAGAAGAAAGAGCAGGTATTTATGGAAAGTAGTCAATCAAGGCAGATATAAATCAGTAACAAGTCTACTAGTTCGACAATAAAGAAGTCTAGAGAACTTCTTATAGAAAGTGTTTCACTGAGAAAATAATAAAGAAAGTGGTCTTTATCAGTCTCCTCACAGTCGGGACACTCAGCGAGGCATTCTGTTGTGAATACTTATAAAATGTCTGGAGAAAGACATACAGTAATGTTCCCAAAGATACTGGCAAGAATTTAAGTAGTAGGTTGACATGGTAACACAAAGAATAAAAGTAATCAAGTCTCCTCTCACCTCCCACTCTCCCATGCCCCTCCTTTCTTCCTTTCTTCTTCCTTTTTCTTCATTTGCACCCCAATACCATGGGTGAAATAACTTTCAGTTTATTACAGACACATCTTTAAAGTACTATTAATAGCATCAGAAATATTAAGTGAATTGTACTGTCACGATGGAGATGTCTTTTTCAGAAATGTGTAAAGGAGGATATTTTAACAGAGCGTAGCTGGAATCATGAAAGTATGTGCTGTCTTCAGTTATGAAATTTTGAAGAGGTACTAATAAATTCTGATCCTAATCAAATTATTTGTGCCATCTTTCCCTATGGAAGAATACAAGCAGAACTCTTAAAGAAACAGGGAGGAGACATTGAAATCTTATACAGATGCAAATCACTTATACATAATTGTCATGGTTCATGATGTGTGTTAATGGTCACTGTTACAAAGTGAAAAAAATGCTACAAATAGCTAGAATACCTGACAGACAGTATTGTTAAGTAGGGGATGTGGCAATTTTAACTATCTCACAACAAAAGACTGTGACTTTTTTTGGTTTGATTTTGGTGCTTTTTTTGTTTTCCCACTGTCCCTCACATTTCAAAGCTTAGTACAAACATTATTTTTCTATCAGAACAAGGCCTAAATTACTAGCTGGATCTCACACAAGATGCAACATCACTTTTTTAAACTACTTCTTCTCTCATCCAGTAAAATTTATATCTATCAATGCATATACATAATGAATGTGGTTTTTTCTTGGTCAGTTTTTGAAGAAGTGCCATTATTCCCTGCTACATCAATCTCACAGTGCATTTCAGAGTGACAGAAATTGACACTGTACATTAATTTAATTATTGACACAATGCTGAAGTAGTTTCTGTATAGGAGACTGCCAGGATAGGTGTGGTGTTTTCTTTGTTTGTTTGTTTGGTTCGTTGGTTGGGTTTTTTTTAACTTTCTGTGTTCTACTTTGCATATTTATACATGAGAAAAAGCTAAGAGAACAGATGATATAGCAAACAAAGTTGAGAACATAAAATCCTTTCATCAACTTAAGACATGTCAAACTCACAGCAAGTTTAGGGACTAAAACCCCATGTGAGGATATAAGACATAATATGTACTAAGACAAAATACAATGTTTGCAAAATAAATAATTTTCTTAAAGCAACAATACCAATTAAGGGGCAACTGAGTTCCTTTTGATATGAGGTGAATGCCATAATAGACACCATGGGCTTGATTCCTTGAAATGCTGAGCAACCCCATCTCCCGCTGATCAGTGCTCAACATCTAACAGAATCTGGCACTTGGGGAAGGTTTTCAAAGGCATCAATACCAGCTTGGTGCCTAACAGCTACCGACTTCCAAAGAATGGGATTTCAGCTTCTAACCGACATTTGTGCGTTTGAAAACCTCCCTTCTGAGATTAGTCAACACTAAATAAAACTAGTGAAATGAATGAAATCTTTTCCACTTCTCATTAATTCTTAAACTCTATTTCTGTTGAAAATGGTCCCTACTGCACTTTACAGGAACTCATACTTTTTGGCAGTTAGTTTATGCAATCTTTTTTTCCCTCTTGTTCTTTATCATGCCATCTGGCATTACATTTAAGATGGACAGGAATTTAAAACCAACATATTATTAAAAATGATCACATCTTTGACCTTGAAGTACTCCATAGCTGCATGACCCTATTGCTTGAAATTTGTTGTTGGATATCCAGTATTTTAGAAACCTGAATGAGGAGTATCTACTGAAATTGATTTTATGAATTATTTATTTTTACTTTAACAGAATGTTTCTTTTAATTAAAATGTAAAATTAAAAAATCTAAATAAATAATAAATTATCGATAAGTAAATTTTAAATCTAAATTTCTTTTATCAGTTCATAGTAAGATTATTTTTTTTTAAAGAAAGAGAAATCTTATCTTCTTTACCACTAGAGTTACATATGCTTCAATTAAATTGCAATGTCCTTCCTGTGTAATCACTGCAGAAAATAGAATTCTAATCTACGTAACAAAAGATAGGAAATTCAAGTGAAAATCTAAGTAGACAAAACCAATTGCTTTTTATCTTGTTTTTATTAAGAAAAAATGACTACATCTAAGATACTTGATTAAAATAATTTATTGTGAAAGCCTATATAAACCTCTTTTCCCTTGGTAACAGATGAATCAAATGAGAGGAACTATGATATACTAGCCAGTGTTCGGTTTGAAAACTCTTCTTTCTCCTGGCTTTTCCTCAAGGCTATGTTACAGCTTTTATTTTTCTTCATTCTTTTTTTCGTTGTCATAAATACAGTTGTACTTTCTTCAGAACTAAAGTCTGGGGAAAATATGCGGTTATTTGTTGACACATACCTCTATTTTGAGATTTAAAGTATCCCAGCAATAGAGATTGAGGCTATTATTGTTTCAGCTGCAGCAACCATATACAGGATTTGAATTATTGGACATATTTTTCCTGAAAGAAAGGTGGAATTATATCCCTCAGTTTATACAGATTGAAGTCAACCATTTGATGTGGATAAAGAAGGCCACTTAATTATCTATAGCACAGACAATTTTTAGGCCAAGTGGAATAAATTTCTCCACAAAATTGTTGTGAAAGCCAAGCCTAATCCTTAGAAAGAGGTCTGTCCTAATCCATTATTTGTAAAATCAAACCTAATACAGGCCTAGTGTAAATCCAGCATCACGAGATGGAGATAATGGTGGGGATTAATCCTGTGCAAATAACTGATTCTTCAATTCGGTGGAAAAGGAAAAAAAAAAAAAAAAAAAAAAAAAAAAAAAAAAAAAACACCCTATAGGGTCAGTTCCAGATGAAATATTTCATGTATCTCCCCTAACTGATTCAATTATCCTATAAGACATAATTAAACCAGTGAAGAATCCATCAACATAGTGACAATGTTCTATGTGCTTTGAAGAAGGGGAAGTGTTCATTTCTTCCAATGCCAGTTTTGTGATTAGGCTAAAATAGAATTTAAAAGTCATTAGGAAATACAGAAATAAACTTGCAGTCAGAACATGGTCTGAAGAGACTGAACATTTCAACCTGAAGACTACTACCATTAAATCTCTATTGCCAATTTGCTATTTTGTTCTGAAAATTCATGAATTTATTGTGAAAAAATTAGAAACAGGATTTTTTTTCTCCTAAATGTTATGCAGAGTCTGATATTTTCAGTACATTCCTGCAAAAGAAACACACAAACAGACCTTCTGGCCCATACTGATTCACAAAAGATGAGTGCTTCTTCATGGAAAAAGTTGTAGTAATTTGTAATTTAACACTTTACAGTAATTAGCAAGGGAAAATCCCTAGAAAGCTATTGCAGGACAGAGTTTATTGGATCCTTGTATTGACCTGGAGACAACTTTTTATAACGCATTATTAATAACAGTAAAAGCCGTGTTATGTTGGATTTTATTCCTAACCATTTTTCCCATAAGCTTTAATTTTATGCAACTTATTGCTAGTTCCGCACAGGACCATTTATTTTTAATTAGCATATGACTATACTTTAGTGTACATTATAATATGATTTATAGCATTTAAATAGAAGAAGGAGAAAATGAGTAGGCTGCTGTATTGAAGTTGTTTGGTTGTTTATAATGTCTGTGTAATTTATAAAATATTGAAGACTAAGAGGATGCATAGAAAAACTTTGGCTGGATGTAGCTGTAATTTTAGCAGCCTCAAGGAAGTATACATTTGGAAGAAAATGCTTCAAACATATGGGAATATCTTCCTCTTTACTTTCATACCTTCAAGTTTTGCCTTTAAGACACATTTTTTACAAAAGTCTCATTTATAATTCGAGTAAAGATCAATAGCTATTATAAATGTGTTATAGATATGAGCTACATTTGTTATTGAGAGCTGTAAAAAATCTCAGGGGCAGATGCTGTAGATAGCCATGACTATGAGCATCGTATTGAATTTATCTCTACAACATTCAGTTAAAGACATATTAAAAGACCTATCTGTCCTATTTACCCCTTAATAAGTGTACTCATGTTTCTCGATCTTTAATATAAAGCTTAACTAGCTTTAGGAGGGCAGATGTGTGTGTGTTAGTTGGGAGGAGGTGTGGGGGTTGAGGAAGATGAAAATCAGACATATTTTGACAGAAGCTATTACTAATGAACAATAAAAACCAAACAAACAAAAAGGAAAATAAAAAACTTTTAACATAATGGTATTACTTAAAGAAAGGACTGACCTTCCCACCCACATCTTACACGTTTTTAATAAAAAAAAAAAACAAAAAAACCAACAAAACAACAACAAAAAAAACAAAACCAAAACCAAACAAACAAAAACACAGATTAGTATTTTACTTGAACTATCCTTTAATATAGTGTCATCTACATCTTCTTACAGGAAAAGCAGAAAATGACTGCAGAAATCACACAGGAAGTGTTCAATTCATGTTCTGCTAGGTACCATTTCTTGTTTGCAGTGAGCTGTTGGAAAAAGCTCCCAATCTAAGAGCCCTAAACATTACTGTCTGAGTTTTTTAGTGTCCTAAATGAATAAATGCTGAGGATGATACACTTTTTCCATTCCAAGTCAAAACCAGGCAATAGTTACAGCCTTTCAAAAATTAGATAAAGCAGAGCATAAATACTTCAGATGAAGACATATTTAAATTTTTCATTCCTGAATATTGTTTCAAAATAAATCACAGTAACATTAGTTAAAATAACTTAGTGGCTAAAAGACAACAGTAAGCCTACTTATTTTAATTGAAAACACTTTGCTTCACCTGCACTGAAAAACCTGTTATTTAAACAACTCTACTCACAAACACGTTACACACCACTCTTAATTAATTACTATTGCACTTTTCAAAACATAGTGTCTATTAGCTTCTGCTTTTAGCTTCTTGAGTAAAAGAAAGAACAGTGTGTTTATTCTTTTGTGGCATGAGTTTTTCATCAAATTAAAAGTGACATCATGGGTCAAGTGAAATGTTTTGAATTTCTGCTTTTATTTTTGCGTCAGCTATTGATGAAATACGATTAAGGAACACTGGCTTATTTTGACATGTTATTAATATATTGCTTGGACAATAATACCACAGAGATGGAGTCATAGTGACATTTCAAATAGCTCAGTGCTTTCATGATTGCAACTCATTATCATTCTCTCAGTTTTAAGTAATTTAATCTTCCTGGATTAACGTTCTAAGCTTGTGTTGTGTTTTGTTTTGGTTTAAAATTTATCTTGAATTTAAGTTTTTTTGGATTAGGATAAAGACAAAAAAATATGTGTTTCATTTATTAATGAAGACAAGCATTGGTGTGACTGAAAATACAGAAATGAAACAGATTTTAGTGATCAAAATGGCTTAAACATAAGTATTCTTGCCTAAAAATTTTGACCTCTTAATACGAGTATGTTGTCATAAATTCAGTGTATTTTTACCCGTGATATGAAGAAGTTCACAAAGATAACATCTAGGAAGCTTTCAGCTCACATATTTACTTTGGTAACTTTCTTGATACCGAAAATACTATTAAAAGTTCATATGGGATGAAACAGGACCCTTGAAAAACTCACAAGACATATACAGAATGTATGTTTCTATACATAGATTCTCCTGCCTTAAGAAAATTCAAAGCCAAGTGCTTCACTGTCTGTGCATCTTGAACCTGTCTGAGGTAGATCCTTACATGGAATTTCTCTGACTGTTTTAAATGAAATGGTTTTAAATAAATTAATATGTTTAAGTGTTGCCCTTACTATAGATGTTTTCCAGATGCCCTTAATATAGATGTTTTCTGTAGTTTAAATGGGATTGATAGTGAGAAACTCTCAGTACTGCTTCTGGGTTAATGTCATAGAGTTTATAATGAACCTTGGGCTCAGATATACATATTTCTGGCTATAATCTCTTGTCAGTAAATAAGAATGTAACCACAAAAAGTTAAATGGTTAAATAAAATTTGAACTGCTTAATTTTTCTTTTCACTGGTACCCCAGCAAAATATAGAAATCCTCCTTTTTTGTTTGTTTATTTTGTGTAGCATTTGCAAACCCAAGTCCCAGCATGGAATAAAGGTATCAGATTTAGTAACCCAAGATGACTTGAGGATCTTACCAAATTGTAGCTGCTGGGGGCAGCACAGAGGTTCTTCACCAGACTGTGCTTCTTCTGAGGACATTTCAAGATTATTATTCTATACCCCAAATTAAGTTTTCCGCTATGGCTGTATATGCTTTTCAAAGACAAGCCTTGAATTTCCCATAAACACACTCAAATCTTTATAATAAGAGTGGTCACACCTGCACTTTCCAGTCTTTATCCTTGGTCTAGGGAAGCTTCAACAACCCTACCTGCTCACCAATGCTTTTCAGGATACAGGAGAATATGGGTTTTGTGGTACTTGAAGTGGGTATTGTCAAGAATTTACAGATTAGTGGGAGGCCATCCAACTGCACTCTTTCACCTTGGGCTGGACTATGTTGTTGCTCTTCATTTGTTGTGAAACCCTCTTAGAAAGTACCATAGTCCTAGACCTGCTAAAATAATAATTTGATTTTAAAGGCAATAGACTCTCTTGTTAGAGAAAGGATGTATACCAATTGTGATGATAGAATGAGGCTCTCTGAAGCTATCTGAACTTTGTTTATTTTATATTAATATTACTTAAAGAAGAAACTACCAGTGTTTAACATATTTAAATGTAAGACAGAAGTATCATACTAAATACCTTATGGTATTCCAGCCTGACATCTCATTTTGGCTGCAAAAAAGTGTGGATTTTTTGTATATTGTCACTGTTTAAAGCAGAGCAACAATAAAGTGGGACAGATGTTCTCTATTAACCCTCACCCTCCCCACCAAGGAAAGGGAAAAGGAGGAGATGAAAGAGAGACAAGTTGGAAAATATAAACAGATTTACTAATAACACTACCAATAAGATAAATAATGCAAAATAGACAAAACCAATATTGAATCTCCCAGATGATCATGGAATTGTGTGCCACAGGGACTGGCATCATGTCAGCAGCTGCAGGGCAGACACCACAGATGGAAGGTGCCTCACTATCTGGTGAAGGGAATGTTTGTCTTTGACACTGATGCAACTTCCTATCCCCTCAGGCAGAATAAGGGATTTATTATCTCACATCTTCCATCTACTTCTGAATATTAAGCTATGGAGAAAAGAAGAAGAAATACCACCTCTTCCACTTATTTTTCTAAATCAACACAGAGAGAGCCAATAGGTATTTGAATTGTCTCCTAAACTCTGCTTTACTACCTCTGCACCTTATTGTGGATTTTGCTTCATATCTCCTATTGATGGTTCAGACTCCAGATAAATTTTAGGAAATCCCTAAAAAGCTTGTTTTCTGTCGTCCATTGTTCAAGGCATTCTAAAATAAAAGACTGTAACATATGTACCCTGTAAATATGCGGGTGTTGTAGAAATTCCTAGGCAGTGGTTTCAATTAAGGAATGAAATGTCAAGTACCTCAAGAGCTGCACTTCCAATAGCTTGTTTTTAATTTTCTACAAGATCTTCATCAAAGTGTTTGGTAAGAGACTAAAAGGGCCATTGTACATTGACAAGTCATGACAAGTAGGATTCATAAGCAATTTATCAATCACGGGTCATATAGAAAAGGAAAGGGTAAGTATATCTTTTATGGAGTGTAAAAAAGATCTCTGATTTAGTGGAAGTAGAAAATAGACTTGAAAAGTTTGTACAGAACAGTTTAGCAGATGTCATGGACACATTATACAGTTGATTCTAATTTGAAAAGTAAGCTTCTTTTTAAAAATACTGGTGATATCTTTCCAATGAGCAGAACGTTTTTCAAATGGGAGCTTTTTAAGAGTAGCTATTGTATAAGAATCTTGAAATAATCACAGGATTCACGTGAAACACCATATACTACAACATAGCTAAACCCCCTTCCGATTTATTTATAATTAGAAGGGGAAATAGAAAAAAAAAAAAATTGAAAAAAAAAAAAAAAAGAGAACATTCTAAAAGAGACGGTAAGGAGAATGAGGAAGGATTATCAGACTAAATAGCATGTCTTATTCATGTAAGGTTTGTAGATGCTTTTATCACTTTTTCCCTTTAATTTCCAAAATATATTAAAATGATAAGAGAGTACAGAGACTCGAAGAACAAAGAATGTTGACTCAGAATAAATATACAGAAGATTAGACACAATGATCAGGTTAACATGAAAGAAAGAACAAGTACAGTTAATTTTAGAAGTTGTAAAAACAAATCAGCTGCCTCAATATGGCAGTCTTACCTAACAAAGCATAAAATGTGGATACTATAAATAGGTTGTTAAGGTGAAAAATCCCACCAAACCTAAAATGTGTAAGATAAAAATATAAAACATACTATTACATGTACAAATTTTCTTTTTCTTTTTATTTATTTCTTTTTATTATTTTTTTAATCCTAAGGAATTCAAAAGAGGAGCTGATAGGTAATCTTCTTCATGTATTTCTCAGTCAGGGTTAGCTTGTATTTAAGAAAAGCATAAATAGAATATGTACTATGGAAAAAAACAAGATCAGTCTATCATTGGTTCTTGAGTAAATATTTTTAAAGATGCTGGGCATTCCTGACTTCTTCTATAATATAACAATTGTTGTAATAATATTAGAGAACCGAATGGCAATGACAGTAGAATTGCTCTCCTGGAAGAGCACTAGATTTCACCCAGTTTTGATTCAATAAATCTAGAAGGAGTAGTAAGGGAGCATGCCAAGAGAACACTGAAATGAAAAAGGCATGGAATAATTTGCTTTCTATATACATTTCTGGTAGCTAATTCTCTAATAATATGAACACATTCTGTCCATAATCCATGGTTATTCAGGAAAAAGCTTTGCAAAATGATAGTCAGCACTTTCTTCCTGTTTGGTGAAGACTTCAAATGTGTATTGACTCACAATGTAACCAATATTTTCAGCTAGCCTAGGCACTAATACTTGTTTAGTAAATGAAAGCCTTTAAATATAGAGTTCAATATACTTCAAAATTTTCTGGAATTGTATTCTTCTAGATGGATGAAACAGCAAGTAGAACTGGAAATATAACCTGCAACTTCTGACGAATAATATATAGATCTAAGGCTTCAAGGTTTCAAGTAGATGAACAGGGATGGAACCATGAGGTCTTGTATAAGATCACTGATTCATATAATAATTTAGGTGGGACATGACCCCTGGAAGTCAGCTGGTCGAACATCTTCCTTGAAACAAGTCCACTTAGGCCAGGTTGCCCAGGGCCTTGTTCATTCAAGCTGAGAATATCTTTAAAGATAGACCCCACAACCTGCCCTTGTGTTTGATCACCCTCAGGGTGACTATTTTCTTTTTTCCTTCTATCTAATAAAATTTTCCTGTTTATAGAGGTGGAAGCAGGTTGTTAACTGACTGCCTGTCTATAGCAGCCACCCTTAGGTGACAAGAGCCCACTGCAAGATTAAGGTGTTTGGATGAAAGCAATGAATAGGAAAGCAAGTAGTCAGCTCTATCCATTAAATGATTAAATATTTCTTCTCAGCTGACTTAAGTAAAATCACTTTCAAATGTTCTACTAGTTCTGCTAATATATGAATATGAGGAGAAACTTATTTACTTTGAGGGTCTCAGAGCACTGGAAAAAGGAGGTTGTGGAGTCTCCTTCTCTGGAGACATTCAAAACACACCTGGACACATTCCTGCCTAGGTGAACCTACTTTAACAAGTGGTTGGACTAGATGATCTCCAGACATCCTTTCCAACCTTCTGTGATTCTGTGAATTATGTTTTCATTACTGCATTCAGATTAATCTGTAGGAACACTATACATTGGGTGCTTTAAAAAAAAAAGCGTTAATAGTTTGTGAGACACCCACAGAGTAGTGAAGTTCATAGTATACACACAAAACATTCAAATTTACTATTGCTGCTCTCAGACAGGGCTACATCAGCAATGAAACCTTGAACACAGCTGCCATTTCTAGCTTTGCTTCCACCGGAAACCTCACTGATGAAAATGGAATGTACCACAACTTGAACAATTTAGGCTAGGGATAACACTGTAGTAAATTAAATTAAAGAAGATGAACAGACCAATTCAGAGCATGCACTTACCTTCTCTGAGTATTCAAACAGGAAATAAAGAGAAGCTGGAGAGCATTAGCTGAAGTTAAGAGACAAGAAGTTATTGTAATTTGATTTATACAATGTACCGATTCTGTGAAATGTAATACCACCAGATACTTCAGATTAAAAATAGGATTAAAAATGCTTACAGAGATAACATGACCATTAATTTTATACTACAAAGGAATTTTTTTTCCTATGATTAGAGAGTGTTTCCTATCCTCCAAGGCATACTACAGTGTAAATTTTCTCTTTGATACATTGTCAAGTCAGGTAATTTGTGATTGCTTAGAAAATAATTGCTTTATTAATTTTTTTTGTACTTCCTTTTTTTTTTTTTTTTTGACTGTTATCTGAGACAGGAGACAAGACTAGATGCACTAGTTTTCTCATCTATTGTGGTTATCCCTACATTTCTGACTAAAGACAATGATACAACTTCTGCCCAAGGTTAACTGTGTCTGAGGTTACAAAACAGAAGAGCTTAATAGTTTTAAAAACCAGTCCCTTAGGAACCCTTAAACACATTGTTGAAGAGCCATACAGGTCAGCACAGTTTTTAGTTTTGACTTATGAACTCATGAAAACACTGTAACAGCAGGGAAGTGAAAATAAAACTGCAATAGGAAAAATGCGTATAGTGTGTATGTTTTTTTAACTAATGCTACTGAACATTTATTTTTTATATGCTTTAAAGTAAAACTTCTTTGGCAAAGTGGACCAGGGAACTTTCATGATTATTAATAAAAGTTCTTGACAGTATTAAGTTCTTAAAACTGATGAGCTGGAATTTACCTTCTCTCCATTTCCTTGCCTGTTACTTCCATTACATTATTTTTGCTTTCCAGTGAAGCAACAATTTCACTGTCCTAAGACTGGGATTTGCATTCATCTTCATTGTGAGGAAGAAGTATGCCTTTTTTGGGTCAATCTTCACACATAATTTCCCCACTGGTAAAATTTAGCTTTTTAAACTGAAATTGCACACTATTGCAACCATGGTGCTGGGTTTAGTCTCATTCATTTTACAGCAACATAGTGATGTCTGAACATTAAGGATGATGCTGGATATTGTTCTGATTGTAATTAGATGACAGTCAAGCATAAGACATCTGTATTCACCATATGTATGCTCCGAAAACTTTTTCATTACATCATGTTTGGTGTGAAAAAATGGCAGTCAAGAGACCAAAGCAGAGGGCACTTTGTGACACAATTGTGAATACAAAATATTTACGCAATATCCTTCAGGGAAAGTCACAGGATGATTTATGGCTCCAACTAAATTAAAAGCAACATCAATCAAAATGCTTTTCATTTTTAATTTTTAAACTACAACACATTCAGTTTCTGATTATGAAGAGGAAACCAGTCCCCTGAACTTGATGCATAAAGGTAAAGTGCTGGATTTCAAATGATATATAAGACCACCAGGACCTGATAGATGCTACATTTTGGAAATGAGTTGCAAAAGATATAGTTACAAGAACATCATGTTTTAATAACATGGATTCTAACCATATATGTGAAATTAGGTTGCCCTACTTACTGTCTTTGTTGCTTCTATGTATTTTTCTGATGCCACTTTCCAGTAGAATTACTGTAAATGAGATATGTGATTAACATTTTGGCTAAAAATTACATAGAAGTTTTTGCTTTATTAAGTAAGGCAAAATACAAAAGGCTAAGTGGAGGTTACCTCCCTGGGTTATGAAACTTGCACCAGCAAATAGGCCACGTACATTTCACTTCACTGAATTGCAAATATCCATCGCTTACTTAATTTTAAACTTCAGAAAAATAATTACAGCAGAATTTAATTACTCGACTACTTTATTATTATTATTTTACAGAAGATGATACCACAGGAAAAGCAGAAGTCTGTACAGGTGGCACATGCCCAGGTGTTGACAGCAGAGTAGGGCTGCAGGGTGGCCTCAATGAGGAGAGGTCAGGGCAGCCCTGCGCCAAATACAGACAGTTCCAGCCAGTTCAAATGGACCAGTTGCAGGACACAGATGGGCCTCTCAGCCAAGATGGTGGCATTTCTGTGAAAATACTTGTAGGAAAGGGTAAAAACATTGCACAGCAGCTGTGAGAGAAAGGAATGAGAAAAAACGTGAGATAAACAGCCTTGAAAATACCAAGCTGAGAGAAGGAGAAGAGTAGGTGTTCCAGATACCAGAGCAGAAACTCCCCAGCAAGAAAAGGTTGGTGGAGCAGTTTGTCCCCCCATGCATTCCGAGGAGGGCTACTCTGGAGTAGATATCCACACTGCAGTCCACGGCAGACCCCACATCACATCAAGAAGACATGCCCTGATAGAAGCTGCTGCCAATGGAGAGCCGAGTCAGAAACAGGCTCCTGGCAGGATATGCAGCCTGTGGGGGCCCACACTGGAGGAGACCATTTCAGAAGGACTATATCTGGTGGAGAGAAACAATGCTGGAGCAGCTCATGAAGGACTGCAGCCCATGAGAAGGACTTATGCTGGAGCAGAGAAAAAGTGTGAAACAATAGGAGGAACTATTATGACTGACCACAACCCCCATTCTCCCCCCTCACCCCACCACTCTGTTTGAGTGGGGGAATGAGATACAGTCATGAATGAAGGAGTAAATTTGAGCCTGGTATGAAGCAGGGTGTGGGAGCTTTAGTTTGGTCTCTGTTTCTTCCTATCTTCCCTATCTAGTTTTAATTGGCAATAAATTAAATTAATCTTCCTCATGTTCAGTCTGCTTTGCCCTTGACAGTAAATGGCAAGCAATCTCTCTATCTTTATCTTGACTCATGAACTTTTTGATTTTATTTTTTACCTTATCCTGTTGTGGAGGGGGAATAAGAAAGCAGCTGAGTGGGCACCTGGCAGACAGCCAAAGTCAACCCACTACAGTCTTAAAACAATTTTAGTAGTATATTTATGCAATTGAAAAATTGTGACATTTCTTTTGCAGTTCATATATTAAGGCTTTTAAATAACTCTTGAACAAGACCATCATTAAATAACTACGATGAATTCCCAGCTGGTGTTTGTGTTTTCAGCTTCATCAAAACCCATGAAACCACATCCATTCCCATCAATACAAAATTTGACTCCTGTATTTAACATTTTCTTTCCTCAAGTGTACTTACTAACAAACTTCAAGCTGTTACATCTCCAAAACATGGCAAGGGCTTACAAAACAAATCTTGAAACTTATAATCAGGTTCTTTTGGATACAAAAAGTGTCTTCACATAATGTAAATCCTACAAGACTACTTACAATTGAAATAATTTCTCTAGATGGTGGTTTATGTTTCATATATTTTTCAAGCACAGACTGTCCATCATGGTTTGAAGGAAAAATTTACCTACATTTATGTTGTATATGCATAAATCACATACAATTGGTCATTTCTAGCCTTCACTACAAATCAATCACACTGGAAGATACGACAAGCACACACAGTAGCAACACAATATGGACTGATTTCTGTGTAACTGAATACTGTAATTTTAAAATAACATAAATACATTCCTAATTCTACTTCTGTATGCAGATATGACATTGCACATAGACTTTCAGAGCTTAAAGAAAGCTAAGGTTTTTTAAAAATAATAATAATAATAACAATAATAGCCAAATGCATTTTGCAGGTAATAAAAGGTTTAAGTTAAAGAAAAGATCAAATGATCTAATTATAGTTCAAACTTTTTAGCAGCATTCATTTCTTCCAAGTCTTTCATGTTGTATAGTCATATGTAAGATCATTCTGTTTATAAAAGTCTTCAACATTTATAATATATGCATTTATAGTGTGGTATGGAAGGGAAGAATGATGAAGGATGAGAAACTATTATAGAAACCCAGCGGTTCTCCACATGCCCTTTGATCCAACTAGTTATGACACAATCACATTGCACATCAGTAATGCTACAAAGAAACGACGCTATAACTGCGAGACACACGTTTGATTCAGTAGCTTTTACACTGGGGTCCTTCTTTTCCCTAGATAACAATTAACATTGCTTTTCTCAAATCAATAAGCTTTAAATGCCATTTAAAAGACCTTGAGATAAGCAGGAACACAATTCTTTCTTCAATGGCCTTCATATACACAGACACATATGAGGACACCAAAAGAAATCTGGTTTCAGAATGACGCTGTATAATGATCAGCACATTTTAAAAGTATGCACTATATCTCCACTTTCTTATTAAGTGATTCCACAACGGGGTTATTCAGTTCAAATTTGGTCTTAAAAGCTTTAGAAATAGCATTCAGTCAAACAGCACTTTGATGTATTATCAGGCAGGTGCTCTGGGTGTCCTTACCCAGAAAAAAACAGAGGAAGAATATCTCAAAAGTTGCTTTGCAAAAATACAATGGAGGTTTTATTTTCTATTCTTCCTTTACTGAACCTTTATTACTTTACAAACAACTATATCTGAACAAAATACTGAAATGTGATTGTGCCACATTTCACCTTGACAACTGATTAAAACATATTGCAGTAAGGCTTAGTATTTTAATACTAATTAAATGTATTTTTCTAACTTACGATGATAAGGAACATTTACTATCTTCTTAAATGTTTGAATGTTCCCATTAGGCCATGTAGCTTTTAATTATTATACTAAAATTGAAATGACTCAGCCAATCACAGAACATGGATAATGCATGGAGAATTAGAAATACCATATCATTTTTTTTTTTACTCATTTTTGCAAGTCCCTGTCTGCTGATTAGCTAATGGGAGCTAATTAAAATTCTCTCTGTACATTTATTTCTCAAGAACTAAAGAGTAAATTTGCAGATTTCTATTTCATCTGCTATTGCTCATTTGCCCCTACAGCCTCATTACCTATGTATTTTCATACAGCACCTGAAGAAAGTATACACCTACATTAGAGTGTAATTTAATATCAATAAAATAGTAAAACCCTGTCTAGTGAAAAATAATAAATAAAAAGAAACATTGCAAAACTGCTACAAGGTTTTTCTTGATAAAATAAGTATTAAGTTCCTTTAGAACTTCTTTTCCTTGCTTTTCCTTCCCATCTAATTTAGGTAAAAACCTCCCTATCTTATTTATTTTTGTCAGCAAAAATTGATATTTTGAAAGAAAAAATGAATGGTGAAATCAGGTGAAATTACATATTTTGCAAGTACATATCTTCTTTCAGGAAGGTTTCTTATTATCTAAATTATTTTTCACTCATTTATCATTGATAAGTAAGGTCTCTTTTAATTGTAATAATGCCAAATTAGGATATCTTGGCATTCCTACAAATGTTGAAACTTGATAATTCACATGATATTATAACTGATAAGTATTTAAAATAGAGTTCTGGAAATGTAATACTCTATAATGAAAATAAAACACATCTGAATGTAATATTTTTGAGTACTTAAGTACCTACCATATATTTTGTTATCAATGAAAGCCCCATGTGCATGTGTGCCACTGTGTAAATATACGTTTAACTCCTAATTCCTCAGATTACTGAGCAATCAAGACAGGGATGTGTGAAGATCATCTCAGAAAGATTGCTTTCTTCTGTTCCCTTGTGTGCACTCTAACAAAAAAAATAGCTAAAATAAAGGTAAAATTTCTGTTGAAGACCATTGTGACAGACCCTCATGTTATCCATGGTCATATCAGTTTCTTATTCATATTAAAGTAAAGCCTTTATCTGAAATGAAGGACCATGACCCCTCAGAGCAGTGACAATAAATGAGAGAGATGCTCTCAGAAGGGGAGGAAAAGGGATTATGATGTAGCGGGGACCGGTGTGATGTGTAATGTTCTCAACACAAGAAACGTCTACCTGCTATTTGTTTTATCATTTTATTTTATTTTATTTTATTTTATTTTATTTTATTTTATTTTATTTTATTTTATTTTATTTTATTTTATTTTATTCTTCTGGCTATGTCACAGAAGAGAAATCTAAGAGATTTAGAAGACAGTAGAGAGGTGGTTTTGCTGAGGCTCACAGTGAGATTCACAACTATGAGCAGCTGCCTGAGGAAACATATAGAAGCATTGGTCAGAGTGCACCTTGAGAAGGCAATAAAGACTGTTGTCATTTACAGAGCTAGAAGTCAAAATTTCAGCAGTATACAGGAGATGATGAAGAGTGAAGGGCTTTCACAAGCAGTCAGGGTGTGCTCTGTAAATTTAACCATATGAGTGACTGAATACCTGTCCCCCAAACATTTCCTGGCACTGCTAATTTAGTGGAACAGGCATAGCTAAAGACATCTTTTGGGTCAGTTTCATGACTGGCTATGAAATGGAGGACAACCAGTCCAGGTCAGAGAGTAAAAATTCTGGGCTGCCATTGGAAATAAAGTAATGAAAAACAAGTATGCACAATCAAGTTTGAAAATTCAAAAGAAAATGGAACATGTCTAACATATTATTACCCAAACTCAGCAAAACACAACATTCATGCTATTGCAGTTTGCAAGCTTATTCTATGACAGCCATTAAATATCTTAATAATAACTATATATTTTTAAAATTTTTTTAGATTATTGGCTGAAAGTCTTACATGTGTGAATGTCAGTGTCCTTTACAATAGGCATGTCCTGTAAAAGATATAACCCAACACTAACTGCATTCAACGCAGTGATTGCTTTAAATTTCAGTGGGTTTGTGTGGAATTTTTAGCCTGAATATTTTGAAGCAGTATGCTCACATCCCAGTGTTCTCTAATGTCACCTTGAGCAAATATGCCCAAAGGAAGCAGATCATTCAGTGAGCCTAAATTAAGGCTGGGGGCGGGGGGAGCCCACTTAAGAGCTGTCATTATTTCTTTTCTAAATTGAATGGCCTCCCCATGGAAATAGTGGAAGCCATGTTATATGGAGCTTTTAAAACAAAATTGAACAAAAGACTAAAAACATGACAATGAGTAATTTCAAACTGACAGTAGATGGATCAGATAACTTTTAGTTTATTTCCTACCCAATTTTTCAAAATTGCTATGATTGTCAGAGACAATAAGGATCTTCACAAAGAGCCACTCATTATTTATTTCTCAGTAGTAAAATATCAGGTTGTGTGACTGCAATGAAATATAATTAAAGTGACACTAGTTCAGTTTAGACATGAAAATACTGATACAGCCTCGGGAAAGGTGCAGACTTTAAGCCGTTTACACAGTCATTTCAGTCAAATGAAAATTCTGAACATACTATTAAGGAAAGTTACAATGCAACAAAATGAAAGGAGTATCCTTTCAGGGTGGATCAGCATGTTATGGTGCCCACATGCTTTCTTCTTTGGTTACTAAACAGAGCGAAGATAACATGATCGTGAGTCAATAGCTTTCTTTTGCCAGTGTTTTACATTCTGGATTATTTTACAATTAAAAGTAGCAGTGCCAATGGCCTTCATTTTCTTAAATTACTTTCTCTAGGAAATGTAACTAATATTTTGAAAAGACAGACACTGAAAAGCAGCTTCTGTTCTTGGTGATGTGTTGGAGAGTACCCCTTTAGAACTTCTCCCATTTGTTCTGAGAAGGAAAAACTACTGTTGGAGGAACAAACTGCAACTGGTAACGGATAATGGTGTCTCACATTTAAAGAAAATCCAAGCACCACTTTAGAGTCAGACAAAGCATTAACTACTTATGCATGTATATAAACAAGTAATAACACATACTTGTCAGTTTTTCAGTTCACAAGAAAGAGTTGCTTGTATATTAAATTCTTCTGTAAGGTTTGCAGATTTGTCTCGAAGTCAATAAATTAGAATTGAATAACGTAAGGAAAAATTAAGTTAACCTGCAAAAGAAAAGGAATTTTCCTGTGAAAGGAAAATCAGGACCAAAGACAGTACTACAAAATGAAGAAAATTATGTCTAGGTGAGAAGAAAATAAAAATAAATAGAAGATTTAAAAGTCTATATAGATTTTTTTTTTTTTTCCAGAAATCTATGTGCAAAAGCTTATGGGGAAAAGAAAATCAAATCAACAACTTAGGCTATAAAAATGCAAAGAATGAGTTTCATGCATTGTGTTTAAATCCCAGAGGGAAGAAAGCAGACATTAAAAGTAAGAATCACTATGGAAGACTCACTATTATATGTTAAAACTAATTTTCTCTGTTTATAATCATCTGCCTAATTTGTGTATCTGATTCCTTTTATGTCACTGCTGTTGGTAGGCTCCTGTGCAGTTCTGAGTCTCTTACGTGCATCTTTCTCAGAATCATTTTTAGCTTTCTAGAATCTACAGTAATTAGCTGTTCATGCTTATATCTTGCTTTATGGTGCAATGCTTTCACTTTCAAGTAATCCTTCTCTCTCATTCATTTAAGATGTTGACACAACTTCTAGCTTTGATCTGTGTATACTACAATTGGACTCAGAAAGCTTCATATTGCTATCCCTTTTTTACAGTTTATAAAAATATAGCCTGAACAAAGTCTTGAAAAAGAAGTTTTACTTATATAGGCTAACAGCTACATTCAATATCCTAAAGACTCACCAACACAAACACTTAAACACAATTTTCTTAAGTTGTACTTGTCTAATATTTCACCTCTCTTCTAGACATTTCAAGAACAAGAAAAAGAAAAAAAGCAAGAGGAAAAGAAGGAGAAGGAGAAGGAGAAGGAGAAGGAGAAGAAGAAGGAGAAGGAGAAGGAGAAGGAGAAGGAAAAGGAAAAGGAAAAGGAAAAGGAAAAGGAAAAGGAAAAGGAAAAGGAAAATACCCAACATGAAGGCTTATATAAATTAATATTAACTATTCGCGAGGAAAATTTAAACTACTTTCCCAATAATAAAGTCAAAATCTTCATATTCAAAGGAGGAATAACAGGTATGCAATGTTCACTTTACATCCAATACTTTATGACTTTACTACTCTGGCATTTAAGCTAAAAAAAATCATAGCAGAAAAAATACAAAGTTTCTATTCTCTGTTGACTGTCCTCTAAACCTCTCAAACCTTTATACTCTGTATGTTAGCTGACGATTTGTTCTGCCAAAAGCAGCACTAACATTAACAGCTGCAGGCTGACAGTTCACATTAACTGTTGCAACTCGGAAGAGTGTGACCCCTGTCTTAGACATCTCTTGTTCTGTCTTATCAGACATAATACAGAAGAAAAAATTGTGCTACTAAGAAAATCCCAAGGACCAGAAAAGTCATCAGCAGCAAAAGTACTAACCTACATGTTTGGTCAGCTTTACAGAAGGAGTTGCAACAAAATATTCAATAACCATACAAATCCCAACTACTTCTGTGTGCTTATCCTGAGTCAACTGGAGAAGTGGCAAAGTGCCTGTCTCACCACAAGGAACTTGCCATGATTGTGCTTTGTGCTGGCCAAGTCTCTCTTAAGTGACACTTGATCAAGAGCTCACAATGTAGCCCAGCAAATATGATTTGTCATGACTAGTAAGAGGTTACAGGTTTTGTACTGCTCTGGCAGTGCAGGGTCTCAAGGCTTGTCTGAGCTTGCTCTGGCCCCAATTGGGTTCAGTCTGTTTTAACAGTTGCTGAGAAGAGCAGAAGTGTCTGTGAGGTCTTCTGTTTGAGTTTTTTCCTGCAATTCCCAGTACAGCACCAGTCTGACAGAGACTGGGAATTAGTGGATGACAAACAGCAGCCCTTCATGTCAACAACAAATGGGAACTGTTAGGAGGACAGTGGGTTGTGTTAAAAGAAGGTTTAAAAGTGATGCAAGACAAAGGAAGGGGAAACACCTGTCTTCATAATCCTTCCCATAAGGATCTCAAGATGGGAATAGTTTTTTGTAAATACCGCCAGTTTTTACACCAAATCCACTCCGCACTTTTCCCCCTTCTTCCTGAGAAAGACTGAAACATCAGACTTGTGATCCAGAGGGACACTGGAAGGGTGAGCATCACACAAGAGAAAAGATGAAGAGACTGGTAAACGTTCTTTTATACTTCTTTTAAGGGTATTACTAATGAAGCTTTTCTGCATTAATTTGGACTACAGTATATATTTGGATTATATAGTATATATTTGGACTACAGTGTAGTAGTGACTATACTACAGTAGTGATAGTACTGTCATAACTGGACTAATGATAGCTGTTGTGCTGATTAGATCATTAAGATTTTAGAGTAAATTCTTACTTCTGTGTGGTAGTTACCTATAACAGGATTTCAAATGCAACACTATCAGTAATCAGATGTGCAAGGTAAGAGAAGTTAGTAGCTAATATGCTCTTGGATTTAGTGATAATATTTATATTGGGGTTTTTTTTATTATGCTTGACCCTTAAGATCATCAAGTCCAACCTAACTCTGGCACTAAACCCTGTCCCTAAGAATCTCATCTATATGTGTTTTAAACACCTCCAGGGATGGTGACTCAACCACTAAACCTCCTCAGGCACACTTTGAGGCCACTTCCTCTCATCCACACTGATATCCTCTTTCCTGACTAAACTTCTCTTTTCCATCCACCTCATACATTTAGTATTTCATTGTGACCTATTCAAAACACAGCATCCAACATCACACTCTGACATTCTGCTCACCTGGGACTTCATCTGGGGAGGCAGACTCCTTGAAGGGCACAGAATGACATCTTAACCAGGAACACTTCATTTTCCTACGTAAAACTGTGGTTTTATAGGAGCTTAAGTCACTTGAAAAAATTGACCGGATGCAACAGTTTTTTTCTGAAATATACAGGAAATAAGTTAATTTTACAGGCGTAATAAAGGAGTTGCTTGCCACTTTCTTTCCTTGGCAATGTAGTGCAAATATTTGAAGCCATGCATTTCACTTTTTAGAGTGCTTCAGGGTACTTAAAGGAACTTTGTTTTCAATCTCTTCTGCTCCTCTTTCTAAAAAGAATTCTGAAATTACTAACTGGATTGGGAGGAAGAATAGAAATATCCTACATACTAGGTAAATACTGAAACTCTTAGTCACTGGCTATATTCAGTAATCCCATATGAATGACTGAAAGATATTTATCAGAGAACACAAAGTATCCCACAACAATATTACTTAAAGCCTTGAAATTAGCTTTGCTAGGAAATACAAAACGGACAATCAGGTCTCTGAAAATAGCAAGGAACTGAGTGTCTGTGTTCCTTATTCTGCATGAGTGCTCTAGTCATGAAATTATCAGCTAAATTACAAGATGGGATAAGCAAAATTGTTCTTAACTGGAGAGTTTATTC
Source organism: Patagioenas fasciata (assembly GCF_037038585.1). Taxonomy (NCBI): domain Eukaryota; kingdom Metazoa; phylum Chordata; class Aves; order Columbiformes; family Columbidae; genus Patagioenas; species Patagioenas fasciata. The sequence continues at coordinate 57,970,027 of NC_092521.1, forward strand.
CAAGTCTCATTTTGCTATTTTGCAGTTTTCTCTCAAGTTATTTGAAAATGAAATAAAGGTTATTTTCTTGTCAAATAAAACTGGGGTCATCCAAAGTACTTTTTCTCTTTCATTGCTGACCCTTCCCACTCAGTGGGGTGAGGGCAGACTTAACTTTCAAACACTCTGTGAGGTAACCAGGAGTAACAACAATTACTCAAGGGGTTCAATTAAATAATGAATTTACTAAAAACTCAGTAGAATTACAGCGAATAGTGGTTTGGCAAAAGTTTGTAAATATATAATAAAACTTAACAAGGTTTCAACAACAAAACTCACAATTATATTACCCTTATGTGCCCAGAATAAAGTTAGAGAAAAAGAGAGATTAAAATACCAGAAGAAAGGTAAGATTTCACCACTCCAAGGGTCCATTGATCCAGCATCAATCTCTGTAGCTCTCCTGGTGATGGGTGTGATGAAACTTCACTCTAGTGTCTCCAGGGAGAAGTTTCTTTATACTTTGGTTTATTTACATGTGAGATATGAGAGGACAACACATCACCTCCCTCTGTTCACTTGTCATGGTAAATAAGGAGATGGTTCCAGAAATGGGTTGGTGGTCCCAGAAATAGGTTGATGGTCTCAGAAACACCCAGAAGTGAGTTGGTTGGTCCTCTGGGGATAGCAGGTGATTTATTTCCCCTAGCTGGTCAGTAATTGCTGAATGACCTTGGGTTTGTTCAATTCCAATTAATGAGGACTCAAGGAAGAGATACCGTGAATGAGGCCTTCATTTTGCAAAGAATAGGGAGGCCTCAAGGAAGACATAAGTCCTGTCTCCACAGCACTATTTTCTTCCAGAAGCTGAAAAACAAGCTGTTTAATGCATAACAAGGTGCATACCATGTCCACTCCAATTACATGTATGAAAAATGAGTACAAAAACATTACACAAGACAGGAAAGAATCAAGCTATAGATAAGACACAGAAGGTGTACAACACTACCAACTTGGGCAGCATTTTACATTTTCTTTGCTCTTATTTTTACGTGTGAGCAGTTACATAGAATGCAAACTATTACAAAACTGACTTTTATGTCTCAAGAATTGTCTCAAGTGATTTTAACCTACAAAGGACATAGAATGATCATTATGACAGTGCATGTATCAGATGGCTAACCAGGTGGCTATATTTAAAAACCTGTAATCTTAGCCTGTTTCTACTTGTCAATGTCTCCAACAGCATCATGGATGCAAATTTTCACCTGGGCTTAAAGTATTAGTGTGTATGAGAAAGACTGAATGGCCAAGCTGTGCTACATTCTCAGCCTGAGAGAATATTAATGATCCATGACAGAAATGTCTGTACAGATGTTACATTTGGAACATTAATTCTGTGATGCAATAGAAGACTTTCCGTGATGGTCAATCTGAAACTTTTACTGGAAGTTGTGCCACTCAGTTCAAAACATACTGTCTCCTGCTGCACTTTGCAGGGATTTCTTGATGTTTGGGTGTTCCTTCAAACACATGATGTTGATAATATGAAGTTGATAACTTGAAGTTGATAACTTCAAACATCTAAATCAAAGGCTGAGGAACTACACTTTGTTTTTCTAAGCTGTCAAAGTTTCCTGCTCTGACTGCATTTTCTGTCATCAAAATAAAGTCAAATGGGTTATTCTGTTTTGGAGAATGATAATAGACTACACCAGCAAAATACATTCTCAGCCTACTACTAGTACTAGCTAGTAAAAAAAAATCTGTTGTAAAGAGGTGAAGCAAGGTAAGCACAGGAATATATTTGTTAGGCTAAGGAGAGCAAATCTACATGTCTGTTTATTAGCATGTTTTCACACAGACACAAACAAAGCCTTTTAGTGAGAAAAGAAGGAATCTTTATCACTTTGAATTGTACTGGTGCAGCTTGTGTGAACCAGAACACATGACATATGTTGACAAAGAAAAAAATGTGGATAAGTGAAAGTTTTACTGTCGCCTGGAATTATAGTAAATGCTGCAATTCAAATATATCTTAATTTGGTCATTCATTAATAATTCAATAAATATGCTACATGTTACTAGTGCCTTGACAGCAATTTCCCCTCTGTCCTATACTTCATATCCCTTCTTTACATATTCTTGTTCATTTACATTTCGGGATTTTTTTTTTGTTACAAAGACACAGGTATCCATGCAGGTAGTTGACTATCCTTTTCATAATCTGTAGCTTTAAGGCATTCAGGAACAGAAGAAATTAATGGAAGCATCACTTCACTTGCCAGCAAATTGGAGGAAGAAACAAAAGATAGAAACTTTTCAATTTGTTCAAAATCATACTGCAATTTTCATTTCCATTATTTACAAAGGAAGAGAGCCCCAGAGACAAGACACAAATAGTAAAATAGTGAAGCATTAAAGAATATGAAGTTGGAAATAAATGTACTTGTAAGTACTCCTTTTATTCTGACAACGATATTTGAGTAGGGGATGGGAGAAATATGTCTGATCCAGGAAAACATTTTCTAGACTAAACTAGAGAGAACAGGTGCTCTTCTTTATTAGAACATATATTCACAAATGAGATGCTCCAGTAGATAAAGAAGGAAATTTTATCATACTAACACAGAATCATAGAATATCTCAAGTTGGAAGGTAACCATAAGGATCATCTGGCCCAACTCCCTGCTCTTTGCAGGACTACCTAAACATAAACCATATGACTAAAAGTGTTTTCCAGATGCTTCTTAAACTATGACAGGCTTGATGCCATGATCACTTCTCTAGGAAGTCTGTTTCAGTGATCAACCACCCGCTCAGTGAAATATCTTTTCCTGATGTCCAACCTGAACTTTACTTGACACAGCTTCATACCATTTCCTTGTGTCCTATTGCTGCTCACAAGGGAGGAGATCAGCACCTCCCCCTCAGCTGTCAACCTTGAGGAAGTTGTAGGCTGCAATGAGGTGGCCCCTCAGCCTTCTCCAAGCTGAGCAAACCAAGTGGCCTCAGCCACTTGTTGCAGGTCTTGCCCTTGAGGCCTTGATCCCCCTCCCCCAGACACACTCAAATACTTTGATGTCCTTCTTACATTGAGGTGCCTAAAACTGCACATAGTACTTGAGGTGGGGCCACACCAGTGCTGCGTAGAGTGAGATTATCACCCCATTTAACTGACCAGCTATGCTGTGTTTGATGCACCCCAGCACATGGTTGACCCTTTTTGCTACCAGGACACACTGTTGACTCATACTCAACTTCCCACCAACCCAAACTCCCAGATCTCTTTCCATGGGGCTGCTCTCCAGTCTCTCATCTCTCAGTTTGTACATATAGCCAGGATTAATCCATCCCAGCTGGAGAATCCAGAACTTGCTCTTGTTGAATTTCATACAGCTGGTGATCGCCCAGCTCTCTAGCCTATCCAAATCTCTCTGTAAGTCCTCTATATCGTTGAGGGAGTCCACAGTTCCCCCTAGCTGAGTATCATTGGCAAACTTACTTAATGTACATTTAATTTCTGTGTCCAGATCATTTATATAACATTGAAGAGAACTGGTCCTAAAATTGAGCCTTGGGGAACCCAACTGTTGACTGACCACCAGCCTGATGTAACCCCACTTACCATAACTCTTTCATCCTGACTTATCAGCCAATTGGTCACCCAATGTATTATGGATTTGTCTAGTTGTGGGCTGGATATTTTATCTAGAAGAATATGTGAGAGACATTATCAAAAGATTTTCTAAAATCCAAACCCACTACATCTACTGGATTCTCTTGGTCAACCAGATGGATGACATCGTCATAAAAGGAGATTAACCTGTAACAAAATACCCAGATGCATTTTTGTCAGTCAGAACAAAAGACAAGTTACAATGAAGGAAGTAACCCCTCCACTAGAAGCATATCTTACTCATTAAACAAATATGAACTGCCATGTAGTAAGATAGCATGTTCCTGCTTTTACTTCTACCGTTACAAAAACTAAAACATGGAAGATATTTGTTGCGGTTAATTTAGTCTCCAGTTTTTTTTCACACATTTCCTTGGGTTATCACATTTTACCTGGTTGTAACCTGATTATTGAGTTATATAATAGAAGTTTGGCTTAAGACCCAAACTGAAAGTGCCAGCACTGAAGTAATTACTGTTTAAACACACATTAGGAAACAATCCCTGTCACCAGAGTGCTTAAAATGGCACTGTATAAAAAGACTGAATAGCATTAATGCTTTTCTACTTTCCTTATTGTGCCCATTCTGTGTTATATATCAGCATTTTCTTCCCTTCTGAAGTCTCTTAATTTAATTTTTCTCAATCAGGTGATTTATTGTTGAATAAAGAACTTGGGTGCATGATAATATTTTGAAGAATGCATCACCCTATAAAATACTCATTCTCCACAAGGCCTGTTCCAGATCTGTGGCTAATTAGAGTTAAGCACCTACAGAAGAGATATTGGGTTACTGTTCCTTGAATCAGAATTACAGAAAATTATGCCATGGAACATGCTGAGGAGTGATCTCATCTGTTTTCTCTCCCAAACTGCTCATAAGAGTTGGGACGTATAGTCTCTCTCAAAATATGATGATTGATGGAGAATTCTCAGTTTTCTCAGGTAGATTATTTCAGTGTTTAGAAAAAAATTTTCTAATATCAAACCTAAAACTTTCTGATAAAATTTCTACCCTTGGATTTTTGAATTTTCTATTTGTTTTGTTTTATACATTTCACATTCACTAAATGAGAAAATATGTATGTTAAGGTCACTCCAAACTGAAACAAATCCATCTCTCTACTGAGTTGCTTTACATGCCTCCTAGAAAGCGAAATCTTTGAGAGAGTTGTTCAAAGCTTCTCTCTCATAAACTACCACTTTGTGAACTTTAATCCTCTGTGCTCTGGGGATTAATTAACTGGCTATACTTAGCACACATTATTAAATAAGTAAATGTTAACTTTCCCATAGCAGCACTTCAGATATCTCTCTCTAATGCATGTGATGTACAGGAAGGGGACTACAAGTTAAGAACATTATCATCATAGGCAGCTCTAATGTATGTGAGGAAAAAAAGCAGAATCCTCTAAATGGATTATAACATGTTTCAACATTTTCATGGGTGCAAGTCTATTTGTGAAAGATACAAAACTTGAATAGTTAGAAGCCACTCGAATATCTAAATGTCCTTAGTTTTTAAGCTGTTCAAAGACCTTTATTAGAAAGTATATTGTGTCATTACAAAGGAATGCCATGAGTAAGACTGTTAAACGAAATTATCACTGCACTATCTGCACTCCTACTCATGGGAGCATTAAACCTTCATGACAGTAAAACTGGGCCAATGTTGAGTTCTCCAGATTTTAAAATAAGCCCCAGGCTTTTGCATCTTCAACTTTCACCCACTACAGTAACAAAAACAAACAAAAAAAATCAAACCAAAAAACTAAGCACAAAAAAAACCAAAAAACCAAGCACAAACAAAACCAAAAAACCCATCTGCAAATTTACCAAAGGTGCAACATGATTCTCTACCTGTATTAAATGGGATCATTGGGAAATGACTGCTCAAATGCCTCCACTAATTCCAGCAACTGAAAGGAGAAAGATCTACTGGCAAAGAGGCCTCTGAGAGAATCCTTGTGATGATGCTGTCTTGATCTCATTGTGCAATTTCTGATGCCTGCCTGAATTTTCTCTCAAAAGACAGGCTTCCTCCTGTTTCTTCAGTCCTGAACAGACTGAAGCTGTTTACCTTCAGGACAATGCGTGATAGACTGTGTGGAAAGGAAGTGTTGCTGTGGGAGGAAATTTTACAGGGATGGAGTATTTGTTATTGGTTTAACTAGATAGTGCTGTCTGTCACTGAGGCTCAGGCTCATTTTGGCTTTGGCCATACTCCAGAATAACTGGAAAGTAAATCTACAGAAAAAGGATTTATATCTATCCTTAAATGAAATAAATGAAGTGACACTAGAGAAATTACTGAAAAATTACTTTTGTCATTATTTTGCCTTTTCTTTTTTCTTTTTAAATGAGTGAATATTATTGACAGAAAAAAGTGAAAAAAAAAAAAATTCCAGCCCTTACATTTATTTATTTATTTGTTTGTTTGTTTATTTATTCAGAAGCTTGAAGACCGTAACTGTTTTTTTTCAATATAGTCTGGAATTGGGCCTTAGTTCATTAACTGCCTATCACAGAACAATGGAACAAACTAACGCTAAAAGGAAGGATATAGTGCCAGTTTTTTCAGTAAGCTTCTATATATATTCTGCAGGTTAATGTATACCACCAACACAGATTTTGTGTTCTTTTAAATATTGCAAGAAAAAGACTAGTTTGCGTGTTTTCAACACAGTCATACACAAAATTACAGAGGAAGGCACAAACACTCACTCAAGTGGGTGTAAATATTGAAAGAGAATAAAACACTATCTTCCCTTCTATTTCTGACATAAGCCACCAACGTTTATATTTAAGGCAGGTCAGGAACACCTGTCACTTATACCTATGAATGTAGGTTAATTCTTCATGTGGTGTACTTATGACCTTCAACTACTGCTTTGAGAGTGGCTTACAGAGAGGTTCAGTGCACAATATTCAGTGTGCCCTTAGATCTGTTTTTCTACTGGAGCAGCACCTGCCACTAAAGCCTGTCAGATCATATGCTTATAGCACTTGCTTATACATATTATTTTAAAGGTGACAAGATAAATAAATTAATAAATAATTTACAATTAAGTGTGGCATCTTTTATACCTTCCAGAATATCTCTAGAAAAGCTGTCTTTTGTGAATGGAGTTTTGAGGGAGAAAATACATTATTTGTTATTGTAACAGATATCTTATAATCAATTTTATAACAGTGAAAATTAGGAACTCTTAATTGTTTTTAGCAGGTTTTTTTGTTCTGCACTGAAATAAATCAAGCTACATCCTAACAGGAAATACCAGACTATTAAACTCACATAAGAATTTGGTTGAGATGGCAATGGGATTCTCTGCTTCATCTGAGTAACTCAGGATTTAAATCCATTATCAGTACTAAATGCTACTGTGATTCATTCAATAACCTACTCATTAGACAATCTTCTCCCACAAAGCAAATCCCAGATAATCTCTTCACATCATATTGCCAAAGGGCCAGTCTTTATCAAATCATTTAAGCATAGAATGATCTTTGCTTTCTATGGTAAGATCAGAAAGAATATGCTGATGCCTGTTTTATTTAGAACTTGCTTTATATGAGACTGGAGATGCTTTTTCTTTTTCACAGTCAGAACATACAAATAGCAGAATCCCCAAGATCAATATATACTCCAAAACCCAGGAGCTACTGAGGTTTCTATTTTCTTTTCTTCCTTCCTTCCTTCCTTCCTTCCTTCCTTCCTTCCTTCCTTCCTTCCTGCCTGCCTGCCTGCCTGCCTGCCTGCCTGCCTTCCTGACTTCCTGCCTTCCCGCCTGCCTTCTTGCCTGCCTGCCTGCCTGCCTTCCTGCCTTCCTCCCTCCCTCCCTTCCTGCCTCCCTCCCTCCCTCCCTTCCTTCCTCCCTCCCTTCCTTCCTTCCTTCCTCCCTTCCTTCCTTCCTTCCTCCCTCCCTTCCTTCCTCCCTCCCTTCCTTCCTTCCTCCCTTCCTCCCTCCCTTCTTCCCTTCCTCCCTTCCTTCCTCCCTGCCTCCCTCCCTTCCTTCCTCCCTTCCTCCCTCCCTTCCTTCCTCCCTCCCTCCCTTCCTCCCTTCCTTCCTTCTTCTCTTCTCTTCTCTTCTCTTCTCTTCTCTTCTCTTCTCTTCTCTTCTCTTCTCTTCTCTTCTCTTCTCTTCTCTTCTCTTCTCTTCTCTTCTCTTCTCTTCTCTTCTCTTCTCTTCTCTTCTCTTCTCCTCTCCTCTCCTCTCCTCTCCTCTCCTCTCCTCTCCTCTCCTCTCCTCTCCTCTCCTCTCCTCTCCTCTCCTCTCCTCTCCTCTCCCCTCCTCTCCTCTCCTCTCCTCTCCTCTTCCCTTCCCTTCCCTTCCCTTCCCTTCCCTTCCCTTCCCTTCCCTTCCCTTCCCTTCCCTTCCCTTCCCTTCCCTTCCCTTCCCTTCCCTTCCCTTCCCTTCCCTTCCCTTCCCTTCCCTTCCCTTCCCTTCCCTTCCCGTCTTCCCTTCCCGTCTTCCCTTCCCTTCCCTTCCCTTCCCTTCCCTTCCCTTCCCTTCCCGTCTTCCCTTCCCGTCTTCCCTTCCCTTCCCTTCCCTTCCCTTCCCTTCCCTTCCCTTCCCTTCCCTTCCCTTCCCTTCCCTTCCCTTCCCTTCCCTTCCCGTCTTCCCTTCCCGTCTTCCCTTCCCTTCCCTTCCCTTCCCTTCCCTTCCCTTCCCTTCCCTTCCCTTCCCTTCCCTTCCCTTCCCTTCCCTTCCCTTCCCTTCCCGTCTTCCCTTCCCGTCTTCCCTTCCCTTCCCTTCCCTTCCCTTCCCTTCCCTTCCCTTCCCTTCCCTTCCCTTCCCTTCCCTTCCCTTCCCTTCCCTTCCCTGCCCTTCCCTGCCCTTCCCTGCCCTTCCCTTCCCTGCCCTTCCCTTCCCTTCCCTTCCCTTCCCTTCCCTTCCCTTCCCTTCCCTTCCCTTCCCTTCCCTTCCCTTCCCTTCCCTTCCCTTCCCTTCCCTTCCCTTCCCTTCCCTTCCCTTCCCTTTTCTTGAATAAACTGTGTTTGGCAGTTGCATTAAAAGCTTGACTATACTTCTCTCTATACAGGTTTATTCAACATTGCAAAATAATGAAAATGAGTGAGTTTTCTTTTAATGTGAAATGTGCTTTCTGGGTATCTTTTAAGCCTTTCTTAATTACAGCAGCTTTTATTTGGGTTTTTTAAACATAAATTATCTGGCTATGAATACTTACTCTTTAGTCCATCCAGTCTTCTGTATGCTTAACAATGCATTTGTTTATTATTTAATATATTTCACATTACTTAGAAAGTATCTACACATGCATCAAGATTACAATCTTCATCAAAGTCAACTGGTACCTGAATTAACATTATGCCCATATTGTCTCAAAATTGTATGTTAATGAAGGTAGTATTTTAAACTGTTTTTCTGTTGGTTTGCAGTCATAGACAAAGGAGCAAGTAGTTTCAGAAGAATCTTAGTAAAGTGCAATGTAGAAAAATGGCTTTAAAATGTACTCCAGTCTTCACATAATTCCTTATATAATAACACAACACCACCAAACAAAAACTATATTATACTGACCCTACTCTGAAATAAAAAAAAATGTATAATAACCATTAGGTGGCATTAAAAAATATTGATTCTAAAAGAATAAGAACAACTCATCCGGAACATGCATCAATTTACAAAAATTGTGAATCATCATGCAATAAAAAGCAGACTAAAAGCAGCATTTAGAAATTGCACTTTAGCATCTAGAAGAAGCATCTCAACTTCATACTATGACAATGATTCTGAGAATTGGCACTTTCTCTTCTTTCTGTCTTATCAAATCCTATTTCCACAACTACACCTGAGTAGTAGGACAGTGCTTTGTTATGTTAGAGTTGATACTCATTGATCTTTTGCTTATTAACCTGTTGACAGTTTTATGAGATGAACAATGAAGAAGTTATTCTGAAGGAGACGTGCACATACCTGCACACACATACATGACTTTTGGGGTGCTAGAAATAAACACTGAGAAAGAACACAGGTCAGCCTCTTGGTCCTGCTAGTTTGCCTGTATCATTTTTGTATTAAAAACAAAGCAAAACAAAACAAATACTAACCAAACAAATAAACCCAAATTAAACCAAAACCAAAATACAACAAAAAACCTAAATCAACAAAAAACCCTAAAATAACCAAAGATTTCCTCCCTCCCACCTCCCAAATAAAAAAGATGGTTATTGGATGGGTATTTGGCATCAGAAACTGTGAGTTACTATCTGCTCTCAAGACTTTGCTAGTGATATTTCTAAAATATTGTGAATAGAAGTTACTTTGCTGGTTTTATCCCTGCTTCTTCTTGGCATGCACAGAGAACAGTACTTCATGCTCTGCCTAAGCTGTAGTTCTTTATCAGAAAAAAACAAACAAATAAAAAAACAAACAAACAAACAAAAAACCCCACACCACTGGATTTTCCTCTGCAGAATCAGATTTACTTAGAGACAAAGACTCAGGAAGTGGGTGTAAAAGAATGTAGCACTACCAGTTGCAATTCCCAGGATCACATGTACTCTTTCTTATGCAGTCCAGGGTATGTTGAAATTTTTGTCGCCTCCTTCTTTCAACCTCTAGTGTTGTGGTTACGTGCACTCTTTCCAGTAGATGCACAAACAAATTAACAATAGAAACATTCCAGATGAGTATGAGTTACCTGCAGCTAAAACATCAGAAGCAGCTGCTGCTAGTATTTTTGTCATATTTTGAATGATGGAGAACAGAAATCTCACACCACTAAGGGACAATTGATCCTCTATATTCTATTTTTCCAGGTTTCTTTCTGCAAGAGATCTATTGAATTAGGTTTTTTTTTTTTTAGTATATTTATTGTAAGCTCTTTCTTTGCAATATCAATAATGTTTTACACAGTGAAATTGAAAGGAACTGATACCAAGGATGAACCAAATCCAATTTCCAGCCCTTTGCTACCTGTGAGCAAAGCAGTTAGTGTTTGGCACTCTTAAGATCAACTATTTGATGATTTCTCTTGATACATCTTGAGTCACTGACTGAGGCCATCTCTAAAAAGGTCATTTATAGAAGTTTAATTTTAAGCTCTTGTGTCCAAAGAAGACACCAAATTCTGAACTAGTATTGATTTTTCTTGCACTACAACATTACTCATAGGAGTAAACTATCAAAGAGACTATTGATAGAAACATGCCATGTGTCAATGACTGCATAAGATAGAACTACAGGTAAGTTAATTTGGTTTAATGTCACCTGTCCTTAATGCACAAGGAAAGTGGACAAAAGCACCTTAAACTGCCTCTCTGAGGTGTGATATAGAAGTTAAAAGTGTGTGATACTCTGCCAGGTGAATCAAAAACATAAAGCTTGCAATTGGATGTGTTTTCTGCACTTGAGTGATTACTTCTTGGAGAGTGGCTGAGAGAGGAAGAGAAGGGAAAAGTAAAATATGACTGCTATGATTATTTTAAAATATTGAAAGATGAAATCAAGTCAAGATTTTCAATGAGTCAAATCTATTTGGAAATTTGCACTATTCTAATATTTGAGTGATGCTGATATCTGCACCTTGTAGAGGAAAAGCCAATTCAGCCTGATCTAGAGTCACCCTCCCCAGCATTATGATTAGCCCGCTCTTGCATTTTAATTTGCTGAAGGAGAGTTTGCTAAGTAAACAAATATATCCCTTTATGAAAATCTCAATATGTTGCAAATTAGGTGATGCATATACACACAGGCAACAAGGAGTTTATGCTTTTTGACACCTTAAAGGCTTGTCAAAAGTCATGGCAGCTTCAAAAGTGCCTGCTTTCTAGCACTACGTTTGACTGTATTACTTTCTGTCATTTTATTTCCCTTTGTAGTTCTGCTGACTGCTACTAGCTTTTATTCCTGAGACATATCAAAGAAGATAGATAACAGAAGTCAAAAGAAGGTAAATTCATAATCGTATTGAAATGTAGTATATAACACAGTTTTAAAAATTATTTTTCTTATGGATGATTCATATTTTCTCTTACAGTATCTTATATTTCTTTAACTTGATAGCCTATCTGTAGATAAGAGTCTAGAAGAAACAAATCACTGTCTCAGTGGGGTAAAATTTGAGAAAGAACTTCTTCTCAGTGAGGGTAACAGAGCACTGGAACAGGCTACCCAGGGAGGTTGTGGAGTCTCCTTCCCTGGAGACATTCAAAGCCCGCCTGGACACATTCCTGTGCGACCTCACCTAGGCATTCCTGTTCCAGCAGGGGGATTGGACTAGATGATCTTTTGAGGTCCCTTCCAATCCCAAACATACTGTGATACTGTGTGATACTGTGTGAAGCTTCCCTGCTGCTTCTGCAGAAGAAATTTGAGTATACGGATTAATCCATTTTCTGTCTCAATGTACACAATAAATCATATATGAAATCCAAGTAGGCTGGATTAATCCATTCTTTCTATATGTATATATCTAGTATATTTTAAATTTATTTCTGGGTATTAAAGAGAGGAGCGTTGTCACTAGATAATGACAGGATAGGTGCCCAGCATAGATTACTGACTACTAAAGCCTTTCCCTTATTGAAAGGGAGAAGCTGAAAACTGAGCACACATGAGAAAAATTGCTGTCACTGGTGCTAAATCCTTTCTCATTTGTTTCCTACAATGCCTTGCCACATTTTGTGTGACCTCCAGGATGATCTTTTGAAAGCAAGGTTTGTCCCTGGGTGTCATTGTGAACTGTGCACTGTAGAAAAAGGAGACCTTTCTGAGTAGGGTTTCTATATTTTGCCATTTTTGATACAACCATCAGTCATAAACAGCCAATCTCCCCTGCTAGCAATCCTGATAGGTAGGGCAGGGATTTTCAGTGTCAGGTTAAAACCCTCTCTGGCTTGCACATACTAATGCTCCTCTCAGCAGGAGCAACACACACCTCAGGCTAACACTACCTGCTGCCAGCACCCAGGCTTGAGTTTAGGATCATTAATTCAGCCAATGGTGTTCATCTAACGTCAGCATGAAAACCTTGTTACAGGGGCAAGTCCCCCATGGAGGTCAGGGCTGCCCACTGGAGACTTAAAGTTCTTATGGTCAGTCCTAGACAACATTGACTTCTGATCAAATTGGAATTGTTCTGCATCACTATTTTAATAATTTTTTTGAGCTATCATTTTAGAAAACTTCCTTAAGAAGGAACATACTTCATCCTTACAGGTTTCCAAATATGAAGTAAGAAATTACATCCAGTCTTGCTTGACTTGGTTTAGTAACACTTGCCAGAATTAGTTTAGTTCCAGTAAAAGTCTAAGCAACATAATTGTCTCATACTAGCTTAATTGGATTCATTTTGTCTTGTTTCCACAGACAATATCGACAATATCTCAACATATCTAAAAAGACAATAACATTTAATATGGTAAGGAAAACTTTCCATTACGAAGAATTAGATTTTCTTTTTTTTTTTTTTTTTACTTCTTATTCACCTCCCTTCTCCTTCCCATCCTCCCCCTCCCCGCCACGCCCCACCCCAAGCTGTAGGTCTCCAAGCATCTGTAAAACAAAAGGCAAAGGAAACAACAAGGGATTTATAGTTTGCTATCTACAAGTTTAAGATCTCATCCTTTGAACATATTTCATTCTGATTCCCAGTAGGATTTCTTTGATATTTCCTAGGCCTTTAGGGTAGGTGGGGTTGAGGTGAAGTTGGACTATAGAATGAAGCCAGCTGGGCAAGAAACACAAGTTGGTTTGCTGGTTTCAGGATAGGATTTGAGATTGTCAGAAGTAACCAAAATGATTTGTTACCAAAGGCAGATTTTAAGGGCTATTTAGCAATGAAGCAGGAGAAAAAGTGCATCTACACATTCTGTCATGAAAAGGTTTGCATAAAGGGCATTTGCTGTGACATATATATTCAAAACATATTTTAAACTATGCTGCAGTGTTTTCCAGTATGGACAGAACACCAGCAAATAATACATTATAAAACTTTTGGAATATTTACTCTTTTTCAAAGTTATTAAATATTTATCTGGTTGGGTAATCAAGGTTGTATAATGATTTTTCTTAAATTGTAAAAAAAGTCTTCATTTTGGTGAAGAATTTCAGATGTCATCTCTTAGAGGAGGAACTAGACTGTTGATAAAGATTTTATATACAGTTAGACTGTCTTTACTGACTCTAGTTGCAGTTCAGTAAATTTCAGCTATTCCCCTGAGTTCTATTTGGTCAGCTACTTAAAAATACTGTTAAACCAACAGAATTTAACTTCCTCTGCTACAGTTCTTCTGTTGTGGGGGAGAAGGGAGAAAGAAATTTAGAAATTCTGTCCTCAGTGATTAGATTTTACCAAATAATCTAAGAGTTACAATGAAAACAGTGAGAGAAAACAGAAACATCCTGAATCAATATCTTCAAAACTCTGAATAAACAGTTGCCAATGAGTTCTTACTACATTCCTGTGAGGCAATTCTTATCAATATTTTGAATTTACTGCGAATAAAGTGGACTCTATAAAGAGATATGACTCCCATAAACTCTAAAAGAGATTCAGTAACAGATCCAGAATTGGCTTCAATCACTAAAGAATAGTTCTCATACACACTTGAGCCCTAACTTCCTATTGCTTTTATCTGAAGGACCTGACATTTTGAATCAGTATGTCCTTGGTGTGTAAAACTGTACAAAGCAGATGCGTAATTTTGTTACGAATTCGCTAGTGTAGCACATGCATTTTCACCTATTTTTTTTTGTTTCTTTTGGTTTCAAAGTTAATGTGTGTCCATCTGTCAGTTTCCTGTGCACTCTGAAGTCTGCAGAGCATATTCTATGCTTTTATACAATGTTATAGTCCCATGATATTGTAGAAAGAAAATAGAAGTATCACTTTAAGCCACAGCTCGTTGAACCCATTTTAATTAAAACTTTTTAAAATAGATTTTATGAACTTCCTAATCTTAGCTGCAGATTAGTTGCCTGTTTATCGGATGAATGAACTAGGCAGTTTTTATTTTACATACTTAGAGATTACAGCCCTATTTTGTCCTGAAGGTATTTTGTTTGATGAAGTCAATTTTAAGCAGCCTAATTCATGAATTAGCTGCCAATGTAGGGCACAAACCCAATCTAATTTGAGATACCCACATAATTTATTCTCCATGATGAAATCTCCCAAGGAAGCAGTAGAGCAGAAATACCTTCCACAAGTATAGAAGAGAAAGCCATTAATTCATAATGACAAAAAACCAAACAACAACAGCAAAAAACAAGCAAAAAAACCTGAACACATCACTAGTATACAACGCCTAGCACAAAATGTTTAATTGAAAAAACTTATGCAGAATGATGATTAATTTTTTTTCAAGGACATCTTAGAAGTTAATACAATACATATAGGGTAGTACTATTGTAAGTCATGAACCTGATTTCCAAAACATTTTGATAACATATAGATAAGGAGGAATTTTGGAAACAGCGTTAATCCAAGACACTCCAATCTGGACATACAGGTAATTCCTCGCCCTCTCTGCCAAGAAGAGCTAACCAAATTTCATGTGCCATCTGATTGTTACAGCCTCTTCAGCTGGCCTTTTTCTCTGCTGAGTTTAAATCCAAGAAATGCAGATGCATAATTGTACATCAGTTTTCTGTTTTACTTGTTCTGCAATTCATCTATGGCCTGCAGTATCTTTCAAAGTCAAAATGGTCTGAATCTGAGCATTAAAGCGTAAAGACCTCCAGGCAATCTTCCCTCTCTCTTTTAGAAACTTTTCAGAATTTGAAGTAGACAGCAGCCTGCTGCTCACTGGAACATTCCTCAGTTGAGAGAGATTAAAAAGTAAGTATTGCAGGAAGTAAATCATAGCTATTTGCTAATTGGTATCTGAATATTCAGTAGTGCTACACTTTCAAATCTTGCTCTTACAGGGAGGTGCAACATTGTTCATTCATATATAAAAGATAAAGCCTTTTGTGGTTTCAGTAGAGCTGGATATAGTGGATTGTGGCCTCTTACTTTTTTTGTCCAATCCCATAAAACCTGTCAAGTTGGCTCAAATTCAGGTGTCCATCTAGATGATGATCATACATATGCATAGAGACGGAGCGGATGGACAAAGCAAGGACACAGTGATTCTCCCTTGACCTGTCATTAAAGATTTTGTCATTTAGTAGCTAATGAACTGGCTGTTCAATGCAGACTGCCACGTTCAAATCTGTGGTTGAGTAGGTTCCTTCATGAACATCTACTAAAACTTTGGGAGACTCCTTATCCTTCAGAAAACAAAAAAAAAAAAAAAATAGAATCAATTTTCACAGAGTGAGCAAGAAAATTGAGTGAAAAAAATTTCTGCTAGTTTGTTCTAAATACACCACTTGTTTCAATGGGTACTTTCTACATCTTGAACTTTGAGAAATTGGGAAAAAATGTCCAATACTCTGCTGTTTTCCAAACATAGCACTTTTATTCTATCAGTTTTGTTGATATACAGACCATTCTGAATCCTTTATGTTCTAGTTTTACTTTGCCTTTTTTTTTGAGAGACCAGAGCTGAGTCTTTTCCCAAGATAGATGTATATTCATGTTTATCTGCAAAAAATCAAGATCCTTTTCCTGAGGGGTGATAGCGAATTTGGAACTCAGCCCTGTGTTCCCCTGTACAACTGAAATGTTTTCTCTTATGAACATTACATTCATTTTCTTCAGGCTGTCTCTGCCATTTTATTGGCTAATCACTCAGTATCATAGCAGATTTTTGCACCTCTTTGAGGTTCATATTGAATACATTCCTAAATTCATTCAGTTCAGTGAAATCTGTCCCTTCACTTGTAATCTGTTCTCTGCAATATTTAATATGTTAGATGTCAGAAAACCTATAAAGATCTTTAGGAAAACTTGCTTAGAACTGCCCTTTATTGTGAAAATTGCTACCTTTTCTTTACTATGTTATTAATTTATGACAGTGTCAACTTTGCAAATCTGAGCTATACTGTAATTTGGTGGAAAAGTTTTGCATTTTTCAGTACTAATTCAATTTTATCAACTTTCTTACAGTCAATGCAACCATGGAGGTGGCTAAAGACATAGGCCTGCAGAAAGCAGTAACTAGATTAAATAGAAATTCTGAGAGACAAACTGTCTTTTTGAAAACAAATAAATTATCCCTCATAGAGAATTATTTACCATAACCTGCTACCAGACCATTTCTAGTTCATGAACCAGCTGACGGATGATTGTATTGAAATGTATAGTGAAATTATAATTAGCATCCGGATTCAAGGACAAGAAGCTAAACATTATTAGATAATTTTTGGCTTTGAAAACTGTAGGAGGAACAAGGGAGAAAATATGACCTAAGGAATCACATCAGTCTCACAGTCAAGAGTCACATATATACACTGCTATATTATGGAATTATCATACTATGACTTCCAAAAGAGCTTCTTTTTAATAAGTAGATGTTCAGAACATTTTAGACCAACTTCTATTCAATAATTGCAAAATACTTGACCCTTAGTAGCACAAAGCCCTGTGTCTCACAATTTCTTATCTATTATTAGTGTATAGATAAAGAAAATCAATAAGATTTTGGAAAGTACTGAATTTGTGATTATGCAATAACGTGTCAACATACAAAAACTTAACGGATATTCTGAAAGCACTGACATGAAATATAAATTTAAGGTGTAAAAGCTTCAGAAATTAAGAATTTTTGTCCTAACTACTAAAAAATAATGGCTTACTCCTTCCCTTCCAGTACACTAAGTAAAAGAAGTTGAAATACTCCCACATAGTCTTTACAACAATTCATCCTTAAGTCTAGGGGCAAAACAAGCAGGCAAATCCTGCAAGAAAAACAAGCAAGAAAAACCTTCATTTTAACTCAGACAAGATATTTATCAAATCTGCAACAGATCATTTTAACTCATTTTGGGTATCTTACACAAAAGCAAAGAATAAAATGCAAATAGTTGGGTAAATTAAAGCTTTTACATTTTTTTAATTGGTTTAGGTGTTGCTAGGAACAAATGAATTTTGTTATTTTTCTGCCTGCTTGGTGGAAAACCTGGGCCTAAAACCTACACATCTGTGAACAGGTTGCTGTGTATTTCTCAAAAAAGAAAAAAAAAAAACCAAACAAAAATCAGAACCACAACAACCCAACAAACAAACAACAACAACAACAACAAAACACTGAAAAGAAGCATCTGGAGCACTCAAAATATGTCCACATTTCATTATAGTGAAATATGTATACTCCTAGCAGTAGGTAACATGGATTTAAACCTTCTTGGTCAAAGGAAAGGAAATGAATAATTTCATGCAACCATTGGCTGATGCCCCAAGGCTTTAAATTCTGGGGAATCACAAGACCACTGCTGGGTTCTCAGGCTTTATCAGAAACATGAAGTGCAGATTCTCATTTTCACCATTTCCACTTTGTTACAGACACATGAAATCAAATAAAATAATTGCTTATTGGGTTGAACTGAGCTTTTGTTTAAAACAAGTGCAAGTAAAATGTTAAAAGATTCTTGAAGCTCTTCAGCAGTTAAATTCACCACTAACTCTGGTGTAACAAAAGACCACATTAAATCTCTCCTCACCATGGGATTACCACTAAAAGACAGAGGCAAATTTACAAGCAGAATCCTCAAAAATTGCAAGAAATTATTTTTCTGGAATTTAACCTGAGACCTGAAAAAAGAACTATAAAAGGAATGTGATATCACATATTTCTCAACTCACAGTTATACTTTCTGTTTTACAGTTTCATTTTGCAGTCTCACAGCTCAGCAAAACGAGGAACTGAGGCAGATTAAGTGTCACCTGTCTGCTGAACTTTTAGTAAAGTATAAACTCAGAAACAGTGTGTTTGTTTTCCTGACTTGCAGGTTGAAAAACAACTTTTACAAGAAAAATCTGGTCTTTGCCTGCAGTCATCGAGCAGGAGGCTGAACAGTAATAGGCAGAGGCTACATATCTGGCAAAGTCCTCTCCTTGCCATCACCAGTCGAAGTGGCTCAGAGCCAGCTGACACATACACAGCCAGGGGCTGCCTAGTGCTCTGCTGGCAGTGAGGCACTGGCCAGTCCCTTCAGGCCCTGAGCTCCTGGTGCTGCTCCATGTCTGTGGTCTCACCTCATAAACTTCAGTCTTGCTGTGTCAGTGCTGGTCAACCTGCCACTGGGGCGAGCAAGGGCCCAGGTAATCCTGGTCTGCAGTGCAGGTGGAGCAGGTTGGTGCAGTGGGAAATCAATTAATGGTAGTGTTTCAGGATATAATGCAAAAAAGCCCCCAAACAAATAATTTTTTTTTTTTTTTAAAACAACAACAACAACAACAACAAAAACAACAAAAAAAACCCACAAGCAAACTAACAAAACCACAACAAAATGCTGGAAAATGTGGTCTAAATGAAGTTTGCTTAAGAACCTTAATTTGCTGAAGAAATAGAAAAGGAAACAAAAGATCTGTCTCAGCTGCTGCCACTGAGGAGTTTTTATTCACAATAACAATTCACAATTTGCAATTCAAAATATAATTGCAATCCTTTAAAGTCCCTTTTCTTGAAATAGGAAGAAACACTAAGTATCCTGATATCATTTCTGGAAAAGAAAAAAAGTGCAATAGAGTGATTACCAGTTATTAATTCTGCAACAGATTAGTATATCAGAAAAGAAATTAAGTGTCCTGCTTTGTTATAGTAATATACAGTTCACTATAGAATGAAATCACAGAATAAATTGTGGCATTCAGTAAAAAGTGAACTTAGGGAGGCACATGCTGACTTCTCCAATCTGGTGTGTGAACCATAGAAAAAAAAGATGTTTTATAATAATTAGACAGACTAAGAAATAATTCAATTTTAAGCTATCTAAAAGAGGGCAGGAACAGGTTTGTGATTTTTTATTTACTTTTTTGTGTTTGCATATTTTTGTGGCTTATAATTAATTTAAATATAACCTCATTTAAATTTATACTTGATTTAAATTTCACTTCTAAGCTCTCAGAATTCCATTTTCATCTCCCTGTACTGAAAGGAATAGAATACTTCAGGCACTTATTCACATGGTATTAAGCCAAGCCAAAGCCATGAAAATGCCATGGTGCAACTTAGTGAAAATTTATCTTTTACTGGGAATAGTTCAATTACAACTGAAATGAGATTGGAAATAATATTTTCTTCTATAAACCTTGCACCTGGAAGACAATACATCTGTTTAATATCTTGCCACTTCTATCATTCTGTGGTGTATCTGAAACTGCCTCTTCTAGCAGTAGGCACATGAGGATTCTGTCCTATTTATTTCATAAAATTAGCTTAATTATTATGAATAGCTGTCACCTATTTATTCCTATGACTGTTTTTCCAAACCAAAGAAGTATACATCATGGTTAGTTTACTTCATGCTTGAATGCATTTAAGAGAAAGAAAAATTAATTTCCAGTTAATTTAATACTAAGAGGAAAATGTCATTTTTCATTAGCAAACCACTCTATCTATTGTTCCTAAACATTTTCAGCTTGTGTTTGCTATCATTGTCTTAGTAATAAAGCAGGAGTCAATTTAAGAAAATTAAAAACTCTAATAACAAATCTAACCCTTAAAACCTATGAAAAGAAGGGTTGGATTTTTTCTCGAATTTTCAGATAATGAATATACTGTTATTCTACATGTCAGTACACAATTCTCCATTAATTAGTACTGAATGTATATTATTCCTGTGATCATACTTTCTGGTTTTGTAAATAAATATAAAATCTTCTTTAGATGACTAATTATATTCTCATTTCCACTGGGCAATCAGCAGCCCTGCATCAACATACAGATTAGTCAATATGAATGAATGAATCTCCTGCACCTCAAGGAGGAATATTCCCATATTCTTAAGTGAACATTTATTTAGTTCAAATTTTCGGTGTGATCTCTGTTTGATCTTCTTTCCCTAAGATGTCTGCAGCAAAATGACATCTCCAAGTTGCTAGGGGTTTATGAAAAATCAAATGCAGTTTATTTTCAAAGACTTCAATGCTCTTCGTGTCAGAATGAAAAATAAGGGCCAGTGTTGGCAGCAATTCCTTAACTGTTGTGTACTAGGAGTACATGTGAAGCAAAATAATTGTGTAGCAAATTTCAGCTATTTCATCATCATTCCATGCAGAGTATTGTCCTATGATTATTAAAAAACACTCTAGAATCAGAAGAAGAATAAATTATGTCAGTTGTGAATACAATGTATTAGGTCAGATAATTTTTAAAGAAACTTAAAGAAAAATGCAGTTTTAGAAGGAAGAAAATGTGTGCAAATACTGTAATGAATTTATTCTTAATGAAATTATAATTTAATATCAATATTGTGCAATAATTGTTTCTCACTATTAGTCAAACATATTTATTTTTAATAAGTGAAACTTATAGGTAGTCGTAGCTTGGCTTCATTTCAAAAATATATTTGAGACAATAAACTTCTCTGGTTCAAATACTCTCATCATTATCATTCATAGAAAGTCAGTCCAGACACTTGGCTGTATAATCCCAGGGTACTTCATCAACCCGTAGCACTGCAACTCCTTACTTTGCAATTGAAGTTTGTGTTCAGGTTCATAAGAAAGCCACATTTACAGCAGTAGAATGAATATTAATAAGGCATGATGTACAAATTTTTTGCAGGTAGATTGTGGAAAATATTGATTTTCAGTTTCAAGGTAACTATTCCAGATATTATATCTTTTCAAGAGCAGGTGTCTAGACTTTTTCCAGGTCTAGTGTGCTATTCCAGAAGCTATCTCTTAGATAAGATACACATACATGTATATTTATCTATATCCTAACTAATAGTGATTAATAAAGTTTCATGAAAACTTGAAACTATTTCCAAGATATTAACCCTTTTGATTAGATAAAAAAGCCAAGTTTTAATTTAGTTAATATATTTTCATCTTTATATACTGTCCTTGAAATTCTACCTATGAAATACTTCTAAACAGTTCCAGTCTCTTTTTTTCTTTATTTTTCTTTATGTTTCTTTTGTTTGTTTGTTTGTTTGGTTTGGTTTGTTTTAAATTCACTTAATATTTTAATGTCAGATGCACAGGCAATTTATTTGACCTCTACCGGATGCAAAGTTACATAGCTCTACGGGATGTGAGCTATGAAATCAAAACACATTATCACTTCATGATCTGATGTCTTTATTTCATATGTGTGTTGATTTCCAGTAGTAACACTACAAACAATAGTGTTTTCATGTGTATTACTCAGATATCCAAAAGATCTCACAGGTTTTAAACTCTGGTTTTTGGACACAGTTGTTACTATACCTTCCATCTTCTGACAAGGAGAAAGAACTTCCGTCCCCCAGGGAAAGCGAGCAGCCTCTGCAGAACACTGCCAAGGGAGAGTTAAACAAGATTAAAATTTTGCATTATAAAATACGGAAATATGGAACTGTGGACAGGAAATTAACAGCACATACTGCAGTGACAAACAGGTACCTACTTCCGCTCCTTTACAGAAAGGCTACTGAGAAAGCATAGATCCCAAATACGTCTTTCCATGTGGAAAAATATGTTTGAGATGATCCTCATTTTCTTTTATAAGCAACAGAGTGAGCTGTTCTGGTGAGCATGTGCCAGCTCTCACTGAAGGTAAACCAAGTGTTACCAGTTCCAGATAGTATTTCTCAACACACAATTATCACCGTAGACTTACAACTTGAGAAAAGTAAAAGAAAAAAGCATTGACACTGACATACTCAAGTGCCATGTTGAAGGGACCCTCTTGAAAAATGCCTCCTAATTGTAGTTCTCATTTAAGACATTGGATTCAGTGATATATTCTCATCATATGTTCCTTGTTTGCTTTTTTTGGAATCTCACTAGATTTGATAAAAGTTTCAAAAAACTGTATCAGTTGTTACCAGTAAATTTTTTCCTAAGTGTATCTGATCAGTTTTTGGAATGAACGATTAGAAGGTACTTTTTTTAATAAATAATAGTATATTTCAGTAACTAAGTAGAACAGACATTGAAACAGCTTTCAAAAAGGACAGATATTGTTGTTTATTCTTCTTTAATTTGATTCTATCTTCCAAATTTTCAAATTCGTTTCTAAGAATGCTTCAAACATTGCACAGAAAGCCCTTTAACTTCATCCTTTTGATACCCTTCACAATATTTTTCCTGTGATTTTTTTCTTTTCTGTTACTTTTTTATTTCATACAGTTCTTTCCCAACCCTTACTATTTCCTAGAGATTGTTATTTACTGAAACTATTTTATTTTTTCA
Source organism: Patagioenas fasciata (assembly GCF_037038585.1). Taxonomy (NCBI): domain Eukaryota; kingdom Metazoa; phylum Chordata; class Aves; order Columbiformes; family Columbidae; genus Patagioenas; species Patagioenas fasciata. The sequence continues at coordinate 57,992,945 of NC_092521.1, forward strand.
CATATATTTCCTTTCCTTAGGAGAAAAACACCTTTCATTTCAATATATTCCAATATATAAGCATGGAAATATATTCTTCACCCACCTACTTAACATGACATTTCAGTTAATTTATTACTATATTTTCAGTGAAAACTGGCTACATTTCAAGGTGAATATTTCTGGAACAAATAACATTATTGTTTTGGTTGGACCAAAACTGAGGTTGTTTGGAGCACAGGAGGAAATAGGCTACTCTTTATGCCTGTCTGAATCTGGTTACCTTCAATTCCAAATGGAGGACTCAACAGAGAGCAAATAAAATTTCCAGAAGCAGCAGTACAGGAAAGCTGAAAGTTAAAAACATCATCCAGTGACTATCATATAACTAAAAAATTCACTTCTTTTTCTGTCTCTTGCTAGTTATTATTTCCAAATGTGTATTACTTTTTCTTACCAGCCTTCTCCCTTTCCTCTGAAATGCATGGGTGTTTTTCAGGGGCTTTATTGTGGGGTACCTGTTAGACAAATGCTATTTAGATGTAATATCAGAAATAATGAATCATCAAGAAACATTGTATTTATGTAAGACTGGAAAGAGACTAAAATTGCTAGGTTAAGACTGACAGTTTCTCTCACACTGGACAGAATATAACTTTTCTTGATAATTTATTCTTATGTAAATTGCATCAGCAGCAATATTAAGACAACATAAAATCCCACTCTGAAATATCATTTTCATTATCATGAGTAACTATCAAGAAACATTTTTTAACACATTTTGGTTCATCTTAATTATAGGCAGGCTTATAATACTTGTTATGGTGGATTTAATTCACCTTAAGTGATGAATGAGAATCATTATCATAATAAGAAAATATAAATCAGACAGCAGCTTTTCTCTGCACTGTATTTTATGATGCTTAGTCATATCTTTATACCTTTTAATTTTCTTATGGAAAAATACAGATGTCTACTGTAGGGTACAGCTACAATTAATTATGGAAATAATACTGGAATAAAGGTGCTGATCTAAACCATTATGACAATCATAACCTTCTTTTAGAAAGATCTTTAGAAAATATTGCTAATTTTAACTAATATTAAAAATATTAATATTTTTCTGAATATATTAAAATATTGTTTATGGTTATATGGGGGTCTTGATTTTTTATTCACTTATAAGCATATATGCTTGCTTCCTAGTTTGTTTTTAAACTATATAAAGTCACCTTTTTAGACTGGCTGCCTTAATTTGAGCACACACACCTAAGCATTTCCTTCACTGTAATCTAATTCCACAGCCTCAGTGCAGGTCAATTTTAGACTATAGTCAACTGAATAAAAGCATCTACTTAATAACACAGCTAGGTGCTTAAGTTATTTTAAAACTGGAGTCTTATAGGCAGGACTAAGGGTGTTTAAAGAGCTGGGTGATGTCATAGCAAGGCCTCCCTCTGTGGTTTTTCCTGGGAATATGGAGAGGACCCAGATGAGTAGAAGCTGTCAAACGTTGTCCCAGTCTACAAGAAGGGCAACAGGGATGAACCTGGCAACTATAGGCCTGTCAGTCTCACTTATGTTCCTGGCAAAATCATGGAGATTGGTCTGGGTGTTATTGAAAAACATCTGAATGACAATACAGTGATTTGTCCCAGCCAGCACAGGTTCACGAGGATAGCATCCTGCTTAACAAACTTACTTTCTTTCTATGACAAGGTTACCCACCTGGTTGACCAAGGGAAGGCTGTCGATGTGGTCTTTTTGGATTTCAAGTAAAGCCTTTGATACTGTCTCTCACAGTATCCTCCTGGACGAGATGTCCAGCATACAGCTGGATAAACACACATTGCAGTGGGTGAGCAATTGGCTGACAGGCAAGGTTCAAAAGGTTCTAGTAAATGGGGTTAAGTCAGGCTGGCGACTAGTGAGGTTCTGCAGGGATCCATCTTAGGGCCAGCACTCTTCAATGTCTTCATAAATGACTTAGACACAGGAATTGAGGGAATACTAAGTTCGTTGATGACACTAAATTGGGAGGAGCTGTTGACACTCTTGAGGGCAGAGAAGCCCTGCAGAGGGATCTGGACAAATTGGAGAATTGAACAATCACCAACCACATGTAGTTCAACAAGGACAAGTGCTGGATTTTGCACCTGGCACACAGCAACCCTGGCTGTACACACAGATTGGAGGACGAGATGCTGGAAAGCAGCTTTGTGGAGAGGGATCTGGGGGTTCTGGTTGACGACAAGCTGAACACGAGCCAACAGTGTGCCCTGGCAGCCAAGAGGGCCAACTGTGTCCTGGGTGCATCAAGCACAGCATTGCCAGCCTGGCGAGGGAGGTGATTGTCCCACTCTGCTCTGCACTGGTGCAGCCTCACCTGGAGCACTGTGTGCAGCTCTGGGGGCCACAGTATAAAAAGGATATAAAACTATTGAAGAGCATCCAGAGGAGGGCTATGAAGTTGGTAAAGGGTTTGGAGAGGAAGCTGTATGGGGAGCAGCTAAAGTCACTTGGTTTGTTCAGCCTGGAGACTGAGGGAAGACCTCATTGTAGTTTACAGCTTTCTCAGAAGGGGAGAAGGAAGGGAGGGAGGGGAGGCAGGGAGATGTGCCAGGGGAGGTTTAGGTTGGACATTAGGAAAAGGTTCTTCACCAGAGGGTGGTGAAGCACTGAAACAGGTTCTCCAGGGAGGTGTCACAGCCCCAAGCCTGACAGTGTTCAAGAAGAGACTGGACAATGCCCTCAGACACGTGGTGTGAATTGTGAGGTTGTCATATGCAGGGACAGGAGTTGGACTTGATGATCCTTGTGTCACCCTTCCAACTCAGGACATTTTATGATTCTGTGACTGCACTGTCCCTACTCTCTACTAGATTAAATTTAGAAAAATGCTGATATACTCCTGAGCCTTCATTTTGACTTTTATCCATGTACCAGCTTGAGCTCAGAAGTCTGACTCCTCAGCCTGAACAACTTGACTTGATTCCTTAGGAGGACAGTCTAACTATTCTACCTTTTAAAATATACTACATATCCATATGTGGGAATTAATATTACTAGGGGGAAATTGTGGGTTATTGTAGATCTACAGCAGAAAGGAAGAGTGACACTATTAAGCTACTTGTCACATCAGTGTATGGTTAGTATAGTAGCTAACAACCTTGTTTTGAAAAATTGACAACATATGAATATTTCTACTAATTTATATTTATATATATGTGGACTACTAGGCATATAACAAAGTGCAGGCATACAAAGTGCTCTCAGACACAAACAGATACAAAATATGTGAAAATATATTTCCTTTAAATTCTTTAAGGAGTAATGTTCTGAGGTGTTATTAAACTTCAGTAGTCACAAGTTTTCTGGAAATAAATGTTAATTTCACGTGAGCCAGCTGTTTCAACTTCAATTATAAGTGCTCTATTTTATTAATAAAAGCATTAATATCTGAATTATCATGTAGGTATATGGAATTTCACACAGTTTCTTTCAGTATTGAAGTGACCCAGTGTTTCTGTCACAGAGCATTGTGCAGTACAGGATGGGAATCTCTTAATCATTGTTATTCCCAGCCAAAAAAAACTTCAGGTTTGCAGGGTGGGACCTGTTATTCAAGTTCAGATTGTTTATACTGATACCTGTTTTTACTGTGATGCAGTTCAGCTTCTCTATGCAATTGTGTCCCTCTAATGCTGTGGTGCTGACAGCAGTACAGATGGCTATAACTATATAAAATATAAGAACAGATTTGCAGAAAATAGCAAAAATTACAGATGCTGCGGCATGAGGATCAGAAATTATGTAATTCACAAAAGTGTCATTGTTCTTGCATTAAAACAACAGGTTTGTTGTTTGTCCTTTCAGTTCCTAGAGAATTAGTCTGCAAATGCTTCAGTGCAGCATGTATAGTTTTCTGCATGCAAATGGTTTCAACTTTAACACCTGCCCCTGTCAAGCTGTTCTGGGGAAGTGTGCATTGGGGTGTTTAAAACTGACACCGTGACAGCTGAGATCATCTAGCATGCTCAAGGTAACAGGCTCCTGGCTTAATCATAAGGGGCTGGAGTCAGGGCATAATCGGTGACGGGTTCTTAACTGCAGGATTTGCTCCCCGCCTTGGTTCATCGGAGCCTGAATCTTCCTGATTTCTCAGGCACGCAACAAGACCCATTTGTTCTCTGAGGCTTTTCCAGAGGTGAGAAATAAAATGAGGAGAGTTTACAGGTGATTTGACAGGATCTGGAGAGTCACTGTCACTTTTGCTTCAAATGTAGTGCACAACAGCATCTGTAAATATGCAAGGAGTGGGGAGGCAGGCACGCAGCTTCTAGCACAAAGAAACAGCTTGGTGTAGATTGAATTAAACTTCATGAGAAACACTTTATTAGGTTCTAGGGACACAAACCTTTCCCAAAACTTTAGAAACACTCTCCTGCTCATGCTTATTTCACTTACTTAGCACTTATATCTGGTTAACTAATACTTCAATATATGGACTCCTCATTTGCAGGATGTTGTGAAAGGCAGGGCCCATGTGACTAAATGAAGTTCTATTGACCAACTTAGAAGTTTGCTTGAGCTGAAGAATTGAGCCTTTATGCACTTAACTTAGCTACAGAGGAAATTGATTGTCTATTTTTCAAAGAATGTGGGTTTTTTTTTTCACTTGTTCACTACTTTTAAACATGTCAAAATACATATTTGCTTTATTTTGCAATATAAAAGCTTTGAGATCCTTTTTTTTTGTGTGTGTGCTTAGAAGCAGCCAAAAGCAGGAATACTCTGTAGAAATGAGGACAGATCAATGATCACTCTATGAAATGAGAAAACTTAAAAACATTGAGTGAACAATTATGATGAATGTGGGCGTTACAACCTGTATAATACAGAAATATTGCAGTTCACTTATTAAGTGGGACCTGGCTTTAACCAAAAGATTGACTTACTGCCTAAAGTTGCAACACAAGGTAGTGAATTTTTATTTAAATACCTATGAGAATGTTGTGTGTAAACACAATACAGAAGATACAACACTTTTAAGACATGTAGGATGCAGACCTTGCAAATGGATCTGTCTGAGGAAGAATAAATTTTCCTCAGAGCCGTCCACTTATAACAAAGTCTCTAAAAAACCTCAGAACCTCAACCAAAAGATGCTCCACACATAATAGACAAATTCAGCTGCAGATTAATTTTTCTTAGTCTAATTATAAGAACTAAAAATTTACTGCATACTTTGCAAAAGACTGCGTACTAAAATGCTTACAAAGTGCCTGATGAAGACTGAGGAGTTTATTTTGCAAGTTATTCTCCCCTAGCTACTGTTCTTCTCAAGGGAGGCTGTATTTAAAAGTGTTAGTGAAATATAAATAAATAAATAAATATTTTTTCAGAAGTTTGCTAGTTTTATGTCTGAGTGTATTAGGAAGCAGGGCACACAGCGCTGTACTACATGCCAACGATTTCATTTTTCTTTTTGCATTGCTCTGACAGCAAGGTCATTTATCTTTTGGATAAGGAATAAGAAGCAAAAAGAAAATAAGAAAACTATTTAATTTGAAAGTTGTGTTGTGTACTCTTAAATTGAGAATATTTTGCCACTGCCTACTGCTAATTTTTATTCCACGCAAGCAAGCACACTTCCTCATCAATAAGTTGACCTGGCAATAGGCTTAGCAGTGAAGCCAAACAATCGATGACATGATCTAGTAGGTTAGGATTACTTGCATTGCAACTGCTTATTCTTTAATTGCCTGGAGGACTAAAAAGGTTGAAGAGGGAAAAAAAAGTCTATTTTTATTTGTACATTGTTAAGTATTTCCAGAACTATTCTACCAGATTCCTGCAGCTTTCTCTGTGAGAAGGTCCTTGAACTGTGAGATTCCACAACAGGTAGATGAGATGGAAAGTATTTACTTCTATCCATACCCGACATGTTTCCTCCACAACAGCTTTCCAACTGCTTTGAGCTGGAAAAAATACTGATGTGAAAACAACCTTCTTTTGAGATAAGAATGAGGGAAAAGTATTTTGTGAAAGAATTTAAAGTTTCATATTTAATTCCCATGCAACCCTCTTCTCAAACTGAAATGAAACAAACTTTTCAAAGGCTTTCATGAAGAAAAGGACAAAGAGACTGTAATAGGTCAGCTAACTGGAATGGTAAGGGTTTACATAAACTGTAAAAATCTATTCTAACAGCTTCTAGGCAGTTATATTTTCTAATTAGAAACATTTTGTCTGAATATTCTCCATCAGCTTTTTTCCTACAATGAAAAGCAATACACACGACTGACAGAAAAGTCATTGTTATTTACTGAATTCATAGGCATTTGAAAAAACAAACAAACAACACCCAAAAAGTACTAAGACTCACAGAACTTGTGAAAGCACATCTATAAGTTCAGGAATCTTTGAAATCATCCAGTGCCGTCAAAGTATTTAACAGAATCACAGAATGGTGGGGGTTGGAAGAGACCTCTGGAGATCATCTAGTCCAACCCACCTGCTAAAGTAGGATCACCCAGAGCAGATTGAACAGAAATGTGTCCAGGCAGGTCTTGAATGTCTCCAGAGTAGGAGACTCCACAACCTCCCTGGGCAGCCTGTTCTGGTGCTCTGACACCCTCAAAGTAAAGAAGCTTTCCTCATATTCCAATGGAACCTTCTGGGTTTCAGTCTGTAACCATTGCCCCTCATTCTATCATTGGGCACCACTGAAAGGAGTCTGGTCCCATCTTCTTGACATCCACCCTTGAGATATTTATAAACATTGATGAAACCACCTCTCATCCTTCTCTTCTCTTTCCAACAAGTTACATAGCTTAATTATTTTTATTTCAGTCAAAATCCCTGCACTTCTGCTTGAAAGTCTGTTGAGAAAATACAGGTCAGAACTAATTTGAATGTTTAAAATGGGAAGGTAACCAGAGCTTTCCATACTATAATTTATACTGAACATAATAGAAAACTGGAATGTTATCAGTTTAATTAGGCTTAATTTTTTTAATTTTTTTATTTTTTATTTTTTTTCATTATCTCTTCAACAAAATATTTTGCAAATTCACACAAATAATGCATATTTTCTATTTTACTTTCAAATCAGTTCACGTGCCTATAGACCCGTAACGGGCAGACTTTAACTCTTCTTTAGATACTGATTTCCTTGACATCCAGCAGCTGGTCTGTCTCAAGTTGTCTCCCCTTCTCTGTATGTTTTTGCTCCATTATGTTTCATATCACACAGCCTAGAGTTGGTTATTGATATGTGTCTCAAATATTGTGATCTCTGTTGCTGAATTCTGGACTAGTAACACTGACTTTTGCATTTATCTGCATCAACACATTCCTTCCCACAGCAGGTCTTCTCAGCTGAACTACACTGCTGTGGATTGACTCACAGGCCATACAGAGAATGATGTTTAATCATGTGGAATTATACACATTCATCTCTATGTTTTCTACATTAATATAGAAACATATGTACAAGAAATGAACACTAAAAGTCAAGATAGACAACAAACACTAAAATTTAACACTTTTGAAAATCTTTCCCGTGACAGAAGTACACATTCTTTTTGTATATGCATACAACTCCTTTCAAAATTTTGAAGTGTATGAGTTACCAAAACTGGAATTGGAAAGATAATCTGTAATCCTCAAGCATTTTATGCCAAGAACTGATGACTTACTCTCTACCTAGCAATGTAAAACTCAAGTAGCATTAGATGATAACTGACAGAGTCATTTACTCATCCTCATTTCAACCTTGTACTTGTGCTATTCCCCAAGTGCCATTCTGGTATGTGAAATTCTTTGTCTTTCTAGTAGCTTTTAAGTCAGAGACATTAAAAAAAAAAAAATTCTAGTAGAACTTTTGAAATTACCTTTTACTTTCTGAATCAGTGGATTTTGATGTAACCATTCAAAAGAGTTGGACTGATTCAAGAACTTGTTCAATCAGCAGCTCCTTTGATGAATATTCATCTCCCACTTATCTTAAAATTGGATTTCATACCTATCTGTTGCCTGCTGCTTAGAATCAGTCAAGCACTTGGCATAGACTTATGTGACATTTGCACTTTTTGAGGGTAGATTCAGCTTTTTGCTCTCAGTCAGAAGGTGTTTTGCCTGAGGCCAAACCAGTAGTTGTTTGCTTTAGGTAGAAGGATGCAGCTTCACTGCACAAGACAATGAAGCGCTGAAAAAGTACTTTCTGAAGGCACAAACATATCAGTCAAATGCAAGTACTGGATCCAGTATAACTGTAGACTGTATACATCTGTCAATTGGCATCCCTATACAATGGGAGGAGATGTATAACACCCCCAGGTAAGACAGTCCCACCTCAGGCTTTGTAGCTGTTAGAGAAAAGCTTTGCACACAACTTTACAATTTACTTTACTTTTACTTCACAATTTTACTGTTCCACTCTGTGTGTGAAGGTCTAAAATCAGATTTGCAGCTGGACTATTGAGCTACAGGAGACTATGACAGAAACTTTGCCTTAGAAAGAAGAGAGAGAGGAAGACAGAGAATATGAGTGATCCAGTAGTTTATATTAAACAATAATGCCATGTTAGAGGAGTACAAACGGCATAGGAATTAAAACAATACTGTTTTTTGCAGCTTTTATATTCCTGAGTAAAAGTGGATAGAGTATGTCATAGAGCTAAGTGATGCTAGCAATTTTTTCGTAGTTGAATGTAACAGTTAATTTAATTTTGTGTTGTTGTTCCGTGGTTATTAAAACACTGACTCTGTGAAAAATTATATTGTCTTAAAAGATATGCTTCTCTAGGGTACACATTCACGTTTTGCCAGAGATTCACTATCTTTAACTGAGTTCCACTCAAATCAATGAATTAAAACTACCGGATCATCTGTCTCAGCTTCATTTCCCACATAATTATGTCTTCTGTAGAACGATTAAAAGAGAGGAAGAACAAACTTGAGCTGGATTTTTGTGTAGCTAAAATAACCAGTTGCCTTGTGTCAGAATATTCATTAGTGTTAATCCCCTGAACTGACATTTAGATTTCAAGTTGATTTTTAGGAGTCAGGTTTAGCTCGAGTTTTAAATAGTATGACTGGTAGGATTTCAGTGAAGGAGAAACAAATAAAATTATTGGTTTTAAACATGAAATATCTGTATGACAGCTTTATTCAACAAAATTAATGAATAATCATATTCAAGATCCATGCACCGAAAACCCACTACTAAATTTGATTAACCAGCATATTATGAGGTTAGGTGGGTTCTGTTTTTTCCTTGAAAGAGAACCGTACCTTACTTTCATGTATACTGCATGACTGTGTCCTGTATGAAATTCAGAACTTGCGTTAGTGCTCTCAATACCACAAAAAGAATAACTGAGAAAAAAAATGGAGGCGACATAAAAACTAGACAGCTGTGCTAATTGCATCTAAGATTTGTCTCAGAGATGACTGACCACCAGGTTTTTAAAACGGAGTTCTTCACTTTTCTCTCCTGTGTTTTATGACCATTTTTATGTATTTTACCATTATTCCAGATATATGTTGCTGTCTAATTTCTCTGAAAATATGAAAGCTGAAAGAAGTTTTACACCCTGGTATCTAAGAGACTTTCTGATCATCAAACAATTTATTTATTATTACAGCTTACTGGGAAGTAACAGAGAGCACATTCAACAAACAGAAGCAACTATGGTGGCATGGCCATGAAACTAGTCTCCAGGTCACAGTAGATTTAGGTTGCTTCTCAAGGTGAAAGTTAGATTGCCTCTGAATATAGACAAAGGTGTGATTTCAAAACTCCTGAAGTCTACACATAGATTCAAGTTCATTTAAGAGTATTTTTTAAGCTGCAGAGAAACTAGATGTCCCAGGCCCTGAGGAATTTCAATGTAAAACCCTCTACTTTTATCTCAGCTGGTGGTGAGAATTGTCTCATTAATTTATTTTAAAATAGAAAGTTTTCAATTGCAGTATAGTGATTTTTTTTTTTTTAATTTCATTTAAGCTTTTAAAAAAACTAAGATGCCTGTGTTCCTTCATCCCCAAAATATTAAGTGGAACATTGTTGCTTTATCCATGCGAGCCACGGAACCTGACACACCAATATGATGTTCACAGAGTTCGCTTTATTGTCGGACCGGGCTAGCTTTATAGCAAAGCTGCCCTGTCCACGCGCCTTACAACAACGTGATTGGTTGTAACTCGTGTTATACAATAACATGATAGGCTGCATGTGCTGTCCACGCGCTCTGCACACATATGTCCAGCGATTGCTCACTCATTATTACCTTCTAATGGTGCTCCTTTAGTTTCTTTTGTCTCTGGCTTCACCTCTCAGCCAGGCTGGCGACAACCCCATTCCCCTGGGGCGGGGGGGGGGCTCTGCCACTACAGAACATGCCTATGCAATTCAGGTTTTCAAGATATATGCAGGTGCCCTGTAACCTGAAATGCACATTTTTCTAGTAAGTATAAGACAAATGCTTTTAAGCCAATACTGACTCTGATAGTATTAAAATTGCAATAAACCTTTCTCATTTTAGGCATAAGAAATATAAAAAATCAGCAACAATCCTAAAATTAACATACTCAGAATGATTGGTATTGGTGCTCACAGTACAAATCAGCATAGAAAATCAAAAGCTTGCTCTCAGAGTGAACAGTATGAAAAATGGATCCAGTTAGCTTTGACCCATCATTACAGCTTTCTGATTTGGAAACACTTTATATGTTCAAAACTGGTCAATGATTCACTCCACAGTCATTAAACAAACATCAGTACTTGTAGACATCCTCAGCGCTATAAGAAGAAAGCTAATTTTCAATTGTAGCAAGCTGTAACAGAGGCAAAAGAGCAGACTTTCAGGACTAATATCACATAAAAATAAGCTGCGTGGTCTTATATTCAATGACTTGCTGTAATTCTAGACTATTGACTACTTCCATGGGGTATTTTTGTATGCTCTCCATCTTCACAGTGTGTTACTTTTGCAATGCATACACTTCAAAAAAGCATTTAAAACCATTCTCCTAATTGTAATACAAAGATGACATACCTAATTACCATTATCTAGTTACTCTTTGGTCATCTATGGAAGATAACAGAAAAATTAAATTTCTGAAAATACAACACCTTATGTCATTTGTTTTATCTGCAAAAGTGGTTACGCTGATCAAATGAAAAAACTTTTTTGGAATCAACAAATTTCTGTTTCTGTACCTCAGCATGTTAGTGACAAATGAGAATGTAAAAATACCACTTTCGAATATATTGTAGCAAAAATGTAGAAATCCATACATTTGATTTTGTCTGAACTTCCTTTTGTGCTTAGATTTTTGTCATTTAGGTAGTACTAGCAATTAGGAAGACTGTAGATTTATATTTATATTTTTTTGTTTCTTAAAAATAGCTTTTTCCGTACAAAGGTTCTCTTGGATGCACTTTGTATTAAGGCTACATTTTTAAGTGTCTTATCAATTTTCAACAATTGTTATTGCCTCTGGTTAATTGCACATTACAGCACCTGACTAGAGAAAGTTTTATTATAAAACAGATTGATAAGCAGTTGCAACACACATTGCAGATGATCTTACATGTAATTAAAGCACATGAGCTCCACTCCACAGTATGCTTATTGCAGCATATGTTAATTATTTATTAAAACTTTTCAAATTGTACTGTTATAATGAAGTACAAATTGTACCATTACTCACAGATAGAGCAAAGGCTATACGTGCAAATTTAGTTGCCACACTTATTTTTTGATGAGTTTAAGAGTCTTACTGTCAATTATAAGAAAATTGTTCTTAAGAAAACATTTAACAGTAGTGATTTTATATTGACTTAGAATATCTGTTTTGGGCATGGAAGTAATGGGAGTGTGCACTTCAAGTTTAAAGGATTTATATTAAGGCCAGCTAGAACTGTATATTGAAAATGGAAGAGGGGACAGTGCTTTCTTGCAGCCAGTAGTTAGATTATTGTTGCAGGCAATGAGATTATGGTATTGAAATCTCTGGGTCAGAATTGCTTGCCTTCCATGAAATTTTGAAATTCATATAGATCCATTTACTTTTAAAGATATTATAGCACATAAATTTTAATGTTGAAGTGTTCTAATGCTACTCATTTACTTTTATCATATCATCTCAGTGGAATATACCTTTGCAAAAAGCCTTTGAGAAAGCTCATTTTTTACCTGCGAAGGATGAAAATGCAGTTGCAATGGTCTTCCTTGCTCTGAGATGATATCTTTTCAGCAATTTTTGCAATTCTAGTCACTTCTTTGACAAATAGTTACTAGGCCTTATGTGGTAGAAGTCTACCACAAAATGCCCTTAACCTGTGTTACTGTCTTCACAGCAGCACAGTGGCTCTTCGTGTGTAATCTTCTTTCTGCTTTATTCACAGTCATTGGGTGGTGTTGACCATGCACACAAATGACACTCAGATGTTTTTGTAGCACCTGGAGTCTATGTTACCTTAAAGTCTGAGGTAAGCCCACATCACAGTCATCCAACCTTCTTTCAAAATGCATTTGATGGTTTAAATAGTTTCACAAAGGCCAGTAGTGAAATTCATTAAATGTAAATGTAAATTCCCAAAATACCTGAGTTTGTTCAGATGTAGATTATTGTTGTAGATCGATCTTTATTTATGCTTTAATTAAGTTAGCAAAACTGAGACAGGGAAGAGAGAAATGTTATAAAACACACACACATTATCAAGAGAAATAATAAAAATGAGCAAAGAAAAACAGACATTCACAAGAAAACTTCAGCTCTCCACATCTTAATTCAGATCCTTAATTCACTGATACGTTTTACACAAAAAAAAGTATAAGACATTTTCCACAGTTGGAGCAAAATGAAAGTCAAATTGACCTCAACTGACTTAGATCAAACAGGTCTAAGGCCTGATTTCTTGGAACAGAAAAAGTGCAGTCATCTCAAACATTTTCATTTTTTCCGTCCCTCTCACTCAGTAAAATCATTATCTTCACAGTAAGAATGATTCTCAGAAATAAACTTTACACATGGCCTAAACATCGCAGTAGTCATGGTAACCTGATCTTAACAGGAGGACATCTTGATAAAAAAAGATAGACATTACAGGAGGCAAGTTACAAAGCTCATCTTCAGAGTAATTCTGCAATAATTCCTCTGAAGTAAAAGACAAACTCTAAACTTTTTTCAAAGCCTTTACTTTAGCTATGTTTTTTTGTTTTGTTTTGTTTTGTTTTGTTTTGTTTTGTTTTGTTTTCCAGTGGAGAGTAAGTATCGAAATCAAAGTATCCAAGTTTAACTCCTGTAATGTATAACTAACTGGAAGAAGCCTGATTTTTCACCTCACTGTTAACCCCCTTGCATCCAATGGGTTTCTCTGTAAGGAAGAAAAAAAACTCCAATATGTGTGTAGTGGTGATTTCTAGAAGTATTTCCTTTGCTGTGGGTGGCCAATTAGATGTTAAAATACAAATTTCAAAAGTATTTAGTTGTCTTATTTCCAATAAAACTAAGTGGGATTACATGATCAGATATCTTTCAATCTCTAGGTTGACTTACTTATTTAAGAAAGCGTAATTGCTAAAAGGATTTGCTTTAACTGATGGTGAGGTAAGAACCTTGTCACCTCACCTGTCTATAGACTATCTAAAGGACAACCCCAAAATTTTCAGTTCATTGAGATTAGCAGGTAACCTCCACACGAATCTTTAAAGTACATTTTTCATTTCATCCACAAGCTAGTATACTAATTATAAGTGTTTTTCATTAGAGACATCACTATCCCCAAGGTTAGGATGAGTTGTGAAAAGACATTCAGATCTTATTGAAATAGTTAATACAATCTTGAGCAAATATATTATCTGAAAACCCATTGAAACAGAAATCTACTTGTTTATCACAAAGTCACCAGTTTATTTTTATTCTTCTCTATATTTAGAAATCTATTTCCTTTTCAGGTTCAAGAGTCAGAAAAGGTTGAGGATTACTTATATTGTAACCTAGACTCTTTGTCTATTTAACACACAAAATACATTCTCCCACTCTCACAGAGAAATGATCTGCTGAACCTCTTACTTGCCATTGCTCAAATAGATTGGACTGTGAGCACACGTGTGAAATTTTGAAAAATATTTAAAGACCTTAATTTCCTTCAGTTCTCAAATAGATACTGGTGAAACTCAGAGACCAGTCCTCAGCTGGTATATATTACAGTAGACTGGGGAGAATGGTAATGTGATGATTAACACCTGCTGGGTTCTGGCCCTGAAACATCATTACTTCAGAAATAATTATCCCTGTGTTGTCAGTGTGAAGAAATGATTTTATTTTTTCTACTCTTAAAAAAACTTCTTAGTCAAGAAATCCTCTGCCTTTATTTCTTTTTTCCCCTTCTCTGAAGCAGAAAAATTGTACAAAAATGTACTCTGTGACCCAGGTATCAAAAATTAAATTGATTGGTACTCCTATGGGTTGCATTAAAAAACAGACCTAAAAACAACTGGGCTATTTCTGCAGCTCCAAGTCCTATAGGTTGGGGATGGATGGATGGATGGATGGATCGCAAGTAGTGGTGAGGAAATATGTGTGAAAGTTGCTGAATATGTTTATATAAAAACAAAACCAAAAACAAAGCACAGAAAAGACAGACCAACCAACCTAAAGAAAAAAAAAAAAAAAAAAAAGACAAAAATAAAAAAGAAAAAAAAAAAACTGGTAACAATGGGGAAAACTGACTTTAAATTCTAATCTTGATGGAGATTGTATTGCCTGGCAACAGATTCTCTGTTGAAGTTTCTGACTAAAAGCAGCAACAGAATCATAGAATCAAAGAATCATTTCAGTTGGAAGAGACCCTTAAGATAATTGAGTCCAACTATAACCCAAATCTAGCACTAAACCATGTCCCTAAGAATCTCGTCTAAACACCTTTTAAACACCTCCAGGGATGGTGACTACACCATTTCCCTGGGCAGCCTGTTCCAATGCCTGACAACCCTTTCCATGAAGAATTTTTCCTAATATCTAAACCTCCCCTCATGCAACTTCAGGCCATTTCCTCTCTTGTTTTATCACTTGCTACTTGGGAGAAGAGACCAACACCCTCCATTCTACAACCTCCTTTCAGGTAGCTGTAGAGAGCAATATGGTCTTGCCTTAGCCTCCTTTTCTCCAGGCTACATAGACCCAGTTCCCTCAGGCTTTCCTTGTAAGACTTGTGCTCCAGGCCCCTCACCATCTTTGTTGTCCTCCTCTGAACTCGGTCTAGCACCTCAATACCTTTCTTGTAATGAAGGACCCAAAACTGAACACAGCATACAAGATACAGACTCACCAGCACCGTGTACAGTGGGAAGATCACTTCCTTAGTCCTGCTGGTCACACAGTTCTTGATACAAGTCAGGATGCCGTTGGCCTGCTTGGCCACCTGGGCATACTGCTGTCTCATGTTCAGCCAGCTGTTGATCAACACCCCCAGATCCCTTTCCACCAGGCAGTTTTCCAGCCACTCTTCCCCGAGTTTGTAGCGCTGCTCGGGGTTGTTGTGACCCAAGTGCAGGACCTGGAACTTGGCCTTGTTGTACCTCATACAATTGCCCTCAGACCAACAATCTAGCCAGTCCAGACCCCTCTGTAGAGCCTCCTACCCTCAAGCAGATCAACAATCTCACCCAACTTGGTGTTGTCTGGAAACCTGATCCCCTCATCCAAAGCATTGAAAAAGATATTAAATAGAACAGGCACCAGTACTGAGCCCTGGGAACACTGCTTGTTAACAGCCACCAACTGGATTTGACTCAGTTCCCCACAACACTTTGGACCTGACCCTCCAGCCAGTTTTTTAACCACGAAAGAATACACCCATCCAGGCCAGGAGCTGTCAGCTTTTCCAGGAGAATGCTGTGGGAAACACTGTCAAAGGTTTTACTGAAGTCTAAGTGTACAATACCCACAGCTTTTCCCTTAAAAGAAAAATAAAAAAAAAAACAAAAAACCCCAAACAACAACAGAAAAACTACTGTGTTACTTTAAAAAAAATGATCCTTGTGTTTGATAACGAGTATGGAAATAAAAATAATTAACAGCCTAAATAATACACTTCTATAAACTAATCTCCTTTTTTGAGATTCAGAATCACCAGATCAACAGCAACCTATATATGCCATTAAGAATGCAAATAAAAGAGAGGGTGTTGAAGATGTTGTTTCTTTTTCACTACAAGAATTAAAATTAAAGAAGAATTAAATGTAAAGAGTTTGTATTCCTAGCAAACTTGGTAATGCAGGTTTCTTATAAAAAGTACTGAGTTTCTGCAGGATACTGTGGTCACAGCACTAGACCAATGCGGAGTGTGCAGTTATGACAACTTTCATAGTTGTCAGAAGAGGATCCTTTATAGATTGCAACAGGTGTATTGAGAATTATGCTAAGACTTGCCCTGATTTACTGTCATTGCAACTCTTTCAAAAACAATGCAGCAGCTCACCCCATTATTAAGCTGTTTGTTAAGCTTTGTTCTCAACAGTACCCATTGATAGCAGAAATATGAAACAGCAGCAAAGTGTCAAAGGTACTATAAATCTTTGTATGAGTTTGATGGAGTAATCATGAGACATAAAAAATAACTTAAGCCTCACAGCAGACTAAAATCCTGAAAAAATGTGTTTGCTCTGACACAAAGCAGATCATTGCAGAAGAGCTGCTCACCACAAGGAAGAAAAGGCATCACTGGATCCATAATACGCACCTACCAGATTATTGCCAACAAGTACATAAACAAACTTTAGTTTCAGTGTCTCTCACAAATGTCTGAGAAGCATGAAAAACAAACGGAATTTAGGTTCTTTCCTAGTCTGTCAGAGCATCATTTCCCAAGTACTTAAATGTTTTATTGTCTGCATTCTGGAGTTATCCACGTGTTCTTTTTAATCCAAAGGCTATTTCTCACCAATAGTCCTTTCTTTCCCTCTTACCAATTGAGCTGTCATTATTCATGTTACTGAAAATGCTTTGTCACATTTTAAATGAACATTTTCTGTAAAATGTTATTTAATTTTAATTTTATTTAAACCAAGTGGAATTTGCAAGTGGAGTTTACATCAGTCTCTAGAGAGGCATGTCAGATAAATAAAACAAATTTACTTTATTTAATTCTCACAGGACTTGATATTTTTCAAGCAGCTGATGCTTGAAAGCATCTCTATGTATCAACTGAAGAACCTGAAAAAGCTGAAAATTAATTTTTCTTGGGAAAGCATAGAACAAAGTGAAACGACATGCTTGCAAACTTAAATTGCAGAGTACGCATACCTGAGTTAATGATAACGTTTTGGTGTTTTGCCTTGACAGACTTTTTACCGCTTCCTTTGCAATGGAAAGTATCAGGTCACTATGAGCTGATAAAAACATTCTATATATATATGTATATGTATATATATGTGAGATAATGTGTGTGGGTGGCAGGAAGGGGATGCTGTGCAGAGAGGAGAAAAAGAGGTATAAAACTCACCAAAACCAAATAACAACCAAAAAGAAAAACAAAAACATGTGTTTCCTCCCTCCAAGAGTAGAAATGCCAACAATTAAAAAAAAAAAAATCATACGAACATTGCAAAAGAGGTAGCACTTACCCAATGGTCTACCAGCTGAGGGGAAAGAAAAAGGAACATAAAAAAGTTACACACTCTCATTATCATCTATGATGTCAAACAAGTAAACATGATAATCTAGAAGCATCAGTACCTAGAAATTAATCTCTTATAACCATCTCTGTGTTCCTATATACATCACTTTAACTTACAGCCAAAGTCCTAATAGTTTCAATGAAAGCTGAATGTGAGGCAAAAGATTAGAGAATGTCTCTAGCTAAATATTGGCCCACCACCAGCATCTTCTAATTAAGCAGGAGAAAGAGTGGAAAGAAAGGAGTCTTCAGAATCAGCATAGTTTTCTGCAGTCCTGAATCAATCTGCTTGTGTAAATGGCAAATGCGACAGAAAAAGGCTGCACAATGTCTTAATGGTGGTTTCTGGGACAACCTTCTAAAGCTCTGTTGACTGCTGAGGGTTTGGGTTTGAGTTCATGAGTCAGCATCCTGACTTTCCTTCAGGACACAATGCAAGTTACCTAGGATCATATCTTCTTACGCCAATGACTAAAACATGCAACATGTGAGTATTTTATATTTCCATCCAAGATCTTTGGAGTTGCTGATGGCCAAATGTCAGTGAGTAGTGAAAAGTTACTGATAGGTGTAACTATGGTGAATATTAATCTAACAACCAATGAATTAATAAATATAAAATCAAAGTGTCCTTATATTAGAAGAAGGATTTGTGTTGTCTGCTTGTGTGTTATCATCTGAAAACCAGTACAGGACATGCTCAAATATATATACATATAGGAGATGCACCTGTGTGTATATATCTATATAGACATCTATAGATACACATACAGAGAGCAGATGTAGTGATAAAGCACAGTGTCTGAAGGGGATTAATAAATTCTATAGTAAGGATGGATGTTAATGCCTGCCAGTGTAAAAAAGACTTTTGAGAGTACCTATGAAATGCATGCTTTGAATGGCAGTTTAGGAGGGAAAATGGTCTCACAGGTAAAATCTATCTGTCAAATGTCAATGTTAAAACAAGGTGAACATGTATTAAATTGAAAGAGAATAAAATAACTATTAAGTTTTCACTGTTCTATGCAGGATTTTTTTTTAATGAAGTGGCTACCATCTGATTTCTGTTAATGAGGCTAGAGATACCAAATGGGATCTCCATGCCTAACAAATTCAAGCACCTTTATGCAACTATAAATATATAGCTACAGCTACTGGTGACTACCACTCAGCCTTCACTCCCTGGTATTCTAGCTTGTATAAATTGTTACTGGAGGACTATGGAAATAAAATAAAATAACACAATACGCTTTTTTTTTTTCTACTTGTCTAGTGCTGGTCTTGATCCTACAATTGGCTTACAATTATGACTTTACACATATGTTTAGTAACTGCCTCCATGGTGCTGCTTTCATGAATCAAGACACACTTTGAAGTAAAGCATTTACAGAATCACTAGTTTAAATAGTAAAATCTTCAGTGGCTTTCTCTGTTTGATGTGATTAGCAAGAAAAGAGCAATGAATTAGATTCTGTATTTACTTTTCTTACAATACAATGTTCTCAATTAGAAAATTCCTCTGTGTAGATAGACCCTTGTACCTCACACTAAATCTTTTTGGCTTCCACTGAATTTATGTTAAGGTGTTAGAACAGTATGTTTCTAAACAAGCCAAATCAGGGAGAAAAACAGGAAGAAAACCTCACTTCTTGCATCTAACAGTTCAATGTTGATACCAACATTCATTAAAGGAGCAGAACAGTTATACTGGTTTATACCAACTAAGCATAAAATCCTAAGATTAGATACAGTGGTGTAGAGTTCTCTTTTCCATTGCTTGGTTTCATCTTCAGAGAAATGAAGACAAGAATTCCCATAAAATTATTTTTTTTCTTATAATTTGTTGAAGGGATCATTCAAGAATGAGCATGACAAAGCTGCTGAGGGGCCTGGAGCACAAGTCTTATGAGGAGCAGCTGAGAGATCTGGGGCTGTTTAGCCTGGAGAAAAAGAGGCTGAGGGGAGACGTTATCCCTATCTGCAAGTACCTGAAAGGAGGTTGTAGCATGGAGGGTGTTGGTCTCTTCTCCCAAGCAGCAAGTGATAGGACAAGAAGAAATGGCCTCAAGTTGCACCAGGGGTGGTTTAGATTGGATAGTAGGAAAAAATTCTTCATGGAAAGGGTTGTCAGGCATTGGAACAGGCTACCCAGGGAAGTGGTGGAGTCACCATCCCTGGAGGTGTTTAAAAGGCATTTAGATGAGGTTCTTAGGGACATAGTTTGGTGCTATAATTAGGCTAGGTTATGGTTGGACTTAATGATCCAGAGAGTCTCTTCCAACTGAAATGATTCTATGATTCTAAGACGAGGAATTAATTTCCTTTAAATGCTAAGAACAGCAGGATCTCATTTTTCATGAGAAAGAACTATCATTTCTATGATTAATTATTTCCAGTTACTGTAGTGGGTTACTTTGTTTACTACATCGAAATAAAATGTAGCCTTCCTCTTCATCTTTCAGTTGTCTCAGTCCATAAATACATGAAAAAAAAAATATCTTCCCATATGGCTATTTAAATAAAATGATATCTGAAAATTCAACTCAAAACTGAATGCTTAACTTGGAAACAATTCTTTGTAGCTAAATTGTCCCTGGGGGTGGCACAATGCACTTAATCTAAACTGAAAACGTCACCTAGAAAGCAAGCTTACAATTAGAAAATAAAATAAATATGTAAAAAAAATAGTCTTTTTAGAGATATTTTTCCCCAGACTTTGAGGAAAATAACACAGTCTCATGCCTTTTACTATGCCTTTTTCTTTTTTTTTTTAATAAATGCTGTTTGGGGCAGACTAAAAAAAAAAAGGCACTTGTATCTTCTAGTTTTGCAGTTCTTTAGAAGACAAAATCTTTGCATATATATATTTGTGTAATGTATCTGTCCTTATTCATAGGTGTAACTGTGTTGCATTGTAGTTCAGAGGAACAATAAAATGTGGTATCAGGAAACACATTACCATAGTTTAGAAGCAAGATGAAGAACTGAGTGTTATACTACACCGATCTTCTATGTAAACATACTAATTCCATCCTTTTATAAGAAAGGCGAAAATTTTCATAGGGGTAAAGATACACTCTGGATTGATACAGTTGTACTACATCTCATGTACTTGCTAGACAACTCCGTCAAAGTGCTTGTCCCACAACAAGAAAGATAATTAAAGTGATTTCAGTGCACTCAAACACATAATTTTCATGACCTTTATTCAAAATTAATACATTCAGCCCAAATACCTTGAAATTTCTTCAGTTTTAGGCAGAGGCAGAATTTGAAACAGGCTGTAAAGGTAAAGGTTGTACAAGGTGACAAGGTGTAAAATATACAAGGTTAGAGTTCTGTCTATACTTAACATTACGAAAAGCTTAGGATACGGCATCTTTTCATTTTTAAAGCCTCAAGCACACATACTTAAAATTTTGTTAGTGGGCTAGAAATTTGTCTCCAACAACAGATTATTGTGTTTTACCAATACTAGATTAAAGTCCTCAGCTTTTTGCCTGAAATGTTAGTATATTGGAAACTGAAGTCATGCTCAGATTTGTCTACTTTTCATAAATGTGCAGAAGTAAAATACACTGTAGACCAAATTGAGGTAACAACAAAATAATTAAACAGTCGTTTTAACTTTCTCTAGCTGTCTTTAATTCTCATTGAGCCCTTATAACATATAGAGAAGACCTGCAGTAGGGTGTCACCTCATTTAAGTGAAGAGGGAAGCAGCAAGAGGAAAACCAGCATTGTTTTCCTACCTAGTAGCATTTAATGGGATAGGGAACCAGTGTGAACAGTAACCATGACTTTATTTTTCTCTTAGGTCTAAGGGTTCCTAGATCATAGGATGAGTCTGTGTTTCTACAGTGCATTCATCATCACCAGCCAGAACTATCTCCAGAGAGTTGCAAACATGTTGAAATTCTGAAATTAGTTTTCTTGGTGATAATACATGATGCAAGAACACGACAGCTTGATTGCCACAATAATGGAACTGCCAAGCTTTGTCAGGGGGGCAGGCAGAAGAAGGGGAAACATGAAACACATTGTAATTTAAATTCTGGTGTTTGTCCAAGATTGCTTTAATTTTACTCATCTATTCCCAGAACCAGGAAAATATATTTTTTTAAAAGCCTTCTGGTGCTAAATGGCACTTCGGGGATGTAAAATTATTATCTCACCTGCAAATTTCTCTGTACCCTGTATCAATGTTTTACTATGTGAGTTTTATTAGTCTTGGACTCATTATTTTTACCTTAAGAAAATATTCTTACTTTACTCTAATTGGTTTCCCCACTACGAATAACAGAAAATAAAAATGAAACACTTCCCTGTACCTTGACAAGTATTTAAAGAACTTTGATAGGAAAATATAAAGCCAGATAGAGTACGATTGTTTTTCCTGGGTAACTGTCACATTAATAATTGTTCTCTGTGAAAGCAAAAATGATGAGCTTACATTGATGTGTAACATATTTGAACAGAAAAGGATCGTTGTGTCCTGTAGTATTCATATATACAAATATATATATATTTAAAATACATAGGACTACACATATGTGTACTTTTATTATATATAAGCACCATAATTTTGCATTCAAATCAAATGCACATCAAATCAAATCAATTAGTAGTGTAAGGAAGGTAAAGAGTGACTCCTGTAGAGGTCACCTGCAGGTAAAATTCTTAGTAAGCAGAACAAAATTTTAGTGTTGTAATTCCATCAAAACAACAAGATCAATAATCCCTTGTGAAATGTTACATGATCTCTTTACTACTGACTACCCAAAGTTTCCACTCCATGAAGTGATATTAAGTTCAACTAACAGGTAACAGAACTGGTTTAGCTAAACCCTATTCATGCCCGCACTGCCTTCCTGCCTGCCCCCTCCTCTCCCCTCCCCATACACACCAAGTTTTCAGAGTGATTAGAGGTCGGTCACTCTGTCCAGTTTGTCATGCATCTGGACAAATTGTCGTACTGGCAGAAAGATCCATGGAAAATGGTCTGTTTCCTATAATAGAAACAACAGTTACTGCAAGTTTACAGCTTTTTTTGAATTTCATCCCAGGATAGTAATTCATGGACAAGTGACAATGATATACAGATATCCCAAAAGTTTAATTGTCTTGTTTAAATACATTTCAGATGTGATTCAGATGCAGAAAAAGTGTTTAAAAATGTTCATGCCAGGAAGTTATGAGCATCAAACAGTGGAGAAAAAATATTTATGGGTACGTTCATGTTGGAAGGTCTGAACTCCTCTTGGAATCTATGCTACCTCTAGCTCACTCTGTTAGGCAAGATGACCAGCTTACTATGTCACAACATCTTTTGAGTTCATCACTACTTTATTTCTTTATATCTCCATCTGGTGCTATAGAGGCCTGATTCTACTTTGTTGTCTAGGTGAGATCCAAGAACAAGTGTTAATGGTAGTACCAAAGCATTTAATCTGATAAACTGAATTCCGATACACATATACTGAAGTTCTTATTTAAGAAGTCACCATGAGAAAGGAAACTTGAATTTGGGTATCATGACGAAATAACATATTTATTTTCTTGAAACTATCTCCAGAATGAAGTAATACATAAGGATTGTGAGTGCCCTGTATTACTGCTTCTGTTGCTTTAGTAGAATAGTAACATGTCAGTACTCTATTCAATGCTGCAGCCTGCACCTGTGACATGGCATAAATGCCAGGGACAACATATGTGCCATCCTCTTTAAGTAACAAACAATGGGTTAATAATGCAAAAAGCAATGACAAGCAATGTGGTCTTCCACTCTCCATTATAATATAGGCTGTTTGAACAGCTAAAGAAATTCAATTAACTTAGTGACTGTTAAATAATACATGGCAGTTGAGACTGTCAGTATTCACTGACAGGGTTATCAACAAGATGTCAATGAGAGATGGTGGTAGAATGAACATGTTAAGATTTTGATGGTTTCCAGCCAGGAAATGATAGAGGGGAGAGTGGCAGGAGTAAGCTATTGTACCACTAAGGAAATTCAGAAGATAGGGAAAAAATTGACTGAGATCCATGTTTGCTATGAAGAAAATTTGTTCACTCACAGCAAGAAACTAAGAGATAAATCATTTAAATAGGAGGCAGGTTTTGTTCCCAGTGTTCCTTCTCCTGAAACCTAAAGGAAGCTATGCCATTGACTCCAAAAGCAGTAGAACTGGCTAAATAGTAGCTAGGGTGGCTCCTAAACAAACAAACAAAATCTCTCCATGATTTGTGTATGGCTTGATTTTGTAAGGAGAGATTGCAAAAACATTTAAGCAGTCCACTAAATTTCATGGGGGAAGAAATGTGCAAAAACATTCAACAAAACATGTCCTCAAGTTATTTGCAATCTCTCAATACCTTTGAGAGGCGGTGAAATGCTATTACTCCTCATTTAGAAGAAAAAATAGAAGGCACAGCAGAACTAAAAGACAGATTTTAAAAGATACTAAGGTATTTAAAGATAAAACTGTTAGATTTGTCAAAAGTAGGTGACAGGTAGACTTGTAACTCCCAAAGACATTTCAATCATAAGAAAACAATGGAAATTAAATGTGTAGATGTTTTAAAAAATACCATTAGTTAGATCATTTGTCACAGACATAAGCTTCAACAACCTATTGTTAGGTGGCTTTCTGGTGTCACAGAGGAATGCTGCAATGTAAATAGTGTCTGAAACTCATCTCTGAAAATCTGCATTTGAAACCTTTCCTGCAGCCATCAGCTGTATGATCTAACTAACTAACTAATGTCACTGTAATAATATTATATTATTAATTCATATAAAGATATTCAGCTGAAAGCCTTATGGTCATAAAAAGTCTTTGTCAGAAAGATATTCTACATCTCCATGTGCTTTGACCAAATCTTGCGAGTTTGCACTACATTAGGATTTGGTAGACCAACATTAAAATATGTCTCATGAATGAACAGAAAGTCTAGTAGAATGTTTTGCTTTAAATGTTTAAGAAGTAAAATAATTCTGAATTCAGAGAACTATCAGTTTCTTCATAGTGTATTTTTACTCTTTTTCATTCTTTCTCAGGTTCCTGAGCCACTCCTCACAAATCTCTTGCCACCTGAACTTCTCTGCTTCATAATCTTCCTTCATCTTATAATCTAGCTCTCTGATCTCCTATGTTCTTTCTACAGTTTTCTTTCATATTCCCTCTGCCATTTTCGTTTTCTATGTGCCCCATGGTTTGCTTTTGGCCTCACAGTGATTCCTCTTCCCTGTTCCCTATATTCATAATGTTTGCTATAAGCCATGGATGACAAAGATGCCTGAAAAAATTCAGTATGCCTCTTTTGTTCTCCACAAAACCATGTGAACAAAAAAGTGACTGTCTGCATTTCAAAAGGACAGGGAACACAATGCCCTGTGCTCAGAGGAATAGGTTATGGTTTATTTTACTTTGAGTAAAGAATCTCATTGAGAGTGGCAGGAAGTGAAGTACCTTAGAGATTACTGTTTGTTCCATCTGAATTGGCATTGTCAACCTGCAATCTGTGACCTGTCTGCGCTTCTTTACTGAAGTTGTCTAATAATTACTAAAGCTACTGTGTTCTGAACCTTGTGAATACTGTCATAAAGGGCATTACTTGGATTGTCCAGCTGGCAAATAGAGTTTAGCCCTTACAGGAGCCTTGGGTGTCCTGTTCTGCAGGTGACATTGATTAGATGTGCTGTAAGGAAGAGATGACATTTTAAAGGTTTGAATATGCAAATTATTTTTCCCTACAGAAAAGATAGCTTTATGAAATGTTTTGGAAATTGCTCCTACAGCTGATAAAAAAAAAATAAAATAAAAAAGAGGAAAGGCTCATACATCCCACATAGTCTATCTCTGAGAGAAAAAGCAAGCAGAAACTAAACCTGGAATGATCTGTGATAAATCTGTGTGTTGAAAACTATCTTGACCACTTATATTTTATTTTCTTCTACACGGGTAGGCACTGAGTGGCTTTCACCCATTAATTGTGTGAGTGAAACTGTTTATTGAGTTGGTACAGTTATGCAGGTTGGCAAGCTCTCTACTCTTCCCCTCTCTGGTCTCATATACTCAGCAGCTCCAGTCCTTCTTCCCAACAGACCAGCAGGTTCCTGAGATTTTTGGTCTCTTTCACCTTCTCTTCTCCTTACATCTTCTTGCCACCACCAGGGGTGATTAGCAAGCCTTTCCTCTGCACTACAGTTCATGTCACTGTTCCATCCTTGCTGGACGTAGCTGCAGACCTATTAAGTCTTGTTAAGCGGCAGACTCACATAAGTACTTAACTCCTGGTGCTCCCCTGCTGCAAGTTTTTCATTCCTTTGAATGGTAGAACCACAGACCTTTCTCCTGTGGGAGAAGCCCGTGGCCCTCCTGAAACTCTCACACAGGTAAGCTGCTGGATCTGTTAGCTGCATTCAGCTGTGCTTGGTGTTTAAGGTACTAGAACAAAGCAGCTGCCCTGTACTTCAGGTGTGGATGCACATTATAGTCAGATCCTGCAACCAAAAATTTGCCTCCTACAGGGCACACTCCCTAGTGGCAGCACAGGATACGGACTCCCATGTCTGGTCATAAGCCTGATATATGATTCTGTGCTCCTGAATGGTCAGAATAAATTTGATATGTGAGGAGCTGGTTGAAAAACAAACAAAACCCCAACATAAAAACTAAGCTTGTTTTTGTCTCTTTGTAACAATAAGTGAAAAATTGTAAATCAATTTTTTGTGTTAGTATAGCTGTGAACATTCTATTATACACTCCCTATACAATCAGTTTAATCATTGTTTTACACTTCAGAATTAGTTGACACAAATAATGGAAGAATAGAGATGAGCAAGCAGAGAGAGACAAAACTAGCCCTCATGAAACCCAGCTTTAAGAAAAAAACATTCAGATAACACATATAATTGTAAACCAAGAGGCCCAACACATTTTTTTCTTCAACCTCAAGGCTGTTTCCCATATGCCCAATTACTATATTGTTTTCCTTTTAGTAGCAGCCACCCTGCAGATAATTCTGCATTCTGCCAGGCATCAGACATGCAACTTTGTTTTGTTTGTTCTTCAGTAGCTGTTCGGTCATCTAGCTTTTAGCACTGTGATTCCAAGAAAGCATCAAAGCATTGCAGAAGTGATGAGATATGAACAGTACCCAAACTAGACATTGCCAATCTGCTATTTTAAAATAATTACATGAGGGATATTGACATTAAAAAGCAAGCTTTGAACTATCATTAAATAAGCAGATTATCTCTTATCTAATCCTAAAAAGAATTAAGAAAAACTAAGCAGGGGTGGAAACAAAACTTTTCTGCCTTAGAATGCTTTACTGGACCCTGTTGTTGCAGCTCTATGGGAACAATCCTTACCAGATGTTAGGGTACTGTCTTCTTAATGTTAGATCATTGTTATCATGTTTCATATGGTGATGTCAAACATAAGAAGTGACAAGATGTCAAAAGGAAAACCTTGAAGACTGAGCTATGGTCTGTGAGGTAAGCATCATTTTTTTTTACAACTGCAATGCTTGATGGTCCATGGCAGTGTCTGAACATCCACATTTTCTACTGCGTGTCCTAGCTGGGTGGTTTGATTGGCAAATGCTGAATCTGAGACCATGCAGGAAGAATTTTGAGAAGCACATTGGCATAAAGCAAACATAGGTGTTGAGGGCTGAACAATTTTTCAAATCAGGTTTTCAGTTTGGCAGCCGGAACTAATGAACTCTCCTGAAAATACAGACTTAAATGATCAAAAGAACAAATGCAACCAATAGACAAAATTTCACTGTGCCACCTTGGAGGCTTGTCTCAGGTTGTAAATAGAGACATCAGACAAAGAAATAAAGATTTTTTGCCTTCTCTTTTGGTATAGTGACCAAAAGCGTCAGGGAATTTAAATGATCACATGTATCCTTTTACATCATCACACTATCCAGCTGAAACAAGTATTAAAGGTGTGTCATGGAGGCACCCCAAGGCTAGTTTAAGGGACAACAGGGTCACAGTATCACAGAATCACAGTATGTTTGGGATTGGAAGGGACCTCGAAAGATCATTTAGTCCAATCCCCCTGCTGGAGCAGGAACGCCTAGGTGAGGTTGCACAGGAATGTGTCCAGGTGGGCTTTGAATGTCTCCAGAGTAAGAGACTCCACAACCTCCCTGGGCAGCCTGTTCCAGTGCTCTGTCACCCTCACTGAGAA
This sequence comes from Patagioenas fasciata, assembly GCF_037038585.1. Taxonomy (NCBI): domain Eukaryota; kingdom Metazoa; phylum Chordata; class Aves; order Columbiformes; family Columbidae; genus Patagioenas; species Patagioenas fasciata. Next base: position 58,020,836 of record NC_092521.1, read on the forward strand.
GAAGTTTTTTCTCAAATTTAAGTGGAACCTCTTGTGTTCCAGCTTGATCCCATTACTCCTTGTCCTATCATTGTCTGGCACTGAGAAGAGCCTGGCTCCATTCTCATGGCACTCACCCTTTATATATTTATAAACATTAATAAGGTCACCCCTCAGTCTCCTCTTCTCCAAACTAAAGAGACCCAGCTCCCTCAGCCTTTCTTCATAAGGGAGGTGCTCCACTCCCTTAATCATCTTTGTTGCCCTACGCTGGACCCTCTCCAGCAGTTCCCTGTCCTTCTTGAACTGAGGGGCCCAGAACTGGACACAATATTCCATATGGGGTCTCACCAGGGTGGAGTAGAGGGGAAGGAGGACCTCTCTCGATCTACTGACCACCCTCCTTGTAATATACCCCAGGATGCCATTGGCCTTCCTGGCCACAAGGGAACAGTGCTGGCTCATGGTCATCCTGTTGTGCACCAGGACCCCCAGGTCCCTTTCCCCTACACTGCCCTCTAATATGTAATTTCCCAACCTATACTGCAACCTGGGGTTGTTCCTGCCCAGATGCAGAACTCTACACTTTCCCTTGTTAAATTTCATTAGGTTATTCCCTGCCCAACTCTCCAGTCTGTCCAGGTCCCGCTGGATGGCAGCACAGCCTTCTGGCGTGTCAGCCACTCCTCCCAGCTTAGTGTCATCAGCAAACTTGCTGATAGTACACTCAATTCCCTCGTCCAAATCATTAATGAATATATTGAATAATATTGGCCCCAGTACTGACCCCTGAGGCACTCCACTAGATACTGGCCTCCAACTGGACTCCGCACCATTGACCACCACTCTCCGGTGAGAAACAGGGTTTTAGCACTCCAAAAGAGACTTAAATAGAGGTTCAGATATCAGTTGAGGAAAATTATTAAGGGGCAACAACTAATACAATAGGCGGTCCACAGAGTGCATGCACGTGGCTTCACCCAAAACAATGCCAGAACTGTCCCTGAGTCCGGGAGCAGTACACATTTGCCTGAACACGGTGGGAGATTATTTTTTAAAGAGATACACGTACTCGTAGTGAGTACGGAAAGTTAGTACACTCGCGATTCTGCGAGGGTAAATTTATAATACACTCGCAATCCTGCGAGAGTTAATTTACTTACATGTGCAAATGTGAATGGAATATTACACGTGCTTATGTGGAAGCACGGGAGGAAAATACACTCGCGATTGTGCAAGGAAATAATTTATACACATGCGTGTCTTGAGCACGGAAAGTTACACGCGCAAATGTGCACGGAAAGTACACGTGTTTGTATTAAGCACAGAAGGAAAATACACCTGCGATTATGCAAGGATTAATTTTACACGTGCTCATATTGAGCACGGAAAGTTACACATGCATATGTGCACGGAAAGTATAAATATACTCACAATCCTGTGAGGAGAAGTTTTACTCACATCCGTGGCGGCAAGGCAAGCAGAGTCTCCATCCCGGGGAGGGGAGCTCTCAGCGACAGCATCTTGCTTGTGCTCTGAGAGACCCGCAACAATGGACAGAGTCTCGACAAGAATCCCATTTTTTATATTGGCTGATCAGATCTGACTGTAGGCATTCCAGAAGCTTCTCTACACCCCCATACTGGCTGTGGAGTGCCCCTAAAGCCTCCAGACATCCCCCACATTGGCCGCAGGCACTCAGCGGCTCACTGGCACCTGGGCATTCCCTTCTCCTAATGGCCCTGGCCAGGGTGCTCTGGGGCCAAACAAAAGAAGCTGTTAGCCTCAAGTAGCAGAGAGAGAGAGAGGTGTGCCTACTCCTTCCATACAGAAGGAGGGAGGGGGAGAGAAGGGGATTTGCATCCTGCCACAAGGTGATACGTGTGTTCGTGTATATGTATTTATATATATATAGGTTACATTTGTAGCTGTATTGTGCAGTAATATAATAGTTTACACGTTATCAACTATGTATTTGCATAGACATATGTGTACATATCTGTATATATGTATGTGTACATACATGTATGTATATGCACATGTAGAGGTGTATATATATAACAGAATATATATACACACTTTTAATACCACTTTCACACACACACACATATATATATAAAGTTGATAGGTGATATTTATTTTGAAAAAAAAACAACCAAACCAAACAAAATATACACACACAAAAGAGACAACCAACCAACCAAACAAAAGCCCTACACCACACAACTGGACTAGGTAAGTCCAATGGAAAAAAAATAAATATTTCCATGACAAAAAAACATCAATTCCTTAACATTTCAACACTAATATATTTAAAAATACAAGTTTTGTGTTAATTTAAGAGTTCACTTCATGAAGGGAAGGTGTTTCCTTTATGCAAAACTGAAATGTAAGATCTTAAATGAAACAGAGATAATTTATGCACACTCATTCTCCAGAAGAAAGTAGAATATAGTCATCTTTACACTGACTTCTAGACTCTCTTTTAACTAAAGTTCACGGTATGGTAATGAGCTGTGGATTTTTGTCTCCAGAAAATGTTTACATCCAGCAGAGAGGCTTTAGGCATCTGGCATATGTGAGCATGGTAAAGGGTTATTGTCTAAGGGAAAATAAATGAGGGGAAAAATGTCCCTCCAAAATACACACAAAATAATAGATGAGGTTGGTATCTTTGAGGTTGGAAATAGCACATCATCTCTCAAAGTTACCTTCAGTTACCCTCATTAGAAAGCACATTTGGAACAAGTTTTCTTAAAACAAGTAATATAATTAAGCAAATATTTTAATCATATTTGTAGGAAAAATATTTTGTGATTTTAATTCTCTATGCATATCAATTTTCTGCACATTCCAACTAAAATCAACAAGATTTAATCCATCTTGAAAACAATATACTGGGTGACACTGGAAAATAGAAGCTCATTTCAAAGTTTATTATATAATCACAAAATGCCTCAGACAGAATGCTACAGTACTATAAAACAGGTATAATCATTTTTTAGAATACTACTATTAAATGAATAAGACTTTCAGTATTTAGATCAGTGGATCAATGTGTTTGTCTTTCCAAAACAAAAGTGTTTTTTTACAAGGTGTCATGGCCTGAGAGAAAGGAGAAAGTAAGAAAGGACATCTCCAGGAGATACCCCAGTGTAAATCAACATGAACTAAAACACATTCTCGTAATAGTCATCTAGCCCTCCAAATCACAGTCCACCTAACTTGCAGGAACTAACAGTGCTGGCATTAGCAATTTTTAAGATTTATAGTTAAAATCCAGTGACATATTAACAAGTCTGTTTTTTAATGGGGAGAATAAATATTCACAGTTTATTGTAATATCTTGTTCATGTTACAGAGAGCAGCAGGGAGGGGAGATACAGGAGATACAGGAAACAAGTTTGAACAGAGTGGAACATCTCATCATTTCATGACTAACCTCAGAGCTGTCATTTTGAACAAATGTATTTCCTCAAAGATCATACCGAAATATATTAAAAGAGCACAGAGAAGAAAAACAAACAACTCCAAAAAACAAACTCCCATTTTGAAGAAGAATATTTTAATGACTTAGTCATTATGAGAAAAAAAGTCACTAGAATTAAGTATCACGAGTGCTGTCATCTGTTGTTAGCTTTAACTCAGCTTCATGTCTCACTCTAGCTCTATTACATGAACGGAGGAGAACAGGTAAAACCAAAAGCCATCAGGGCTATCAGAGTAACGATTACAGAAATGGCTTTCAGAATTGGATTCTGTTTGCTTTTGATAAAGGTGTCTCTCTATATATTTTTTTAATGGATTCTATGTTATCGATACATTTTCTTAAAAAGTAATGGAAAGGAGACCGTATTATTTTTCTGAAAACATGTACATTCTGATAACAGAACACATATTATGGCCACAGTGGTTCCAATCTGGGCTCAAGGGGAAAGAATTAAGTGGGTATTTCATATACCCTATTACCCTCAGGCCAACAGGATCATCGAACAGGCTAAAGGTCTGATTAAAAAGCATGCTGACATCTCAGTGATGTCTCACAACCCAGTTGGGACACATGGCTCACACAAGTGGTCTTCATTGTCAGTAACCACTGAGAGACTTACGGAAGACCCAAAATAAGGGCATTTTGCCCTGAGAGGCCACCAACGGGCAATGACCCTTGCCAAACAATGAAAAGGACCAGCTTCCACAAAAAACACACATGGGTCAACCTGTCATGGCAAAACTACTTTTCACTGGTATTGTGCCAATGACCCTAGTGGCTTGTACACTTGGGAGGCCCTCAAATGGGAAAACTCACAGCATTAGCACCTCGTGGATAATCCTGGATCTCTAACCTGAAAGCCTGTTTCCAATAGACCGAGGCCCATCTTTGTGTTTTCTTTCAGGACAAAAAGAAGGTGAATAATCATGCCACTCCCACTGATGGATCGAGGGATGTACGGATGGAGTGGTAAAAAGTTCCAACCAGGACTGGGTGGCTGTTAGAGTCAAACTCTGGAATGGAGGTTGCACCAGTGTGAAACCACAAGGCCATTCAAGAAGTGAGCTTGTAACTGGAAGCACTAATGGTTTCCACATATGATATTACCTAAGCTTCCAAAACCAGCAAAATGACTATTTAAAACTGTGGACTTAATCCTATTCAAAGAGAAAGGTGTATGAAGAAAGCTGAATCTCTCAGTAGCTGATTGTTGCATCTACATCCTGAACATCTTGATACCACTGCAAGCACGAATCAGCAAAATGAAGAAAGTAACAGCAAATGCAGAAACACATGTTGCCACACTGTGAGCGAATTGTATGGGAAAGGTCTCGATATGTTTAGGGTTTTCCTTATTGGGATGGCTAACTGGCCTTGTCCAATCCTTGATAATGACTATAATTGTAACTGTTGTAATCTGCGCCATTCTATTGTTGATTGATTGTTTTATGGGAATAGCGTAAGAATGGCGAGGAGGATAGCTATAAATACACACAAGTAGAACCTCTGTGTTTAGATAACAGGCCTGTGAAAAGAGTAGTAAAATGCATCCTTGAGATTCCTGCAGCCAAAGATCAAAGCAGTGTGGTAAACTGCGCCTGCATGAATCCCTATATATAGGTAGAAAATTAGCAAGCTCATTGATTTTCAACCAAGGCTGAATTCTGCAGTACCTGCATCTCCACTTGTGTTGCCTTTGTCCAGGATCTTAAGTGCTGTTTCAGAGATCCCCCAGTAGCTAGGTAAATAAATTTGCTCTTTGCAAGTACATTCATGGCCTCTGGGTGTTCTTGCGACCTGCCTGAGTCAGTTCTCACAATTGTTGACAGATTGGTTGCTAATGCTAATTTGTGACAGTAGAAAGACTTAAGAAATTATGATCTACAGTGGGCATTAAAACTCACTGACACTGCACCCCCTTTTAACTTTGGAGGCAAAATGTGACAATACCACTACGCCAAAGAAACCAGCTGGAACACGATTGTGGTCATGGGGCAGATTATGTGGCAGATGCACCTGCTTGGGTAAGGTCCAGGGCTATAAGCATGGCAGCTGCTGGCTCTTTTGTGCCTTGTTATGATGCCTTTTGCACCCCACCTTGGTTGTTTTCACATACACACCTGGTTGGGTGCCAACTGCCACATTCACCCGCTGGGGTACAGTGACTCCAGTCACATACAACCCTTGGTTGGGGGAGCAGAAGGTGTGTGATCCCCAAGTCAACAGACAGAGTCCTAAGCCAATGAGGTGTCCAGGCCCCTAGAAGCTTCTGGACCATATTTGGAATGACAACAGTCATATCTGACCATCCTATAAAATGGGGTCCCTGTCAAGACCCCCTTTGAGTGGTATTCTTGGAGCAGCAGGACAGTGATTTGAACCTCTCCTCTTAGATCAGGAGACTTCCCAGAATTGAGACCCCTCATCTTCTCCTTGGTGAGTGATTATTTCTCTTGGATGTACCCCTGAGTGAACCCTTGACCCACCCCAGACAAGCAGTTATATCTTCTGGGTACCTTTGAATGGCAGAGGCTTATTTGGAGTGAGTGCGTGCACTCTTTATATCATCACTCCTATGTGTTGTCATATAGTAATATTATCCCTGACTGGTACATCAAACCTGTAGTTTGTTAAATGTTATCAGAGTGCCAGTTGATTTTGCTTCTCATTGGCTTCTGTAATTTCATTTTGGTCTGCAGTTTGGTTTCGGTTTCAGTTCCAAATTAAAGTTGGTCTGAGCTTATAATTTTCTTTGAGTTGTTCCAGCGTGCCTCCATGACACATAAAAATCAGATTGAAAACTACTTTAGCCAGTGCTGCTTCAATGTGATGGGTAGTCTGCAAAATGGATAAGAGAAAAAACATCTTCTGTCATAAGCTGTTTTAATTTTGAGATTAAAGAAGCAGGTAAATGGCTAACAGCTTCGGGAGATGCAGCTTTGACCCAGTCACAAATGCATCTTCTTATTAATCCACCATCCACTTTTATTTTACTTTATATTTTATTTTAAAATCAGTCATTTTTTTCGTAAAATATGTACATCTTGAGGAGAATTCTGGTTGAAATGTAATATCAGTGTGTTTTTTAACAGGCAATGTATTAGTTATACCAGCATGCTGGACATCAAATGCAAGCTACTACAATTCTGGAGAAAATCCACAAAATACATCTGGAAAGAATGAATTCTCACTCCCACTCAATGGTGATCAATTATATCTAAAAACTACTGACTACCCTATACATTAACAGATATTTTACTGCCACTAGTGTCATCTTACAACCTGAGATGAAGAACAAGTCTGTCAAAGTCTTAGTAAAGACTGATTTCAGTCAGAGAACTCAGTATAACAGAAATGCTATACTGATGCGTAAAATCACAAAGGCATAGAAGATGCTGAGAGAGACATTAGGGCTGCTTGCTGCACCTTCTACACAAGCCATGACCCCTCAATCATCATATTTTCTTTAGAGATTTTAAATGGCTGAACTTCTCCAGGGAGGGAGAAAACCGAGAAGACATTTAAACCAAGCAAATAAATATATTATTTTTTTTTCTCTGTGGCTTAATTCTCTTATTTCTCCTCTAACTCCTGAACAAAGAACACAGATATTGTGTTCTTATTGTAATATCTGTGGCCCTGAAGTCTGCATTTATTGTTCGAAGAACATGATAATAACCAGAAAGTAGTGCCCAGCTACTCAAAGTGTGTTAGGAAAGAGGACTGATCAGGACCAGATGCAAAGATATAGGAAGGTCCTCTGGGAGAGCATTTGCTTCAGGAAAATTTGTGGTGCTAACTAAGGAGGAAGAAGGATGAAAGCAGACTAAATATGCCTTAATTCTTTGGCACTTGCAACACACTAACTGTGTCAGGATTGCAATGCTGAAATAAAGAAAGGAGAAACTGTTTTTTGGGTTTTTTTTATTGTAGCAGATGAAGGCAGAGTGATCCTAGGTATCAATGTGCTCCTGGGATTTTTCATGTATACCTCGGGATTGGATTAGTTTGAAAACGTAAAATCTGGAAATACTGAAAATTTAGTAACATTCAAACACCCAAACAGATATCACATTTTGGAAAATAAATGGGTTTTCCCTGAAAACTACAAGGAAAAATATTTTAGAGTGGACCTAAAAACCTGCTATTTGTTGTTATAAAATAATAGGAAATAGGTCATTTTTCATTTCTTTCTCAATGTGCCTTGATGGATGCCACTCAAAAACATATCACTGTTTGGATTGGATTCAGTCTACATTTCATGTTTGCATTTGAATTTAGGTCTGTCACAACCGATAAAGAGTGATAAATGTGACATTACTGCGTCTAAAGATCATTAAATGTCAGCTCGTGCACTAGCAGCAAAGTGGCTGGCAGAAAGTCAATGATGCAAGAACTGTATGGAGTGTGAAGAGCGGAGATGGATCTAGGGCAGCAGGGAGTCATGCAAGCTGTGAGCAATCAATCAATCATTTTATACTGGAGAAGAATAAAATGAGACATAAAGGCACTTCTCTGTGTACAGGTAGAGAGAAAAACATCTTATTTGTAAGTATTTTGATTCGTGTCTGTGTGCATCCAGTAACCACGAAGAGAAATAATAGGTCAGTAAAAAGCATACATTGGGCTCCAGTCAATTTCTTTTGATAATTCATTTGAGATTTGATGTTATTAAGTGGGCTTCAAAAATAACCTATTTATCTGTTGCTAGAGTATGGATGCTTTAAGCAATTCCTGGTGAACAATACACAACTTCTCGATGTTTATGCAGAATGATAAAGACAGAACTAAATATGATTACAAAATTGCTTGAATTTTTATACCAACTTTTTACTAGCTTTGTACAATACAATACCATCTCCCTTGGCTCTCTGTGTTTGAGATTTTATGGCATGGTTAACAATAATTGCTAAATACAAACTGCATTTTACAATGGATAAAAATAATGTCCATGTTTAGAAGTTCTTAAAATTATATCCAGCCTAAGTTCTGTCTAACATCATAAGCTGCAAAGACTTGTGTAACCAATACTACTGACTTCTGATTTAGGCAGAAAATGGTAAAAAACTCCAGCAAAATAATAAAAAAAAAAATAGCACATACATTAATCCGCTTCTCTAAGAGTATCTACAAGTAAATATGTGCTGACTGACTTCATTTTTCCTTCAGAAATAGGAACAATAAAAAAAAAAATAGGACACAATTTTTACTTTTTTTTTTTTTGAAGAACAAATCAAGAGCAAATCCCTGTGGATTGTTTGAGTATGTCAACAAGAAAACTCTACAATCTTGATGTAACAATTTTTCACATATCTAAAGATTCCTGGGTTTCATTCCAGAAGTTAATCCTTGAGTAAGGACTGCTCTTAGGTTACATGTAAAAGACTCCAGCGAACACACGCACAGGAGCACAGAGGAACAATGGGAAGAGGGGAACCCAAATAACAGCCTGACTCAACTATTCTGGTGGTCATCACAAGAGATCAATCAGTCCATTAAAATGGCTGTCTCCACAAACAGAAGGAGTACAGGAGGAGGACAGCAGGTGAGGAAACTTCAATAACATATTTGAACAAAGACCCCTTGCACCTCTCAAGAGCTGTACCAGGGAAGCCATCACAGTCTGGGTATGAGACACTCACAATGAGTCTGCTGGAGAGGTTCTCCAATCAACTGCTGGTCAGATCGAGTGTCTAAACCTGGATACTGGAGGGATACATGTTGTATGTGTGTATGTATGGATGTTCATACTGGTCTGCCAGAGAAGGGAACAGGATTTAATAACATCTCAAATGTTGTTGAAATTGTTTTAACTGTCCATACACAACAAACTCTTGTGTACACCTTAGAACCTTTATTATTTGGTATATTTTCAGTAATTTTTGGTTTTGGTTTTAAGTAAGAACTATGATTGTCTACTATTTTATATTTACATTTTTTTAAATATAAAACACGAGAAATCCTTATTGTCTTATTCTACATAGATACTTTTAAAATGGCTGTCATATTGCCTTCTAATTCTTATTTCAAATATATCAAGACCAAAGACTTGTCTGTGACGAGGACAACAATACTCCTCTGATCACACCTGATTTCTTCCAGGCATCAGAGTATGAATAATTCTTCATAAAACTGCATTTCCAGAGGCAGCAAAAATGCTAGCAGAACAACGTAACCAGCTTTGTTAAAATGTTTTGGGTTCGTTTTTGCTTGGTTTCTGTTTTCACAAAGAGATAGAAAACTTAGATTGAAAAAAGATTGCAAAGATTGAAAAAAATGTAGGGCACATGGATGAGCAGCAGATACGATATTTTTAATGTATTTTGTGTTGCTGAAGTTTGGATTGTTCTTAAGAGATTTAAACAGTTTTCAGTACTTCTGCCTGCCATTTTCTACTTTTGTTTGAACAGAAAAACACAAATCCTGAGGAACATGAACAAGATTTTGCTGATAAACTGCTCCAGTGTGATTTCAAGTGGAATACTCCATGATTGAAAACACAATGCGAACATTCTCCTGAAGGAAAGGTATTTCTGTCTTTGAACTGCTTTCTACAACTCCAGTCAAGAGTCTAAGAAAATATCCTTCCAGTTGGAAAGGCAGTACTCTTTAAACTCTTTTGATGAAACTTCTACCATGAAACCCTGTCAAATATGAGTTATTTGGTTTAAATGTGAGATGTATCACCTTCACATCGTTCAGTCACTTACCTGATACATAAGAAACAGAGCTATGTTCCTTTTTCTGCTTACCTGGTGGTATTCTAGACTGTGGGGATCTTTCATTGCATCATCCCAAAGTAAAGCAAGTAAAATTATGTATAAAATGAATTTAAAAAAAAAAGAAAAAGGAAAAGAAAGCAGACTTTCCAAATCATTATAAGCTCTCTGTACTATTTAGGGTCTCTAATAGAATCTCTTTGTTGGCCTAAAAACATACTTTATCACACTAAATACAGTCATAAATGCAAAAGTTGAATTCCACATGTTTTCCTTTGCAAGAATGGCAAAAAAAAATTCTTAGTTCTCCTTTCAGAATATTTAAGAGGTCATCTAAGTTCATATTCAGTGTTTAAGCCCTATTAGAATAATGCTAAATGAACATGACCAAGTCGGGGAGTATACAGTACGTGTGACTCTGAATACATACTTTCCTTCCCATCTTACAGGTCATTCAGAACTTACATTTTAATAAAACACTTTTATTAACATTCAAAGAATATTTAGGCCTGACAATGTCAAGAGTTTATATTATAGGTTTCTTTCAATATTGTTATCAAGGAGAAAACTGTGTCGTTAATCAGAGAAAATATTACAGCCTCTGACTTTGCCTCTGTAGGTTTGATTTCTTAATTGGCAAAATAGAGGAAACTGAGACAAACAGGGTCTCAGGAGTTTATCACTGTACTGTCTCAGTGCAATGCAATTCCTGTCCCCCAGCAAGCAGACATCCTGCATGTGGACTGACTTATTTCTTAGCTCCTCTTATTGAGGAAATTGTTTGAATTAAGCACTTCTAAATTTTCTCCTTCTTTTCTTAATCACATCAATCCAGGTGAGTATTCTGGATGTGTCACTTTTCACAGGCTGTAAATTTGGAATTTCACAATTTTCAGAGTCATTGCATACTGTTACATGGATATCTTTCCAGAATACACACCTCTTTGCCACTGGAGCCATTCCAGTAGTAAAATAAGAAGGAAAAAAATAAAAAGAAGAAAGAGTTAGAAACTGAAGACTGAATTATCTTTTTTTTTTTTTTTTTTATTTTGACAGCCACTTCCTCTCTTCATTTAATGGTTTGAAAAATCAAGCAGAACCTTTGTCATGTGTAAAGGTAAATTAAACAATGAATACATGTGAAAAATCTATATTAAAAGACAACCAGATGATTCAAGCATCTAGAAGTTATGAAGTACCAAACTGTGACTTGCTTTTGCATTTAATGTACAACTGTCTATCACAATATTATGATAATCAATAACTGATAATCAACCCACGAGACCTTCATTAACATGACATCCATTAATTGAATGCACACAGCAGGGAAACAAGGCCAAATTACAATACAGAACAAACATAAAGGAATGACTTAAATATGTAGGGACAAAAATCAGAAAAGCTAAAGCATGAAAGGAAATGCTGTAACAAATGGACACAGCAGACAAGAAATCCTCAGTTGGGTCAGTATGTCCAGCCAGGACACCATATTTCAAAAAATATGTTGACTTCTCCAGCTTATCCACAGGAAAGTGTGGAGAGTGTTGAAAAGCAAAGAAAACATGAAAGTTTTCTATGAAGAAAGAGAGTTACCAAATTAAAGTCGATTTATTCTTAAGAAGTCTGAAGGGAGAACATGATAAGGGTCTTCAAACACATGAAAGTTACTTTTAAAGAGGATAGGAATACTTTTAAAGAGGATGGGGATAGAATAAGATGTAACAGGTTTAAACTTTAGTGAGGAGATTTGGGTCAGAAGTCGAGAAAAAACTTCCAATGGTATAGATAGTTAAACTTTAAAATAGACTGCCTAGGGAAGTCCCGAAACTCCAGTCATGCAGGTTTTAGGAGACAGTTGGACAGACATCTGCAGGAATGATTTAGATAAAGCCAACACTGTTCATGGCAGGGGAATGGACTCAATTACCTCTTGGAAAAATAACCCAGCTTTGGCTACATGAAATTAAAATCTATATCACATGTTCATGTGTACAGAACATAGAATAAAGGGTGATTTTTTTCCCTTTCTGTCCAAAATAGATGAACAAAATCATTACATTCCTTACAGGTTATAGGAGAATGTTTACTTATCGACTCTGTGTTATAAGCTTCCCTTCTTATTCTTTGAAGTCACTGAAAAAGCTAAGAGGTAATAAAATTCTCAACTATGATGTCAATAGGCCTGAATAGTAGTAGCAAAACCTTTAATGTGTTACACAAAGGTGGGAAAGACTCTCAGAATCTCAGCACTCTAAGCTATAGTATATTAAATGAATAACAGAAGCAGGACACCTAAGTATTAGAAAATTATACTTAGAGTTAAATAAAAAACTCATAGAAAAACTTCTTACCTTCCTCAAAGAAATCAGGATTCAATCCTTACTTAAAACTGAAGTCCTGTAGAAAAGTACTGAAAAAAAGATATAGTAGGAGGATGGGAAGAGAGGGGGAAGCAAAAGTAGAATTAAATTTGGCAGTTAACTGGTTTTGACTAATTAAATATGTTTTCAGTGATATTTTTACTCTTGTGGAGCACCAAAACTGTTGACATCCACAGCTGCGAAAAGGTCATTTTTAAAGTTTTTGTAATCTTCAGCAAGCATTTGCTCTCTCTGTTGTTACAACATCCATATGTGCCACAGTTTATTTTACCCTGTAATTTTCTCTTAGGTCTTTCTTCTCAGAAATGAACACCTGTTCAAGTTAACAGTACTTTATCTTATTAGGGAATAGGAATGGCTGTTTATGTGTTCTCATTGACAAAGGATTTACTTAGTTTGTTAAGAGCACTGAGTGTTTTGCTCAAGTAACCAAAGACTTGTCCACCCCTCCTCCATTTATTTTTGTGTTGTAAAATTATTTATATTTGTTTATGATATGACTTTATGTCCAACTTGTGCTATCAAGATTGGTTATGTACAGAAGATATTAACTATATGCTTTGTTGTTAAAAAACCCTCACTACCTATGATGCTCAGTTTATCTGTACAAACTGAGACTCTAGGGTGTCAACCCCCAGCCCAAACAAATCAGTATTCCAATTTGAAAAACTTGTCAGATCAGATTTCTTAATTTGCCGTCGATTTCACAGTTCCTTCGTTGTCAGTATACGTTGTTGATAGTGACACTGCAAGAAGGGAGGGCTATTTGCTGAAAGAAGAACAAAGAATAGCATTTTTATTCAAGCTAAGTTAGATTTATGGAGTGAGGAGGTTATTTTCCTCTCTCAGGTCCTTGAAAGAAGATGCACTGCAGTCTATATAAGCCTGTTGTTCTCTGTGTTTTACAACCTACCCAGATAATCTGAATATGAGGCCTGGGGGGAAAGTTAGTAGAGTTTCTTGTGAGCCTCAGATAGTTTGGTTTGGTTTTGTTTTTTTTCAATATATTAAAAAAAATATTCACTGGTTTTTATTTTAAATAAAATGTATTGCTTCTGATCAATGTAGCAAACAGAAAGTTTCAAAGAAAACATGCACTTTCCAACAAGCACAAACTGTGAAATGTATTAGAAAATAAAGGTTTTAATGTCAATTATCATTTAGAAACTTGTTTTGAAAAGCACTTCTCAGTTTACTCATGCTGAGAAGTGCTTCTTTTCTTTGAAATTTTCAGCCTGCTACACAGAGCAAAATGGGTGCAATTTTCTTTTAATTGTTTTGAACACCATGTGTGAGAGAACATGACAGAATGCAAATTGCTTCTACAAGATGTAAGAAGTAGGGGAAGTTCTTGAATTCTGTGGCATCTTTCTGTGAGCTGAAAGCATAAGATGTACTCCTTTTTTAACAGTTCGTCAGGAAGGACTGTCTGTCTCTCCTGTTTTCAAGATAATGCAGGATTTTTATCTAGATTTAGTTTGCAATGCAAGACAAGAAACCAAAGGTTTTATGGTCATAGTGCACCAACAGTTCTGTCCTCAGTAGCAATAGTTCAGACCTTGGATCAGAACTACACCAGACTCATGGCATGCAGGGCTATTTCAAAGCAGCCTGTCTGTCTCCCAGCTATGTATGTAGGAAACATGGACTGCAAAGCAGCCTGTTTTCCTTTGTCTTTCTAACTCGTCAGGCTGAACTTGGACAAGAAGTTATTGTGGATTAAGTTGTTGTCATGGTCCACTTGATGATGGACTCATGATGATTCTTTTACAATGATCTCAGATCACAAAATTAAGGTGACCAAAATGCCAAGGGATTATAATTCAATCAAGCAGTGTTACTTTATTAATTTGCCTATAAAGTGGCACGCTATAGAGAGAGAGAGCAAGAAAGAGAAAAGGGAAAAGAAACAGGGAAAAGTAAAAGTAAAGATGAGAAATGAGGTTGCGTCTATCACCAGTCAGGTTCCAGAAGCGTCCCTCTGGTTTCTGGG